>NC_091670.1:28687500-29312500 GCF_042453785.1 Malus domestica | reverse complement strand
GAACCCCTACCCGAACTTGTATGGTGGGAATGACTTAACTAAGTGTAATGGAGCCAACATCATATCATTGTGAGGCTTCATTTTCTAGAGGCCAAATAAGATGGGTACTTGCAAGAGATGCAAATGAGTAAGTGTACTCTCTCATTATTATTGATGCTAGCCAACATCATATCATTGTGAGGTGGGTTTGGTAATGATGAGTCTCCCATACCCTACTAAGAGTTTCCTCCAAAACTCTCGAATTCCGATGAGGGATATGGAATTTGCCAAAAATAGTGGGTGGTGCTATTTGATTTAAAGACCCGAATCAAATGGCTTAAAATCAATCAATTTATATTCGTTATGTATTTGTTTACCAATATATTTGCAAACGCTATCCAAAACTTGACTAAGAAAAGCCGAATGCTTTAGTTTCCGGACTTGGTACCACAATCCCAAAGATTGTCTTAAATGGATTGTATATGTATCTAAGTAGTCTAATCCTCACAATCTTCCTATTGATAATGTATCATTGGAAGAACATGTTAGATAAGTCTATCATAAAGAGGACAACACTTTTAATGTCATAGTTCTTCACTTACAAATCGTTGCATGAAGAAATAAGAGTTGCTTTGAACAACCCTTAGCTAATGCAAACACTAGTGCTTGTTTCTTTGTTAAATGAACAAAAAACTTGAGAAGAAAGCACAAGGGCATGGACACTTTATGTGCCATGATTCTTCACTTACAAATTGTTGTATGAAGAAATGAGAGTTGCCTTGAACAACTCTTGAAAGTTTGTAATTATGTTTAGAACATAATGGTTGGTTGACAAAAATAGTCCATCAACATGGACTTATGATGATTTTGAATCATTGAGTGTTGAAGTGTTAAACCACTTCTAGAAACGGAAACTAGGCAAGGACTTCACCTTTGTGTCCCTATCCAAATGGTTCACTAAGTTTATTGTAAACTATATAGTGAACAATAACCACACACTCTCCAAATCGTTTGATGTGTATAACATAATTGAAATAAGTTTCAAGAGAGATAGTGGGAGCTTAGGGACCATGACTATTGTAGTCAAAGGAGAAGTCAAATGAAGAAAGCGAAATAAACTCCAAGGGAACAAACTTTCTTTATGAAAGGATGGACATTGGAAGGGGTATTTGCAAGAAATGTCTTACAAGTGTCAAGAACACACCTTTCGAAGGTGTTGTAAATTGTTCTTGAAAAGTTCAAAATAGTTGATTCTTCTACTTGAATGCTTGATTCCGTATTAGTAACTATGTTTTACAATCGTTGTAAAAGTGTGGCTAATAAAAAGTAGAAGATTAATGAGAGAAGAGAAAGTACTTCACATTCGGAACGTGAATCAAATGTAGATCTCTGCGAAAGCAGATGGTACTTGCTTCCTCATATGAACTACCAAAGAAATTGGAAAAACCAAAGATTGTCTTTACATTCCAATTTTAAGGAACTTAATTCCATCACTATAAGGGATGGATGAATGTTTTGTTTGACAAAACATTGTTCTTTATTAATGAATGATTAGATTATTGTAATCTAATTGATTGTCTCTATAGTAGAGATGATATGGTAGTGTTAACTGTTTAGAATATAACGATGCTTAAAACCCAAAAGGTTGCAAGGTAGTGACTAATCCCAACTGAGTTGTGATACCTTTAAAACATAAATTATGAGTTGGTCATATATGGATGCTTTGGATTGTAAGATCCGGATCCAATGCCTTCTTGTTAAAATTGTATAGAGGCAAAATGTTTGAATCTTTATTCTTTTGGAAAGGAACAAAGAATCACAAAGTTGTTGAGGTTAATTCACTTAGATGTTAGTGGCACATGTCCACAACATAATACTACTCATGTTGTATGACATTCACCGAAGATCGCTCTCGGTTGGACTATCATTTATTTTGAATAAACACAAGTTTGAATACTTTGCAAAAGGTTTCAAAGAATTCAAGAAATGTAAGTTGATGAGTAAGATATCTAAAGTATTTACCTCCTTAGATTTGATCCAAGGAAAGGTAACACTTTAGAACAGTTTCCTTGAAAGATATCAAGGAAAGAAGCATCATATGATAATGGATTTCTCCATTAAGAGAAGAATGAACTCGAAATAAGATTTAGTTCGTTGGATGTTATCAATTGCCCGTATATAGGATATATACTTCTAAGACAATATGATTGTCAATTAGAAGATCTTCCAAAATTTTCATGACTCCATAAGATGTAGTTGGAAAGAAAGACAAATCTTAATCATGTTAAGATTTGGGGTTGTGTGCTAATAAGTAATATTTGTTTGAGAATTATCTTGTGGATATCCTTAAATTAACCTTTGGATATCACTTCTATAAACCAACTAACAAATGTTGTTTTGTTGGGTAGTTCATTGTAATCCTACACTAGGATTTGCCTAAGATAAAGCAAATGAACGAGAGATAGAACTCAAAGAATGGGTTCTTTGAGAAACAAGATAGTGATCAACAAATATAACAACCTAGTTCCTATACCACAAGCTCCAAGGTAGTCGAGAAGGATTTATAAACCGTCTCAGTTGAATGGTTTGAACTTTATGACTATGTCATAGAGTTACACCTCTTAATCGAAAGAAATAAGAATGAAAATCCTTATGACTACATTGAGTGTATATACGATATATACTCAAAGAAATGGTAAAGTACCATTTGACCCGAAATAATGAAACCTTCATAGCTAATTGGTAGCTTAAGGTGACTACAATCAAAGAGATTGGTTGACTTTGAAGAAACCATCTTTGACGTAGTCTTGTTTTCAATAAATTCGAAGATTGCTAGCTACAACTAAATGGTGATTCAATGTTTGGACATAATATGGGTTTCCGAAACCATTATTAAGATAGTCTTGATAATATATGTCTAAAACTATGAATCACAAGACATGTAAGTTGTAGAGATCCAACCATCATGGATCTTAGCAAGCTAGTGGGAGTTATAAGCGTCTTATGAGAGAAAGATCAAATCAATTGATTTCTCATAAAGATGTAAATTAATCTTTTGTTTACTAAGTTTACAAAAGATTAGTGGGAGTTAATCATATTCCTAAAATTGAATATATATGATATATTAATTTTGGAAATGAAAAGAATAATTCTTTGTTAAAGTTATGACTTTAAACATTCTATAACGATAGAATGTATATAGGAGATATAGTCTAAATACATGGGATAGAAATCTATAATGATATATTTCAAGATATAATTGGATTATATCAATCCCTAATAATAGACAAAAGATGCTAGGAAGTTTCTCATATGATGATAAACTTCAATTAGAAGGACGACTCTAGTGAGACTAGCAAGTTGACCTTCTCAAAGGGAACGTACCCTTTGACTCCCAAAGAAATAATGCGTAAATAGAATCCTTTATGCATACGTAGAAAGGTGATTTATGTATTTCATATTGTATGAAAACATTGATATGAGTTGTACCTAGAAAGGTACAAGACGATATCAGTGCAAGCCCAGGATCAGAACCATGGCAACTGTCAAGTGAGTCCTTGAGTATTTAAGAAATACTAAAGGATAGATTCCTCAAAGAATCAGGAAGAATTAGAGTAACGAAATGGAAGCGTAAATGTATTAGATTATGAATCTAATCCATCATTGGATGTTTCTTCATTATGAATGAAGAGATAATCAGATATCTCTTTATTATAACTAAAAGAGATATTTGGATGGAAACATTAAAAGTAATGACTTTAATGTGTTCCATTGTGAATGCAAAATATATTGCCATATAGAAGCTTACAACAATGTTGTTTGGATGGGAAAGTTCATTTATGAACTCTCTATTCGGTTCCAACCAGAAAGTGTCTCTAGTGTACCGACACTACGACACTAATGGGGCGATAGCTCAAGCCAGGGAATCAAGGTCTCATCACGATCTGAACTCAAATGAGAGACTGAACCACATGATTGAGAATCATGTATAATGGTGACGTCGTTATTCTCAAGGTTGCTTCTATGGATAACATATAGATATCCATTGTTTATGCCTACTACTCAGCCATTTTTGAAATGACTACAGAAGAGGTATCATCACTGATGACCAAGCTGATTGGCTCTAGTGCAAGTGGGAGATTGTTGGAAATGTGCCCTAAAACCAATCATATGATGATACTTTACGGACATTTCACATGTTAAACTAATCTAGTTTAATATCAAGGGAAAAAATTATTGTTTTAAGCCGTCTCATATAAATGTTATATGCTTAAACGATAAGTCCAAGGAATGTGTAAATAGGAGAATGTAATTTAAACAAGTTAGATTTATGAGACCATTCTCTTTCGCATACATATCCTAAACGTTCCTGATCATAGGATTGCCAATTGGGCATTGACAGTCCGTTAAGATCAGTACGTGCTGTGTCTTCTCTCTTGGAGAGTGACTGGTCTCGAGTCATTGGTGTGATTGACACCAAGACAAGCATGTAGGTGCTTAATAGCGAATGGGTCCACTGAACACGATCAACGAGGAGTTCTCATACTTATGTCACATGAGAACTCATGGTTGGGATAATGCAAAGTAGTCCTTTGACCTGAGGCATCATGGTTGTCTTGTGGTTAGGTCCTTGATCTTTGATTATGTCAAAGTCACTCCATTCGCGGGTGTCCACGGCATAGTTGGGGTTAAGACACTTAGCCATGGAGGCAAGTGAATGCGCAACAAGGGATCTCTAACCTTCAAACCGTTTGAGGGAGAATACTCTATGATATGATTAAGAATCTCTGGCTAGAGTATGAATGAGATTTTAGGAAGTCGTTCCAAATCACATTCAAAGTAATCATATAAGTAAATGAATCACATTGGATAGTAGACATGAATAAACTATCAAACCAAACAATGTGATCAAGAGTATTGTATTAGAGAAAGACCATATTGCATTGTAATCCTAAACTGAATAGGTTCTCCACCTCTTCTGATTAGCTTGGGTAGCCATGACATACTGCTAGGTGTCACTCATGGTTTGTGGTAGCCCTAAAGGCGAGTAATCACTAAAGGGAGAATTGAAAATAAGTTTCAATTCACAATCGATCGTTAAGAGTAACAATCGCCCACTACCTTGCTAAAAGGAACCTAATGGATCGTACACCGTGTAAGGTAGAGATTGAAGAAACAACGGAGATGAGTAAGGATAATTAAATGGTTTAATTATTTATTTATGGCTTGAATTAATTAATATGTTAATTAATCAAACGAATAAGTTCGTTATGGACCTAGGGTTAGTTTTGGGCTGCAAGGCCCAATGGGATTTGAATGTCAAGCCCATTAACTCAAGTTGTATGACAACTTGAATAAACAAAGGGCTTGAAAGCCCAATAAACCCTTAAGGCCGGCCATTTAGAGGAGGGTAGTGAACTTGCTTTAATTACAAGTTTGCCACTCCAATGAAGGAAGGTATAAATATGACTTTATAGCCAAAATTCATTTAGGGTTTCTTTTGGGGAAAGGATGAGAACACAAGCTCTCTTTTCTCTCTAAAGAGGCCGGCCACCCTAGAGGAAAATAGCTAGCAATCTTACTTCCTCTAGGTCACTCATTTCTTCTTAAAATCTTACCTTGGTGTGGAGACTTAGAGGTTCTCAATTTTGAGAACTTGGAGAAACCTATTCTTCCATCCAAATCCATGGATCTAAGAAGCAAGGAATGAAGGCCCTATCTCTTGGGCGATTATCCTTTGCTTATGCAAAGAGGAATCAACAAAGGTATAATTTCTCAACTCACTTTGTTTTGAGTTGAGTTTTGGTTCACCTAACTACTAGGCTTTGAATTTAATAGGTAATTATTTGTTTTTTAGTGCATGCCTGCATGATTCCGCCTTTTAATTGTTAATTGCATGCTATAGATGCTGCTCAAATGAACATGATAATCAACAAAATTTCCTTCACATATATCCATACACATCCTAGACACTTGTGCTACAACAAGGTGGTGAAAACAAAGGTCCTTGGCATTTCAAGCTTGGAACTTTGGAGCATTTTAGGTGTACTTCGTTCTTGCTTTCAATGTCTACTTTGTTATTTTCTAATTTTGTTGCAATTATGAGTAGCTAAACCCCTATTTAGTTAGGGGGAAGTTTGATGCCATGAACATGCTTGAGATTTGAATTGATTTCTTCCAATTGTGATTTGATAAGTTGTGATTGCAATTCAATTATCTATTTTATTCATAACTGATTCTTGTATGTTTATTAAGGATGCATACTTAGTTTTCATGCATGAATTAGATGCTAGAATATAAATGAGTTTCACCTAATCGTTACAAGTTTATATTCATGAGTAGTGAAGGTTGTTTATCACAATCGCGTTAATTGAATTCTTGGCAATTGTATCATGCATTCATAGTTATAATTGCCTCGTCAACACTTATGATTTTCATTGAACATAATGATCTCTGATTGTATCTCTATTATGCATTCATATAGGGGACTTTTAGAGAATAATTTGGGTTGTCGCATGCATTCATCCAATTCAATGAGTAAAGGAAAATCTGAGGATTAATTTGTGCATCATGGTTAATCTAGGGTGTTGAGCATCATAGTTTATTGAAAAGCAATTGGAAATCGATTCATGTACAAGTGTGTCATGTGTGAAGAACGGACCTCTAACTAATCCATCCATCATCGTATTCCTCAAATTTGTCTTACAATCTGCCTAGTTTTATAACTTGTTTGTTTGTTTCAAATTCATGAAAACCAAAATCCCCATTTTACTTTCTTGTTTCAAAGTGTTAAATTTCGGTTTTGTTTATGTAATTTGAGTGTTTTGATTCAAACCAAAACACTAAATTCGTCCAAAATTGTGTTAGAGTCAAATCTGCCCAGTTTGTGTTTTTAGGCAGTTTCGAGTCTTTAGAATTTGTTTTGAGTCCCTTGAGTCTATTCAAACGTTTTTAACTTTGTTTTTATGTTTTTGAGTAAGTTTAGAGGTTTTAGCAAGCCCTCTTAATCCCCGGTTTAGAACGATCCCTACTTGCATTTATACTACAATTTGACAACAAGAGGGTTTAATTTGTGTGTTAAGTTAATTTTCACATCACCCCTCAGGACTTAGAATCGAGGCGTACAATCCCAACGTCAAGGCACTCTCGCATCTGTATCTTCGAGTCCCCTCAGTGCAGAACCCACATCCTTTTATTCATTCAATTTTATATTATTCCTTTTAGTGTCGGATTTAGTTGTATGCTTTGAACACATTCCTCATTTGCATATTAATTACATTTAAATTTATAAGTATTGTTCATATTTATTATTTCTCATGCATGTTAGTATGGCTTTGCCACCTTCCGGTATCGGCCAGCAAGTGCCTACCCTGGTTTTCGGGGATTATCAAGGTCGGGCATGTCATACACACCATCCACCAAACCTCTCCCTTTTTTCTTTGTCTGCCATTTCTTTTTATGTGACAACCTGTCCCAAATTTTACGATTTTATTAATTTTAAAAGAGTGAATTGACGAAATGCCCTTAGAGTAATTGATGTTGACCTCTGTTGACCAGTGTATTGTGAGACGTATGAAATATTTTTTTTAGCATATCCTCATAGTGCTCATCATTACAAACGTGTCGGCGCAAGCATATTTTAATTTGGAGCTAAAACGAAGATTTTACGAAATTCGAAATGTAAGGGCATTTTGGTAATTTTCCAAGTAAAGATATTTTCCACTTAAGACCATTCCCGTGCTGACACGTGGTAGGATTCCCTAATTTTCTGCGGGGTTCTTTTTTGTATTGTGACCTCTCTCTCTCTCTATTTTCCTCTTTTTCTTCTTTCACTCTCACTCACCTCTACTATTTCTCCTCATCTCTTGCCAAGACACACACACACCTCTACACCTACAACCATAGCAAGGCAAACCCCCAACCATCATTCCTTGTAATCATTGTGAGCCATAGGGCCTAGAAATTGGAGAAAAGAACCTTGAAAACTACTTCACCACTCTGCACAGTACCATCATTGTGCATCACTTTTCTCTGGCAAATTCTCGCCATTTCTGGCCAAGGTAAGCCTCGAAATTGGTCCATATCATTGTAGATCATGTCTAGGCTCATGATTGGTAAGTTTTGGGTGGTTTTGGTGGTGTAGGAACTCGGAAAACACAAAGGAAGGTCACTGTTCATTTCTGGAATTTCAAATCCGTGGTCGTTTGGCTACTTTCTAGCCATTTATTCGGCAAACTCCGATCTTCATTGGCCCTCCTAAGGCTATGAATCTCTTCTCCGCGTTTCTAACTACATTTTTGGCTTTTGAATCATCAAGTTTGGTTAAGTATCGAACTAGAAATTAGCTCTGAAAGTTGGGAAGAAATTCTCCAGATTTCTAACAAGAACCCATGACCATTTGGTCACCTTCAGACCACCTTTCTGGTGAACTGTAACTATAACACGGCCTTAAATGGATATAGACCTAGTCCCTACACTTCTAGCTTCATTTAGGTTTTGTATCATTGATTTTGGTGGAGAATAGAGCTCGATATGAGCTCTGGAAGTAGGCGGTTCAACCTACAAAATGTAGGTCTTCGTGAGGAAGGTGAGTATTGTGGTATAAGCAGCGTGTGGGTAGCTCCGTTGTGCTCGGTGCGTGGGCACGTGAAGGAACTCGATGTCCCTCCTTAGGTTTCTCGACATGCCGAATCCGAATCCACCCTCCGTTTTCTGAAATTCGACCGTTTTAAAATAGTTTCTTTATTAGTCGTACTTTGTACGAAAACACATTTATACATTAGTACGTTAGGTATTTACATAAATGGTTTCATTTCTAGGCGAAACGCATCGCAATCACTCTCGATACTACAAGGCGGGTTTGACTCGACGACATGATCTGTGAGTGGGTCTTTTCTTTGATATGTACATATATTTATTTAGTTTCCATATATACATCTAATAATGAATTTTTTATATGACTGCTGTAATTAAATTAACATTTATAGAAAATGACGTAACGATGAGAATTAGGAAATCATTATAAATCCTACGGGATGCCTTAGCTAAACTTACGACTATGAATAATGTTATGTCGACTAGAATTATCAAATCACTGTGGCATGATTATAATTGTGTTATCTGTTCATCGTTGCTGCACCGGTGTTAGTACTCGCCCGGGCCAGGGCCAGTCTTTCACGTGTATGTGCACATTGCACAGTACGCTTAATTTGGATCCATTGTAGGTGCCAGTCTTGTCCTAGATTGCTATAGGCAATTAGGACTCTTATGTGCTGTGCATAGCACCAATCTTCACGTGATTGTGGTACTAAAGCGTATATCATTGTTACACCCAGTCTTATTCTTGTCAGAATATCTCTGCATGAACTCGTGTGTCAGCATATGTCGATGAGCACTCGATATGATATGTTTGCTTATGCGAGATTATGTGATTACGGACGTTATGTGTCTACTTATGAAATATGGTGCCATATTGAATTTTTGTGATGTTGCAGGCTACGGTAAGTATTTTCTTACCATACGTAGTATGTATGTTTTGGGAACTATACTTGTTTTATGACGAGGCATTATTATGTTTTCAAAAAGTTTTTTACAAAACTTTATTTTTAGGCCCACTCACCTTTGTTTTTTACCCTTCCAGGTTTTAATGGCTGAGCTTTCGTATCAACAAGGATTTTTTAGGGTATAATCCTTATCCTATCTTACTATACTTTACTTATGCTCTGATATCATGTGTGACATAGGTTCATTCCCGCTCACCAGTGCACTCTTATACTTAAGCACTTTTATGTTTAAATTTATTCACATTTTTCACATCACTACACTTTATGGCTTTGTCACCTTCTAGGTGTCGGCCAGCACAGCTTGATTCGAAGTCCTAGTGGACATTCCAGGTCAAGGTGTGTCAGTTTGGTATTAGAGCATAAGTTTGGGCACTATTATGTTTATCACACTCGTGATGTAAGCATTCTTGGTTCTTGAGCCTAATTTTTTAATCTTGCCACCTCGTCGAGTACAAAAAATGTGTTATCTTTTTCTGAGTTTTGAGTGACTTAGGCAACTTATCAATGTTCTAGAACATCGTTTTGGTGGACGTCTTTGTACTTAAACGAAGAACTTCCCTGCCAAGGAAAAATCTGAATTGAGACAAGTTGATGGCCTTGAAGCAGTGTTAATGTATCGATAATTGTGTGCCACCAGAGTTTTACCAATCAATCTCATTACCATCTAGTCATTTCTACCAACCATTCCAAGTTAGGAAACTAGAAATACCTTTGATTCCTTGGTAGTACCCGTTAATATATCATCTATTAGAATTCCTACGAAGTTTACTTCGTCAAGATTCTAGAATTGTCTTGAGCGACAACTTGGCGCTAAAATGGTAGCACTTGATGGAAAAATATTTAGGGGACAACCACTTTTGATCCCCGATAGCATTAATATTTTCAAACACACTAGTGATCATTCCGGATCTTCAGGGGGAAAATCGACTCCCATTTAAGTCCGTTCTAAAGTAGATTATTAACAAATTCCTTTTTTCAACTTTAGGATGTTCCAACCAATAATAGTTTCCCTAATTTCTTTTGGTGATGTACTCGTCATTTCGATGAGCCTAAGTGCAGGTGTACGAATTGTTATACCTAGGATCAGTAGAAATCCTCGAAGTAGTAAGTATTTTCCCTAGAATTATCAAACCACCTCATAAGAATAATTCCTAACCAATTGTCCGAAACCATCCACCCGAGCGGGCTCTAACATGTAATCAGCCTATGGTGGCATTACTAATTCATGATATTGTTCGATATTTAGGAACTGTTAACCAGTATTCATGCAGTATGATTTCTGATACCGGACACATGTACTAGTATTTGGGAGTAATACCCTTATGCTAGAACGCCGGTTCACAGTTTCAGGGTAACGAACAATATCAAAATATCATATATACGTTAATTAACGGCGCGACTACTAAACCGGTTAACAGTGACTAACTAAACCGAAGAAACTTAAAAGCAAGCTTTGTATTATGACAGTAAACTCATGGTTGTTTTTACCTTATCACCTATTTAGGTTAACAAAACCTTTTCGACTAGCCACCTTTTCGATCACTTCCACAAGTAGACAGTAGAATCGAAGTACGAGTTAATTTCTCATTGTTAGAGTGAGTTGAGTGTCGAGAAAGTTGTGAAGACCTATTAGCGCGTGGCGTAGTGAAATGAAGTAGTATGGTACGTTTTGAGGACGTATACCTTTGACGTCATTTCTCAAAATTTTACCTGGGACATCATCAAATGGTGAAGTGAAGTACACCATCAATCCACTTTCTTGTACTACACCAATTTTCCTTGTATCTTTTGAACAACTCCAACATCATTGAGAGAACTTAGTTACAAAAGATTATTGATTAGGAATTATCCAACCCAACATTTCACCTTAAGAAACCTCAAACCTAACTACGAAGGTGAAAGACGGGTGACGATTAAAACCGTTAATACCCATACTTTGAATTGATGGTCTACCCGACCAACTTTTGGAATTCGAGTTTCTTCTATATCTTATCTAATTCATAGTGGTCATATTGATGACTTTCTCATCTATCTTGGTAATGAGACAAAATTCTCTAAACACCAATAATCAGCTTATACCAAATTATTCAAATGTTAAACTTGTTTAGAGTATGTACATTTCTTGGGAAACGTGCTTTCAGTGGACGATATTCTTTTCTTTTTCCCAAAGGTTGCAGTGGAAGAAAGTTGAAATTCTCACAAAGTGTTGTGAAATTCGAGATATCTTTGGTCTTGTCGATTTTATCGACAATTTTTCAATGATATTTCGGCTATGGGGTTTTTCCTCACTCATCGATCGAGGAAAGTTAATTTAGTTTGGGATGTTAGATATGAAAAAAGTTTCTGACAACCGAACTGTTGTCTCACCTCACCTCTGTTTTATGCCTTTCAATGACAATGCTCATTTTGAAATCCTCGATGACGTTTTCTCTGGATGTTTCAGCTGTGTAGAGGCAGCATGATGGAGTATTGCATTTGTTTCCGTGCATTTAGAATCGTTCAAAATGAACCATCTTATTCATAACTTAGAGTCAACAGTTATCATCTTCATTTGAAAACCATATGATAATTCTCTATGGAGAAACGTGTCAAAAATCTTTACTAACCTTAGACTTCTCAAATACATCTTCATTGGTAATGAGCTAATTTTCTGACAACAACGATGGAATAACTAAATCAATGTCTATGATTGCACCACCATGTATCACCCCAATTATGCAAATGTAGTTACTGTTTACCACATCAATAGACATATTTACCCTTGAACACTCTCAGCCCTTCCTATTTCATTTCAGTTGGAATTCACGAGTATTGACATGACGTTATTTACAAATCATCAAGAAATCGTTCGAGTGGTTATAATCACTTTCAGTATCCAAATGCAACTAGGGAAATATCACCATAAGCTCCTGGTACGAGGTATCTTATACATGTGGAGATCATGATGATGTTTTGGTGATTATCAACCGACTCGACAAGTCAAGTCACTTTTCATTGGTCCTAGAAGGACTACATTTTAGACCACTTGTGGTAAACTTCCCCATTCTTGAATTTATCAGATTTTTTTTGGCATTTCGATCAGCATCTACTCTGACTGTGATTCCATATTCACCTCTTTGTGCTAGAAGGCATTCCAGTCATCCTTGGGTACATGTCCACCCCACTGTACTTCGTATTATTTTTTATGCAGATGTCTTCTAGGAAAAATTGCTCGGACATTGAAGTTTTAGTTATGACCATTAATTCCTCAATCACCTAACCAATACTCTGTTAAGTGAATCTTTACCGTTGGTGATGGAATGTTCCAAAAGCTACCGTTGTAGTGAGATGTCATGCATTCACACTAGTTACCTTGTATCCTAGATTTGATGGATTTGTTTTTACCCTCAAATTCTTAAGTGTTCTTTTAGCCTTCCTGACATAGTCTTTCACTAAATTCAAGAGAAATTCACTATGAATCTATTTGCTAAGGCGTTGTGGACTACATAGTTCGGCTATATGGTGTGCAGGTCACTACTGTACCTCACAGTGATGCGTGTTTCACTTCCAAGTTTTAGGAAGCCTTCTTAAAGGCTATGAGTACTAAGGTTTTATCCAGTACCATATTTCACCCTCAGACTAACAGCCAGTTTAAACGAGCTATCCAGACCTTAATATACATGTTGCGTTTGTTTGTTCTGTAGTTTTAGCATGGTTATGATTAACACTTATCTTTGTTAGAGTTGTGTGCAACTGCGGTTACACTTTCGATTTTGAGTATGACACCATTTGTACATGATTAATAGATGAGTATTACAAAAGTGTACTTGAATGATCGAGATTACAATTTAAGAAATTTGTGTGCTATTGACGTTATCACCCAAGTGGGTGGTGCGTGAGCACGATCAAGGCTTTGATCAGACGTTGTATGTGTATTTCCCAAAAAGGGGCAAGATGGTAATATTGCACACATAGGAATTTGTTGCTTACTTATCGAGACAACAGTGCGCTGTTGGTATTACGGGTTGTGGATCGTAATATCGATAACTTATTTGTTGGATTCGTTAAGCAAGTGGGCAAGTGGGCAAGTGGGCAAGTAGGTTCGTTACGATAGTATTTTTATTTATTTATTTATGATTTGGGCTTAACCCAAAGATATTACACACTTATCTTCGGAGTATGTGACACAACGAGTGCATAGGTGAAATTTTTCTATGTTCATTTTCGATTTCAATACAACTATTTTAAAATTTTCAAGATATTATCTATGTATTTTTTTTACGATGTGTTCTTATGTATATATTTTTTACCTTATGCTTTTCTAAAGGTATTATATTATGGTATTGTACTGAATGAGAAGGAAAGAGGAATCACTGCAATCCGATCGCGATGGAATGACATTCTTTTTTATGCAACCGCTTTAACTTGACTTATTCCTTATATATATATATACACCAAATGGGGCAGAACTAGTGATAATAATGACGAAGAGGACAATTATACCAAGGGCAATGATGATTAGGATTCAAAGAACTGTTAAGTCTTCCAAATCATCAGGCTCAAAGAAAAATAAAGCCACTCAGCTTAAAGATTTAGCACAACAATTACTTGTAGAAGCAGCGATGCTCCATAATGAAGAAGAAGAAGCTGCAGACTCAGAATCTTCAAACGCATCCTCACAACAACCATCCAACTCAGCAAGCCAAAAAAACACAGTCAGCCAAGTGGGCTGACTACCAAGATTCCCAAGACCCATTTGCTTGAAGCCATGTGAAAAGTCATTCTTCCTTACAAGACACCATGTGAAGAGTTTAGAAAATATTCCCACCCATGATTCTAACAAATCTTGGAGTCATTCAATAATCCATCTCGTGCTTCCACAATAAAAGCAACAATTATTCCAACAAATTTCACTGTTCATCAATAGTGAAAGCAAGTCATCATTCAAAGTCATCATTCATCAATAGTGAAAGCAAGTCTTCCAAGGCCTTTTCCAAGTCTTTAAGAAGTAGTCTTCAGAGGAAAAGAAAATAAGTATAGAATTTCCACAATTTCTCAATCAAAAGTTTCTTTGAGTTCACACTGTGCCCAAAGAAATAAAAAATTGTAAACACTTTTAATTTTAGAATATCAATGATGCCTGCGTGCACCAATATCCTTTTCAACAATCATTTTCTTATTTGCTGACTTAATTGTCAGTATATCAATTGTAAGTTCCAGTGTAAGTTTTGCAATAAAACTTATTTCCAAATTATATTTGCATCATTATTTTGAATTCATTATTTTCATTATGAAGAATATTTTCATAACAACTGATTTTGAATGACATAAAATTCTTACTCATAGTTAATTCATCGAGCACCTTAAGTTCAAGGTAAACACCAACCAATCATTTGTTCAATTCTTTCTTTTTGTTTCTAACAGTTGGTTTCATGGCATTTTCAATCCTGGTTATCCTCCACACCAAGTTTCACATAATTCAATTAACAATTCATTTAACAGTTCTTTGAATCCTAATCATCATTGCCCTTGGTATAATTGTCCTCATTGTCATTATTATCTCTAGTTCCGCCCTATTTGGTATCAAAGCCAAGTGAGTGGTAATTGAGTTATCATCTTTTTAATCACTACCTTTGTTCATTATTCAGTTTTCATTTATAGCTTATCTTATTCGTTAACCTTCTAAGTAGGATTTTTTACTCTTAACCCAAAAAGTAAGGCGTGTTCCAAACAATAAGTCCATAGGATTGGCATGAGCGGATCGCATGTGCGGAGAAGGAGTTTAGCAAATACACGAGGAAGGTAATAGCCAGTAAGATTTTCTGCATATTGAAAACCTGCATTTTGAACAATATGAGTAGATTATTTAGATCTAATTCAACTGCCAGCACTAACTGCAGAACCAGTTTAAGTAGAATTCTAGACATAATAAATGAAGAACAAAAATTAGAATTTCAAACGGATGACAGTGTCGACTTTGGAGATTGGAATATCCCCAAGGTTTCTAGTAAAAACATTTACAAAATGAAATGGTCAGTAGCCTCTTTTAGAAGTGAACACCACGTCAAAACAGTTGAAAAAGCTTATGCTCTTAGTAAAGAACATGAAACTTGTCAATTATTCACACCAGAACAAATCAGAACTCATAGAAAAGATGGTTACAATTACATTCACATAGGTCTAGTCCAAATAGTAGTTAAGCCCTTAACAAGAAGAGGCCTCAATACCTCTATTTTGTTATGTCTCCGAGATGCAAGATTCACTGACTTTAGTGATAATATTCTTGGAATGATTGAGTCAAGTCTTTACAATGGACCAATTCATTTTGATTGCTTCCCAGATCTCACAATAAGTCTTTCAGACCCCTACATGCTGAAAGCACTCACATTAAACATAAAACCTTCAGGGTCCTTGAAAGAGTCCAACCATTAGCTTTAATTTTCATAGTTTACTGCAAAGTCACAGGAACAAACATGAACTTCCAAGCCTTAGTTGAAAGTCCTCGAGACCACACACTCTTGATACAAACCAATTAAGAAAATTCCAACATTAAAATACTCAAAACCATTAGGTGGTCAGATATCAGTCTACCTTCAAATTGCTTGATCAATGAAAGCAAACCAGTTAGTATCCAAAATAGTTTAGTCAACCTAGACAATATAGAACAATATTTTAAAAGAACAATTAAAATCAACTTTGACCGTCAAGCCAGAAAATCTAGTGTCCACTTACACGAGTTAGCCCAGTCACACAAATCTTTAGAACGAAGGAGGAATTCTTTTTCTGGATCCACATCAGCCGATATGGTGGGTCGAGATCAAGATTTAATCAACTCCTTAGTTAATAGAAAATTAAAAGTAGTAGAAAGTAGTTCAGCAGTCACCCAGCAAGAATTAATTAATGATTTGATCAACATAAAATTAAAATCGTTAGAAACAACCTCTCAGGTAACTCACCCATGATGCCAGCCTAACACTCAGAACCAAGGAGAACAAACCTCTCCAATAGAATACGACTTTGAAGCAAGTCAAATTAACCACCAATTACTCGTACTGAATAAACCATGCAAAATTTGATGGAAGAAACTCAATGCTGACATTGAAGCAACATAAAATATTCCTAGAATGAATATTTTTCAAAATAAATACACAAAAAAACAAAAATTGGACATTTATAATAAATGGACCAATTTCATGAAAAAGCATAGATTTGAAGTAATTTTCTTCGATTTCGTTGAAAAATATTACGAGTCTAAAAAGAAGTTAGAAGTCATCACCAAAGAAAATTGGGTTAAAGAAGACAAAACCGTAGTCTCTTCTAGTCACCCTCCACAAGAAACAATTTTAATTACAACTGCAAACACACAAGTACCATCCACTCATTTAAAACTTCCAAAAGAAGATGCAGGAGTCAAGCCAGTCATCGAACAAAACAATTTCACAAACCAGAGTCTACACACCATAAGAAAACAATTAGACAAAATTGAAACCAAAATAGATAGACATTCTCAACCAAAACTAACAAGTAGAGAAAAACCCTTAATCAATTTCCCAGAGACTTCCTCTAACACAATTGCTTTGAAAACAATTTCCACAAGTCAAAAAATAGACCAAATGTTACAAGAGTTAAACAAGAAAAAACAATCAATGTTTTACAACACCCAGATGAATCTCAACCAGAAACAACTTCTGCAACATG
This sequence comes from Malus domestica, assembly GCF_042453785.1. Lineage (NCBI taxonomy): Eukaryota > Viridiplantae > Streptophyta > Magnoliopsida > Rosales > Rosaceae > Malus > Malus domestica. The sequence goes on along the minus strand of NC_091670.1, from coordinate 29,295,281 downwards.
GAATTCAGATGGAGAAAGTGAAACAAATTCTATTAGAAAATTAGAAGAAGCTTTTCAAAATCTTGAACTAAAACGAATCACAAACAAAAGAGTCAACCCAACAACTCTTACCAAAAATTGGTATCCAAGGCCAACACCTCCGGATATTCAATTTGAGGAAAGAAACATCCAAAACCAATTCTCAGTCTCAGCTGATAAACTCTATGAATGGAACATAGATAGATTATCAGAATAAGAACAAGAACTTTTTAATAAATTACAACACATCTCCATGGTTGCTAATAGTTATATTACCAATCATAACCTCAGTCAAACCCAAGTTGTCGACCTTTTGGTCACTGAATTTATAGGAATGCTCCATTCCTGGTGGGAAAAACATCTAGCTGATTAATCAAGAAATGAAATTAAAAATGCAGTCTAAAAAGACGAAGATTGAACACCCATCTTTGATGAGCATATAGGACGAGGAGTCCCAGATGCAGTTAACACATTACTTTTCGCCATTGTAGAACATTTCATAAGGACACCCAGCAATGTAACCTTCAGAATTCATGACCAACTTATTAACTTAAGATGTCCAACCCTAAGCGATTTTAGATGGTACAAAGATGTTTTCATGTCTAGAGTCATGCTTAGAGAGGATAGTAATCAACCATTTTGGAAAGAAAAATTCATTAACGGATTACCAAATTTATTTGCCCATAAAATTAGAAATGTTTTAGTTAATGAAGAAGGTATCATACCATATCATACCCCTACTTATGGAAATATTATTAATATTAACCAGAAAGAAGGATTAAAAATGTGTATTGATATGAAAATTACTAAACAAGTCAACAAAGACAAGTTAATAGCCAAATACGAATTAGGAACATTTTGTGAACAATACGGATTACCTCCTATTGCTCCATCCAACAAAAAGAAAAAAATCAGAAGCCTACAATAGGTACCCAAATAGGTACTCAAGTAGAGACATCCCAAATATAACAAATTTAAAAATAAGAATTTTGAAACAAATAAATTTTATGAGAAACCTAGGTCCAGTAAGTGGAAGAGGAAACCCTCAAGAAAATTCCACTCCAAAAACCAAGAACAAAAAGGAAATTGCTACGAGTATGGCAAATTCGATCATTATGCAAATAAACGTAGAGTCAAGAAAACAATCAACCAGTTGAAAATCTCTGAGGAAGAAAAAAACCCAGTTAATCCAAGTCTTGGAATTAAGAGACATGGACCATAGTCAATCCGAAGATGATTTAAGTTCTAATTCGTCTTCTTCCAATAATTCCTCAAGTAGTCTTTCATCCCCCAACATTAAAATAGGACGCATTGATACTTGTTGTAAAAAGATTTCAGTCCTCAATAAACAAGAAGAACAAGAAGATCTTCTTATTGAGTTAATCAGCAAAGTAGATGACCCTGAATTAAAGTCAATTTATTTAAAGAAACTTAAGAAATTAGTCTCCCCTGAAGAAGCCAGTACTAGTCAATCCCAAGTGGCCCCAAAAATCTATCTTAGCACAACCCTAGAAAGGTTTAATAAGGCTAAGAAAGAAATTACAGTCAAGATTTACAAAGAGAAGTAAATAAAATTAAGGAAGAAATTAAGTCCTTAAAATAAGAAAATATAGAAATTCGCTCACATCTCAGTAGTATCCAAACACAAGCACTCATTGGCAATAATGATGAAGAACACAATAGTTCTTCCTTCGATCAAGAGTTAGAATCCAAATCCATAGAAAATCCAACAAAAAACCTAGTTTTAGGATTACTACAAAAAATTAGGATTCAAAAATGGTATTTTAAAATAAAAATAGTAATTGAAAATTTTCAGTTAGAAACAATTGCCTTAATTGACTCAAGTGCAGACTTGAATTGTATTCAAGAAGGTTTAATTCCCACTAAGTATTTTCATACATCAACAGAAATTCTTAGCGTTACAAATCAGTCACCAATGCAATTAAAATATGAAATCCCAAAAGCCCATGTTTGTCAAAATAACGTTTGCTTTAAAACTCCATTTGTTTTGATAAAAAATATTTCAGACCCAGTCATTCTAGGCCTCCCCTTCATAGCTCTCCTATATCCTTTTAAGGTACACCATAATCGTATGTATAACCACCAGAATGTTAGGACAAAAAATCACATTTGAGTTTTGCACGGAAACAGATCTCAAAAAATTAAGACAATTACAAAAAAGATAGCATCTAAAAAACCATCAATTTAGTTACCAAAAAATCACAACAAATTAATTTCTTAAAAGAATAAATTAATTACAAACGAATTGAAGAACAATTAACAAACAAATCTTTGTTACAAAGCATTGACAATTTTCAAAAGAAACTTGTTAATGAAATTTATTCAGATATTCCCAACGCCTTTTGGCACAGAAAACAACACATTGTTAAACCTCCTTACAATAAGGAATTTAATGAAAAGAAAATACCAACAAAAGCTAGTGTCACAACCTTTCCTGGAAATGTACATTATTTTGATTATCGTTGATGTGAAAAGACTAAAATGCCTTTGAGCGTTTGTGGCATTGTGGGACTATGTGTGGTTGAGGACCAATGTGTTAAGTTCCTATTATTTTGGAACCAATTGGAAGTAAGGAAAATGGGTTGTTTTGATTGGTGACCCAAAAATCTGGACCACACATCCTGTCTCTCTCTCACACTTCTATGCTCTCTCTTCTCTCTCTCGGTTTCACTTTCTCTTCTTCGAAATGGCACGGACAAGCACCCAAGACCCTTGAAACTTCACGGATCATGGCCAAAATTAGTACCATTATGTTCGTGAGGACCATACTCCGGTGAGATCCCGTAACTTTTAGAGCTTTAAATTAGTATGATCGTGTTCTACAAGTTAAGAGCTTCATTTTGGTATAAATTGCGTGAAAAATGGTGCAAAATGAGTGAGAAAAAGGCAGTTGCAGGTCTGCCCAGAATCCGGCGCCGACAACACTATTCAGGTGTCTGGAAATTGAAGATGAAGCGTGTGTTGGGCGCGTGAGGCCGTGCCCTCCCCGGCGCGTGGGGGTGCGTAAGCCACCTAAAAATATATCTAAAAATATCACGATCGTGAGGTTGTGTAGGTCACGTTGGTATATTTAAATACCAAAATTGAGCAACGTATGAGAAGTTATTAGCTAGTTTTGTATATGTTCTTTAAAATAACGTTTTTATAGTTAATTCGCATATAGGTGAGGCCTATCCTGAAGACGAGCGTATCCATGGGTGACTCGGGGGCTACGACCCTTCGACATACCAGTGAGTGGGCTTTTGTTTTCAGTATATACTTATATACTTGATATATTTCCCAGAAATGCATTTATAAGGAAAGTACACTTTGAAATAATATGCCAAATGCTTCTATATTTTGAATATGCATTGCATGGTTGTATATATATAAATGTGGTGTTGTGGAGGCACAGGTGAGTTCAAGTAAGTTATGCTTGGTTGTGTGAATCATCGATGATGTGATATGTGATATGTGATTAAGTAATGTTGAGCTCATTAAGCTGCACCTAGGGTGATTGTGAATTAGCCAGAGATATGAGGTACATGCCTGTTTATTTACGTCACCTCCCGCACTATATGCTCATATTGGATCCAACTTAAGTGCACAGTCTTGTCGTACATACCTTATTTATGGTTCCGACTCATAGGTAACTAGCGATTCATCGCCCGGCTATTATAAGAGAATAGAATTGAGCATAATTATATTTCACCCAATCTTGTCGTACAAACCCTCTTTAGCGGTTCCGACTTATGTGCAGTATATTGCCGTATAGGTCATTGTAATGACTCTGGCCAGATTGACTTTTGAGCTATGAATTCAACTGTACAGACTACCTCAGGGGTTCCGGCTAACATATCATGTTTCTATGAAATCATTCTTACCTGGATTGTTTACTTTGTTATATTTTGGCATGGCATACATATGAATATGATTATGTGAAGCATGAATTGAATTGATATGATTTCATACATATATAAATGTATATACTTATATCTTGATTCTGGGAAAATTATACATGTTTTACAGCGAGGGGTTAGTATATTGATAAATGAAATGATTTTGTAAAACATTTGTTTTTGGCCACTCACGTTTTTTGTTTTGCGCCCCTCCAGGTTTTAAGTAAGCTTGATGTTAGTGGCTTGAAGACGTCGGCAGTTCTGGCTTATTCAAATAATAGTAGGAATTCCTGGTACTGTATAATTAGTACTTGTCCTACTGGACTGCACCTAGACTTGTATGCTCTGATTAGGAATGTTTAATGTTGTAACTAACTCCTATCACTTTCTGTTTAGTAGTGCACTCTAGAAATGTGGTTTTTAATTATTCGTATGTTTGCTATCTTTATCGCTTCCGCACTGTGTACATGGCTACGTCACTCTCACATGACGGCCAGCATGCCTTGACCTCGGTCAGGGTGTGTCAGCTAGACCAATCGAAATGACTCAAGAAGTTATGGAATTCTGCTCCAAGAACTTCTTAATAAAGGAATCATTAGAAAAAGCAAATCACCCTGGTCTTGTCCTACTTTTTATGTCCAGAAAAATGCTGAATTAGAAAGAGGAACTCCCAGGTTAGTCATATATTACAAACCTCTTAATGAAGTCTTGGAATGGATACGGTATCCAATTCCTAGCAAAAGAGATTTAATTAAGAAACTTAATCAAGTTGTAATCTTCTCAAAATTTGACATAAAGTCTGGATTTTGGCGAATCCAAATTCATGAGGAGGATAAATACAAAACAGCATTTGTTACTCCTTTTGGTCATTATGAATGGAATGTAATGCCATTCGGTTGTAAGAATACACCCAGTGAGTTTCAGAATATCCACCAGTCAACCATTCAACCAATAGATAGAGTAACTCAATTTGCTGATAGGTTCCCAGATGAAATCACTGACAAAACCCAATTACAGAGATTTCTAGGATCTTTAAATTATGTTGCAGAGTTTTATCCACATCTTAGACAATAATGCAAACCCTTGTTTGACCGTCTAAAAGAAAATCCCTCATCATGGTCCAATACTCATACTTCCATAGTCAAACAAATCAAATCACATGTTAAGACTTTGCCCTGTCTTGGCATTCTAACTCCCAATTCATTCAAAATTGTTAAAACTAATGCCTCTAAAATTGGTTATGGAGGTATTCTCAAACAGTCAATTTTTTTCGGATCTCCTGAACAAATTGTTCGTTTCCATTCAGAAGTATGGAATCCAGCACAAAGTAATTATAGTACTATTAAAAAAGAAATATTATCTATAGTATTATGTATTAGTAAATTTCAAGATGATTTATTAAATAAAAAAAATTTAGTCATAGTCGATTGCAAGTTTGCAAAACATGTTTTACAAAAAGATGTTAAAAACATTACATCAAAACATATTTTTGCACGATGGCAAGCTATATTAAGTATTTTTTATTTGAAATCGAATACATCAAAGGTAGTTAAAATTGCATCCATGATTTCCTAATTTCTGCAGGGGAAGAATGACAGCAAGAAGACCTGATCAGATGAGGCTTTCAGCCACTCTACCCCCACCACCAATTAAACAAGAATCAAGCCGAGATTCTTCATCGGCCTTAGCCATTACCAACCAATTCACTCCCTCAGGTTCCACAATAGAAAACCTTAGGCCAAACTATCAATCACCATGTCCCAATTATGAAACGGCATTAGTGAGTCAATATGATTCTTATTCAACCCCAACATACCAATCATCATCATCCCAACCAGTCAGTTATACCAAAATATCACCATATGTCAAGAAAAATCCCAGTGAATATCTTTTCAGTATCCCTTTCAATCTCAATCAAGAGCAAGCACCAGAAAAATTAGCCAAAACAGTCTTTCCACCTAATTTCCATTATCATCCTACAGAACCACATAAAACACTAATATACTATCAAGTCATCCTTAGTGAAATTGAGTCCATTTCAATCAAACCTCTCTACAGCAAAACCCATGAAAACAAAATCCTCTACCATTCTATTTACATTGGAAGGTTTTTAACCGAATCAGATTGGGGAATCCCCTTTTACAAAACCAAACCTCTTCATACCCAATATATCCACATTCCCAATAACCATTACAATTACTTTGATTACATTGATGCATGGACTAACATATTTCTCCATCAAACAGAAGATTTTAATCATTCATGGTTCATTAATTTTGATAAGAGTTTCACATTGAATTTTCCTGCATGGTTCCCAAAATGGTGGTCAACTCACGGCCCAACAGCCAGTCTCATACCAGAAGAACTAATGCAGGTCCTCTTTGCCAGTTTCCAACAAAAATTTGACAGAAGCCGATTTAACTACAGAATTACACTTTTCCCAATATTCATGGCCAAGTACAAAGTCACATGGATCATGAAGTGGAATTATGAAATCGAAACAGGTAAAGTCTACAGAGCCAGATCAGTCAAGTGGTGGGATAAATTCAACCATTAGAAGACCATCAGTCAGGTCTTTAACGAATTTCCCATTACTCCACCTCCAATTATTCCGGCACAACCATCACTGACAGCCATCTCGGAATAATCATTATCGGACATTAGTCATTCTTCATCACTTAAGGGAACAGTGATGAATTGCTGTGAGTAAGAATTTTATGCCATTCAAAATCAGTTGTTATGAAAATATTCTTCGGTTTGCTGTAGAGATGTTTGATTGAAATAGACTCAGTTTCGCTGAGGATGGCTTAATAATATTTCAGTGCTTTATGTGGTTATGTAGGATGATAATGGAAATTGGGTGGAAAAACTGTTTTGGCTAATTTTTCTGGTGCTTGTTCTTGATTGAGATTGAAAGGGATACTGAAAAGATATTCACTGGGGTTTTTCTTGACATATGGTGATGTTTTGGTATAACTGACTGGTTGAGATGACGATGATTGGCATGTTGGGGTTGAATAAGGGTCATATTGACTGAGTAATGCTGTTTGATAATTGGGACATGGTGATTGGTAGTTTGGCCTAAGGTTTCCTATTATGGAACCTAAAGGATGTTGACCTCAGTTGACTAGCGTGTTGTGAGAGGTATAAAACATTTTTTTTAGCGTATCCTCATTGTGCTCGTCATTATGAATGCGTAGGCACAAATGGAATTGAATTGGGAGCTAAAACAAAGATTTTACGGAATTCGAAACGTAAGGGCATTTTGGTAATTTTCCAAGTAGAGATATTTTCCACTTCGGACCATTCCCATGCTAACACGCGGTAGGATTCCCCATTTTTCTAGGGGTTCTTTTCGGTCTCATGAAATCTCGCTCTCTTTCTCTCTTTCTCTTTATTTTCCTCTTCTTCTTTCATTCTCACTCACCTCTACTCTTTCTCTTCCTTTCTTGCCTAGACACACACTTCTCTACACCTATAACCACAGCAAGGCAACACCCCCAGCATCATCCCTTGTAATCATTGTGAGCCATTAGGCCTAGAAATTGGAGAAAACTACCTTCTTGCGCTGCACAGTACCATCACTGTGCATCACTTTTCTCCGGTGAATTCTCGCCATTTCTGGACAAGGTAAGCCTCGCAATTGGTCCCTATCATTGTAGATCATGTCTAGGCTCATGATTGGTATATTTTGGGTGGTTTTGATGATGTAGGAACTTGGAAAACACAAAGGAAAGTCACTGTTCATTTCTGGAAATTTACAATCCATGGTCGTTTGGCCACTTTCTAGCAATTTTTCTAGCCAACTCTGATCTCCGTTGAGCCTCCTAAGGGAATGAATCTCTTCTCCACATTTCTAACTACATTTTTGGCTTTTGACTCATCAAGTTTGGTTAAGTATTGAACTAGAAATTAGCTCTGAAAGTTGGGAAGAAATTATCCACATTTCTAGCAAGAACCCCATGACCATTTGGCCACCTTCAGATCACTTTTCTTGTGAACTCTGACTATAACATGGCCTTAAATGGATATAGACCTATTCCATACACTTCCAGCTTCGTTTAGGTTTGGTATCATTGATTTTGGTGAAGAATCAAGCTCGATATGCGGTCTGAAGGTAGGTGGTTCAACCTGCAAAACGCAGGTCTTCATGAAAAAGGTGAGTACCATGGTATTCGCAGTGTGTAGGTGAGCGTGGGTAGTTTCCCTATGCATTGCGCGTGGATGCATGGAGAAACCCGAGGTCCCTATTAAGGTTTCTCGACGTGCCAAATTTGAATCCGTCCTCCGCTTTTTGAAATTCGACCATTTTAAAATAGTTTCTTTATTAGTCGTACTTTGTACCAATACGCGTTTATACGTTAGTACGTTACGTATTTACATAAATTGTTTCGTTTCTAGGCGAAACGCATCGCAAGGACTCTCGATACTACAAGGCGGGTTCGACTCGACGACATGATATGTGAGTGGGTCTTTTCTTTGATATGTACATATATTTATTTAGTTTCCATATATACATCTAATAATGAATTTTCTATATGACTGTCATAATTAAATTAACATTTATAGAAAATGACATAACGATGAGAATTTGGAAATCATTATAAATCCTACGAGATGCCTTAGCTAAACTTACGGCTATGAATAATGTTATGTCGACTAGAATTATCGAATCACTATGGCATGATTATAATTGTGTTATCTGCTCATCGTTGCTGCACTGGTGTTAGTACTTGTCCGGGCCAGGGCCAGCCTTTCATGTGTATGTGCACATCGCACCGTACGCTCAATTTGGATCCATTGTAGGTGCCAGTCTTGTCCTGGATTGCTATAGGCGATTAGGACTCGTATGTGCACATAGCGCCAATCTTCATGTGATTGTGGTACTAGAGCGTATATCACTGTTACACCCAGTCCTGTTCATGTTAGAATATCTCTGGATGAACTTGCGTGTCAGCATGTGTCGATGAATACTCGATATGATATGTTTGCTTATGCGAGATTATGTGATTACAGACATTATGTGTCTACTTACAAAATATGGTGCCATATTGAATTCTTGTGATGTTGCAGGCTACGATAACTATTTTCTTACCATACGTAGTATGTATGTTTTGGGAACTATACTTGTTTTACGACGAGGGGTTATTGTGTTTTCAAAAACGTTTTTACAAAGCTTTATTTTCAGGCCCACTCACCTTTGTTTTTCATACCTCTAAGAAAATCTCGATATAGGTGGCTACCTTTGAGGGTACAATCCTTATCTTATCTTACTATACTTTACTTATGCTCTAACATCACATGTGAAATGGGTTGATTCCCGCTCACCATGGCACTCTTATACTTAGGCACTTTTAGGTTTAAATTTATTCACATTTTCCATATCACTACACTTTATGGCTTCGTCACTTTTTAGGTTTCGGCCAACACAGCTCGATTCGGAGTCCTAGTGGACATTCCGAGTTGGGGTGTGTCATTTTGTTTCATCCGTTTCATTTTATTTTATTTTTATTTTCATAGCTTTAAGTCTTTTTAATTGCCCAGAAAGTAATAGTAACAATAAGTCCCAATTTGTGTTCCTCCTCCAATGAGTTTCAAAAGAGTCGAAACTGTTCCCATAAGTTTTGGAGTCAAGAGTGGTGTCTGCAACTTATGGAAAAATCAACTGTTAAATTTGGCTCAAATGTTAGTATGATATGGATAAGAAAATACTAAACAACTTTTGTGAAGAAAAAGTTTCGGTCTGAACTACTGAAAATGGAGTTTTAGTACTCATAAGATAGCTGTCCAGTTTTCTGCAGAATTGGAAACTGGGTAGGTATTTCAAACATCTTTGACGATGGCACCGTTGGAGTTTTCTGAAATTTGGATACGGGTATTGGGCTGACGAACAACTTCCAAGAAGGAAGTATCTCAATTCGAGGTCAAGAAGTTGGAGTTTAGAGGCTGTTTTTGTGGCTGTTAAATTTTTTGCCAATAATAATAATGATAGTTATATAACCAAAATGTGTATTTACACGGAGATATAAAGATGAAATGAAAGAACTTTCTTATCTGTGAGATTCCAGCTGACAGAGGTGAGAGGTAGGTAGTGCTTCACCAGATTTATGACATTGTGCTTTCCACTGACATGAGAGCTTCTCGTGCTAATAACGTGTCGTGAAAATGAGGAAATATGTGTAGTGGATGATAAAGTAAATAAGACACAATACTTACGAGGTTCAGCAAGTGTGCCTACATTCTCGGGGCAGCTCTTGTACTTTCTTTCATTATCTACAATAATAAGAGTACAATGATAACTCTCACTATTTTTCTCTTCTTCTCTTTAGCCCAGTTTATTGGTAATTTCTTCCACATCTCTCTTCTTTCCTCTTCTCTTTTCTCTCTTTTTGATATTGAATTATGTGTTTACAATGAAAGAATGAACCTCATTTTCTAAAGGTTTTCATCCGATAGAATAATGTAGCAGCACTATTTACTTTACAAAAATTATTCGAATGAATAATGCATAAATAATAATCCATCTTATTTTTCTTCAGATGAATAGTAAATAACTATTAATGTGGGCCATCCACATATTACATTACAATAGCTGACTGCTTTTTAGCATATAAGGGTCAATAATTGAAAGGGGCACATGACATGCTTTAACGGAAAAATAGATGGACAGTAATGTAGGTGGTATATTTCAATAGTTAAGAGAGTTCAAGCGGTAAAAATAAAAAATTAAAAGTTCAGGTGGTATAATTGCATATGCTTACAAGTTCATGTGGTACTTGAGCAAAAAACCCAAAAAAACATAAGAGTTTATAGTTGATATTCATCGTTAGGTCTCTAGGGCAATCACCTCAGCCCTAGGTCTTGGGATACGAATATCTAAAGGGTTACTTGACATACGCTAGCTGACCCAATGACCTTCGATATTCTAGGCGCACAAGGATAGAGCATTAGTTCGTGTTCATAGGAGAGTATTGAGATCAAAGGTTCCACTCAAGAGGTATAAACGTCCCTCTACTTAATTATAGTCTTCCAACACTTTGGAATGAATAAATCAGAGGAGAACTAAGCACGGAAATAAACAAGTTACACCTAGTTAGGAGGATAAAAACCTTACCCATCAGAAGAAAAAAAATATAATATAAAAGAGGGGGACATAAACCTTAGGGTAATTAAAATCAATAAAATGTTATGATATTCACAATATATTAATCAAATTTATTTTAATTATAAATAGGTCAATGCAATTTTAAGGTACACTATAACACCTTAATGAAACAAAATTTACTCATATCACTACCGTTGGTAGCATGCAAATTCTTTTATTTTGAATCATGTCAATCCCATGCATCACTCACACGTCTTTTATGCTTCACACCTCATGCAGCTGTGGATTCAGACACTGAGTTGTTGTGTCTTTTTCCTGGTTCTGGTTCTTACATTTGGATTCAAATGTTGCATCGTAGTGTCCATTTGTAGTTTATCTTAAATATTTCAATTTACACTCTGCATTGCAATATTCATTTCTAGTTCTGCTTTTACATTTGGTTTCATAATTTGCAAAGCAGTGTATTTTCTAGTATAGCTTTTACGTTTGAATTCAGCCTCTGCAATGCAGTGTCTATTTTTCTATGGGTTGTCTTTAAGTTTTCAAGAGATGCAAGCATTGCCTTCTACCATTCCAAAAACAAATTCAATTACCAAACTAAATAAAAAAAAAAAGGTCTAATTAAAATCCGAAGCAAAAATTTTGCATATTTGATCCAGCGATCAATTTCATCCTCGAGTTCCCTTTATGGTCTCGTCTAAACCTCATCGATACAGGTTCAATTTCTGCTACCTTAGCCTCGACAAGCTTTCTCCTAGAAGAGAGAAGAAAGAAGTGGATGTGAGAGAGAGACAAGAGAAACATGAGAGATAGAGTAGATAAGGACAAGAGAGAAGGGAGGAGAGAAGGAAAACAATAAATTAAAGTGAGAGAATGGTAAAGTAGTTTTCTAACTTGCCTAAATTAATGTGACATACTTCATATTGACCTATATATAATCTAAAAAAATAAAAAATAAATAAACCTCTCTCCAATCTCCCTACTCCCACATTCACTTTCACTCTCTTCCTCTCTCCTTCAATTTTGAAGACAAAAATAAAAAGTTCGACACACAATTTATGTGTGGGCATATACTAGTTATTATAAACATTTCATTGATTATGTTCAAAACTAAAATTGACCATTGGTATACGATGAATTAGTAAATAACCTTAAACTTACTCTGGGTTTATTTCATTGTAATTTTCCTTTATGGAGGTGGGCTTTTGCTTGACCATTCTTGACTCTCTTTTTGAGTTGTCCTTACCTTGTACTAGTGTTCTCTTTTAATGAAATTTACTTTGATTGAAAAATAAAAAAATAAAAAAATAACCCTTAAACTTACTCTAAAAATCAAGAACACAAAAACCAATAAAGAAGGCTTTTTATATTAGCATCCCACAAAATGTTGAATGCACCACACATTAAAATTTAATATTAAATAACTTATTTACCCTACTATGCAATGACAATTTTGACCTTATTAGGTTTTAAAAATAAAAAAAAAATTCTATACACACCCCAAATCACTTTTAACGTATTATTTATCTTCTTCAACTATCAAAACTCCTCCCACCCTCCATTGTTGAACAAAACCCTAACCAATGAAACTACAAACATGTTGATTGAGAAAAATTATTTTTGACGAATGAAACACGAAATCGATATCGGAAGCTTCACATGAGATAAGACTTCAGATTTTTTTTATTGTTATAATGATTTTGACGACATCGATAATTATTTAATTTTGCTTTTGAAGCGTTATTCTAGCTTCTATGTTCGTATTCATCTTTTAGGGATCACAGAGATTGCATGAAGAATTAAACACCTAAAATAACCACCAAATATTAAAAACAGATGACATGGGTTTTAATGGTGGAATTAAAAACAACCCACACATATGCTTTAAATCTTAGGTGGCATCTTTTGGCAAAATTTCAGTCGGCATTTTTTGTCCAAATTAAAAGTTTTATAAGATTTGAGAAATGTGGGGTGTATAGAAAATATGGGATGCATGTAGAAAATGTAAGGTGTATATTAAGAATGTGGGGTGTGAGGATATTATGGGGAAGTATGTGTATTAAGACAATTTTTAATTGAAAAAGTAAATATATGGTGTATTAAGTATGTGAGGTTTATTCAATAATTTGTAGAGTGTTTAATATAAGGGAAATTTTATTTGAACCCATACAACCTCTTTCTACACCCAACTTACTCTTTACACCCATATTATTTTTAATTAAAGAATCAATCTTTTTTTAAACCCAAATTTACTCTCTAAACTACCATCACAAACTCAATTCAATATATAAAAATTCATCCTTACACCCTTTTAGAAAGCAAAAGCAAGAGGAGGTCATTGATCACGTCGTGAAGCAAGCCTCATCACTCGATGGCTCCGCCCTTGGCCCCCTCGTTGCAGAAGTCACCTCCCACCCTGCCCTTTTTGCCTTTTCAGAAATTATCGATGTCCCTAATGTTCTTCAAGTTCCCTGATCGGATCATATTTATATATATTTTTACTTCGAATTCACTCGTCTTTTCTTGGTTAGTTCCTTATATTTTTGAGCTATTTACGTTATTTTTGTGTTTATATGATTTGTTATGCAAAGAAAATAAAAATAGAACAAGTGAATTTTATGTAATAAATTCGTCAAAACTGTCTGTGTAGATCAGCTTTTAAATTAAATTAAAAAATATATATATAATAATGATAAATCATGATGATGTTTGAAACATCATCATGATGGTTTTGTTTTGTAGAAGAAAAGAAAGGAACGGATGGAGAAAAAGAAAAGAAGGAATAAAAAAATTAAAAGAAGAATAAGAGGAGTCCACACGGGGGACGGTAAAAAAGAATCCAAGAGACGTGAGGAGAGGGGGGAGAAGCAGCTTAGCTGCCCTTGCAGCCTTGAAAAACAAAAAAAAGCAGAAATAAAAGGAGGTCAGCAGCGCAGAAAAGGGGGGCTCGGCATTTTTGTGCAGTGTGTGTGTGCTGCCCTTTGGGCAGTACCTGGAGGCCTCGGGGAAAAAATAGAAGAAGCTGCCTCTTGTGCAACACGTGAAGAGGGAGAGGGCCTCAGCAGAGAAGGTACAAGCTGCCTTTGCAGCTGGGCAGTACCGAGAAGAAGTCAGAGAAGGTGCGAGAAAAGAAAAACAAAACTCTGCTGCCCGTGGCAGCAAGGCAGAGGAGCAGTCGGCCCTTGCGCAGCGACTGGAAGAGCAAAACAGAAGCACTTATCTTTTGGTTAATTCTCTCCAAATCTATATTTCACTTTTATTTTATTTCTGTTTTTAATAATGTGTAATTAAATTTATGTTGGCTAGAGGTTAATTCGAAACCATGAATATATATTTGTAATATGAATTGATTACCTTCGGTTGTGATTTCATAAGTTGTGATTTCAATTTACTTATCCGTTCGTATAAAAACTGATTTGTGTATGTTGGTTGAGAGTGCACGCTTAATTTACATGCATGAATTTGATGCTAGAATATAAGTGAATTTCACCTAATCGTTATGAACTTATTTTCACAAGTAGTAAAGGTTGCTAGTCACAATCACGTTAAGTAAATTCTTGGCAAGAGTATCATGCTTTTCATAGTTACGAATGCCTCGTCAATGCTTATAGTTTTCACAAAGTTTAATGATCTTTGATTGTATCTCTATTGTGCTTTTCACGTAGGGGACTTTTGAAGAATGTTTTGAATTGTTGTATGCGTTTTTCCGTCCAATTCAATAACTTGAGGAAAACTTGAAGATTAAAAAAGTGCTGTTCACGGTTAATCTGGAGTATTGAGATTCACAATTTATTGAAAGAACAACTGAAAATCAATTTAGGTTGCATATGTGTAATGTGTGGAGAAGAACCCTCTAGCTAGTCCGTCATTTATCATTTTACCTTAATTTTATGTTTTTATCAATTCTGTAATTTAATTAAGTTTAATTTACTTTTCATCAAAACCAAACACCCATCCATTATTAAATTATATTATTTAGTTAGTTTTCTTTATTGTTAGTCTTTTAATTTAATTTCCGTCCATTTCAGTTCCTAGTGTTTAATTTAATTGTTTTCATTATTTTGAGTCATTTTAAGTGTGTTTCGAGTTATTAGAGTTTTTAGCCTAATTTTGTGTCCTTGAGTCTTGTTTAATATTTTTAAGTTAATTTAGAATAGATTAGCAATCCCTCCTAATCCCCGGCCTAGAACGATACCCTACTTACATCTATACTACAATTGTCAAAAAGAGGGTTTAATTTGTGTGTCAAGAAATTCACGCATCAAATTTTGGCGCCGTTGCCGGGGATTAGTAACTTTGCTAATCCCTTTATTTTTGTTTTTGTTTATGTTTATATTGGTGTTTGTGTATTTTACTTTTGATATTTGATTTATTTTTCTTTCTTTGATTTTAGGTTCAAATGGAGCCGAGGGAAATTTAAAGGAAAGATGCGTCCGGCTAAAGACGTTAAATCAAGCGCTTCTTGGGAGGCAACCCAAGCATTCAACGAAGGGAGACTTTGGAATTGCTAACCCAATCAGCTTTGCATTCTTCCACCCTTATCTTTACTGCTTTCATTTTGTTTTGTTTAGTTAGTTGTGTTATTTGGTTGATTTCTGTGAGTTTGTGTTATTTAGTTTAAGTGTGGGGGAAGGTTAACCAAAGTCTCTTTACATTAATTTACATAAAAAAAAAAAAAAAAAAGATAAAATTTAAAATTAATGATAAAAAAAAAAGTACATAAAAAAAAAAAAAAATTTAAAAATTTAAAAAAAAAAAAATTTAAAAAAAAAAAAAAAGTACAAATATTTTACAATAATGTAAACTAATAGTATTCATTGGTCGGGTGGTGCTTCGGTAGTAGGCGGGGCTTCAGCAGTCGGCGGGGCCACAGAAGGAGGAGGCAGCAGAGGTTGATCAGTTGGAGCTTCACTACGCGGTGCCGCTCCAGAAGACGAAGGCAGATGCGGTTGGAACAAACCCACAAACCTCCGATGATCAAGTAAAATTTGACCATCGGTGTCCTGCATCTGGTCAATCTTCCTCTTCATGGTTGTGGCATAGTTGTGTGCAAGCTTGTGCAATTGTTTATTTTCATGCTTGAGTCCTCTAATCTCCTCTTTGAGACTCTGTATTTCAGCCACCAACGATTCAACGTGACGGGTTCGAGCAAATAGGCGTTGGGCCATGTTGGATACGGAACCGGCGCACTGCACGCTAAGAGCCAGAGACTCCTTAACCGCCAATTCATCAGACCGCCTAGCGAGCAGTCTGTTATCTCTGGGGGTGACAAGGTTCCGGGCCACCACCGCGGCAGTCATGTCATTTTTCATCACCGAATCCCCCACGGTAAGAGGACCGGTAGGGGATATGAAGGATGGGCGCCATATATTGTCTGGTGAAGGCGGAGCTGCCTCTTCACCAATGTTCAAGTCAAAACGACGATCGGAAGGGCCAGACATTTTTCAGAGGTGGTGAAGAAAGAAGAGAGTCGGAATGATCAAGATTAAACAAGTGCAAGAAGGGAGTGTTTACAGGAGGGTGCTCAAGTGTGTTGTGGAACAAGCTTAACGCCTCTATAAAAAGAAGAAATCAAAGAGGCGCTCCTCAGAGAAGCGTCCTCTCGCAAATCGAAGAGTCGGAGTCTCCTTTCTCAAAAGTCGGATTCTTTTCTCAAAAGAGGCGTTTCATTTCTTAAAGGCTGGGCTTGCTCAGAAACCACGAGCCGAACCCCGGATTTCAAAAGATCAATTTGTCCAGACATGTCGTCACTTGTCACATGCAAATTGCTTTGCGAAATTCTCGGGTAGTTTGTCGAAGCACCAATTCAGAAATCAAAGAGGGAAATTCAACAGTCAATGACACGCTAGCTTTCTCAAAAGCTGGGCTTCAACCCACGGGCAAATCTTCTTTTCCAGATTTATCCGCACGTGTCACATGCTACCTCTACAATCGACGATGCTCAGAGCTCGAAGCGCCGATTCCAGATATCAATGAGGAATCTGCTTTGCGGAAATTACGGGCAGCTTTGTCAGAAAGCGCGTAATTTGTACTATTCATCCATCTACCGGCTGCCGACACTAAGTGAGAGAACAATTCCGGTTGTGAAGACAAGTCCTATAAGTTTCTACCTTCGCATTCCACAGCAAAAGCACACTCTCTCAGCACACCCTCTCAACACTTCTTCATCTCCGAAAATGCATTCCCAAAGAATCCTCCTAAGTTACTCTGTGTTCCTCATTCCTTGGGATACTCCTGCGAACAACCCATTCAAAGCAAAAGTATTTCATATCATGAAGGTTGAAAGCAAGAGTATCTCATATCATGCTTTCTCCCTGTCCTTTCTCCAGCCAGCACCTGCTCTCGAGTACTCATCATCTTATGTTTCCGCTTCGTCTCTCACGTATAAGGGAAGTGAAGATGATACCTCGAAGCATGTGGAGACAATTCAGCTAGGGACAAGGAGAAAGAAAGCAAGAGGTGGGCACTTGGAAAGATTGAAGAAAGAAATAAGGACCAACACCTTTCCCTCGTGCCTGCCCGTTGTGCAGAAGAAACAAGCAGAGAAGAATGCAGCTTGCACAATCATCCCAGCGGAAGGAGTCCGAACTGAGGAACTAGAGAAGCTGCCACATCTGCTTGGAGAACAAATAAGGAACTGCAACATAACCAAAGAGCAAAGCTTCGCCGTACAATATCATAAAATCATCACTTGCAAGTGAAAAGCTAAGTGTCACCCTGTTCAAGAGGAAAGCTGTGGAAAGTCAACAAGCACGACCAATGATTACTTATTAGTTTTATTCATTATCTTTTATCGTAATTTTCAATTTTTCGTTTGCAATTTTTTTTTAATTAATTTTCTTGCGTACTTAACTGAATTATTTCTTTTCTTTGCAGGAACTTTTGGTTCTTTCCACCCTTGAAGTTGATTGCAGAATTTTAGCTTGGGGGTCATCGCTTGATTTTACTGCAAATTAGGGAAGTTTTCAGTCCACTTGTTTTATTTTGTTTCTTATTATTTATTTTATTTTTTTATTTTTTATTTGCATTATAGTGTTTTCTGACATTGGGGACAATGTCAAGTTTAAGTGTGGGGGTAGAAATCTCTAGAATTTCATTTGTTTCTGTGTTGTTGTTTTATGTTTTCTTAATTAGTTTTGTTTTCTTTAAAAAAAAAAAAAAAAAAAAAAAAAAAAAAATCGGAAAATTTAAAAAATCCAAAAATATTGTCTTGTTTCCCTTTTTGTTCTGAATCAGATTTTTTTTGTTAGTTTCCCGACCCAATGATATAATTAGATCAAATTTGAATCATGATCATCAAGAACTTAGTTAACATGTGTTTTGTGAAATTCCTAATTCTCTTGTTAGTTTTGTACATGTTTGATCATCTTTGAAAAACCAAATGCACATAGCCTTGTTGATGTGAAACTAAAGTATGACTTAAAGCTTCATATGTGAATTTAGTGACCATATACATCCTATGTGAGTTTTTGAGCCGATTGAAAGTGTGTGCATTTTTCATACACTCCTATTCTTTCATGTGTGATGAACTTATGTGAGATACATCTCTAGAACTTGCGTAACGATCTTTCGAAATGTTTGTCATTGATTGCATGAACTTGGAAATGATAGAGGCATTAGGTTTACCACCATGGCCCAAATAACCATGTTTCCCAAAGAAAAATGATATCATTAGATTGCCAATTTGAGCCGTGTATGTTGAGCCTTTTATTTCTTATCACCAGATATGTCTACCCTTATACCTGAAACATTTTTCCTTACCCTTTCCAAGCGAGCAATGCGAGATTGTCTTATGAGAAACGTTTGTGAAATACTGTGAAGATGTTTGGCAAAAGAATAAGTGTGGGGGTATTTCATGTTTGTGAATTAAAAAAAAAAAAAAAAAAAAAAAAAGAAAAAGAAAAGAGAAAGATTGTATAAAAAGAAAATAAAAAGTTTTTAAAGTTTCAGTTTAAGGGTGTGATTGGAGATGCTAGAAGAATTGCTGGAGAGCTTGAGTTCTTATAAATCTAAAGAAAAGAATCGCTTTCAATGTAGCTTGGAACTTGTGTTTTCCTATTCTTTCGTTTCAATAACCCTATCCCTAAACCTCATTACATCCAATAAAAGTCCTCTTGATTTAAGTTTTGCAATTATGATTGTGGAGAAGTGATCTTTATGCAAGCTTATGGTAGAAATTTCACATTTGATTCTTTGAGTGAAACACACTAAAACTAAACACATATGTGATTGAGTGTATATCCCGTGAGAAGATTACTAGTTTGCATATGATGATTTTAAAAATAAAACTTGAAATTGCATTAGCATGGCTATTTCACACACTACACTTCAAGGATGATTCAAAGATTACTGCTAATATTTGAATTAGGAAGATGAACTTGGATTAGTTCCTTGATGCTAGCTGTGGTTCTTGATGATTTGTTTTCTTGAATGAAATTCTATGAGGGTCACATAGGGGGAAGCTAATGTTTTTCTTGTTACTTCTTGTTCTTATTTTCTTTGTTTTGCTCGAGGACTAGCAAAAGTTAAGTGTGGGGGTATTTGATCGGATCATATTTATATATATTTTTACTTCGAATTCACTCGTCTTTTCTTGGTTAGTTCCTTATATTTTTGAGCTATTTACGTTATTTTTGTGTTTATATGATTTGTTATGCAAAGAAAATAAAAATAGAACAAGTGAATTTTATGTAATAAATTCGTCAAAACTGTCTGTGTAGATCAGCTTTTAAATTAAATTAAAAAATATATATATAATAATGATAAATCATGATGATGTTTGAAACATCATCATGATGGTTTTGTTTTGTAGAAGAAAAAAAAGGAACGGATGGAGAAAAAGAAAAGAAGGAATAAAAAAATTAAAAGAAGAATAAGAGGAGTCCACACGGGGGACGGTAAAAAAGAATCCAAGAGACGTGAGGAGAGGGGGGAGAAGCAGCTTAGCTGCCCTTGCAGCCTTGAAAAACAAAAAAAAGCAGAAATAAAAGGAGGTCAGCAGCGCAGAAAAGGGGGGCTCGGCATTTTTGTGCAGTGTGTGTGTGCTGCCCTTTGGGCAGTACCTGGAGGCCTCGGGGAAAAAATAGAAGAAGCTGCCTCTTGTGCAACACGTGAAGAGGGAGAGGGCCTCAGCAGAGAAGGTACAAGCTGCCTTTGCAGCTGGGCAGTACCGAGAAGAAGTCAGAGAAGGTGCGAGAAAAGAAAAACAAAACTCTGCTGCCCGTGGCAGCAAGGCAGAGGAGCAGTCGGCCCTTGCGCAGCGACTGGAAGAGCAAAACAGAAGCACTTATCTTTTGGTTAATTCTCTCCAAATCTATATTTCACTTTTATTTTATTTCTGTTTTTAATAATGTGTAATTAAATTTATGTTGGCTAGAGGTTAATTCGAAACCATGAATATATATTTGTAATATGAATTGATTACCTTCGGTTGTGATTTCATAAGTTGTGATTTCAATTTACTTATCCGTTCGTATAAAAACTGATTTGTGTATGTTGGTTGAGAGTGCACGCTTAATTTACATGCATGAATTTGATGCTAGAATATAAGTGAATTTCACCTAATCGTTATGAACTTATTTTCACAAGTAGTAAAGGTTGCTAGTCACAATCACGTTAAGTAAATTCTTGGCAAGAGTATCATGCTTTTCATAGTTACGAATGCCTCGTCAATGCTTATAGTTTTCACAAAGTTTAATGATCTTTGATTGTATCTCTATTGTGCTTTTCACGTAGGGGACTTTTGAAGAATGTTTTGAATTGTTGTATGCGTTTTTCCGTCCAATTCAATAACTTGAGGAAAACTTGAAGATTAAAAAAGTGCTGTTCACGGTTAATCTGGAGTATTGAGATTCACAATTTATTGAAAGAACAACTGAAAATCAATTTAGGTTGCATATGTGTAATGTGTGGAGAAGAACCCTCTAGCTAGTCCGTCATTTATCATTTTACCTTAATTTTATGTTTTTATCAATTCTGTAATTTAATTAAGTTTAATTTACTTTTCATCAAAACCAAACACCCATCCATTATTAAATTATATTATTTAGTTAGTTTTCTTTATTGTTAGTCTTTTAATTTAATTTCCGTCCATTTCAGTTCCTAGTGTTTAATTTAATTGTTTTCATTATTTTGAGTCATTTTAAGTGTGTTTCGAGTTATTAGAGTTTTTAGCCTAATTTTGTGTCCTTGAGTCTTGTTTAATATTTTTAAGTTAATTTAGAATAGATTAGCAATCCCTCCTAATCCCCGGCCTAGAACGATACCCTACTTACATCTATACTACAATTGTCAAAAAGAGGGTTTAATTTGTGTGTCAAGAAATTCACGCATCATTCCCATGTTTCTATTTATTTATTGTGGAAGTTTCATTTTTCTATGTATATTTTGGTGGTGTAGTTTCTAGGTTTGAGCAAATGATGCATAATTAGAATTTTGTTGCAGCCAAAGACAAAATAAAATTGTTGATTGTTACTGGGTCTTGTTTCATATGCATTTGTTTTTTTTACTGTGGAATATGTGCAGCTTGAAGGAACTGAAAATTATGTCTACCTTGATGTGTTTTGATTGTTTGCACATGGCACATGGAGTGATTACAAGAGTAAGCACGCAAAAATCGCTTCGTCTTTTAGTCGTGTTTCTAATAGATGAATTGATCAACAACATCAATTTGTTGAAAGCTTTATGACTCTTTTGTTTCTTGTGGTGATATTGCTCTTACTGATCGTGTTAACATGAAGCTAGAGAGGAAACGAAAAGCAACTGGATTTGATTATTAGGTGATCGTAGGGTTTTATGGCAGCTCTTAGGAATTTAGTCAAAATGAATGTAGGATAAAGATTATGTGATGGTAGAACTTAATTATTGGGTATGAGTTTATTGATAAATTTTAGTTTTATTCTTAATTTCATCTTTTACTTGATGGTAATTATGTATTAAGATAAAATAGACAATTCACATTTAGAATTTAAATTGGGTGTAGAAAGATGTCAGATGAGTTCAAATAAAATTTCCCGTATATTAAGCCTAAAAGAGGGGACATAAAACCTGGTTGCAAGAAAGCGTTATGCCTTCACCGACGGAAGATCCTTGAGATAAATTTATACATTATCATAATTTGCTTAACACGAGACACTGCATTGTCTGTGTAAATGTGTGCCATGTTAGTATTTTTTAGCATTCGTGTCAAGTGTTGATTTCGTATCATTTTACAGTTTAATAGTAATAAGATGGATGGCCCGGTACAATATTTGATTTGCTTTGCCAACAACTACACTCATTCAAACACGTAGGACAAATGATTGCCTTGCATGTCAACAGCAGAGAGAGATCCTCGTCGGATCTTTTTTGGGAGTATTTCAGGGATTCTTTAATCACATCTGTTTATTATATATGATGCAACCAATTTTGGTCAAGTACTGTTTATATTCAATTTTAAATAAAAATAATTTACAATGATTTCTAATTGTACGATGTAAGATGAACGAATCTGATTGAATGATCCTCAGGATCATCACAAAGAAGATCCGGCAAAGATCCTCCTGGTCAACAGCAATCAAACATAGACCCACAATGGCAATTATGCAGACATTATACATATACTAAAACCCAAACTCGGGTGCACTGTTTTTCACTGTTCGTGAACAGTAAAATGGCGGTAATGCCCTTATTTGCTTCTCTGTTTTCCGTTTCTGTACAGAAAAGTGGCGGATTTACCCTTGCTGCACGCGTCTCTCATCGCTTCACCTTCTGTTTCTCGACTCTTCTACTTGATTCCACTCTCTCATTCAAAAAATCAGATCGCTCATCTCTGCTTCTCCAAACCTATGCTTTGACTACAACTTCTAGATTTTTCCTTTTGTGTTCACTTCTCTCACTCAAATCTCTGCTTCCGTCGCACTCTATTTTCTTCTTTTGCTTCTCCTGTGAAAATCTCAGCATTAAATTAGTTTTCATGTGTCCTTAAAACGTTAATCTTTCGCCTCTCTCTCTCAAAATCCATCTGAAAAAATGTATAATGGGTATTGTTTCTCTCTGCAGGTTACTTGGAGAAGTCTGTGAAGGGTCAATAGGACAAGGTGGATTGCGTTTCAAAATACAAAAAATACAGGGCCTGCCTCTCTATGCGTTTCCAGTCTTCCAAAAATCGTGTTCGTGGAGGCGATTTGAGACGGATTTGAAGCTCGGCTTCAGAGATTTGATTCAAATTGGTAGATTTGGGTAAGAAACTAAGAAACCCTAATATTTTCTTTTGGTTTTAAGAGAACTATCATAAAATCCCTCCGAAGTGTTTGTGATTCCAAATCTAATCAACTTTTCCTAAACTCATCCCTTTCCCATGTAGCAAATCACAGCTCTAAAATATTCCAATTAATTAATTAATTGATTATGATAGGCTTTTTTTAGAGTACTACTTCCATATATCTTTTGTTGTAATGGATTTGAAGTTTCCTGGGCTTGATGATTCTTGGAGTATTCCCTATTGTTCGCTGCTAAACATCTGCCTTTCGTTTGCTATCTCGCATGGTGTTTACGACTTACTGCAAAACTGAGTTCTCTGGCTGGATTTTGTTGTTTAAGAGGTTTGATTTTCTCTGAGGTTTGTCGTTGAGGAAAGAAGAATTCAGCATATTGTATGTCACTACTCCCCAATATTTTCTATATGTTTTCTTCAATTATTTGTTTATGGGTTTGTTTCTCTCCCGAGAATAAAAAGAAAGAAACAGGAAAAATATAATATTGGACAGTTAATTATTTATCTTGGGAGTGTTATATTTATTCAAGGCATCCAAGGAATTAAGTACTTAATTGATTGATTACCTGATTGAATTTCTTTGATTTTTCTGAAAGAATTTGTTTTTTTTTTCTCTGGGGTTTGGATGTTTTCTTTAAGTTTACACTTTGGTCGTGGCTTCCACTCAATTTTTAATTTAATTTAATTTTTTTGGGTATTATAGCAAATTATATATATATAGTTTGCAGGTGCTTCCAAGGGACCTGCTCTATGCTCTTGCTTCGTGGTTGCCTCTGTTGGGTTTGGAAAAGCTACAGACAGCATTGTAAGTCGAAAACTAATCGAAAAGTTTTAGAAATTTTGAATTTTTTGATGATTTGGTTTTCAAAATCTGATTATGCTTGGATTTTATCCGGTTTGGTGTGCAAGAATTGAGTTTTTTTGTTTTGTGTGGTTGAATGTAAATAGGAATTGGAAGAATGATGAAAGTGCTTACATATTGTTGCATGAGTTGGAATTTCAATATTGCATGGAGGAAGTTCCTTGGGAAAAAATTGAGCGTATATATTGAAGCTGTTTCAGAGGGAGAATGGACCTCTCTCAGTGGGATTAAACTGTTGAGGAGGTAGATTTCATGTCCCAGTTGCTTGGAAACTTTGTAAACCAGACATCAATCATCGGAATAGATCCAGATTTGGCCTGGAGGCAACTATGAAGGTTCACGTTATTGTTTGTTAATTTGATTATGCTAAATACTAATTTTATTGTAATTGTTTGCTTTGTATTTTTGGTTTCTGGAATTCTGATGTTTGGTGGTTATTTCGTGTTTCGGTTAAAGCATTTGGTGATGACTGGTTTGTTACTTTGATCACTGGTAGATTTGAGCGCCCTCCCCTCACTCTCTCGATCATATATTGGTCCTTCTTTCAAGGTAGTCAATGTTTATGACTGACTTTGTGACTATATCCTTATATATCATCATCAATAAAATTCATCCAATGTGCAAGATTGTAAATACACATAAAAATTACAACTTTCACTTGAAAATGGCTTGGAAAATGGTATGAACATATTGCATGTATACGTGAAATTTCACCGCTCCAAGATTTGATTTCGGCCTTCCATCGTGTTAGGTCGGTTAAATGTACTATTTGGTTTTTGGGATTGAATAGTGCGATCTGAATCTTGGGTTTAAATTTTTTGTACCCTTGATGGCTGTTGAATTTTTTTTCATTTATTGATATCATATTTTGCAAGGTCGCACTTGGTGCGATGGCAAGTGCCTTCGCCCATGAGCGGTAGGTTTCGGGTTCGAGACTTGGGAGCAGCCTCTCCATAAATGGGGGTAAGGCTAGCCGACATTCACCTCTCCCAGACCCTGCGTAAAGCGGGAGCCTTGTGCACTGGGTACGACTTTTATTGATATCATATTTTGCCATCACCTGTGCCATGATGCAGGCTCGGATTGTAATCCTTGAGAAACCCACTGACGTAAATCTGCCTTAAGAGCTGCAATTTTCCTAGAGTCATATATATATCGATCAATTACTCAACTTTGATGATAGAAGTCATAACGTTTGTTCTGCTTGCTTCCAGGTGGGTCTCTTTTGATGGTTTTCCCAACATTATTTCACTTTACTGTACTATGCTTAGCAGAACAACTCAAACATGATTTCTTTTTTCACAATCCCAGTTTCTGGAATTCAAGACAAGTATCCAGACAATTTTGACCTTGATATATTAACAATGGTCGTGAAGAGAAAGAAGAAGATGATTATAGGCTCTACCATAAGAGGGAGATCAATGAATTTTGTTACCCTTAAAAACGGTTGAATTTCATTTATTGTGTTCTGGAAAATGAGTAATCAATCGCTACGCAAAGGTAAGCTATTTAAGTTTGGGTCCATATTCGGATTATTTGATTCATTCCTGTGTTGCATGTTTAAGATTCGTCTTGGTGAAGCTGATTAAGAATGTACAAATTGAAATTGTTATGGGTGGTCTCAAATTTGGGTAAGAACCGTGAATCTCTAACACTCTTCCTTATCTCTAATACTCTTCCTTTTTTCATTTTCTGTTAATTGAGCTCCCAATTGATCATTTTTTGTGATTTTTGTTATCTGGGTTTTGAAGCATGTTTATTCTGTTTTTGCTGTTTTGGGTTGTATGACTCAGCTCTCTGTATTTATAGAGCATGTGTTTATTCGTTTGAGCTAAACATTTTGAGATTTAGTTGTTCAATGTTTTGAACAACTCTTTATAGGTATATAGAGTTGTCAACAACTACTATATATTTATGTAAATACTTGGTACATGTTTATGTAAATAATTTATTTATATCTAAGCACAATGCTTCCAACACATTTTTGGCCATTTAGCCTCATATTCTGACACTTATAATTCTTATATACAATACTTATATTTCATTTGATGTTACATTCCCGCAGCAGCGCGGGCAAAAAACGCTAGTTTGGACGAAAACAAAATAGGAAGGTAGATTCAAATATGCAATTCATCTTCGGCGGCGTGCTTTTTGATGAATAAACTTGTGAATTGGATAACATGCAGACGCAGTCAGGATAAGTGCTTCTGGATGCGTAGTGGATAAGGAGGCTTTTGTTAGGTTTGACAAAACCTTTTACATATATATATATATATATAATTTTTTTATTTAAAATTAAACATAAACAGTACTCGACAAAAACTGACCACATGATATACGATGAACGGACACAACTCACAGGTGGACCGTTGGATGAAATTTCAAAGGTCCGAATCACTTAATTCAATGGCCTTGGTGGAAGAGATCTGGAGAGGATCTCTTTGCTATAGGGGTGTGATATCCACACACCTCATTTTACTTCTCACACACCTTTTTAATTTTAGGCTTTCGGATCGGATGAATTGAAGAAGATCAACGGACATAAATTATCAAGGGGTGTGTGAGAAGTAAAATAGGGTGTGTGGATATCACACCCCTTCCTATATACATGATGCCTAAATAGCCAAAATGGTTCATGGGATTTACATAACTCATCACTTTGGTCCCTAACATTTCAAATCAATAAAAGTGGTCCTTGAGATTGTCCACCATCCATCATTTTAGTCATTCCGTTAAAAACTCCGTTAAGTGTCCCGAAGTTCTTGGCCGGAAGTTTTGGTAATTTTCAAAGCTTCATAACTCAATCATTTCTTAACCAAATTCGACCCATAATATATCAAAATGAAGATAGGAAAGTATAGAATGTTGATGTGAAAAATAAGTTAACACACAAAATTAAACCCTCTTTTTATCAATTGTAGTAAAGTATGTAAGTAGGGATCGTTCTAGGCCGGGGATTAGGAGGGATTGCTAAATCACTTGGAAACTGACTTGAAAACGTAAAAACAAAGTTTAAAACACTAACTAGACTCAAAGAATGCAAAACTATACTTTAAAACACTAAAACAAACCAAAAGACTCAAAACAGCCCCTAAACACTCAAAACTACCTTAAACACACAATCTGGGCAGTTTTGGGACTCTAACACAAACTTGGACGAATTTTGGTTTTCTAATGAACTAAAACACTTAAAAACATAATCTAAGACAAGTTCTAATTAATATGACTCAAAGAAATAAGATGGAGTTGATTTTGGACGAAAATAATTAAATGAAGACAAGAACAAAATAAACAAATTCTTAGACAAATTTAAGTGAATCAAAACAGATTGTAAAATGAATTTGAATGAAACTTATGGATGGAAGGCTAGCTAGGAGGTTCTTCTCCACACATGTCACACTTGCATACAAAACGATTTCCAGTTGTTTTTCGATAAGCTATGAATACTCAACGCCCCAAATTAACCGTGAATTGCACTAATTAACCCTCAGTTTTTCCACAAGTTATTGGATTGGATGATTGCATACGACAACCCAAAACATTCTCTACAAGTTCCCTACATGAATTGCATAATAGAGATACAAGCAAGAATCATTAAGTTCTATGAAAAACATAAGCATTGACGAGGCACTCGTTACTATGATTTGCATGAAACTTATGCCAAGAATTTACTTAACGTGATTGTGACTAGCAACCTTCACTACTTGTGAATATAAGTTCATAACGATTAGGTGAAACTCTCTTATATTCTAGCGTTAAATTCATGCATGAAAATTAAGCGTGCACTCTCAACCAACGTACACAAATCATTTTTTATACGATCGGATAAGTAAATTGAATTCACAACTTATGAATCACAACTGGATGTAATCAAATCATATTGCAAGTATGAACATGGTTTCGAATCACCCCCTAACTAAGAGGGGTTTAGTTCCTCATACTCACAAAGCAAAGATACATAAAATTAGACATTAAAATCAAAGGAAAGAAAACACCTAAAATGCTCCAACTTGGGTAACAAGTGCATCCAAGAATTCTCCTTTGCTTGCTTGCGGCAGATTGCTTTGTGGACGGATTTTTGGGTAGTTTTATGATGTAGAATGGATGGGGAATGGTATGGAAAGGTTTAGGGTAAGTGTGGAGGAGTGTTTGAGGGTTGGAGGGTGGTGGAGAACTAGGCAAAGAGGGTGGAAGAAGGTGGAGTGGCTGTTATGTTTTCTAGGCACTAGAATGGTGTTTTTGGGGTGTTTTGCTACCTAGGGTGAGTATAGACGAATTTCTGTGATGAATGGTGAATATGAGAGTGTGAACCCTTTGCCAAGGGGTGTAAACATGTATATATAGGCCCCAAAAACCTTAGAGAATCAGGTTAGGCTAGGGAGAATGCACGGCAAAGAGTGTATGTGGTGTGCAATGGTCCAAGGGTGAAAATGAAGTAATGATGCAAAGTGTGAAGGGTAAAATGGAGTGGTCTTGTAGCTAGGGGGCATGAATGATTGTGTACATTGCATATAGATGGAAAGGGAGGTGAAAATGTGTCAATAAATGGGTCAAAGGTGCAGCAACATGTGGTACACAAGGCATGAGATTCCAAATGTGAATGATGGAGCATCAATTGGTGCATGTTATGGTTGTGAAAGTTGTATAAAATTTTGTGGGTGAAGGGAACAAGAGGTATCAAGCAATTAAGTGTAATAATTAAATGAATTGAAGCATGAAATCAGAAATTATGTAGGGGACAAGAGTGATCAAGCATGGCATGGGAATCCGAAGGGAATTCTATGTTGTTTTGCATGGCAATGAAGGCAAGTTGGGGTGACAAATTTTTGGGCTGAGTTCTTCATCTTTTGGACCATAATTCTTCACATTCTTAGCCTCTTTAGTTCTCAAATTCGTCCATCCACTTTGGCCCAAATATGTGACATGCATTCCAAGCTCTATTTTGCTCCAAAATGCATCTTCTTGCCTACTTTGTCCATAAAATCTGCAAACACACGAAAATGACTTTAAACATTAAAATAACTAAGGAAACACGACATAAATGCATAAGAACAAGCCAACTAAGTCGCATAAATATGCTCCTATCAAATTTCCGAGGAAAAACTGGAAAACTTGTCGGAAACTGGGTAAACTTTAAACGTTCATAACTTCTTCAATACACAAGATAGCCAATTTCGAGCCATTTTCCGGCCAAACTACGGTTATTTAGCCATCTAAAAATGTATCATTTTTTTTTTCTCGTCGAGAAGTATGATTTTCGTTTTTGAATCACTTGATTTCGTTGTGTATTGAAGAAGTTATGAACGTTTAAAGTTTACCTAGTTTCTGGCAAGTTTTCCAGTTTTTCCTCGGACCAGTCAACTTTGAGGCTATTTTCCGGCCATCTACGGCAGCCATTGGGCTTTAGAATAGGTATAATCTTATTCTACACTTTCCTATCTTCATTTTGATATATTATGAGTCGAATTTGGTTAAGAAACGATTGAGTTACGAAGCTTTGAAAATTGCCCAAACTTTCGGCCAAGAGCTCTGGGACACTTAACGGAGTTTTTAACGGAATGACCAAAATGATGGATGGTGGACAATCTCAGAGACCACTTTTATTGATTTGAAATGTTAGGGACCAAAGTGATGAGTTATGCAAATCTCAGGGACCATTTTAGCTATTTAGTCTTCCCACTAATACTGAGGTCTTTTGTAATAAAACCACACGTCTGTCATCTGTGCATGTGGTAATTAACAAGTTGAGCCAATATTGGTGTTGTTAGAAGGGCTTATGACCTATCTCTCTGATAATTCTACGTGGTATCAGAGCCAGGAAGGGGGCACGTACTGCTGCTTGTAGGGTGAGTCCCCTTGGCTCCACGTGCATGGTTGTCGATGTGTTGACCCACTAATTGGGTCCAACATGAGGGGGCGTGTTGAAATATCTCACATCGACCGTATAGTTTAAATATCTCAACCCCATTCCAACTTATACCGAGTAAATGCGTGGATCACATGTGAGGGGGCGTGTCGAAATATCCAACAACGATCATATCTCTGACAAAAGAAGAATTTAAATATCCTAACCACATTCCAACTAATACCAAAGCCTTTTGTAATAAAACCCCACACTTGTTGAACTGTACAGGTGGTAATTAACAAATTGGGGACAATATCGGAGTTGTTGGAAGTGGGCATATGACCCCGTCTCTCTTATAATTCTACGCGTACGCAATGGTCTATTTGTTTGGAAGATGACTTTCTACGCTTCTCAAATTAATGTGTACCTCAGCATACAGGTTTGTCTCACTTTCTAGTTTTTTTCCTAACCTTGTGGTGCTGTTCGGCTTGTTTTACGGGTTTAGACCTTTTAGAGAGGTTAGGTCTCATGTCCCCCCTCTCTTCCTTGCATCTCTTTTTGTTTTCGTTTCTAGAGGAGTAAGGTTTATGTCTCCCTTCTTTTTTATGTTCTTTTTTCTCCTTTTTTTCTTACATTATGAGGTATTTGGTTTATGTCCCCGTGACTAAATGTAACTGCTTTTTTCGTTATCAATCAAATTTCCTGAGGTTTTCTTTAAAAAAATAATTATAAACACGAAAAGAGTACATTCATAAGGTTCATAAAGCATAATTGGTGCAAATTCGATACACTTGACACAAAAATAAATTCATCTCAATGCATTTTATATTTTTTGGTAAAACATCTCACTACATTTAATTAGGCTAATCAGGAGAGTTTCTTTTGATTCTTGATCGCCTTCCACGCTTTGATATCAGCTTCAATCTTTTCTTTCACGCTTTTATTAAACCCCGGATACGGTTCATAGCTAAAGGCTGATTGAAGAAACTCAAGCAACACAAAGTATGGCCCCATCAGAAATCCTTCAACAAAGCTGTCTGCAATACCTGGTAATCTTTTCTCAAAAACGCCATGGCCTATGAGCAGTGCAGGCCAGCAGAAAACCTGAACAGCCAGAACAAGCTTCCATGACCTACCAAACCCTAGCCCACTAGCAAGAACACTGGCTCCAACCCATGTGAGAAACAATAGCAAAGCTGCCAAGGACCCAGCTTTCTCGTCCAGTTTGACATAAAAGATGGCATACATCAAAGTCAAAACCAACCCCACATTCAATTCGAAACCGTGATTGTTTAACCCAGATGGGAAATTATAGAGGGAAGGTGTGAAGTGGAGAAGAACAGCAACAGCGAAGACTAAGGGCCACACTAAGAAAGTACGTAGCAAAAGGTTAACTGGGTTGCTGTGATATGCTCCATAGATGGCGAAGTGCGTTTCAAGATCAAACAATCCAGTCCTCCCCATGGAAATTTTCCTTACAAAGTTAAATTACTTTTTGTTGGATAAAAGTGTAACTAATGTAGGAAAACTAGACTGAAAGAAAATGAATTCAATTGGATATAAAATGGAGCCTGAAATTAAAGTTGTGGAAAGTTCCTGGTAGGCGCTAGAGTATGGAAGGTCAAGATTATGACACTTGTCATTTGATGATTTGTTAGTACGTAGGCAAGTACGTATGTATTAAGATTTCTACTGTAATACAATACCCTCCTTCTCTCTAACTTCTTTCTACTCTCTTTGTATCTTCACCTTCTTCGTTTATCATCTTTCATATTAATACGGTAAAAGGATATGTTAGTAGTGGTGGAGCCAGGATGTGTTATGTGGGAGGACTTCTTACATACATAGGTAATTTCAACTCAGTACATGTGAGATTGAAGTAATTTGCATAAAAAATGAAAGACCATTAATGCAATAGAGAGAACTAAAACATTGCACAAATAAAAAAAATCAGAATATGAGGTAAAAAGTAAGCAAGAATTTTAACAATTTTTTTTATAAAAAAAAAAAGTTAAAACCAAAGAAAAGATAGAATAGGGAGGGCAAATAAAGACTACGCCGCAATAAGAGGGATGAAGAGAAAAATGAGGTCTAACCTGGAACAGAAAAGAGTTCGAATTAAGAACATACTTAAATTTCAAAACTATTAGATTGATATGCAGCAGCATAATCTGTTATAATAGCAAGAAGAAAAAAAGGCAATATGGACCAGGCACCAGGTCCCTTAGTAGCTCCGCCACTATGTTAGGCTTGTACTTTGAGCTTTCTTTAAGTAATTGTTTTACAATGCATCATATGGTTTAATATTGTTGAAGAATTTGAAGTATCCCATAACATTAATATATTTTGAAGAATTTGAGGTATCTTATAAAATTATTTGGCAAATTTTACGAAGGGTTCATACTCTCAACACATCTTCTCACATGAGTGAATTTTCAAGCCAACTACATGGATATCAGAAAATAGGTGGCGTAGAGAATGTTAGGGTTCACACATGGAATAACCTGCTTGATCAAATATCATAAAGAAATTGAAGTCACCATAAAACCAAGTGACAATATAATAAGTATTTAAACTATTTACAAACATACACAATGTCTCTTATTTGTTCGACGTGGAATTCATACTGTTAATAGTTGTTAAATTATCTAACTTGTTTCCAGTCTTTGAGAATGATCTATATAGATTAAACTGCAAGGTATTGACCTGACCTAATAAAATCTCCACAGTACTGAGGAGCACTATAATTCAGTTATATTTGATCTGTTTCCGTCTTTAATTAGTGCGTGGCCTTAGTGTGTGTGTTTGTGTATGATCTCTTAATATTTTTATATACTAATAATTGGATCGCGGATCTTTCTCAGCAACACTGCAACTGTCACATGCTGCAAGATGAAATCAGGCGAGGTG
Source organism: Malus domestica (assembly GCF_042453785.1). Lineage (NCBI taxonomy): Eukaryota > Viridiplantae > Streptophyta > Magnoliopsida > Rosales > Rosaceae > Malus > Malus domestica. Next base: position 29,262,389 of record NC_091670.1, on the reverse strand, counting down.
GGGGTATGTTTGATGTTTTCTGCGTATGGTTCTGTGAGGACACGTGGTCTGCGTGTCAGTTCTCTGAAATGGATGATACTTGGGTACTCACTAGAAAGTAACCAAAAAAACTGATGACTTATGTGGCCCAATAAAATTATTCCACCTGTTAAGTTAAACTCAATCAAACACTTCTTTATTCTCCTAACCAAACACTTTGTCCTCGTCCTCAACCCTTCTTTATCCAGCAACCCTCACTCCGTTTCTTCTCTAGCGAACTACTCTCACTCTGGACCACTCCCATTCCCTCTCTTCTCCGGTGACTTCCATTTCAATCCCTCACCGTCTGAGCTCGGTGAAATTGGGTTATGGAAATCCGCGAAATTGGAGCTTGTGGAAGACATGAGGTTTGGAACTTTGAAGTTCAAAAGAATTGCAGACTTTGATGAGAGAGAGAGAGAGAGAGAGAGAGAGAGAGCAAGAGAGAGAGAGAGAGAGATTAGAGCTTGTGGAAGACAAGAGGTTTGGAATTTGGAAGTTCAAAAGAATTGCAAACTTTGATGTGAGAGAGAGAGAGAGATTAGAGCTTGTGGAAGACAAGAGGTTCGGAACTTTGAAGTTCAAAAGAATTGCAGACTTTGATGAGAGAGAGAGAGAGAGAGAGAGAGAGAGAGAGATTAGAGCTTGTGGAGGTTCGGAACTTTGAAGTTCAAGAGAGAGAGAGAGAGAGAGATTAGAGCATGTGGAAGACAAGTGGTTCGGAACTTTGAAGTTGAAAAGAATTGCAGACTTTGATGTGAGAGAGAGAGAGAGAGAGAGAGAGATTAGAGCTTGTGGAGGTTCGGAACTTTGAAGTTCAAAAGAATTGCAGACTTTGATGAGAGAGTGAGAGAGAGAAAGATTAGAGCTTGTGGAAGACAAGAGGTTGGGAACTTTGAAGTTCAAAAGAATTACAGACTTTGATGAGAGAGAGAGAGAGAGAGAGAGATTCAATGGAGGAAAGAGGGTGAAAAGGGTTTGGGTATCGGTCAGCGCCGGCAGTGTAAAGGGTTGGGAATCTGGAGTTTGGTTTTCAGTTATGAATTTAGGTTGGTGTTTGGTTATGGATTTCAAGGTGTTTGGTTTCAAGAATAGTGGGTGTTTTAAAATTACAGATGTCTTTATATTATTGGGTTTTGTCAGTAGTCAGTACACTTGTGGTCCTGACTGGACAGGACCCAAGCATTATCCCTTTGAAATTAGGCAAGGTTTTTTATATTAGTGCCCCACAAAATGCTGAATGCACCCAACATTAAAAATTAATATTAATGACTTATTTATCCTACCATGCAATGACAATTTTGACCTTATTAGGTTTAAAAAAATAAAAAATTTCTAAATACACCACAAATCACTTTTAATGTATTACTTTTTTTTTTCCACCCTCCAATGTTGAATAAAACCCTAATCAATGAAACTACAAACATGTTGATTGAGAAAAATTATTTTTGACAAATAGAATACAAAATCGGTGTTTTGAAAGCTTCACATGAGGTAAGACTTCATATATTTCATTGTTTTAGTGATTTTGAAGACATCAATAATTATTTAATCTTGGTTTTACTGCGTTATTTAAGCTTCTATGTTCATATTCATCTTTTAGCGATCACAAGGGTTACATGAAGAATTAAACACCTAAAATTACCACCTAATATTAAAAAATAGACGACATGAGTTTTAATGGTGGAATTGAAAACAAACCCACATATGCTTAAATCCTAGACGGCATCTTTTGTCAAAAATCCAGTCGGCATTTTTTGTCCAAATAAGAAGCTTTATTGATTATTTGCATAAGACTAACAAAGCATAAGATCTCACCCCCTTTACCGATTAAAGTATTAGACTAATATTGATATTGAGTTGTATGATGATTCTTAGCAAATAATTGAGGTGTATTGATTATCTTCAAATCATTCAATTTGAAATCATTCGGCAAACTAACGTTCAAATGGTTTGAAATCATTCGGCAAAATTAAAAATGAGTGTTATAAAATTTGAGAAATGTGGGGTGTACGTAGAAAATGTAAGGTGTATATTCAAACTGTGGGTTGTATTACGTATGTGGAGTTTATTCAACAATTTGTGGGGTGTTAATATAATAAGCCATTAGGCAATCATAATAATTTTAGGACAATACTTGAGTCCTGAACAATCAAGACCTTTCATACTGCTCAATCTACTTGGCACAACAAGAATTTAACACGTGTAATTTTTTTTTTCAAAATAGAACCAAACCTCGTTCACGCTTGGAAGCCCAAAGGTTAACGGCATCTTCTCCCAATGACCGAGGACTCCAATCGTCCTTCTCCCTCCCGCTCACACTACCTCTTCCTCTCCCTTTCTCTCTCGGACTACCTCTCCTTCTCGCTCAAACCACCATCCACCCAGAGCGACGATGGCGAGCTCCGAGCAACTACGACGAGCGCCAAAATTTAATAGAAAAGCCAGACGATCTTCAAAAACAAGGAATCAGGTATGTTTTCAAAGAATTACATCATACTTTTTCTCCATTCTCAATTTTTATGATGTGAGCAGGGTTTTCTCTTATGAGGGTTTGCTCTTGTCATTGTTAATTTTGTTCAAATTATTTAAAAATTGAATTCGATTATTTTCAATTCTCCATTTTCTTTTCAATTCCAATGGAACCGAAGGATCCATTCTTTGATGTATTATTTGATATCAGGCTATTTTCTTCCCTTCTGTTATTGTTATTGGTGTTGGTATATCAGGTGACACGCCCCAACCCAATTATCCAAAAGACACCTGGATGGCACGTGCTGGCCAACACCGAAGGGTGATGAAAGCCATGAGTGTGTAAATCTGTGATGATATGAAGGGACAAGCAATACAAAAATTATGCAAGAAGCAACATTCACCACGAATACGCAATATTAAGAAGCAATAATAATTAATGCATTCAGTTTAAGTATGAACGTAACGAGGTATTCAACAATCATGAATATGTCTAGAGCATACTATGAAACGAAAGTGCCAGAGAAAAGTAAAACAACAAGTAACAATGACCATAAAAGGAATCCATACTCAAGTGGAGAGATGCAAGATCACTAGTAGGTAAATGCCTCGAAACTCGGGTCGTACTCTTCGTCGCTATGTCCTGAGGGGGCGTAAAACATAAAAGGTGAGTGGACCATAATTTCTATTAATACTAATAATAGGAAAAACCATTTTATTTCTGAACATACTAACCCCTTGTTTTGAAAACATATATATATATATATATATATATATATATATATATATATATAATACTACATATAGTAAGTTTTCTGAAACTCTAGCATGCCATGAAATCATTCGTAAAACAAGTATGAATAAAACCATGCTAAAAAACGATGCTAACATCAATCAAAAGAAAATCCATGAATCTCCTCGATACTATACTTTCTCTAGGGGTATTATAGTTGCCCGAAGGCAATACCTGTCCATCACCAAAGGTGAAGTTGTACGACACGTGGTAGGATTCCCCATATTTCTAGGCGGTTCTTTTTTGTCCCATGACATCTCTTTCTCTCTTTCTCCCTCGTCCCATGACATCTCTTTCTCTCTTTCTCCCTTTCTCTCTCTCTGTCTATTTTCCTCTTCTCCTTTCATTCTCACTCACCTCTACTCTTTCTCCTCCTCATTTGCCGAGACACACACTTCTCTACACCTACAACCACAGCAAGGCAACACCCCCACCATCATCCCTTGTAATCATTGTGAGCCATTGGGCCTAGATATTGGAGAAAACCACCTTTAAAACTACTTCCCCGCGTTGCACAGTACCATCACTGTGCATCACTTTTCTTCGGTGAATTCTCGCCATTTCTAGACAAGGTAAGCCTCGCAATTGGTCCCTATCATTGTAGATCATGTCTAGGCTTATGATTGGTATGTTTTGGATGGTTTTGGTGGTGTAGGAACTCGGAAAACACAAAGGAAAGTCACTGTTCATTTCTGGAAATTTACAATCCGTGGTCGTTTGGCCACTTTCTAGCCATTTTTCTGGCCAACTCTGATCTTCGCTTTTCCTCTTAAGGGTATGACTCTCTTCTCCACATTTCTAACTACATTTTTGGCTCTTGAATCATCGAGTTTGGTTAACTATCGAACTAGAAATTAGCTCTGAAAGTTGGGAATAAACTCTCCATATTTCTAGCAAGAACCCCATAACCATTTGGTCACCTTCAGATCACTTATCTAGCGAACTCCGACTATAACATGGCCTCAAATGGATATAGACCTATTCCCTACACTTCTAGCTTCATTTAGGTTTTGGTATCATTGATGTTGGTGGACAATCGACCTCGATATGAGGTCTGGAAGTTGGGGGTTCAACCTGCAAAACGTAGGTCTTCATGAGGAATGTGGGTATCGTGGTACTCGCGGCGTGTGGGTGAGCGTGGGTAGCTCCCTTATGCTCTGCGCATGCGTGCGTGGAGGAACCCGAGGTCCCTCTTTAGGTTTCTCAACATGCCAAATCTGAATCCGCCATCCGTTTTTTGAAATTCGACCGTTTTAAAATAGTTTCTTTATTAGTCATACATTGTACGAAAACGCGTTTATACGTTAGTACGTTATGTATTTACATAAATGGTTTCAATTTTAGGCGAAACGCATCGCAAAGACTCTCAATACATCAAGGCGGGTTCGACTCGACGACATGATCTGTGAGTGGGCCTTTTCTTTGATATGTACATATATTTATTTAGTTTCCATATAAACATCTAATAATGAATTTTCTATATGACTGCCGTAATTAAATTAACATTTATAGAAAATGACATAACGATAAGTATTAGGAAATCATTATAAATCCTACGGGATGCCTTAGCTAAACTTACGGCTATGAATACTGTTATGTCAACTAGAATTATCGAATCACTGTGGCATGATTATAATTGTGTTATCTACTCATCGTTGCTGCACCGGTGTTAGTACTTGCCCGGACCAGGGCCAGCCTTTCATGTGTATGTGCAGATCGCACCGTACGCTCAATTTGGATCCATTGTAGGTGCCAGTCTTGTCCTAGATTCCTATAGGCAATTAGGACTCGTATATGCTGCACATAGCGCCAATCTTCATGTGATTGTGGTACTAGAGCGTATATCACTGTTACACCCAGTCTTGTTCATGTCAGAATATCTCTAGATGAACTTGTGTGTTAGCATGTATCGATGAGGACTCGATATGATATGTTTGCTTATGTGAGACCATGTGATTACGGACGTTATGTGTCTACTTACAAAATATGGTGCCATATTGAATTCTTGTAATGTTGCAGGCTACGGTAAGTATTTTCTTACCATACGTAGTATGTATGTTTTGGGAACTATACTCGTTTTACGACAAGGGGTTATTGTGTTTTCAAAAAGGTTTTTACAAAGCTTTATTTTCAGGCCCACTCACCCTTGTTGTTCGTCCTTCTATGTTTTAGTGGCTGAGCTTTCGTATCGATGATGATTCTTGGCAAATCTCGATATAGATGGCTACCTTTGAGGGTATAATCCTTATCTTACTTTACTTTACTTATGCTCTAACATCACATGTGAAATGGGTTGATTCCCGCTCACCAGCGCAATCTTATACTTATGCACTTTTAGGTTTAAATTTATTCACATTTTCCACATCAATACACTTTATAGCTTCGTCACCTTCCAGGTTTCGGCCAACACAGCTCGATTCGGAATCCTAGTGTACATTCTGAGTCAGGGTGTGTCTTTCATCCTTTTCATTTTATTTTCACAGCTCTAAGTGCTTTTAATTGCCCAGAAAGTAATAGTAACAATAAGTCCCAATTGGTGTTCCTCCTCCAATAGGTTTCAAAAGAGTCAAAACTGTTCCCATAAGTTTTGGGGTCATGAGTAATGTCTGCAACTTATGGAAAGATCAAACTCTTAAATTTCGCTCAAATGTTAGTATGATATGGATAAGAAAATACCAAACAACTTTTGTGAAGAAACAGTTTCGGTCTGAGCTACTGAAAATGGAGTGTTGGTACTCATAAGATGGCTGTCCAATTTTCTGCGGAATTGGAAACTAGGTTGGTGTTTCAAACATCCTTGACGATGGCACCGTTAGAGTTTTTAGAAATTTGGATATGGGTACTGGGCGAACGAACAACTTTCAAGAAGGAATTATCTCAATTCGAGGTCAGGAAGTTGGAGTTTAAAGGCTGTTTTTGTGGCTGTCAAATTTTCTGCCAATAATAATAATGATAGATATATAACCAAAATGTATATTTACTTATAGAAAATTAGTCACACGAAGATATAAATATGAAATGAAAGAACTTTCTTATCTGTGAGATTCCAGCTGACAGAGGTGAGAGGCAGGTAGGTAGTACTTCACCGGATTTATGACGTTGTGCTTTCCACCGACATGAGAGCTTCTCGTGCTAGTAACGTGTCGTGAAAATGAGAAAATATGTGCAGTGGAAGATAAAGTAAAAAATAGACAATATTTACGAGGTTCAGTAAGTGTGCCTACGTTCTTGGAGCAGCTGTAGTACTTTCTTTCATCATCTACAATAATAAGAGTATAGTGATAACTCTCACTATTTTTCTCTTCTCTCTTTAGCCCACTTTACTGGTAATTTCTTCCACATCTCTCTTCTTTCCTCTTCTCTTTTCTCTCTCTTTCATATTGAATTGTGTGTTTACAATGACTGAATGAACCTCATTTTCTAGAGGTTTTCATCCGATAGAATAATGTAGCAGCACTATTTACTTTACAAAATTTCTTTGAATGAATTGTGCATAAATAGTAATCCATCTTATTTTTCTTCAGATGAATAGTAAATAACTATTAATGTGGGTCATCCACATATTACATTACAACAGCTGATTCCTTTTTTGCATATAAGGGTTAGTAATTGAAAGGGGCGCATGACATGCTTTAACAGAAAAATAGATGGACAATAATATAGGTGGTATATTCCAATAGTTAAGAGAGTTCAAGCGGTAAAAATAAAAAATTAAAAGTTGAGGTGTTATAATCACATATGCTTACAAGTTCAAGTGGTACTTGAGAAAAAAACCCAAAAAAACATAAGCGTTTATAGTTGATATTCATCGTTAGGTCTCTAGGGCAATCACCTCAGTCCTATGTCTTGGGATGCGAAAATCTAAGCGGTAACTTGACATACCCTAGCTAACCCAATGAACTTCGAGATTCTAGACACACAAGAATAAAGCATTAGTTTGTGTTCATAGGAGAGTATTGAGATCAAAGGTTCCGCACAAAAGGTACAAACGTCCCTCTACTTAATTATAGTCTTCCAACACTTTGGAATGAATAAATCAAAGGAGAACTAAGGACAGAAATAATAAAGTTACACCTAGTTGGGAGGATATAATCCTTACCCATCAGAAAATAAAAAATATAATATCACAGAGGGGGACATAAACCTTAGGGTAATTAAAATCAATAAAATGTTAGGATATTCACAATATATCAATCAAATTTATTTTAATTATAAATAGGTCAATGCGATTTTAAGGTACACTATAACACCCCAATGAAACAAAATTTACTCGTAGCACTGCAGCTGGTAGCATGCAAATTCTTTTATTTTGTATCATGTCAATCCCATGCATCACTCACACGTCTTTTATGCTTCACACCTCGCGTAGCTGTGGATTCAGACATTGCGTTGTTGTGTCTTTTTCCTGGTTCTGGTTCTTACATTTGGATTCAGATGTTGCATTGTAGTGTCCATTTCTAGTTTATCTTATATATTTCAATTTACACTCTGCATTGCAGTATTCATTTCTGGTTCTGGTTTTACATTTGGATTCATATTTTGCAAAGCATTGTATTTTCTAGTATTGCTTTTACGTTTGAATTCAGCCTCTGCAATGTAGTGTCTATTTTTCTATGGGTTGTCTTTAAGTTTTCAAGAGATGCAAGCATTGCCTTCTACCATTCCAAAAACAAATTAAATTACCAAATTAAATAGAAAAAAAAAGGTCTAATTAAAATTTGAGGCAAAAATTTTGCATATTTGATCCAGCGATCAATTTTGTTTGTACCATACTTGACCAATCCCGAAACTGCTGAGCACCGGTCAACGTTATACCGTCAAGGACCCAGAAGAGCTTCCCTTCAACCAGGAGGCCAATCACAATGCGACACGTGTCGACATCAGAAGCCAATCACAGCGCAACAATTGTCAACATCAGAAGCCAATCACAACACGACACGTGTCAATGTTAGAACAAAACTAGAAACTCTCTTCTATAAATAGGGATCATTCTTCCACAATAATCTCTAATGTCATTTTGTACTAAACTATTCACTAGAACTCACAAAATGAGAGCTTGAACCTATGTATTTGTGTAAACCCTTCACAATTAATGAGAACTCCTTTACTCCGTGGACGTAGCCGATCTGGGTGAACCACGTACATCTTGTGTTTGCTTCCCTGTCCCTATTCATTTACGTACTTATCTTCATTAGTGATCGAAGCAACTAAGCGAAGGTCACAAACCTGACACTTTCTGTTGTACCAAAGTCCTCGTTGATTTTGTGCATCAACATTTGGCGCCGTCTGTGGGAAAGACACTTACTCCCACTCTCTTCATCTTTGTTAAGCTGGTTTCCACCACTCGTACACTTTCTTTTGGCCAAACATCTCTCTCCAACATGGGGAGCGAAAGAAGCCATAGCACACAGAATGACACCCCCATTGGACCTAGTATGAAGCAACGAAAGCAGGAAGGAAATAGAGTTACTCTTCAAGCTAAAGTCGATGAGTTAGAAGCTCAGAACAACAAGATAGTAATAAAGAATGAGGTCCTCCAGGAGCAGTATGAAAAACTTTTCGAGATGCTTCACGAGGCTAGGCATGCTCAAGCACACAAGCTCGTCGCCCCTGCTGAGGTCAACAATCATCTGAATGCCCCCCAACACGGAGGGTCACCGATATCCAACACGGACATCCCTGATAGGGATCGAGCTACACATCAATGTGATAATCAACATGAGACTTCTCTCAACCCAGCTACTTTAACCCGAAGCAGAAGGAGTAAAGGAAAACACCTCCTCACAGAAGGAGTGGAATGATCAAAAGCCGTCTATCGCGATTGTCGAGACTTCCTAAAGCAACGTCGGGAGAATCTCATCCACATAAGCTCGAAGATCAATGACCCAAGAGTTTCTGAAAGACACGGTCCTCTCCCACGACCCAGGCCAGCAGTTAATCTAGGGAATGGGCAACAAGTCCCAGAAGAACATGAAGGTACAGGGGACTCGAAAATGTTCCGACATACTCACTCTAGGAGTCAGTGTGACGAGTCCAAGGAGAAATCATGCTATCTTGATCAAACTTTCCTACTTCCAAGAGGCGATGGGGACTTACGGAAGAAAACTTCAGTGATGCACGACTCCACTCAGGACCCCCTCGTCCTACAGCTCCTGAAGGAAGTAAACAAGTTGAAGGCTGAACGTCAAGCCGAGATACCTGACTGGAACCAACCCAGGCCTGGCCCCCTCACAAGAAGGATCCTCAACACCCCCTCCAAGCGAAGACAAAGCAGAAGCTTGACTTACAACTCTATACTGGAAGGGAAGACCCGATTGAACACCTTAACCTCTTTGAGTCCACCATGGTATACCAGAGACACACCGATGAAGAACGGTGCATTCTCTTCCCCTCCACCCTCTCTGGCGGAGCTTTAAACTGGTATTGCCGTCTTCCACCCGAGACGGTAGACTCATTTAAAGAGTTGAGGAAGTTGTTTGTCTTTCAACATATCTTCCAGACCGATCGCTTGCATTCCGCAGATGACTTGTACACTATTCGCCAGAAGCCGGACGAGTCATTACGAAAGTATGCTGGCCGCTTCAGCCATGAGTATTCCCGCTGCGCTGAGGCAAATGACAATACCGCCCTCAAGGCCTTCACGACAGGCTTACGTGACTGTTTCTTCAAGTACATGATCAATGCCAACACTTGGAAGACTTACTCTGAGGTGATGGCACAAGCTTACAACCATGCCTCTGCCGAGGCAAGGACATATCAAGGGAAACCCCCTACAGTCACCCCTTATCAGCAAGTAGGGAGTGGAGGCCAGATCCAACCGAATGAAAAGACCTCAACCTTCCAAACGGTAGCAGCACACCCCCAGCCTCATTTAATGCTTCACCAAGTCAGCAGACATATCAATCCCAAGGCAAAAGGAAAGATTTCCATCCTCACCAATCTCATTTTAATAAAAAGAATAAGGGGCACTATCACGATAACTCAGTATATCGTCACAATAACACCCATCCCTAGGCAGTCAACGCATTGGGCCAATCGCGTGTCAAGACAGGCCCTACCCCGAGGTATGAGACATACACACCTTTGAACGCTACATGCGCGGCCATCTACCCCAGTATAGCTTACTTGATACCAAAGCCAAAGCCAAGGCAGCCAAATTACAAGTCCACGAAGAACACGGGCGTGTTTTGCTGCTACCATGAGTATAATGGCCATGACGGCGAGAAATGCATCATCCTCCGTGATCATATCGAAGCTTTGGCAAGTGAAGGAAAAATTGATTAGTTCCTCCTTCACCCTTAAAGGGATAACCGTAACCAACGCCAGGTGAATGTGATATACTCCATAAGCGGCGGCACACCCATGTCTGAATCTTCCAATAGGGCCATGAAAAACAGTGAACGAACTTTGAGACATGGCCATCAAGTGTTTCACGTGGAAGACATCAGGGGAGGCAAGTATCAAAAACCTAACTGGGATCCAATATGTTTCTACCCTGAGGAAGAAAGAGGTATCATCTACCCTCACAACGATCCGCTGATCGTGGAGGCTCACATAGCAAATTTTGATGTGAAACGAATCCTGATAGACACAGGTGCTTCAGTCAATATCATATTTGCTGAAGCTTTCAAGGCACTTAATGTAGCTGAACACTTGCTCGATAGCTCGATTTCTCCTCTGATAAGCTTCTCTGGCGATATCGTGCAACCTTTAGGGAGTATACATTTACCCTTCACCATTGGTACAGGCCCCTACACAGCTACTATTACCACTAACTTCCTAGTGGTCAATTGCCCGATGGCATACAATGTCATCTTTGGGCGCACAGGCATCAATGATCTCAAGGCCATGGTATCCACACATATGTTGTTGATGAAGTTTCCAACCCCTTTCGGCAATGGATACATCAGGGGAGATCAACTTAGTGCTCGATCATGTTACAACACTTCAGTTAAGCAACAACACCTGCCTGTCCCCAAGGAGACCCTTTCTATACATAATCAGGTAGTAAAGACCAGTCCAGATGAAGCCAACTCGGATCTTCATGATGGCAACAGTCAACCTGACGACCCTCGAGATGACTCATTCACCTAGCAAGCACAACCCGCTGAAGAGTTAGAGAATGTCCCTATCTCCAAAGACCATCCAGATCGCATGGTGAAGATTGGCACCACTTTGTCACCACCTCTTCAGTTGTCGCTGATCTCCTTTTTGCAAAAGAACACCGAGGTCTTCGCTTGGTTATATAAAGATATGTCGGGCATCTCTCCCGATATCATCTGTTACCACTTGAGTATTGATCCCAAGACCAAACCAGTAAAACAGAAGCGAAGATCTTATGATGTTGAACGATACGAGGCGATGAAAGCAGAAGTTGAAAAACTCAAGGACATAGGCTTCGTCCGTGAAGTCAATTACCCAACATGGGTAATGTTGTCCTTGTTAAGAAAAATCCGACCAAGGAAAGTCTCCTGCTTCAAAAGGTCTTGTGGAGAATGTGTGTCGACTACACCGACCTAAACAAAGGATGCCCGAAGGATAGTTTCCCCTTTCCTCTCATTGATAGACTTATAGACTCTACGGCAGGGTGTGAGCTCTTGAGCTTCATGGACGCTTATTCAGGATACAACCAAATCCTCATGAACCCCTCAGACCAAGAACACACAGCCTTCACTACTGACAGGGGACTATATTGCTACAAAGTCATGCCTTTCGGCCTAAAGAATGCAGGAGCAACTTATCAGAGACTGGTCAATTTAATGTTCGCCGAACAGATTAGGAAGAGCATGGAAGTTTACGTTGATGATATGCTAGTCAAGAGCAAACATGCTGACCAACACATCACCAACCTATCTGAAACTTTCACCATTCTAAAGAGGTATCGAATGAGGTTGAACCCCAACAAATGTGCCTTCGGCGTGGGATCTGGCAAATTCTTAGGCTTCATGATTAGCCAACGAGGCATTGAAGCTAACCCCGAAAAGATCAAAGCAATCCTCGACATGAAAGAGCCAATAACTTCAAAAGACATCCAAAGCCTTACTGGCAAGGTGGCAGCCTTAACCAGATTCATCTCTAAGGCCACAGACAGATGTGCTCCTTTCTTCAAAGCACTCAAGGGAAATAAGAAGTACATTACATGGACGGAGGAATGTGCCAAGGCATTCAGGAACCTCAAAGAGTACATGAGTAAAGCCCATCTGCTCTCCAAACCAGAAGTTGGTGACACTCTCATTATCTATCTATCGGTCTCGGCTTCAGCAGTCAGTTCTGTTCTTATCCGAAAGGACATGGTGTCGAAAGGCCCGTCTACTACGTTAGTAAGGCCCTACAAGATGCGGAGACACGATACTCCAACATTGAGAAATTAGCTCTAGCATTGGTCATGTCTGCTCGAAAACTTCGCCCTTATTTCCAAGCACACGCCATCATCGTGCTTACCAATCACCCTCTTCGACAGATACTCTAGAGTCCTGACACGTCTGGGCGAATGATCAAATAGGTGATAGCATTGGGTGAGTTTGACATCTCCTACCAACCAAAACCAGCCGAAAAGGGTCAAGCAGTAGCAGATTTCATCGTCGACTTCACATATCCTGTTGACATTGCTTCTACACCTGAAGTAATAGCTTCATTACCATCGGAAGCTTAGAAGATAGAATCAACAACCCCAGCATGGAGTCTGTATGTTGATGGCTCATCCAACCAACAGGGCTGCGGAGCAGGATTAGTCCTCACTACCCCTGACAAAGTGGCGATAGAATACGCTATTCGTTTCAAATTCAAGGCATCGAACAACGAGGCCGAATACGAAGCCCTTCTAGCAGGCTTATGTTTGGCCAAGCATCTTGGAGTTAAACAAATTGATATCTTCAGTGACTCCTAATTAGTGGTCAACCAAGTCACGAACAACTTTGATGCTAAGGATAGCTCTATGGCAGCATATCTTGCGTAAACACGACTTTTGCTCAATCACTTCCACTACCAGATCACCCAAGTTCCTCGAGCGGCAAACAGTCATGCAGACGCTTTGGCCCGCCTCGCCTCGGCAGTGGAAGACAAGATTGGGAGAAAAATTCATGTCGAATTGTTGGCAGCACCAAGCACCATGGTCGTGGAAGTGTGCAATTTACAACAAGGAGATAGTTGGATCACCCCAATTTATAAATTCTTTGCCCATGGCACCCTCCCAAATGACAAAGTCCAAGCTAAGCAGATTCGATACAAGTCTGCTCGCTACCTGATCATTAATGACCAACTCTACAACCGCAATTTTACCCTGCCCTACCTAAGATGCCTTACACCTACGAAGGCGGAAATTGTCCTTCAGGAAATACATGAAGAAGTCTGCGGAGATCATGCTAGGTCTCGATCCCTAGCACACAAGACTTTTCGCCAAGGAAACTATTGGCCAACACTCCACCAAGATGCCATCAGAATATCTCGCTCATGTGATAAGTGTCAACGCTACGCAATTATCCCTCACTCCCCTCCCGAGCCGCTCACTCCTATGATCAGCCCTTGGCCCTTCGCCCAATGGGGACTTGATTTGATCGGCCCAATGCCTGCAGGGAAGGGCAAGATCCACTATGCAATCATTGCAGTTGACTACTTCACAAAGTGGGCTGAAGTAGAACCCTTGGCAACCATTACTGAGGGAAAAATAGAAGACTTCGTATGGAAGAACATCCTCTGTAGATTCGGCATTCCCAATGCGATAGTCACGGACAATGGGCGGCAATTCGACAACAAGAAGCTCAAGATGTTCTGCTCTAAGTTCAACATCAACTTATGTTTTGCCTCTCCAGCCCATCCCCAGTCTAATGGACAAGTCGAGGCCGTTAACAAAATAATCAAGCGCACTCTGAAAACTAGCTTGGACAAAGCTAAAGGTTGTTGGCCAGAATTCGTACCCCAAGTTCTTTGGTCATACCGCACTTCATATCGGACTTCCACAGGAGAAACTCCATTCTCACTTGCTTTTGGTACAGAAGCAGTTGTCCCGGTTGAGCTTGAGCAAGCAACATACCGAATCCAAAATTACATGCAGAGTGAGAACGACAAAAAACTCACCCTCAACCTGGATCTAGTCGAGGAACACAAAAATCAGGCTCACCTGAGGAATGTCGCCTACAAGCAGCGCATTTCCAACTACTACGACTCAAGGGTCAAACCTCGCTCTTTCAAAGTGGGAGACTGGGTACTGAAGAAAAGATTACTCTGTGATAGGGTCCCGAGTGAAGGAACACTCAGTCCTAACTGGGACGGACCGTTCGAGGTCGTCGGCATCAGCCGCCCTGGCTCTTACAAGCTCAGAAACTTCGACGGCAAGACCCTTGGCCATCCATGGAATGCTGACCACTTGAAGTACTATTACAAATAGACTCACATTGTACAAGTGTTAAGCTACAGCCGTTCGGCATCCTATGTAACAAAAACCATTTGGTATGAATTTAATAAAGAGGTGATTTAGCCAACTCGGCCCTAAACTCTTTTACATTCTGAGCAATAAAACACTCAAGTGTTGAAGCTTCAACGCAAATGTTTCCAATACAAAACAAAATCTAAGTATGTGTCAACAAGACTATACAAAGGATCTACATCATACATTCCAACACATTCATACATAAACATCATACATTCCAATACATTCATACATAAACATCATACATTCCAACACATTCATACATAAACATCATACATTCCAACACATCCATACATAAGCCAACTATGCTTCGAAAGGGTTCAACACACTTTGTGTCATTCGACATTTGCCACAATGTGCCTCAACACCTTGCCCTTATTTTCACCAACTAGGTGATGAAGGAACTCACCTTCATGCCACCAACTAGGTGATGAAATGTACAACCCGTACTCTAATATTATTTGGAAACTTGCCACCCTTATCACCAATCAGGTGAAGAAGGAACTCATCTTCATGCCACCAACCAGGTGATGAAATGTACAACGAGTACTCTTCTTCATGCCACCAACCAGGTGATGACATGTACAACGCGTACTCTCCTTCATGTCACCAACCAGGTGATGAAATGTGATGAAAGGTGATTAAGGAATTCACATTCGTACCACCAACCAAGTGATGAAAGCAACCCACCATTCATTCCACTAACCAGAAGATGAATGGTACAACTTGTACATGTGAACTCCTAGCATTCACAAATAATCAAAAACCCTCAAGCTTTACAACTCAACTAGGGGAGCACTTATGCCTAACAAGAGCTTTAGTCACCAACAAAGTCTTATTGCAAGCCAACAATGGCTTCAGTGTATGGTATACGAAGATCAAGCTTTTCAGCCCTCTTGCATCTACTTCAGACATTTCTCCTCTGTAACAATGCAAACACTACAACTCATAGAAAGCTTCACACGCTCTTGATCAAGACTGTTCGAAGCAAAGTCAATTTATATGGTTCATCCAAACCTTCGACTACTACAAGATGTGGCTTGCATCACAATCTTTCGCTTAACAGTGTGGAAGCAAAATTTGTATACGTTGTCTCTCCCACATTTTCAAATTTCTAGTTTTCCCAAAAAAAAAAAAAAAAAAGGGAAATTGGAAATTGGGAAATTCAACAAAGCTTCATCAATGGAACACAACTACAATCCTCAAAAGCTTCGCACTATCTTCATCAAGATAGTGTGAAGCAAAATCAATTTATGGTGCCAACAAAAGCTTCATCAATGGAGGACAAATATCAATCTCAAAAGCTTTGCACTATCTTCATCAAGATAGTGTGAAGCAAAATCAATTTATGGTGCTAACAAAAGCTTAATCAATGGAGGACAAATATCAATCTCAAAAGCTTTGCACTATCTTCATCAAGATAGTGTGAAGCAAAATCAATTTATGGTGCCAACAAAAGCTTCATCAATGGAGGACAAATATCAATCTCAAAAGCTTCGCACTATCTTCATCAAGATAGTGTGAAACAAGATCAATTTATGGTGCCAACAAAAGCTTCATCAATGGAGGACAAATATCAATCTCAAAAGCTTCGCACTATCTTCATCAAGATAGTGTGAAGCAAAATTAATTTATGGTGCCAACAAAAGCTTCACCTATAAAGCTTCAACCCCAAAACTTCACCTATAAAGCTTTAACACCAAAAGCTTCACCTATAAAGCTTCAACCCTCCAACACCAAAGCTTCACCTATAAAGCTTCAACACCAAAGCTTCACCTATAAAGCTTCAACACCAAAGCTTCACCTATCAAGCTTCAACACCAAAGCTTCACCTATCAAGCTTCAACCCCAAAGCTTCACCTACAATACAAAATTTCAACACCAAAACATATAAAAGCTTCACACACTCTTCATCAAGATAGTGTGAAGCAAAATCAATTCATGATGTCCAACAAAGCTTCAACCTCAAAGCTTCACCTACAAAGCTTCAACACCAAAACTTCACCTACAAAGCTTTTAAATATATATATATATATATATATATATTATTTTTTATTTTTATTTTTTCGGAAATTCGAAAATTCAAAAATCCGGAAATTTGAAAATTCAAAAATATATATGAAGAAGGAGTTTTGGGCTACCACTTAGAAAGGAAATGTCTAACAACTTTCATAACAAATATATATGAAGAAGGAGTTTTGGGCTACCACTTAGAAAGGAAATGTCTCATTCGTCAACTCCCTCGACCAGAGACTTGGGGGACTCCTACCATATGCTACTGCACCTTCATACTCGGAAGTCTCACGACCACTCAGTGACTTGGATTTTTCAAGTCTCCAAACGAGAAGTTTTCCTCACTCGGGAAATTAAGGGAGCACTACCTCAACCTACATGCTTCACTCACAAAGTTTCAACATACAAGTTTCAACAAAAGAAAAAATTCAAAGAACTTAGTGAAGAAGGCCTTGGTGTATTTAACACAATACGTTGAAATGAAGCAAATCTTGTTTATTGATATTTCCGATAAGTTACAAATATGTACATATACATGAATCAAAATAAACAAACAAGAGGGAGCCTTCACAAAGGTTGCTCAGGGGAAGTCTCAGCAATCAGTAGAGCCCTAGAAAGAGAAAGCACCAGAGGGTGGTTATCCGAAGCCTCAGTACTGGACAGAACCCCAGAAGGAGGAGGCATCGGAGGTTGATCATTTGGAGCTTCATTACGCGGTACAGCCCCAAAAGACGACGGCAATAAATGCCTTTGGAACAAACCCACAAACCGCTGATGATCAAGTAAAACATGACCATCAGATTCCTTCATCTGGTCAAGCTTCCTCTTCATGTTTCTAGCATAGTCATGTGCGAGCCGGTGCAACTGTTTATTCTCATGCTTGAGCCTTCTAATCTCCTGTTTGAGACTCATCACTTCAGCAGCCAATGATTCAACTTGGCGGGTTCTGGCAAATAGGCGTTGGGCCATATTAGACACAGAACCTGCACACTGAATACTAAGAGCCAGAGAATCCTTAACAGCCAACTCATCAGACCGTTTGGAAAGTAGTCTGTTATCTTTGGGAGTGAAAAGGTTCCTGGCCACCACCGCAGCGGTCATATCATTCTTCATCATAGAATCCCCAATGGTAAGAGGACCAGTAGGGGATATGAAGGATGGGCGCCATATGTTGTCTGGAGAAGGCGTGGCTGTCTCTTCTTCAAGGTTCAAGTCAAAACGACGGTCGGAGGGGCCAGACATTTTCAAAGGTGTTGAAAAAGGAAGAGGTCAGACAAATCAAGATCTTAGAAGTGCAAGAAGGGAGCTTCTACTGGTGGAGATTCAAGTGTGCTGTGGAACTTAATGCCAACCTCTATAAAAATCTGCACTTGATGGAGCTTCAGAAATCGAAGAGGCGTTTGCTTTCTCGAAAGCTGAGCTGCTCAAAGACCACGAGGGCCGATCTCAAAAATCGAAGAAGCACCTGCTTTTTCAGCCTCGTTAGCACCTGTCACATGCACACTCAGCTTTGCGAAAATTACGGACAATCTGTCAAAGATTTCTGGTGAAGTAGAAAGCACGTGAATCTTACTGTTCAATCACCACTCTCCACACGCACCATCAACTCATCGGGTACCACATGTAACTTTGCCAAAGATCTCTGACAAAGTTTAGGCACGAGAATTTCGAAGTTCCAGCTACCCTACTATTACCCACAAGGGTAAAAGAACAGCACCACTGCTTGACAACTGAAAAGTCCCTATGTGTGTCGACCTCCATATTCTGTGGCAAGACAGGCTGGCAAGAACGTCCAACCTTTACTCACATTCGAGAAAAGACTCCCAACATAATTACTTTCTCAAAAACCGAAGCGGCACCGCTTTTCGAATCTCGAGAGCCAGATCCCCGACGGGATTGCTTGTTCGAAAACCGAAGAAGCACAGCTCTCAGAACTTCGAGAGCCAGATTTCCTTAGATAAAGCTTGTCTGTAATCTTTACACGCAACATTCAGCTTTCCAGATACCACATACCACTTTTTCAAAGTGCTCTGACAAAGTTAAAACACGTGAAGCTGGCAGCTCCCACTACATTGCTGTGACCAAGAAGGGTAAAGAAATAGCATTACTACTTGTTATTGGGAAATCCCTATATACATCGACCTCCCTCCTTAACTTACAGGCAAACCTGCAAAAATGCTCAACCCTTTCTCGCATTCGAGAATGCACCCTCAACATAACCTCTCGAAATACTCAGCTTTATTTCCCCCCGATAATACCTCAGCAAATAAGCCACACCAAGAACAAGAGTATCTCATATCATCAGGGTCGAAAGCAAGAGTATCCCATATCATGCTTTCTCCCTGTCCTTGTCTTCGTCCTTGTCCACACCTGCAGGACAAAGAGAAAGAGAGCAGTCAGTCGGAACCTGAAATCAAACCTCCAATTTGGAACTGACTTCCTGAGACCTTTGCCTGGTTGCTTACTTAGCATTACTCTCGAGAACTCATCCTCAACTGCTGTCAAGGTCATGAATTCCACCGGCACATACCTCATGACAGTTGATCAGATATTGACTCTTTACACTGAAGCTGCCAAGCGTGGATGAGTCACTATGAAGAAATGTTCTGAAGGACCATTTAAATGCAAAGGTTGCACACCACTTCTGCCATGCAAAAGATTGAAGCAGAAGGTTCAACGGTGAGCTGAAACAGATCACTACAGCACGACACCTTTCCATACCACATTCACTAATCCGTCAACAGCAAAAGTATCCCATATCATCAAGGTCGAACGTACTCTAGATTTGATGGACTTGTTTTGACCCTCAAATTCTTGAGTCGGCCTTATACTCTGAAGGGAACCAGAAAACCCTCCAGCATAGTTCAAGAATAAGCCTGTGGAAAGTTATTTCTTCAAAAGCAAAAGTATCTCATATCATCTCTTCTCCATTTGCTTCTCCTTATCCTGGCAGCTGAATGAGAGACAAGGAGAAGGAGAACAATCAACCGGAAGCCGAAGTCGAACCCCCGATCCTGGGTTGCTTGCTTGGAAGTTTGACAGCTTACCTTGTCTGTCACCTCTTTCGGCAGATCTCCTAGCTCGGCTACTTGGGGGACTCCTACTATAGGGTTTGTATCGCACTTGACCAAGCCCAAAACTACAAGTAAGCTTCAAGTGAAATTGATACATTACCTTGTGCATCTTCATCGGTTAAAGATACCACCCATGGATGGAGGAAAAGTACTTCCAGAGAAGATGCCACATCTACATATGAGACAGATAAGGCACGTGAAAATGATACCACACTTCGGTACTTAGAAGTTTCGTGATTACTCAATGGCTTGGATCTTGCAAGTCCCCAACCGAGGAGCTTCCCTCACTCGGGAACTTAGGGGAGCACTGTTTGTACCATACTTGACCAATCCTGAAACTACTGAGCACCAGTCAACGTTATACCGTCAAGGACCGAGAAGAGCTTCCCTTCAACCAGGAGGCCAATCACAATGGGACACGTGTCGACATCAGAAGCCAATCACAGCGCGACACGTGTCAACATCAGAAGCCAATCACAACACGACACGTGTCAATGTTAGAACAAAACTAGAAACTCTCTTCTATAAATAGGGATCATTCTCCCACAATAATCTCTAATGTCATTTTGTACTAAACTATTCACTAGAACTCACAAAATGAGAGCTTGAACCTATGTATTTGTGTAAACCCTTCACAATTAATGAGAACTCCTCTACTCCGTGGACGTAGCCGATCTGGGTGAACCACGTACATCTTGTGTTTGCTTCCCTGTCCCTATTCATTTACGTACTTATCTTCATTAGTGATCGAAGCAACCAAGCGAAGGTCACAAACCTGACACTTTCTGTTGTACCAAAGTCCTCGCTGATTTTGTGCATCAACAAATTTCATCGTCGAGTTCCTTTATGGTCTCATCTAAACCTCATCGATACATGTTCAATTTCTGCTACCTTAGTCTCAACAAGCTTTCTCCTAGAAGAAAGAAGAAAGAAGGGGATGTGAGAGAGAGACAAGAGAAACATGAGAGATAGAGTAGATAAGAACAAGAGAGAAGGGAGGAGAGAAGGAAAACAATAAATTAAAGTGAGAGAATGGTAAAGTAGTTTTCTAACTTGCCTAAATTAATGTGACATACTTCATATTAACCTATATATAATCTAAACTACATATTAATAGAACCCTCATTGTCAACCAAAAAATTGTGAAAAGACTATTTAGTCTTTTAGAAAAAAAAGTTAAGGCAGTAACGTAATTTAAAAAGGGGAGTGATATCCACACACCCCTTTTTACTTCTCTCACACCTTTTTAGTTTTCGGCCGTCGGATCGGATGAATTGAAGAAGATCAACGGATATAAATTAACAAGAGGTGTGTGAGAAGTAAAAAGGGGTGTGTGGATAGCACACCCCTTTAAAAAAACAAAATTTTGTTGTTTTTTGTTTGAACCTAAATTATAGGTGATTTTAACATCTCTAAAAAAATTATAAACACGAAAAGAGTACATTCATAAGGTTCATAAAGTATAATTGGTGCAAGTTCGATACACTTGACACAAAAATAAATTCATCTCACTGCATTTTATTTATTTTGATAAAACATCTCACTACATTTAATTAGGCTAATCAGGAGAGTTTCTTTCGATTCTTGATCGCCTTCCACGCTTTGATATCAGCTTCAATCTTTTCTTTCACGCTTTTATTAAACCCCGGATACGGTTCATAGCTAAAGGCTGATTGAAGAAACTCAAGCAACACAAAGTATGGCCCCATCAGAAATCCTTCAACAAAGCTGTCTGCAATACCTGGTAATCTTTTCTCAAAAACGCCATGGCCTATGAGCAGTGCAGGCCAGCAGAAAACCTGAACAGCCAGAACAAGCTTCCATGACCTACCAAACCCTAGTGTTCGTCGTAGGAATCTCCTGGCGGACGAGCACACAGCTCCCCTGGGAGAATGGCGTCGGTTGAGGGTATCTGTCGTACTTCTGCTTTCTTCTCGGACTCGCTCGGGCAAGCCTTTGTCGGGCAGATCTTGGTCGGGCAAGACACACTTCGGGCAAGGCTCGTCGGGCAGTTCTGAAAGAGAAGGACATAGTTAATTTGAAAGGGTGCCTTTGTGGGGCCTTAGGTGTAGGCCTTAAGGCTCACAATCAAGATTAACTTTGTCGTGCTCAGGCGTGCCACTGCCATCTTCAGTATGGCAGATGTTGAATGGGTGTTAAGCTTTGATTGAATATGTATACGCCCGAGAAACCAAGTTAGATATAACAGGTGCCTTTGTGGGGCCTTAGGTATAAGCCTTGAGGCTTCCTGTCAACCTAAACCAGCGCTTGGATGTATCATATTTGGTCTTTTATGGTTGCCAGAGTCTTATCACTATTATACCTTTGATTATCTGAATCCAAGAGGTTGGACGAACCCAAATGAGTGCCTTTGTAGGGCCTTAGGTATAGGCCTTGAGGCTTCCCATCAGAGTTAATCCTTATACTCGGACCAACTAGACCGCAACATGAAATGAAGCTAAATAGATGCCTTCGTGGGGCCTTAGGTGTAGGCCTTGAGGCTTTCTATCAGAATTCACTCCGTGCTTAAGCCTTTTCTACGAATCAAGATATAATAGCAACAAAACGGAGAAATAGATTGATTACTTGCGCTCCAAGTAACTTCGGACTTCTCGCTTATCAAGGATTGTCGTGGATGGGTTGAGTCCACATAGAGTTCTTTTTTATGCCTTGAGGCCAAGGACTTTACTGATCTTTAAATTACATGCCCGCGGGCTTAAGACTTAGATCTGATTTGAACTCTGACGCGATTCAGATCGGATTCAAGTGCTGAAGACTCATTTTCATTATGACTTTGCTAGAAATAACTTGTATATAACTGGGAATATATAACATGTTATTGTGCTTTTAAAAGAAAGAAAAGACAAAGATAGAGCAAAGATAGTCGGGTAAGTTTGAACCTTATCGGCCAAGGCTGAACTTCTTACAAAATCTATCTTTGTGGCTCTGTCAGAGGTCTGAAAGCTTTTAGAGGGGTTGACGGGGGAGAAGAGGATACAAAATGAATCGATACCACCATGAACAAGGTAGCAGAGCTATTACAGGGGTTTGGGAAGGTTTATCCCGAATGGGATGAAGGCTTGTGCTGACTACAGCTTCGTTGAAGGCAAATCTGGCTTGAGCAGAGTTTTGGCTTTTGTTTGTTTGTTTGAGTGTCCTTAATTCTGTCTTCTCTTCCTCCTTTTATAGACGACTTCAGCTTGGGTTCCTGTAGCAATAGCGGTGCCTGAATGCGGTTTGGTGATGACTCACTAGCTTTTTTACATGAATGCCACCAATAAAGTACTTTATTGGGCTATGTAGTGACTGAATAGCCTACCCCCTGTGGTCTTTAAGTAGGTAAGCAGGTGGCCTTTGTAACTTGTGCCCAGCCGAAAGCCTCTTTCCTGCCTCCTAAGTTTTCCTCTGGGCCTTGGGTTTGGGCCGACTTTCTCTCTGGCCCAAAGTTCAGATTTTATCCCAAACACCTAGCCCACTAGCAAGAACACTGGCTCCAACCCATGTGAGAAACAATAGGAAAGCTGCCAAGGACCCAGCTTTCTCGTCCAGTTTGACATAAAAGATGGCATACATCAAAGTCAAAACCAACCCCACATTCAATTCGAAACCGTGATTGTTTAACCCAGATGGGAAATTATAGAGGGAAGGTGTGAAGTGGAGAAGAACAGCTACAACGAAGACAAAGGGCCACACTAAGAAAGTATGTAGCAAAACGTTAACTAGGTTGCTGTGATATGCTCCATAGATGGCGAAGTGCCTTTCAAGATCAAACAATCCAGTCCTCCCCATGGAAATTTTCCTTACAAAGTTAAATTGCTTTTTGTTGGATAAAAGTGTAACTAATGTAGGAAAACTAGACTGAAAGAAAATGAATTCAATTGGATATAAAATGGAGCCTGAAATTAAAGTTGTGGAAAGTTCCTGGTAGGCGCTAGAGTATGGAAGGTCAAGATTATGACACTTGTCATTTGATGATTTGTTAGTACGTAGGAGAGTACGTATGTATTAAGATTTCTACTGTAATACAATACCCTCCTTCACTCTAACTTCTTTCTACTCTCTTTGTATCTTCACCTTCTTCGTTCATCATTGTGGATGCAAATTTCTTCCTCCTTGATCTTGGACAATTTTGCACCTACAAAACAATTAACACCTTAGGTTAAGGCCAAGAGCCTCACGCGCTCACGATGAATGGGGGGGCTTTGGCCGAAGAACCTCCGATGCCAAAGTTAGAGTTTAGAGAGAAAGAGTGTTTAGAGAATTTTGGGATTTTTGCCAAAGTGTTAGAATTGGCTTTTTGGTGAGAAATGAGAGTATATTTATAGGGATAGGAGGTGGCTAGGGTTTTTTGGGTTTGATTTAGGTTTAATTAGCCAATTTATTTGGCTATTAAACATAAAATGAATGTTTTGGTGGTTTTTTGTATAACTGGCTAATCAATGTCACAAAAAACGAAAATTATGGTGAAAAAAGAAGGAAATGGCCGGCTCCCTTTGGAGAAGGGATAACCGGCCTTTAGGGTGATTTTTGGGCTTAATTTGGTGATGTAATTAGCCTTTAATATATTGATTATATTAATTGGTTGAGGATGTTATGGAATGTTTGAAATAAATGGCTAATTGAATAAGGAAAAAATGAGGTAAAAACATATATGGAATGAAATAGGTTTTGAATTGTTACCCATTTTGGGTACTCCTGACTTGGTTGATGGATGATTCTCCACTGCTCGCGTGTAGGAAACCCGGTATGCCTCGAGGGTATTTTTGTCCTCTTTTGTGCAAAGAAAAGATAGAATAGGGAGGGCAAATAAAGACTACCCCGCAATAAGAGTGATGAAGAGAAAAATGAGGTCTGACCTGGAACAGAAAAGAGTTCGAATTAAGAACATACTTGAATTTCAAAGGTATTAGATGGATATGCAACAGCATAATCTGTTATAATAGCAAGAAGAAAAAAAGGCAATATGGACCAGGGACCAATGGTCCCTTAGTAGCTCCGCCACTAAGTTAGGCTTGTACTTTGAACTTTCTTTTAGTAATTGTTTTACAATGCATCATATGGTTTAATATTGTTGAAGAATTTGAAGTATCCCATAACATTAATATATTTTGAAGAATTTGAGGTATCTTATAAAATTAATTGGCAAATTTTACAAAGGGTTCATACTCTCAACACATCTTCTCACATGAGTGAATTTTCAAGCCCACTACATGGATATCAGAAAATAGGTGGTGTAGAGAACATTAGGGTTCACACATGGAATAACCTACTTGATCAAATATCATAAAGAAATTGAAGTCACCATAAAACCAAGTGACAATATAATAAGTATTTAAACTATTTACAGACATTCACAATGTCTCTTATTTGTTCAACGTGCAATTCATACTGTTAATAGTTGTTAAATTATCTAACTTGTTTCAAGTCTTTGAGAATGATCTATATAGATTAAACTGCAAGGTATTGACCTGACCTAATAAAATCTCCACAATACTGAGGAGCACTATAATTCAGTTATATTTGATCTGTTTCCGTCTTTAATTAGTGCGTGGCCTTAGTGTGTGTGTGTATGATCTCTTAATATTTTTATATACTAATAATTGGATCGCGGATCTTTCTCAGCAACACTGCAACCGTCACATGCTGCAAGATAAAATCAGGCGAGGTGGGGGTATATTTAATGTTTTCTGCGTATGGTTCTGTCAGGACACGTGGTCTGCGTGTCAGTTGTCTGAAATGGATGATAATTGGATACTCACTAGAGAGTACCCAAAAAAGCTGACAACTTATGTGGCCCAATAAAATTATTTCACCTGTTAAGTGAAACTCAATCAAATACTTCTTTATTCTCCTAACCAAACACTCTGTCCTCGTCCTCAACCCTTCTTTATCCAGCAACCCCTCAACCCTTCAGATCACTTTTCTGGCGAACTCCGACTATAACATGGCCTCAAAAGGATATAGACCTATTCCCTACACTTCTAGCTTCATTTAGGTTTTGGTATTATTGATTTTGGTGGACAATTGAGCTCGATATGAGGTCTGGAATTTGGTGGTTCAACCTACAAAACGCAGGTCTTCATGAGGAAGGTGAGTACCGTGGTACTCGCGGCGTGTGGGTGCGCGTGGGTAGCTCCCTTGTGCTCTACGCGTGGGTGGGTGAAGGAACCCGATGTCCCTCCTTAGGTTTCTCGATGTGCCGAATCCGAATCAGCCATCCGTTTTCTGAAATTTGACCGTTTTAAAATAGTTTCTTTATTAGTCATACTTTGTACGAAAACGCGTTTATACGTTAGTACGTTACGTATTTACATAAATGGTTTCATTTCTAGGCGAAACGCATCGCAAAGACTTTCAATACAATAAGGCGGGTTCGACTTGACGACATAATCTGTGACTGGGTCTTTTCTTTGATATGTACATATATTTATTTTGTTTTCATATATACATCTAATAATGAATTTTCTATATGACTGCCGTAATTAAATTAACATTTATAGAAAATGACATAACGATAAGAATTAGGAAATCATTATAAATCCTACGGGATGCCTTAGCTAAACTTACGGCTATGAATAATGTTATGTCAACTAGAATTATCGAATCACTGTGGCATGATTATAATTGTGTTATCTGCTCATTGTTGCTGCACCGGTGTTAGTACTTGCCCGGGTCAGGGCCTGCCTTTCACGTGTATGTGCACATTGCACCGTACACTCAATTTGGATCCATTGTAGGTGCCAATCTTATCCTAGATTCCTATAGGCAATTAGGACTCGTATGTCCTGCGCATAGCGCCAATCTTCATGTGATTGTGGTACTAGAACGTATATCACTGTTACACCCAGTCATGTTCATGTCAGAATATCTCTAGATGAACTTGTTTGTTAGCATGTGTCGATGAGGACTCAATATGATATGTTTGCTTATGTGAGACCATGTGATTACGGACGTTATGTGTCTACTTACAAAATATGGTGCCATATTGAATTCTTGTGATGTTGCATGCTACGGTAAGTATTTTCTTACCATACGTAGTATGTATGTTTTGGGAAATATACTCGTTTTATGACGAGGGGTTACTGTGTTTTCAAAAAGGTTTTTACAAAGCTTTATTTTCAGGCCCACTCACCCTTGTTGTTCGTCCCTCTATGTTTTAGTGGTTGAACTTTCATATCGATGAGGATTCTTGGCAAATCTCGATATAGGTGGCTACCTTTGAGGGTATAATCCTTATCTTATCTTACTTTACTTTACTTATGCTCTAACATCACATGTGAAATGGGTTGATTCCCGCTCACCAGCGCAATCTTATACTTAGGCACTTTTAGGTTTAAATTTATTCACATTTTCCACATCACCACACTTTATGGCCTCGTCACCTTCCAGGTTTCGGCCAACACAACTCGATTCGGAATCCTAGGGGACATTCCGAGTCGGGGTGTGTCTTTCATCCTTTTCATTTTATTTTCACAGCTCTAAGTGCTTTTAATTGCCCAGAAAGTAATAGTAACAATAAGTCCCAATTGGTGTTCCTCCTCCAATAGGTTTCAAAAGAGTCAAAACCGTTCCCATAAGTTTTGGGGTCATGAGTAATGTCTGCAACTTATGGAAAGATCAAACTCTTAAATTTCGCTCAAATGTTAGTATGATATGGATAATAAAATACTAAACAACTTTTGTGAATAAAGAGTTTCGGTCTGAGCTACTGAAAATGGAGTTTTGGTACTCATAATATGGCTGTCCAATTTTCTGCGGAATTGGAAACTGGGTTGGTGTTTCAAACATCCTTGACGATGGCACCGTTAGAGTTTTCAGAAATTTGGATATGGGTACTGGGCGGACGAACAACTTTCAAGAAGGAAGTATCTCAATTCGAGGTTAGGAAGTTGGAGTTTAAAGGCTGTTTTTGTGGCTGTCAAATTTTCTGCCAATGATAATAATGATAGATATTTAACCAAAATGTATATTTACTTAAAGAAAATTAGTCACACAAAGATATAAAGATGAAATGAAAGAACTTTCTTATCTGTGAGATTCCAGCTGACAAAGGTGAAAGGTAGGTAGTACTTCACATGATTTATGACGTTGTACTTTCCACCGACATGAGAGCTTCTCGTGCTAATAACGTGTCGTGAAAATGAGGAAATATGTGTAGTGGAAGATAAAGTAAATAAGAGACAATATTTGCGAGGTTCAGTAAGTGTGCCTACGTTCTCGAAGCAGCTGTAGTACTTTCTTTCATTATCTACAATAATAAAAGTACAGTGATAACTCTCACTATTTTTCTCTTCTCTCTTTAGCCCACTTTACTGGTAATTTCTTCCACATTTCTCTTCTTTCCTCTTCTCTTTTCTCTCTCTTTGATATTGAATTGTGTGTTTACAATAACTGAATGAACCTCATTTTCTAGAGGTTTTCATCCGATAGAATAATGTAGCAGCACTATTTACTTTACAAAATTTCTTCGAATGAATAGCGCATAAATAGTAATCCATCTTATTTTTCTTCAAATGAATAGTAAATAACTATTAATGTGGGCCATCCACATATTGCATTACAACAACTGATTCCTTTTTTGCATATAAGGGTTATGATGCGTAAAATAACTAAACACACAAATTAAACCCTCTTTTTATCAATTGTAGTAAAGTATGTAAGTAGGGATCGTTCTAGGCCGGGGATTAGGAGGGATTGCTAAATCACTTGGAAACTGACTTGAAAACGTGAAAACAAAGTTTAAAACACTAACTAGACTCAAAGAATGCAAAACTAAACTTTAAAACACTAAAACAAACCAAAAGACTCAAAACAGCCCCTAAACACTCAAAACTACCTTAAAAACACAATCTGGGCAATTTTGGGACTCTCACACAAACTTGGACAAATTTTGGTATTCTAATGAACTAAAACACTTAAAAACATAATCTAAGACAAGTTCTAATTAATATGACTCAAAGAAATAAGATGGGGTTGATTTTTGACGAAAATAATTAAATTAAGACAAGAACAAAGTAAACAA
Source organism: Malus domestica (assembly GCF_042453785.1). NCBI lineage: Eukaryota > Viridiplantae > Streptophyta > Magnoliopsida > Rosales > Rosaceae > Malus > Malus domestica. The sequence continues at coordinate 29,233,572 of NC_091670.1, read as the reverse complement.
ATTCTTAGACAAATTTGGGTGAATCAAAACACTCTAACACACAACCAAAACAGAAATTAAACACTTTGAAACAATAAAGTAAAAGGGGGATTTTTGTTTTAATGAATTTGAAAACAAAACAAACTTTGTAAAACAAAACAGATTGTAAGTGAATTTGAATGAAACTTATGGATGGAAGATTAGCTAGGAGGTTCTTCTCCACATATGTCACACTTGCATACAAAACGATTTCCAGTTGCTTTTCGATAAGCTATGAATACTCAACGCCCCAAATTAACCGTGAATTGCACTAATTAACCCTCAGTTTTTCCACAAGTTATTGGATTGGATGATTGCATACGACAACCCAAAACATTCCCTACAAGTTCCCTACATGAATTGCATAATAGAGATACAAGCAAGAATCATTAAGTTCTATGAAAAACATAAGCATTGACGAGGCACTCGTTACTATGAATTGCATGAAACTTATGCCAAGAATTTACTTAACGTGATTGTGACTAGCAACCTTCACTACTTGTGAATATAAGTTTATAACGATTAGGTGAAACTCCCTTATATTCTAGCGTCAAATTCATGCATGAAAATTAAGCGTGCACTCTTAACCAACATACACAAATTAGTTTTTATATGAACGGATAAGTAAATTGAATTTACAACTTATGAATCACAACTGGATGTAATCAAATCATATTGCAAGTATGAACATAGTTTCGAATCACCCCCTAACTAAGAGGGGTTTAGTTCCTCATACTCACAAAGCAAAGATACATAAAATTAGACATTAAAATCAAAGGAAAGAAAACACCTAAAATGCTCCAACTTGGTAGCAAGTGCATCCAAGATTCCTCCTTTCCCTTGCTTGCGGCATGAAGCTTGTGGACAGATTTTTGGGTGGATTTATGGTGTAGAATGGATGGGGAATTTTGTGAAAGGGTTTAGGGTGAGAGTGGAAGAGTGTTTGATGGTTGGGGAGTGGTAGAGAACTAGGCAAAGAGGGTGGAAGAAGGTGGAGTGGCTGTTATGTTTTCTAGGCACTAGAATGGTGTTTTTGGGGTGTTTTGCTTCCTAGGGTGTGTATGGACGAATTTCTGTGATAAAATGATGAATATGGGGGATTGTCCTTTGGCTAAGGGGTGTAAACATGTATTTATAGGCCCCAAAAACCTTAGAAAATCAGGTTAGGTTAAGGATGAAATGCATGGTAATTTGTGTGTGTGGTGTGCAATGGTCCAAGGGTGAAAATGAAGTGATGATGCAAAGTGTGAAGGGTAAAATGGAGTGGTCTTGAAGCTAGGGAGCATGAATGATTGTGTACATTGCATAGAGATGGAAAGGGAGGTGAAAATGTGTCAATAAATGGGTCAAAGGTGCAGCAACATGTGGTACACAAGGCATGGGATTCCAAATGTGAATGATGGAGCATCAATTGGTGCATGTAATGGATGTAAATGTTGTCTAAAATCTAATGAGTGAAGGGAACAAGAGGTATCAAGCAATTGAGTGTAATAATTAAATGAATTGAAGCATGAAATTAGAAATTATGTAGGGGACAAGAGTGATCAAGCATGGCATGGAATCCAAAGGGAATTCTATGTGGTTTGCATGGCAAGGAATGCAAGTTGGGGTGACAGATTTTTGGGCTGTTTTCTTCATCTTTTGGACCATAATTCTTCATATTCTTGGCTTCTTTAGTTCTCAAATTCGTCCATCCACTTGGCCCATGCATTTGCTATCCATTCCAAGCCCGAAACATGCTCCAAAGGCCTCCAAAATGCATCTTCTTGCATACTTTGTACTTAGAGTCTGAAAACACACGAAAATGACTTTAAACATTAAAATAACTAAGGAAACACGACATAAATGCACAAGTGATCGGATCATATTTATATATATTTTTACTTCAAATTCACTCGTCTTTTCTTGGTTAGTTCTTTATATTTTTGAGCTATTTACGTTATTTTTGTGTTTATAGGATCTTTTATGCAAAGAAAATAAAAATAGCACAAATGAGTTTTAAATAATAAACAGAAAAGTGAAACACGGGTGGACCATTAGAAAAATAATGAAAGTGCACTGACAGAGGAATAAAGAGACTAAAAACAGAAAACAAAAGAAGTGAATGGCAGAAAATAAAGAGGATGGCCTGTCCGTTATCTTTCCTGCTTTCAAGTTCAGTTGGAAAAATTAAATAATGGGGACTTACTTTGACTCATCGATTTTCAGGATAAAGAAGCTAATTGACATCAAGGAAAGGAGGAGGTCAGAGAGGGCAGATAAGAGTAGGTGAGAGAGGTGGAAACAGAGGGGAGAGCACTGAGGTAGTGCGGAAAAAAGAATAAAAAGAAAGACAGCGTGTAGAAAAAGGGGAGGAGCAGAATGAAAGCTGCCTTTTGCAGCTGGGAAAAAGCAGAAGCACGCGGGGAGAGAAGAGGAAATGTGAGAAGGCAGGAGGAATAAAAGGCTTGGCTGCCTTGGGCAGCGCAAAGAGGAGGAGAAGGCTGCTTTGAGCAGCGAGAAACAGGGGATTGGGAAAAGAAGTCAGAGGATGGGATAAAAAGACAAGATGCCTTTGGCAGCCGGGGGGGGGGGGTTAGAAGGCAGGCGGGATAAGGGCGGAAAGAAAAAAAAGGGAGTGAGAGATAGGAGGGCAGTCCAGTAGAGCAGCAGAGGGAGAGACTAGCAGATGACTACTCCAGGAGCCTTGGTGCTGCAGCGACAGTTTGTGGTGTTGTGATTGGAGCACTGGCTGTTGCGCAGAAGGCAAAGGCAAGGAGAAACGAGAGGGCAGGCACGGCAGGAAGCAAAGTTTCTCTCCATTTTTCTTGGTTTTATCTTCTCAAACCCATGTTTTACTTTTGGTTTAATTTGATAATAATGTGTAACTAAATTTATTCTGGCTAGAGGTTAATTCAAAGCCATGGATATATTTGTAATATGAATTGATTACCTTCAGTTGTGATTTCTGAGTTGTGATTTAATTTGCTTAACTGCTTGATTGATAACTTATTTTTGTATGTCGATTAAGAATGCATACTTAATTTACATGCATGAATTTGATGCTAGAATATAAGTGAATTTCACCTAATCGTTATAAACTTATATTCACAAGTAGTGAAGGTTGTTATCCACAATCGTGTTAAGTGAATTCTAGGCTGGATTAACATGCGTATTCCATAGTTATGAATGCCTAGTCAATGTTTATGATTTCCGTTGAACTTAATGATCTTTGTTGAATGTCTCTATCATGCGTATTCCATAGTTAGGGACTTTGATGAGGAATCATTTGGTTGTAATGCGTATTCCATTCAATCCAATGAATCTAGGGAAATCTAAGAGTTAATTTAAGCGGACCTAATTAACTTGGAACATTGTCATTCACAATTTATTGAAAGAACAACTGAAAATCAATTTAGGTTGCATATGTGTCATGTGTGGAGAAGAACCCTCTAGCTAGTCCGTCACCTATCCTTTCACCTTAATTCATGCTTTTGTCAATTCTGTAATTTATTTAAGTTTAATTTACTTCTCGTCAAAACCAAACCCCCCCCCCATTATTAAATTATATTATTTAGTTAGTTTTCATTGTTGTTAGTCTTTTAATTCAATTTCCGTCCATTTCAGTTCCTAGTATCTAAATTGATTGTTTTCATTATGTTGAGTCATTCTAAGTGTGTTTCGAGTTATTAGAGTTTTTAGCCTAGTTTTGTGTCCTTGAGTCTTGTTTAATATTTTTAAATTAATTTAGAATAGATTAGCAATCCCTCCTAATCCCCGGCCTAGAACGATACCCTACTTACATCTATACTACAATTGTCAAAAAGAGGGTTTAATTTGTGTGTCAAGTAATTCTCACATCAACAAGAACAAGCCAACTAAGTCGCATAAATATGCTCCTATCAGGTTAGTAATTGAAAGGGGCGCATGACATGCTTTAACAGAAAAATAGATGGACAATAATGTAGGTGGTATATTCCAATAGTTAAGAGAGTTCAAGCGGTAAAAAAAAAAAATTAAAAGTTCAGGTGGTATAATCGCATATGCTTACAAGTTCAAGTGGTACTTGAGCAAAAAACCCAAAAAAACATAAGAGTTTATAGTTGATATTCATCGTTAGGTCTCTAGGGCAATCACCTCAATCCTAGGTCTTGGGATGCGAAAATCTAAGCGGTAACTTGACATACCCTAGCTAACCCAATGACCTTCGAGATTCTAGACGCACAAGGATAAAGCATTAGTTTGTGTTCATAGGAGAGTATTGAGATCAAAGGTTCAGCATAAGAGGTACAAACGTCCCTCTACTTAATTATAGTCTTCCAACACTTTGGAATGAATAAATCAGAGGAGAACTAAGGACGGAAATAATCAAGTTACACCTAGTTAGGAGGATATAATCCTTACCCATCAGAAAATAAAAAATATAATATAAAAGAGGGGGACATAAACCTTAGGGTAATTAAAATCAATAAAATGTTATGATATTCACAATATATCAATCAAATTTATTTTAATTATAAATAGGTCAATGCGATTTTAAGGTACACTATAACACCTTAATGAAACAAAATTTACTCGTATCACTACAGCTGGTAGCATGCAAATTCTTTTATTTTGAATCATGTCAATCTCATGCATCACTCACACGTCTTTTATGCTTCCCACCTCGCACAGCTGTGGATTCAGACATTGCGTTGTTGTGTCTTTTTCCTGGTTCTGGTTCTTACATTTGGATTTAGATGTTGCATCGTAGTGTCCATTTCTAGTTTATCTTATATATTTCAATTTACACTCTGCATTGCAGTATTCATTTATGGTTCTGGTTTTACATTTGGATTCATATTTTGCAAAGCAGTGTATTTTCTAGTATTGCTTTTACGTTTGAATTCAGCCCTTGCATTGCAGAGTCTATTTTTCTATGGGTTGTCTTTAAGTTTTCAAGAGATGCTAGCATTGCCTTCTACCATTCCAAAAGCAAATTAAATTACCAAATTAAATAGAAAAAGAAAGGTCTAATTAAAATCCGAAGCACAAATTTTGCATATTTGATCCAGCGATCAATTTCATCCTCGAGTTCCCTTTATGGTCTCGTCTAAACCTCATCCATACATGTTCAATTTCTGCTACCTTAGGCTAGACAAGCTTTCTCCTAGAAGAAAGAAGAAAGAAGGGGATGTGAGAGAGACAAGAGAAAAATGAGAGATAGAGTAGATAAGGACAAGAGAGAATGGAGGAGAGAAGGAAAACAATAAATTAAAGTGAGAGAATGGTAAAGTTTTTTCTAACTTGCCTTTCATATTAACCTATATATAATCTAAACTACATATTAATAGAACTCTCATTGTTAACCAAAAAATTGTGAAAAGACTATTTAGTCTTTTAGAAAGAAAAAAAGTTAAGGCAGTAACGTAATTTCACAAAATAAAATTTTGTTGTTTTTTGTTTGAACCTTAACTATAGTTGATTTTAACATCTCTAAAAAAATTATAAACACGAAAAGAGTACATTCATAAGCTTCATAAAGCATAATTGGTGCAAATTCGATACACTTGACACAAAAATAAATTCATCTCACTGCATTTTATTTTTTTTGGTAAAACATCTCACTACATTTAATTAGGCTAATCAGGAGAGTTTCTTTTGATTCTTGATCGCCTTCCACGCTTTGATATCAGCTTCAATCTTTTCTTTCACGCTTTTATTAAACCCCGGATACGGTTCATAGCTAAAGGCTGATTGAAGAAACTCAAGCAACACAAAGTATGGCCCCATCAGAAGTCCTTCAACAAAGCTGTCTGCAATACCTGGTAATCTTTTCTCAAAAACGCCATGGCCTATGAGCAGTGCAGGCCAGCAGAAAACCTGAACAGCCAGAACAAGCTTCCATGACCTACCAAACCCTAGCCCACTAGCAAGAACACTGGCTCCAACCCATGTGAGAAACAATAGCAAAGCTGCCAAGGACCCAGCTTTCTTGTCCAGTTTGACATAAAAGAGGGCATACATCAAAGTCAAAACCAACCCCACATTCAATTCGAAACCGTGATTGTTTAACCCAGATGGGAAATTATAGAGGGAAGGTGTGAAGTGGAGAAGAACAGCAACAGCGAAGACTAAGGGCCACACTAAGAAAGTATGTAGCAAAACGTTAACTGGGTGGCTGTGATATGCTCCATAGATGGCGAAGTACCTTTCAAGATCAAACAATCCAGTCCTCCCCATGGAAATTTTCCTTACAAAGTTAAATTGCTTTTTGTTGGATAAAAGTGTAACTAATGTAGGAAAACTAGACTGAAAGAAAATGAATTATATTGGATATAAATTGGCGCCCGAAATCAAAGTTGTGGAAAGTTCCTGGCAGGCGCTAGAGTATGGAAGGTCAAGATTATGACACTTGTCATTTGATGATTTGTTAGTACGTAGGCATGTACGTATGTATTAAGATTTCTACTGTAATACAATACCCTCCTTCTCTCTAACTTCTTTCTACTCTCTTTGTATCTTCACCTTCTTCGTTCATCATCTTTCATATTAACACGGTAAAAGGATATGTTAGTAGTGGTGGAGCCAGGATGTGTTATGTGGGAAGACCTCTTACATACATAGGTAATTTCAACTCAGTACATGTGAGATTGAAGTAATTTGCATAAAAATTGAAAGACCATTAATGCAATAGAGAGAACTAAAAACATTGCACAAATAAAAAAAAATCAGAATATGAGGTAAAAAGTAAGCAAGAATTTTAAGAATTTAAAAAAAAAAAAAAAAGTTAAAACCAAAGAAAAGATAGAATAGGGAGGGCAAATAAAGACTACCCCGCAATAAGAGTGATGAAGAGAAAAATGAGGTCTGACCTGGAACAGAAAAGAGTTCGAATTAAGAACATACTTGAATTTCAAAGGTATTAGATGCATATGCAACAGCATAATCTGTTATAATAGCAAGAAGAAAAAAAGGCAATATGGACCAGGGACCAATGGTCCCTTAGTAGCTCCGCCACTAAGTTAGGCTTGTACTTTGAACTTTCTTTTAGTAATTGTTTTACAATGCATCATATGGTTTAATATTGTTGAAGAATTTGAAGTATCCCATAACATTAATATATTTTGAAGAATTTGAGGTATCTTATAAAATTAATTGGCAAATTTTACAAAGGGTTCATACTCTCAACACATCTTCTCACATGAGTGAATTTTCAAGCCCACTACATGGATATCAGAAAATAGGTGGTGTAGAGAACATTAGGGTTCACACATGGAATAACCTACTTGATCAAATATCATAAAGAAATTGAAGTCACCATAAAACCAAGTGACAATATAATAAGTATTTAAACTATTTACAGACATTCACAATGTCTCTTATTTGTTCAACGTGCAATTCATACTGTTAATAGTTGTTAAATTATCTAACTTGTTTCAAGTCTTTGAGAATGATCTATATAGATTAAACTGCAAGGTATTGACCTGACCTAATAAAATCTCCACAATACTGAGGAGCACTATAATTCAGTTATATTTGATCTGTTTCCGTCTTTAATTAGTGCGTGGCCTTAGTGTGTGTGTGTATGATCTCTTAATATTTTTATATACTAATAATTGGATCGCGGATCTTTCTCAGCAACACTGCAACCGTCACATGCTGCAAGATAAAATCAGGCGAGGTGGGGGTATATTTAATGTTTTCTGCGTATGGTTCTGTCAGGACACGTGGTCTGCGTGTCAGTTGTCTGAAATGGATGATAATTGGATACTCACTAGAGAGTACCCAAAAAAGCTGACAACTTATGTGGCCCAATAAAATTATTTCACCTGTTAAGTGAAACTCAATCAAATACTTCTTTATTCTCCTAACCAAACACTCTGTCCTCGTCCTCAACCCTTCTTTATCCAGCAACCCCTCAACCCTTCAGATCACTTTTCTGGCGAACTCCGACTATAACATGGCCTCAAAAGGATATAGACCTATTCCCTACACTTCTAGCTTCATTTAGGTTTTGGTATTATTGATTTTGGTGGACAATTGAGCTCGATATGAGGTCTGGAATTTGGTGGTTCAACCTACAAAACGCAGGTCTTCATGAGGAAGGTGAGTACCGTGGTACTCGCGGCGTGTGGGTGCGCGTGGGTAGCTCCCTTGTGCTCTACGCGTGGGTGGGTGAAGGAACCCGATGTCCCTCCTTAGGTTTCTCGATGTGCCGAATCCGAATCCGCCATCCGTTTTCTGAAATTTGGCCGCTTTAAAATAGTTTCTTTATTAGTCATACTTTGTACGAAAAAGCGTTTATACGTTAGTACGTTACGTATTTACATAAATGGTTTCTTTGCTAGGTGAAACGCATCGCAAAGACTCTCAATACAACAAGGCGGGTTCGACTCGACGACATGATCTGTCAGTGGGTCTTTTCTTTGATATGTACATATATTTATTTAGTTTTCATATATACATCTAATAATGAATTTTCTATATGACTGCCGTAATTAAATTAACATTTATAGAAAATTACAGAACGATAAGAATTAGGAAATCATTATAAATCCTACAGGATGCCTTAGCTAAATTTACGGCTATGAATAATGTTATGTCAACTAGAATTATCGAATCACTGTGGCATGATTATAATTGTGTTGTCTGCTCATCGTTGCTGCACCGGTGTTAGTACTTGCCCGGACCAGGGCCAGCCTTTCACGTGTATGTGCACATCACATCGTACGCTCAATTTGGATCCATTGTAGGTGTCGATCTTGTCCTAGATTCCTATAGGCAATTAGGACTCGTATGTGCTGCGCATAGCGCCAATCTTCATGTGATTGTGGTACTAGAACGTATATCACAGTTACACCCAGTCCTGTTCATGTCAGAATATCTCTGGATGAACTCGTGTGTTAACATGTGTCGATGAGCACTCGATATGATATGTTTGCTTATGTGAGACTATGTGATTACGGCTACTTACAAAATATGGTGCCATATTGAATTCTTGTGATGTTGCAGGCTACGGTAAGTATTTTCTTACCATACGTAGTATGTATGTTTTGGGAACTATACTCGTTTTATGACGAGGGGTTATTGTGTTTTCAAAAAGGTTTTTACAAAGCTTTATTTTCAGGCCCACTCACCCTTGTTGTTCGTCCCTCTATGTTTTAGTGGCTAAGCTTTCGTATCGATGAGGATTCTTGGCAAATCTCGATATAGGTGGCTACCTTTGAGGGTATAATCCTTATCTTATCTTACTTTACTTTACTTATGCTCTAACATCACATGTGAAATGGGTTGATTCCCGCTCACCAGCGCAATCTTATACTTAGGCACTTTTAGGTTTAAATTTATTCACATTTTCCACATCACTACACTTTATGGCTTCGTCACCTTCCAGGTTTCGGCCAACACAGCTCGATTCGGAGTCCTAGTGGACATTCCGAGTCAGGGTGTGTCGTTTTGTTTCATCCTTTTCATTTTATTTTCACGGCTCTAAGTCCCTTTAATTGCCCAGAAAGTAATAGTAACAATAAGTCTCAATTGGTGTTCCTCCTCCAATGAGTTTCAAAAGAGTCAAAATTGTTCCCATAAGTTATGGGGTCAAGAGTAATGTCTGCAACTTATGGAAAGATCAAACTGTTAAATTTGGCTCAATGAAACACCTCAATGAAACAAAATTTACTCGTATCACTACAGCTGGTAGCATGCAAATTCTTTTATTTTGAATCATGTCAATCTCATGCATCACTCACACGTCTTTTATGCTTCACACCTCGCGTGGCTCTGGATTCAGACATTGCATTGTTGTGTCTTTTTCCTAGTTCTGGTTCTTACATTTGGATTTAGATGTTGCATCGTAGTGTCCATTTCTAGTTTATCTTATATATTTCAATTTACACTCTGCATTGCAGTATTCATTTCTGGTTCTGGTTTTACATTTAGATTCATATTTTGGAAAGCAGTGTATTTTCTAGTATTGCTTTTACGTTTGAATTCAGCCTCTGCAATGAAGTGTCTATTTTTTTATGGGTTGTCTTTAAGTTTTCAAGAGATGCTAGCATTGCCTTCTACCATTCCAAAAGCAAATTAAATTACCTAATTAAATAGAAAAAAAAGGTCTAATTAAAATCTGAAGCACAAATTTTGCATATTTGATCCAGCGATCAATTTCATCCTTGAGTTCCCTTTATGGTCTTGTCTAAACCTCATCGATACATGTTCAATTTCTGCTACCTTAGTCTTGACAAGCTTTCTCCTAGAAGAAAGAAGAAAGAAGGGGATGTGAGAGAGAGACAAGAGAAACATGAGAGATAGAGTAGATAAGGACAAGAGAGAAGGGAGGAGAGAAGGGAAACAATTGAGAGAATGGTAAAGTAGTTTTCTAACTTGCCTAAATTAATGTGACATACTTCATATTAACCTATATATAATCTAAACTACATATTAATAGAACCATCATCTTTTAGAAAAAAAAAAAAGTTAAGTCAGTAACGTAATTTTACAAAATAAAATTTTGTTGTTTTTTTTAAACCTTAACTATAGGTGATTTTAACATCTCTAATCTAAAAAAATGAAAAATAAATAAACCTGTCTCCCTGTCTCCCTATCTCCCTACTCCCACATTCTCTTTCACTCTCTTCCTCTCTATTTCAATTTTAAAAACAAAAATAAAAAGTTCCACACACAATTTGTGTGTGGACATATACTAGTTATTATAAACATTTCATTGATTATGTTCAAAACTAAAATTGACCATTGGTATACGATGAATCAGTAAATAACCTTAAACTTACTCTGGGTTCATTTCATTGTAATTTTCCTTTATGGAGGTGGCCTTTTGTTTGACTATTCTTGACTCTCTTTTTGTGTTGTCCTTACCTTGTACTAGTATTCTCTTTTAATGAAATTTACTTTGATTAAAAAAAAAAAAAAAAAAACCCTTAAACTTACTCTTAAAATCAAGAACTCAAAAACCAATAAAAGAGGGCTTTTTATATTAGCACCCTACAAAATGTTGAATGCACCCTACATTAAAATTTAATATTAAATAATTTATTTACCCTACTATGCAATGACAATTTTGACCTTATTAGGTTAAAAAAAAATATTCTATATACACCCCAAATCACTTTTAACGTATTATTTATCTTTTTCAACTATTAAAACTCCTCTGACCGTCCATTGTTAAACAAAACCCTAACCAATGAAACTATAAACATGTTGATTGAGAAAAATTATTTTTAACGAATGAAACACGAAATCGATATTGGAAGCTTCACATGAGATAAGACTTCAAATTTTTTTTATTGTTATAATGATTTTGACGACATCGATAATTATTTAATCTTGCTTTTGATGCGTTATTCTAGCTTCTATGTTCGTATTCATCTTTTAGGGATCACAGGGATTACATGAATAATTAAACATCTAAAATAACCACCAAATATTGGACATGGGTTTTAATGGTGTAATTAAAAACAACCCACATATGCTTTAAATCTTAGGCGGCATCTTTTGTCAAAATTTCAATCGGCATTTTTTGTCCAAATTAAAAGCTTTATAAGATTTGAGAAATTAGGTGTATAGAAAATATGGGATGCATGTAGAAAATGTAAGGTATATTAAGAGGAGTGTGATATCCACACACCCCATTTTACTTCTCACACACCTTTTTAATTTTCGGCTGTCGGATCGGATGAATTGAAGAAGATCAACGGACATAAATTATCAAGGGGTGTGTGAGAAGTAAAATGGGATGTGTGGATAGCACACCCCTATTAAGAATGTGGGGTGTGAGGGTATTATGGGAAAGTATGTGGGGTGTATTAAGATAATTTTTAATTGAAAAAGTAAATATAAGGTGTATTAAATATATAAGGTTTATTCAACAATTTGTGAAGTGTTTAATATAATAAGCCTAAAAGAGGGACGTAAAACCTGGTTGCAAGAAAGCGTTGTGCGTTCACCGACGGAAGATCCTTGAGATAAATTTATACATTATCATAATTTGCTTAACACGAGACACTGCATTGTCCGTGTAAATGCGTGCCATGTTAGTATTTTTCTGCATTCATGTCAAGTGTTGATTTTGTATCATTTTACAGTTTAATAGTAATAAAATGGATGGCCCGGTTCATTATTTGATTTGCTTTGCCAACAACTACACTCATTGAAACACGTAGGACAAATGATTGCCTTGCATGTCAACAGCAGAGAGAAACACGTAGGACAAATGATTGCCTTGCATGTCAACAGCAGAGAGAGGATCCTCATCCAATTCTTTTTGTGAGTATTTCGGGGATTCTTTAATCATATATGTTTATTGCATATTGTGCGACCAATTTTTGTCAAATACTGTTTATATTCAATTTTAAATAAAAAAAATTTAAAATAATTTCTGATCGTACGATGAACGGATCTGATTGGAGGATCCTCAAGAGCATCACAAAGAAGATCCGGCGAGGATCCTCCTGGTCAACAGCAATCAAACATAGACCCACAATGGCAATTATGCAGACGTTTGGACGAAAACAAAATAGGAGGGTAGATTCAAATATGCAATTCATCTTCGGCAGCGTGCATTTTGATGAATAAACTTGTGAATTGGACAACATGCAGATGCAGTCTGGATAAGTGCTTCTGGATGCGTAGCGGATAAGGAGGCTTTTGTTTGGTTTGACAAAACCTTATAACGTGCAAACGTCTCCGGAAATTAAGTAATTTAGAACATATAATATATATATAATCTGGATCCTCTTTTTGATGATCTCAGAAATCCGCAAATCAATTCCGTTCATCGTACATCGTGCGGCCAGAAATTATTTTAAATATTTTTATTTAAAATTAAACACAAACAGTACTCGACAAAAACTGACCACACGATATACGATGAACGAACACGACTCATAGGTAGATCGTTGAATGAAATTTCAAAGGTCCAAATTACTTGATTCAATGACTTTGGTGTGATGGCAAGTGTCTTTGCCCATGAGCAGTAGGTCTCGGGTTCGAGACTTGGGAGCAGCCTCTCCATAAATGGGGGTAAGGCTAGCCGACATTCACCTCTCCCAGACCCTAAGTAAAGCGGGAAACTTGTGCACTGGGTACGACCTTTTAATGGCCTTGGTGGAGGGGATCCGGAGAGGATCTCTTTCCTATATACATGATGCCTAAAAAGTCAAGGGTAGTAATGAAAGTAAGATTTATGGCCATATACCAATCAGTAGGCCACCCTAGAATTAATTATATGAACATTTAATAAAATCTTCGTTAGTCACTTAGTACTACGGTCTAATGGTATTTTTCTTCATTTATAAGTGAGAGGTCTTAGATTCGATTTTCGCCAAAAGTGAGTTTGAATCATATTATTGCTAACTCATTGTGAGGCTAAGTCATAATAAATTTTCGTTAAAAAAATAAAAAAACAATAGGAATCTATTAGTTGTTAGGCACATGTCGTTTAACACATTAGATGGTCTAAATGAGTAGTCTCCCTACATTTTTCATTTTAAATTGAAAGTAAACTTCCCATGAAACCGAGCAATATCTGGCAAGAGAATTAAAAATTATAAGTAAGACTGATTTTGTTTCTTCTTGGCCTCTTTGTACTTTTGAAATATCTCACATTAATCGTAATTCTGACAAAATAAGAGTTTAAATATCTTAACCTCATTCCCACTAATACTAAGGTCTTTTGTGATAAAACCACACGTCTGTGCATGTGGTAATTAACAAATTGAGCCAATATCGGTGTTGTTGGAAGGGCTTATGGCATGTCTCTCTGATAATTCTACGTGGTATCAGAGCCAAGAAGGGGGCCCGCACTGCTGTTTGTAGGGTGAGTCCTCTTGGCTCCACGTGCATGGTTGTTGATGTGTGGATCTCCTACTCGTGACCTATTAATTGGGTCCAACATGAGGGGGCGTGTTGAAATATCTCACATCGACCGTATAGTTTAAATATCTCAACCCCATTCCAACTTATACCGAGTCAATGCGTGGATCACACGTGAAGGGGTGTGTCGAAATATCCAACATCGATCATATCTCTGACAAAAGAAGAGTTTAAATATCCGAACCACATTCCAACTAATACCAAAGCCTTTTGTGATAAAACCTCACACATGTTGTACTGTACAGGTGGTAATTAACAAGTTTGGGACAATATCATAATTGTTGGAAGTAGGCATATGACCCCGTTTCTCTTATAATTCTATGCGTACGCAACGGTTTATTTGTTTAGACCGCATTCGGAAGATGACTTTCTACGTTTCTCAAATTAATATGTAACTCAGCATACAGGTTTGTCTCACTTTCTAGTTTTTTGCCTAACCTTGTGGTGCTACTCAGCTTGTTTTACGGGTTTAGACCTTTTAGGTTTGGCTTTAGAGCAGTTAAGTCTCATGTCCCCCCTCTTTTCCTTGCATCTCTTTTTGTTTTCGTTTCTAGAGGAGTAAGGTTTATGTCTCCCTTCTTTTTTATGTTCTTTTTTCTCTTTTTTTTTTCTTATATTATGAGGTGTTTGGTTTATGTCCCCGTGACTAAGTGTAACAGCTTTTTTCGTTATCAATAAAATTTCCCGAGGTTTTCTTTAAAAAAAAAATTATAAACACGAAAAGAGTACATTCATAAGGTTCATAAAGCATAATTGGTGCAAATTCGATACACTTGACACAAAAATAAATTCATCTCACTGCACGCGCACCGAGTTGAGTCACTGGCGCCGCAGTGGATGGCTGCGAAGCACAATACCTCCGGCGGAAAAGCGTGTGCTCCACGCGCCGGCCATGACGCGCACCCATATAGCCCAAGGAGCTGGGTTTAGGTCCGGTCTGATTCGGAATTGGGCTCGGGTCTCGGCTATTGGATTCAGTTTAAGCTAATGGGTTGGATATGGGTTAGGTTTAGTAGGTTGGGCCCTGGGCTAAAAGGGTTGGGCCTGGTTCATTGGGTTTGGATTAGGCCTAGCTCTGGTTTGGGCTTGGGCTACGCAGGCCCAAGGTTTTAGGCTGGGTTTAGAGTTGGGTCGTGGGTCGTGGGTCACGGATTAGGTTGACCCAACTTCAGGCTGTGGGTTCAGCCGAAATCTTGGCAACTCTTCCCGAGCTCCGATCGAGCTCAAATCAACACCATTTGCAATGATTCAAAAGCCAAAATGAAGCTAAGAAAGTAAGGATTCGAGTTGTACCAAGATGGGGTTATGTCGAGGTCGAGATTAGCCGGAAAATGGCCTGCAACCCACGATTCTTCGTTGGAAACTAGAAAATGCTTCCTTAAGGTGTTTTCGTGTTTAAACCTTCACCAAAATCATTTTTCATTCAACAACTAGGAATTCTAGACTACTAGGGAAGAAGATCGAAGTGTGGTTCAACTTACCTTCGTCAAAGACGACTATAACTCGTTGGGAGACTACCAAGATTGCTACAGTGTCGGGAAGGAGAGAGATATGGGTGCTTAGTAGAGGGTGAAGATCGTCGTCACTGCCGACAAGTGGTGATGATGATGTGAT
The DNA here is from genome assembly GCF_042453785.1 of Malus domestica. Lineage (NCBI taxonomy): Eukaryota > Viridiplantae > Streptophyta > Magnoliopsida > Rosales > Rosaceae > Malus > Malus domestica. Next base: position 29,218,089 of record NC_091670.1, on the reverse strand, counting down.
TGTTGTTGTAGCTATGTAGGTGAGTATGTGTGTCCGTGTTCGCCGGAGAAGAAAGAAGGGAGTAGAGCCGAGAGAAAAAGAGGGTTCTAAAATGAGAGAGATCATGGGAGGGGAAAGAAAAAGGCACCAGACATGGGCGCCACGTGTCAGCCATGTAAAGGCCTAAAATGGGAAAATATCTCCACTAGCAAAATTACTAAATTGCTCCTATCGTTCAAAAATCGTAGAATTTTCGTTTTAGCTTCGAATCCGATTTTGATCATGCCTACACGTTCGTATCGACGAGAACTACGGAAATAAAATAACGAAAATTTCTATTACATCAACAGAGGAAAGTCAACAAAGGTCAACCATTTCGTCATTAGGAGTATTTTTGTAATTTTAACTAATTAAAAGGAAATTTTCGAAATGGGTCGTTACATAGGGATTGTAGCTGCACAAATTTTGGGTTTTTTTTTTTTATAGTTTGAGTATGTTTTCTTTTTTGTGTTTGAATACAAGTAGGTTGAAGAGCTGCATAAAGGACAGCCACATGGGCAAAGCCATACAAAGCAAAGTTTCCAACACCGCGATGTCAACCATTTTTCATTTGTGAGTATTTAATTCCTTTTTCCATTTCCATGCCATTTGATTGGTTTTACAATTTGGTCACTTTTTTAAGATGCATTGTGTTCCATTTTTTTTGGGAATTGTCAAGATTTTAGTAATCAACTTGTTCCATTAAGTGACACCCATATAACAAAAGCTACTGTGTTCATATGTTTTCCAAAATATCTCAAATCTCATAATCTGTGGGTCATTTGTGTGCAGGGTGTTCATTACGAGGACAAGGAATTGAGAGAAGCACAAGCTCATCCTGGCTATCACTGACACATCTCAGATGCCTAGAGTTGAAGGAGTTGATGTCTTTATCTGATATAAATAATGTCTTTGTATATGCTGATGACTATGGTTTAATACGGACATAGATTGTTTCTCAAATTGGTATGAAAAGGTAAAACAGTATGTGAGATTCGTCTTAGTTTCATTTATAATTTTGGGCTGGAATCTATAAATTTGTAACGAGTAAGAGATTTTTGTTTTGTATTTTTATATTTTGATAGCCTCTTTCAAATCCTCTCTATAAGTCAAACAGAGTTTACTACCTTATGTATTCTCAAGGAAAGTTTTTGTTTTCATGTACATCTGAAAAGTGTCTTTCTCCTTTATTTAGTTTTACTTAATTAGGGCATTGTCATTTGTGTATCTGGTTAGAGTATATGTGTATTGATGCAAAGTTACATTGAGACACCTACAGAGGAATACATGAGAAAATCAACATATGAAACCAGTTTGGCTCCTTAGTAGTACATGAAAAAATTTTGTCGTTTGATGAACAAAAACCAAAGTAGCAATAGCAATCTCCAAAATTATCACCAAAGTAGCACTTGACTTGTGATATCCCTTCAGTCACACTTGTTTAATACAGTACAAGTTCAACAAAATGATTACAACATCTTCTCCAATTCAACAGAAATTGACTCCATCGTCTTTATCTTCTCATTTTCCAAGCCCCTTGTTTGCACCGTTACTTTGTGAAAGGTCATGATGGTGCATCACAACTTCCTATAAATTACCAAACTAATTATATTATATAAAATCCTTCCTAAAAATCTCGTTATCTGAGAGTTTGTAAATGGACCAAAAAATGGTACTTGAGTTCCATTCTCAATACATGATCCCTATAATAGTGAAATATATAAACATGTCATAATAGGAAAATTTTACATATATAAACAAAAATCATTTGTATGATATATAATAGTAATTAAATTAGTTATGCTTCTACCCTTTGCATCTCTTGTCCATCGCTTTAAAATGTAATCATGAGGGATTCTTTTAGCATTCTTCTTGTCTAACACTTTTAATGCATGACAACATAAAATCCTTACAAAACTGAACTTCATGCAACTACATGTGATTCCTTCTATTAAAGTTTCAAATTTGACAAAATGCTCTTAAGGTTTGCCATTATAAGTTACCTTGTACTCATATGTCATCCCAAACTTGCCAACTTTGTATATATTGCAATTCAGGATACACATGTACTCCTTTTGGAATAGTCTATAAACTTCCGAGGCATAAATCTTTGTTGCATGTCGCAACATCTCAACATTAGTTAATAACATGGGTGTAGTTTGCATCATCTTGAAATCGGCAATTAATTCCTAATATCGTTGATCTTCTAAAAGCCTCTCACAATGCTCAAAGAAATGCAAAAGACTGTGACTTGGTTTTAAGTACTTCTTTAACACGTTATTCATACTTTCACTATGTTGGGTACTCATCATGTCGACAGTGAAAGTGTGTCTCCCATATACTAATGCCTATTCACTAGTACAAAAAACAATTTGCGTGACACAAGTACCTTTGTCGCGCTAAGTCAAAAAATGTTGCCTGAAAATTAGCCCAACGAAACCTTCATCGCACGCCAACCGTCGCGCCAAGGCAGTGAAAGCAGGGTTTGCGCAACGAAGAAGTAACCTACATTGCGCAAAGTAGTTTTGCGCGACGTAGGTTACTTCTTCATCGTGCAAACCCTTGTTTTTTTTTTTGGGCAAAAATATTTTTCATTTAATTTTTAATAAATATTGTAATTAAATTCTAAATAATAATTAATAAACCAAGAAAAAGTATTTAATTATAAAATATATGAAAATGTACATACAAGATGTTCGAACAAAAAAGAAAAAACTACAACAAGTAGTCTTCTAAAGTAAACAACAAAACAATGAGATATACAAAGAAATACCAAACTATCCAGAGACCTTCAACAAATAAGGACATTGTCACTTAAAGACTTCACATTTCTTTGAACACCTCCAAACAAAGGACCTTAAGAGCGAACTAATGCCCCTAATGCTTGAGCCTCAACAATTGTTGCCTCTCTCTATCTGCATGGACATGAGCATATGGATCAAGAAAAAAAATTTGTACTTGTATAGGTAGAACTCTTGAAAAATTATATTAAGGGGGTCCTTTGAGAAAAGATAAACACATGATTGATTATGAACCTACTAAACAGCTATGGATTCAATTCTACCAATCCCGAATACCAGAGAACATATATTACTACAAGTTCCTCGGTATGTATGGACTGCACGAAAATAAATGCAAGGCTTGAAATTTCATATTGAGACATTAAACAATAGTATTGTAAGCAATAAGAAAGAAAAACAAGCACATCCAAGCAATTTTCATGCTTAATAAGTAAATCATATAATTACCATACTGCAGGGATGGAGTTCTGTTGGTGATACGCTACTATCAGCAGTTATACCTTACGACGAGAGTGGCTGGTATGACAGACAAATGTAGGTAAAGCCACCTGAGGTTAGCACCCTTCACCTTATCCTTTCTCAGTTAATAAGGATCAAGGATGAAATCCCTCTGGAAATGTCAACCTTCCAAGTTTAATCCACATATCTTATTCAAGTATTCAACTAAAGGAGGCTACTTAGAATAATCAAGATATGATGAAATTCAAAGAAATTAACTGATCACATAAGCCTTAACGTTCAAAGATATTAACTGATCACATAAGTCTTAACGTTCAATGATATTAACTGATCACATAAGCCTTAACGTTGATGCATATATTGCCTCTAAATCAAAACCTCGAAATTTTGATTATGCTATGGAAACTGTATCCTGTGGCTTATCACTAGAGCTTAATACTCAAACAAAGTTTCTGAGAGTCGGACTATGTCCCTTTGTGTGGTGTATATGTGCATATGTATGTCAAATATTAACTAAGAAGGGTCATTGGAGACAGTGCAAATTTGAAGATATATAAAATTGGTCATTAAGCAACTTAAACAATTTATATAAAGGGTCTATGTACTACATAGTATGAATGAAAAGAGAAGAATCAATCAAAGGTTAAAACACATCCATTTGCCCATTGTAACCCATAAATTAGGTAGAAAGTATCAACGGAGTATCAGTAAATTTAATCATTTGATTACTGAGAAAAATAAACATCACGCAACAAGAAAGCACCTTGTAAGGATATGCTGAACTTTGTAAACTGGGTTATTTGCTTCTCTATAAATTTGGTATGAATTGAGTGGTCTTTAAGTTGCATTTGGTTACTCCACGAAATCTTTCTCTCTAAATTCGTTTTTTTCTTCTAGAACACAAAACATTCCTTTGTTAATCTCTCTACGAATTTGGTTTCAATTTTTAGGTGTGAGAGAAGCTAAGCTAGCGGCTTATGACGATATGTATAAGCGACTAGATACCAAAGAAGGAGAGTTGGATATCTATAAACTAGCTAGAGCAAGGGAAAAGAAGACAAGGGACCTAAACCAAGTGAGGTGCATCAAGGATGAGGATGGAAAGGTTCTTGCTACAGAGAACGCGGTTAAAGACAGATGGAAAGGTTATTTTCATAATCTTTTCAATGAAGGACATGAAAGGAGTGCTTCTTTAGGGGAGTTGAGTAACTCAGAAGAGTGTAGAAACTACTCTTTTTATCGTAGAATCCGGAAGGAAGAAGTGGTTGTAGCTTTGAAGAAGATGAAGCATAGAAAAGCAGTAGGCCCAGACGATATACCAATCGAAGTGTGGAAAGTTTTGGGAGAGACAGGTATAACATGGCTCACTGACCTTTTCAATAGGATTTTGAAAACGAAGAAGATGCCAAATGAGTGGCGAACGAGCACTTTGGTGCCTATCTACAAGAATAAGGGCGATGTACAAAATTGCATGAACTATAGGGGTATTAAGCTAATGAGTCATACAATGAAGCTCTGGGAGAGAGTCATTGAGCATAGATTGAGGCAAGAGACACGGGTTTCGGACAACCAATTCGGGTTCATGCCAGGGCGCTCAACCATGGAGGCAATCTATCTCTTACGAAGATTGATGGAAAGATATAGAGATGGGAAAAAGGATTTACACATGGTCTTTATAGATTTGGAAAAAGCGTATAATAGAGTCCCAAGAGACATTCTTTGGAAGATTTTAGAGAAGAAAGGAGTACGAGTAGCATATATCCAAGCTATACAGGATATGTATGAAGGAGCAAAGACTGCCGTAAGAACTCATGAAGGACAAACCGAAAGCTTTCCCATAACTGTAGGATTACATCAAGGCTCATCCTTAAGTCCTTACCTTTTTGCGTTGGTAATGGATGAGTTAACAGGACATATTCAAGATGATATTCCTTGGTGTATGCTTTTCGCAGACGATATAGTGTTGATAGATGAAACTCAGGAAGGGGTAAATGCAAAGCTTAACCTTTGGAGATAAGTGTTGGAATCTAAAGGTCTTCACCTAAGCCGATCAAAGACAGAATATATGGAGTGCAAGTTCAGTGCAAATGGAGGCCAAAACGAGTTAGGGGTGAGGATCGGAGATCAAGAAATACCAAAGAGCGACCGTTTTCGTTACCTAGGATCTATCTTGCAAAAGAACGGAGAATTAGATGGAGATCTCAACCATAGAATAAAAGCTGGATGGATGAAGTGGAAGAGTGCATCCGGCGTGTTGTGTGACCGCCGTATGCCACTGAAGCTCAAGGGAAAATTTTATAGGACAGCAATAAGGCCGGCGATGCTGTATGGCACAGAATGTTGGGCGGTGAAGCATCAACACGTCACAAAATGGGTGTAGCGGAGATGAGGATGCTTCGTTGGATGTGTGGGCACACGAGAAAGGATAAGATTATGAATGAGGATATCCGGGGTAAAGTAGGAGTAGCTGAAATTGAAGGAAAGATGAGAGAAAATCGGTTACGGTGGTTTGGACATGTGCAAAGAAGGCCTACTGACGCTCCGATTAGAAGATGCGACTATGGGACAGAGGTTCAGGGCCGAAGGGGTAGAGGAAGACCTAGGAAAACTTTGGAAGAGACCCTAAGAAAAGACTTAGAGTACTTGGATCTAACGGAGGACATGACACATGACAGAACACAATGGCGTTCTAAGATTCATATAGCCGATCCCACTCAGTGACTTGGATTTTCCAAGTCTCCAACCGAGAAGTTTTCCTCACTCGGGAAATTAAGGGAACACTACCTCAACCTACATGCTCCACTCACAAAGCTTCAACATACAAGCTTCAACAAAAAAAAATTCAAAGAACTTAGCGAAGAAGGCTTTGGTGTATTTAACACAATACGTTGAAACGAAGGAAAGCTTATTTATTGATATCCCCGATAAGTTACAAATATGTACATATACTTGAGTCAAAATAAACAAACAAGAGGGAGCCTTCACAAAGGTTGCTTAGGAGAAGTCTCAGCAGTCGGTAGAGCCCCAGAAAGAGAAGGCACCGGAGGGGGATCATTCGGAGCCTCAGTACTGGACAGAACCCTAGAAGGATGAGGCATCAGAGGTTGATCATTTGGAGCTTCATTACGCCGTACAACCCCAGAAGACGAAGGCAATAAATGCCTTTGGAACAAACCCACAAATCTCTGATGATCAAGTAAAACCTGACCATCAGATTCCTTCATCTGGTCAAGCTTCATCTTCATGTTTGTAGCATAGTCATGTGCGAGCCGGTGCAACTGTTTATTCTCATGCTTGAGCCCTCTAATCTCCTGTTTGAGACTCATCACTTCAGCCGCCAATGATTCAACTTGGCGGGTTCGAGCAAATAAGCGTTAGGCCATATTAGACACAGAACCTGCACACTGAACACTGAGAGCCAGAGAATCCTTAACAGTCAACTCATCAGACCGTTTGGAAAGTAGTCTGTTATCTTTGGGAGTGAGAAGGTTCCTGGCCACTACCGCAGCGGTCATATCACTCTTCATCACGGAATCCCCAACGGTAAGAGGACCAGTAGGGGAGACGAAGGATGGGCGTCATATGTTGTCTGGAGAAGGCGGGGCTGCCTCTTCAACAAGGTTCAAGTCAAAACGATGGTCGGAGGGGCCAGACATTTTCAAAGGTGTTGAAGAGAGAAGAGGTCGGACAAATCAAGATCTTAGAAGTGCAAGAATGGAGCTTCTACTGGTGGATATTCAAGTGTGCTTTGGAACTTAATGTCAGCCCCTATAAAAATCTGCACTCGACGAAGCTTCAGAAATCGAAGAGGCGTCTGCTCAGACATCGAAGAGGCGTTTGCTTTCTCAAAAGCTGGGCTGCTCAGAGACCACGAGGGTCGATCTCAGAAATCGAAGAGGCGTTTGCTTTCTCAAAAGCTAGGCTGCTCAAAGACCACGAAGGTCGATCTCAGAAATCGAAGAGGCTTGCTTTCTCAAAAGCTAGGCTGCTCAGAGACCACGAGGGCCGATCTCAGAAATCGAAGAGGCACCTACTTTTCCAGCCTTGTCAGCACCTGTCACACGCACACTCAGCTTTGCGGAAATTATTGGCATTCTGTCGAAGATTTCTGGCGAAGTAGAAAGCACATGAATCGTACTGTTCAATCACCCACTTCCCACACGCAACAGTAGCTCATGGGTACCACAGATAACTTTGCCAAAGTTCTCTGACAAAGTTGAGACACGTGAAGCTTGCAGCTTCCACTACATCACTCTGACCAAGAAGGGTAAAAGAATAGCAAAGAAACAACACTAACAAAGTTTAGACACATAAATTTTGAAGGTCTAGCTACCATATTATTACCCACAAGGGTAAAGGAACAGTACCACTGCTGGATAATTGGAAAGTCCCGGTGTGTCAACCTCTGTGCTTCGTGGCAAGGGAGACTAGCAAACATGCCCAACCTTTACTCATAGTCGAGAAAACACTCCCAACAAGATTGCTTGCTCCAAAATCGAAGAGGCACCGCCCTCCGAATCTCGAGAGCCAGACTCCCAACATGATTACTTTCTCAAAAATCGAAGAGAGGGTAAAGGAACAGTACCACTGCTGGATAATTGGAAGGTCCCTGTGTGTCAACCTCTGTGATTCGTGGCAAGGTAGACTAGCAAACATGCCCAACCTTTACTCACATTCGAGAAAACACTCCCAACAAGATTGCTTGCTCCAAAATCGAAGAGGCACCGCCCTCCGAATCTCGAGAGCCAGACTCCCAACATGATTACTTTCTCAAAAATCGAAGAGAGGGTAAAGGAACAGTACCACTGCTGGATAATTGGAAAGTCCCTGTGTGTCAACCTCTGTGCTTCGTGGCAAGGTAGACTAGCAAACATGCCCAACCTTTACTCACATTCGAGAAAACACTCCCAACAAGATTGCTTGCTCCAAAATAGAAGAGGCACCGCCCTCCGAATCTCGAGAGCCAGACTCCCAACATGATTACTTTCTCAAAAATCGAAGAGACACCGCTCTCCGAATCTCGAGAGCCAGACCCCCAGCAGGATTGCTTTCTCAAAAATCGAAGAGGCATCGTTCTCCGAATCTCGAGAGCCAGATCCCCGACAGGATTGCTTGTTCGAAAACCGAAGAGGCACCATTTTCCCAACTTCAAGAGTTGGATCTCCTTGGATAAAGCTTGTCTGTAATCTTCACACGCAACATCAGCTTTCCAGATACCACAGACCACTTTTTCAAAGTGCTCTGACAGAGTTAAAACATGTGAAGCTGGCAGCTCCCACTACCGTGCTATGACCAAGCAGGGTAAAGGAATAGCATTATTACTTGATGTTAGGGAGACTCCTATATATGTCGACCTCCATCCCCAACGGACAGGCAGACCTGCAAAAATGCTTAACCCTTCCTCTTATCTGAGAGGGCACTCCCAACGAAGCCTTTTGAAATATTCAGCTTTCTTTCCCCCCGATAACACCTCTGTAAACAAGCTATACTAGAGCAAGAATATCTCATATCATCAGGGTTAAAAGCAAGAGTATCCCATATCATGCTTTTTCCCTGTCTTTTCCTTTGGCCTTGTTCTTACCTGCAAGACAAGGAGAAAGAGAGCAATCAGTCAACACTTGGAATCAAGCTTCCAGCCAGGAACTGACTGCCTGGAACCCCTTACCTGATTACTTACCTGGCATTGCTCTCGAGTACTCATCTTCAACATCTTATGCTTCCAGGGAAGATACCGCATCTGCCTGAGGAACAGATAGGGCAAGTGAGAAGGATACAAGGAAGCATGTGGAGACAAGCGTAACAGCACACGTGCCGATACATCCACTACTCTGTCAAAAGAAAAAGTATCCCATATCAGCAGGGTCGAACGTACTCTAGATTTGATGGACTTGTTTTGACCCTCAAATTCTTCAGTCGGCCTTATACTCTGGAGGAAACCAGAAAACCCTCCAGCCCAGTTCAAGAATAAGCATGTGGAAAGTTACTTCTTCAAAAGCAAAAGTATCCCATATCATCTCTTCTCATTTTTCTTCTCTTTATCCTTCATGCTGCCTGCAAGATAGGGAAAATGTGAACAATCAGCCGGAGCTCTGATTGCTTACCTTGTCTGTCACTTCTTTCAGCAGATCCCCTAGCTCGGCGACTTGGGGGACTCCTACTACATGGTTTGTATCGCGCTTGACCAAGCCTGAAACTACAAGTAAGCTTCAAGTGAAATTGATATATTACCTTGTGCATCTCCACCAGTTACAGATACCACCCCTGGATGGAGGAAGAGTACTTCCAGAGAAGATGCCACATCTACCTATGAGACAGATAAGGCAAGTCAAGATGATACCACACTCCGGTACTTAGAAGTTTCGTGGTTACGAGATCATTCTCCCACAATATTTCCTAATGTCATTTGTACTAAATCATTCACTTGTACTCACTAAAGGAGAGCTTGAACCTATGTACTTGTGTAAACCCTTCACAATTAATGAGAACTCCTCTATTCCGTGGCAATCTGGGTGAACCACATACATCTTGTGTTTGTTTTCCTATCTCTATCCATTTATATACTTATCCACACTAATGACCGGAGCAATCTAGCGAAGATCACAAAAAGTGACCGTTTTCGCTACCTAGGATCTATCTTGCAAAAGAACGGAGACTTAGATGGAGATCTCAACCATAGAATACAAGTTGGATGGATGAAGTGTAAGAGTGCATCCGGCGTGTTGTATGACCGTCGTAGGCCACTGAAGCTCAAGGGAAAATTTTATAGGACGGCGGTAATAAGGCCAGCGATGTTGTATGGCACAGAATGTTGGGCGATGAAGCATCAACACGTACACAAAATGGGTGTAGCGGAGATGAGGATACTTCGTGGGATGTATGGGCACACGAGAAAGGATAAGATTGGGAATGAGGATATTCGAGGTAAAGTAGGAGTAGCCAAAATTGAAGGAAACATGAGAGAAAATCGGTTCCGGTGGTTTGGACATGTGCAAAGAAGGCCTACTGACGCTCCGGTTCGAAAATGTGACTACGGGACAGAGGTTCAGGGCCGAAGGGGTAGAGGAAGACCTAGGAAAACTTTGGAAGAGACCCTAGGAAAAGACTTGAGTACTTGGATCTAACGGAGGACATGACACAAAACCGAGCGCAATGGCGTTCTAGGATTCATATAGCCGACCCCACTTAGTGGGAAAAGGCTTTGTTGTTGTTGTTGTTGTTGTATGGATTTTGATGGTTTGCCAGACAGTGACGAAATGCACTCAAGTGATGATTTGAATGAAGCAAAAAAAGAGAAAGGAAAGAGAAAGGAAAGAGATCCAACAATGTTGATTGATGGTATCTGAAATTTTTTAACTATGGGTGACTCTTTACTTTATTTTTCTGTATCTCAAATTAGCAGATGCTTCACTTAGGTCTGCTGATATCATTTATTCAATGGTTGTTGGCAACGAGGTGAAATGAGTGCGGTAGCGACATAGTGGATGAATTATGACAGAATATTGTGGAAGTACTTACATAACTCTTTGAGACATTTAGTCAAACACTTGGTGGTCATACTATACTTACCCCAAATTACTTACAGCAAATTCGATAACCACTTCATAACATGCTAATGTTAAATTTGTTATGTAACCATCAAAGTCATAGCATTCGGGAAGTGGGCTATAAATATTTTGACTACTATAATGAATTTTTAGTATAAAGAAGTATAATAAAGTGTGTATTGCGACTTTTGAGCTGAAAACTACCATTGATGCATAACAGAAGGCGCACAAGAAGAAGCGTAGGAGAAGAACTTGCAAGAAGGAAGCAACATATTGATAAAAATCATGAAACAAAAAAGAATGAATGTCACTTGATAATTCAAACTAGAATGCCCAATACAAATCCATCCAAACGTACTCAAAACAAGAGAATGCCCCATTCAAACTAGAGAAAACAAATTCAACCTGGAAACCATAATTAGCACCAAACCCAGATAAATTCACACAAATCATACAAAACCCATCTCACATAGATCTCAAATCATCAATTAATTTAAATTATGCAAATGAAAATAAAAGATCTACCTAAAACTTGACCGTGGCTGGTGGCGGCTGACGACAACGTGGAGTCGTTAGGGGCGACGGTGCATGTTTTTAAAATGGATGGACGGCGGTGGCACAAGAGACACTCTTGCAGCCCTTGCTGTTGATTTTCGCCCTCTGCAATGGTAGAACAAAGGTTCTGCAACCTACAAGTGACTTGGGTGCGCAGTCGACGGAATGGAGGACGAGTTGCGAGGAACTCGACGGATTTGCAATTAGAGATGGTTTTGTTTTTTATTCCAAAAAGGTGGAATTGGGCTCGAGTATGCAGAGGCTGGGAATGAGAGGAGAGGGTCCAGACACAGACAGACAGAAGGATTAGGGATGAGGGATCGATGGTTAGGGTTTCAAAAGGAGTCACTGAACGAGATGAGCGAGAAGAAAGAGAGAGACCGAGAGAGAGGGAAAAGAGACCGGTTGTTTTTTTCAATTGCACTCCCATTTTGTCCAAATTTGGGAAAATTAAAAAAAAAGGCCTAATTTTTACAAAATTACTGTAAAATTTTTAACACATTGCGCGACGTATGTATACATTACGATGTCGCGCAAAGTGGTTTTGCACAACGAATCCATCATGGCGTCACACAAGTTATAATTTTTTTGAAAAAAAATATTATAAAATTTACTGAAAATGTGACTTTACTCCCTTCAAATTCAATTTTTTTACATAAAACCCACAATAATATATTTTTTCTAACAAAAACCTGATCCGAACTACAATAATAAATTTAAAGGTACTTAATAAATATACATACCATTCATTTTCTTAAGTGTTATGCGTACAAAATAAATAAATTTAAAGCTACTTAATAAACATACCATTCAACTTGATGGGATACACATTCTACGAAACTAGTTTCAACAATCCAACCATCAAACATGTTTGTATATACTTCGAGATTGCATACACCAAAATTCGTAAAAAACAAACATTCAGATATCAAGTAACGGGACAAAAAATTTCGATGGTTATAAATGAAAAATCACGATTTAACTATTATTTTAACTCTAATTTTGCTGATTTTTTACAACTACACTCCGTGACCCTATATGAATACAATGAAAGAACTCAATCTTCAATTTAAAATATTCACACTAGTGGATACCACAAAATCTTATGTTATACTTAATGAAAGTATAAATAAACTATAAGTGTTAGTGAATCTATTGTTTTGATGGGATACGCATTCTACGAAACTAACTTCAATGATCCAACCGTCAAACTTGTTTGTATATGGTTCGAGATCGCATATGCCAAAAATTGCAAAAAACAAACATTCAAAGATCAAGTAACGGGACAAAACTTTTCGACAGTTATATACAAAAAATCACAATTTAATGGTTATTTTAACTCTGATTTTTATGATTTTTTACAGCTACACTCTTTGACCCTATATGAATACAATGAAAGAACTCAATCTTCAATTTAAAATATTTACACTAGTGGATACCACAAAATCTTACGTTATACTTAATGAAAATATAAATAAACTCTAAGTGTTAGTGAATCTATCGTTTTGATGGCATACGCATTCTACGAAATTAGTTTCAATGATCCAACCATCAAACTTGTTTGTATATGTTTCGAGATCACATACGCCAAAAATCGCAAAAAACAAACATTCAGAGATCAAGTAATGGGACAAAACTTTTGACGGTTATAAACAAAAAATCACAATTTAACGGTTATTTAAACCCCGATTTTAATGATTTTTTTTACAACTACACTCCTTGACCCTATATGAATACAATGAACGAACTCAATCTTCAATTTAAAATATTCACACTAGTGGATACCACAAAATCTTATGTTATACTTAATGAAAGTATAAATAAACTCTTAAGTGTTAGTGAATCTATTGTTTTGATGGGATACGCATTCTACGAAACTAATTTCAACGATCCAACCATCAAACTTGTTTGTATATGGTTCGAGATCGCATACGCCAAAAATCGCAAAAAACAAACATTCAAAGATCAAGTAACGGGACAAAACGTTTCGACAGTTATATACGAAAAATCACAATTTAATGGTTATTTTAACTCTGATTTTTATGATTTTTTACGGCTACACTCCTTGACCCTATATGAATACAATGAAAGAACTCAATCTTCAATTTAAAATATTTACACTAGTGGATACCACAAAATCTTACGTTATACTTAATGAAAATATAAATAAACTCTAAGTGTTAGTGAATCTATCATTTTGATGAAATACGCATTCTACGAAACTAATTTCAACAATCCAACCATCAAACTTTTTTGTATATACTTCGAGATCGCATATGTCAAAAATCGTAAAAAACAAACATTCAAAGATCAAGTAACATGACAAAACTTTTCGACGATTATAAACAAAAAATCATGATTTAACGGTTATTTTAACTCTGATTTTGATGATTTTTTACAGCTACACTCCTTGACCCTATATGAATACAATGAATGAACTTGATCTTCAATTTAAAATATTTACACTAGTAGATAGCACAAAATTTTAGGGAAGAAATAATTTAGTTTTGGAACCATTCATTAAGGTCTACAAAAGGTGACTTTGTGTGACGAAGACTGCCGTTGTGCAAAATTGTTTTGCGCAACGAAGGTGCGCCTTCTTCCCGCAAAGCTATTTTGCGTGACGAATGTACACCTTCGTCTCGCAAAGATTGCCATCACATAAAGTTCCGTTGTGTGAAATGTCTTTGTGTGACATTTTGTTGTCATCGTTGCGCAAACACACTTTGCGCGAGGCAATTTGCTCCATCGCGCAAGTGTGTTTTTGTATTAGTGATTTTTCCTTCACAGCAAATAAATCCTTCAACCACTTATTTCCATTGAGGTCATTTATATCATTCCATGCATAAAGCTATTCTTCCTCGTCCTCATACTCATATACTCAAGTACCAAAATCAGAAGCAAATTGACTTGACCTGTTAAGCACATGGCTAAAAATTTTGGCAGCATTTTGATATATTTGCCAAACACATAGGCGATGGTGAGATTCATTAAAAAATTATGACATTGCTTTAGCCATTGCAACAAATTGATCTGTCAATATGGTCTTTGGTTGCTTCCCAAACATTGTTTCCAAGAAAGTCTCAAATAGCCATGTAAAAGAATCAACACTTTCTTCATATAGCAAAGTTGCACCGAAAACTGCAGTTTGTTTATGATGATTAACACCAAGAATTGGTGCAAATGGTCTACCATACTCATTTGTCCTATACGTTGTGTCAAAAAAAAATGACATCTCCAAAGAGACCATAATCACTTATTGAACGTGAATCTGCCCAAAACATATTTGCGATCATGTCATCTTCATCATGTTGCACCGAGTAAAAACTAGATGAGTCATTCACTTGCATTTTATGAAAATATTACAATATTGCCCCAACATCTCCTTTTTCCATGTTTGTCTTTCGCTTTTGATATATGTAATTTCGATAATCTTTATCAAGAAACCCAAGATTCTCTCACCCACCAACTTCTCTGCTCCTCAATTCCATATTTGCTTTTATTGGTATTCCTGACTTATCTGCATCATCATCATGCGCCTTTTGAGCTAGGGCATCTTACGATTAATCTTCAACATGTGCTTCATAAGGGTTCGAACCAAAGCATGATTATGATTTGCATCAAAGGTAACAATCTTAAATTTTCCTTTCTTTTTAAGAAGGCAAGTCATGTGGGCTTGACGTCAACCCTTGAAACTGGTTGAGCATAAGTTGTACTTCAACTGGCTCGTCATTTCTTCGAAAACCTTGTCTTGAACAAGTGTACGTTACTTTTGTTACAATACCTGCATTGTTTTTTTTTCTTTTTCCAATGATGCTTCCTCACATCTAAACCCTTATCTCTAGCATACGTTGTAGTAATAATCGTATGCACTTTGTTTAGAACTAAACTCCATTCCAAGTTCTAGATCTCCCATTATTTATTTGCTTTTATTCAGCTGAAGAGGTCCCAAAGAACCATCATGGCTTTGAGATTGACAAGTAGGTGAAGAATTTGCACCTTCTAAATCATCTTCATCACTAGGTAATGACTCACTATCTAATCTTGGAGGTTCTTTGTTCTCCATAACCTGCAACATAACATTAATACCAGATACATGAAATATGCTCTCCATTATTCATTTGCTTTTATTTTGTTGTATCTCAAATATGTTCTCCATTATTCTCCATTATTCATTTGCTTTTATTTTGTTGCATCTCAAATATGTTCTCCATTATTCATTTGCTTTTATTTTGTTGCATCTCAATATGGGACGAAATAGAGCCCACTCAATACAAATATTGCAATTATCAAACCCAAAGCCATAAGCTTTGTGAAGAAAAACGGCCATCAAATTTCGAACGCAAATTTAAATCATACAAAACTGAAAACATACCATCAAATTTAAATCATACAAAACTGAAAACATACCTCTAGATAGGTTCCTAGGTGGATGGTCGTCGTTGTTGTTGCTTAGGAGTTTGCCATCGCTTCTCTAGGTGGATGGTGGTATGAGCGAGAAGGAGAGGTAGTTTGAGACAGAGAGGGAGAGGGAGAGGTAGTGTGAGTTGGAGGGAGATGGACGATTGAAGTCCTCTGTCATTGGGAGAATAGAAGCTATTAACCTTTGGGCTTCCAAGCGTGAACAAGATTTGGTTCTATTTTGAAAAAAAAATTACACATGTTAAATTCTTATTGTGCCATGTAGATTGGGCAGTGTGAAGGGTCCTGACTATTCAGGACTCAAGTATTGTCCATAATTTTATACTAGACTCACACGAGATTGAAACTTCTTACTTTTTTTTAAACAAATAATATTATCTACACTAAGAGAGTGGTGGAGTGGCTAAGCCTCACAATGGGCTTGCAATATTGGTTCAAATTCGTCTTTGGTGAAAATCGAACCTAAAACCTCTCGCTATAATACAAATGAAGAAGAATACTACTAGACTGTAGTACTAAATGGCTGAAACCTCCTACTTATAAGTGGAACAAAAATACATGTAATACAAGCCACTTAATACTACGATCTAGTGATATTCCTCTTTACTTGTAAGTGAAAGGTCTTAAGTTCTATTCTCGTCAAAAGCAAATTTGAACCACATTATTGCTAGCTTATTGGGAGGCTAAACTCACCCCCTCCTCCTTAGTGTAGATAAATATCGTTTACTAAAAACAAAAAAAAATACATGTAATACAAGTATAGTAGCATCGACTCGAATAATTGTAAACTAAAGAGAATGGTGGAGCTTATAAGATTCCTTAGACAATTAGTATTAGCCCTAGAGAAAATTATACAATAAGCATATAACAATTGTTGGAAACGACATGGCTCCAAGCTGCTACCATGGCAAGTTTATACTACTATATTAGAAATGTTGTCAATAATTGTTAAGTCATCTAACTGTACCAAGTCATTGAGAATGATCCATATAGATTAAACTGCAAGGTATTGAGTTGATCTGACCAAATAAAATCTGCACGTTATTGAGGAGGACTATACTAATATATTGGAAATGTTGGATATTGCTGTTTGCATTAGAAAATGTATAGTACGAGTCTCATAACATTAGCTACATAGGGAAATGATACAAAACTAACTTGGGCCATTCTCAAATAAAGGCACCCTTAAACACTATAAATGCTCGAGAAATGCTAACAACTTTCTCATTTCTCTTAACATTTTAATATTCTCACTTCTTATGCCACGTGGATTCTATTAGCACTATGAAATCGGCTCTAATACTTACATGTAGTTAATACAATCACCATCTCAATGATAAGATAAAATTGTATTAAATACATGTATAATGTATTCACATGAATATTATAACCGTCAAGCGGTGATATTATATACACATAATATTGTAATCAATCCCTCTTTTTATTCCCTTGTTAATATAATTAAAACTTTAGTTTGTCAACCAAAAAGTAAATAAAATTTTAGTTCTGCGTGCTAAATACTCGTGACGTGAATGGAAGTAAGAATGTTAAAATGAAAAGGTTGATTATACTCT
This sequence comes from Malus domestica, assembly GCF_042453785.1. Lineage (NCBI taxonomy): Eukaryota > Viridiplantae > Streptophyta > Magnoliopsida > Rosales > Rosaceae > Malus > Malus domestica. The sequence continues at coordinate 29,200,716 of NC_091670.1, read as the reverse complement.
CCTAATGAACGTGCAAAATCGGTTGATATATTTCCTACACACATTTCTCCAATCCACCAAATGATTGACACCATATTCGCTTTGTTGGCAAGCACAGCATCATACAAATAGTCAGTATGTCATTCTATTTCATCGTTAATTTTAATGCAGTCGAGCACATAGTTATTATGTCACAGTTGAATGACGTTGATGCCTAAATTTGCATCAGTGAACAATTCAGTAATACCTCCTCCCCTACATATTGTCGCGCGACTGTTGCCAACAACTTCTTGATCAAGAAATTATTGCCCTTGCAAGTTGCAACCGGAAAAAAATAATAATAATAATATTGTCCTCGATGGCAACACCAATAATGTGGGGGAACTACTATATGTGCATTTTACCTTCACATGAACACTTATGATTAAGACTTATTTTTAGCTACGATTGTTGTAACTTGATTTTAATCGCATTTTATCCTTTTAACTCAAAAGGTCGTGACTTTACTCATTAAAATGTAAAATTCACTCTATTTGGATATGTTTATGTTTCTTCTGTCAATAGCCATTAAAGTTGTCGACGTGTATGGGTAAAATTGTAATATCATAAGCTTATTTTTTTTTGCTACGCCCTAAGAACTCGATTTTGATACCGTTTTGCTCCTAAAATTCAAAAAGTTACCATTTACACTCTGAAATTCGAAATTCGCTCAACTTTGACTTGTAGATTATCTCTCTCTTCCCTAAAACTCAAAAGTCACCCCTGAAACATATGCGGGACCTACCACCCAATAGGACTATGTCACATGTGCCAATAAATTTGATTATAATCTCCACTATATTTTACATTCAATAATTAGAAAATATTAAATTTAAAAGAAGAAATTTTAAGTGTTGGAATATTTTTTTGGGTTGTTGTGCTTAAGTTGTAGAGATCTGGAAAAAAATAAGAAGAATTGATTAACCTGGTGAATCCAAATCAAACCCACAAAACGAAAAACAGAGTGATTTACTCCAATACCACATATAGCAAATCAATCTTACAGAAAGAGAGAAAGGCTAGGATGATAACGAGGAAGAGGAGTTCTCGGCGGCGAGATGGGGTCGGTAGTGATAGGATAAACGATGCTAGAAAGTCGTTTTCCTCCTTTTGGATTTGGTTCACCATTTTACCATAATACTAATTCCTCTTTTTTCACATACGCATTTTTTAATTTGCATCAACACATTTGATGGCTTTTAAACGGAATTAACATAATTAAGGCAATTTGAAGTGATTGAATTTTATGGAGTAAAATGCCAATTTTTGGCTTTCAGGAGGTAAAGTGAGATCAAATCGAGTTTTGGGTGCGTAGGTAAAAATAAACCTATGATATTATAATTTTACCCATTCATGTCAACAACTTTAACGATAATTATTTGACAAAAGAAACAAAAATATGGTAAAGCGGAGCGAATTTTGAGTTTCATAGAGTAATGTGTTGACTTTTGAGTTATAAGAAGTAAAGTGGGACCAAAATTGAGTTCCAAAAGGACGAAACTAAAAATAAGCCCATGACTATACCATTTCAAATGAATACACATAAAAAATAATGAACATAAAAAAAATAAAAATTGTTATTGACACTTCAAAAATCTCATTATGCACCTCATAAGTGTATTTTTCTTTCTAATTTTAAAACGTTTAAAGTGCAAAATGAGATTTTTAGAGTGTTAATAACAATTCTAAAAAAAATGTGGAAAACGAGAAAAATATGTTCATAAATTTTTTCCCACAAAGTTATGTTGAAAAGAAAAATTATACATGCCACAGACAAGTGAGATTAACATATAGAGAGATTATATTCACACACCCCAAATTACTTTTCTCACACATTTTTAATTTTTCATTATTTTTTACACACCACTAACACTTGATAGAAAAATATTAAAAAATTAAAAATGTGTGGGGGAAGTAATTTGGGATGTGTGAATATAATATTCCATATAGAGAATGATTAGTCAACGATATTTTAAATAAAATAATGGTATCGGTACTATTTAGTTTGAAAGTTGATACTACAATGCAATAACGTCTAAGTACTCGGTTGAATGTGCTTTTAAAATGATTGAAAGCGCTTTTGGTGAAAATGTTTTTTGAACCAATTTTTAGTAAAAATGCAAGTAAATTCTGGAAAAACACTTAAGGTGAAGCACATAATTGGTACTTCTTGCTATGACTTTACACCATAAAAGGCAACCTTGTTATCATAATACGAATGTTATTTTATGCAATTAATTATAACGTTACGTTAATTAGGTAACTTTGGATTGTAAATTTGAACAATTCTAGTTTGACCTTACCTCAATCATTGAATGTTAACGTCTTGTTGTAACATCATTAAGATGTAGTGTAATTTTATGTGTTTCCTATTAATAACCTACATCTATTATTGAATCAGACGTGAATGGTGTAATCATAAACGTTGTTATTGTAATTGAATAACATCCAAGTATAACAACTTACCTTTACACTTTAACATAACATACTCAATATAACTATCAACCTTGTTATAGTAATACTAACGTCATTATGCGTTATTAACTATAACTTTACAGCAATTTAATACTATTGTCTAGTGGCATTCATCTTCATTTGTAATTGAGAGGACTCAGGTTCGATTCTAGCCAATGGCGAATTTGAACCATATTATTGCTAGCTCATAGTGAAACTAAGTTCACCCTATCTCCTTAGTATAGATAATATCGTTTGTTAAAAAAACTATAACTTTACAGTACTAACGTTCAAATTAAATGATATCAATACCAATTTTTTTTATTAACGGCATCGTAGAATCCTTATAATTCGTGACAAAATTTGTTTCTAAATATAGAAAGTTTAGAATGTATAATAACTTTTTGAAATGCTAATAGCAACACTCTAAAAAAATATGGGTTTATAAGAATATGGTTTCAGATAAATAAAAAGATAAGAAGTAGGGTGGTGGAAAAAACTAGAAAGTGAAAATAACTTTAAGTTATCGGTTGTTAGTTTAAATTGTATGTACATTCTTTTTTTTATCCACATACTTTTTTTTTATCCTTCACATACTCGGTGTAATTTTTGTTCCTCGGATCAAATGAATTGAAGAATATCAAATGATAAAATTAATAGAAAATATGTGAAAAATAAAAAAATGTATGTGAATAACACTGCCCTTTTTTATACATTTTTTATTTCCCTATTTCTCCACTGTATTTCTCTGCTTTATCTCTTTAGAGATATGATAAGGAGACTTTCTCAAACGTAGAATTCTCTATAAACTTTCTAACATCTTATGTTTTTAACATAATATTTTATAATATTAATACGAAAGCAAACTTTAAAATGTGAGATAACATATGTTCATAAAGAATTTCACTTTAATATAGTCTCCTTCAACCATTCTCATCTCTCTAACACGAAATGGAAAATTACAGGGGGACCCCTAAAAACAAAAATCTCAATCATTATGAGGTCTAGAACTTCGTAAAGAGCACTAAAGCAAAACAATAAATAAGCCATCTTTCGAGTTTTCAAAAAAAAAAAAAAAAGTCATCTTTCGATAAGATTCATAACTTCATAAGAATGGGGAGCACTAAAGCAAAACAATAAATAAGCCATCTTTCGAGTTTCTCCCCCCCCCCAAAAAAAAAGCCATCTTTCGAGTTTCCAAAAAAAAAAGGTCATCTTTCGATAAGATTCATAACTTCATAAGAATGGGTAGCACCAAAGCAAAACAATAAATAAGCCATCTTTCGAGTTTCCCAAAAAAAAAAAAAAAAAAACAGCCAATCTTTCGATAAGATTCATAACTTCAGAAGAATGGGGAGCTGCCATATGCTTTGGCCGTAATGGCAAAATAATGTACATGTCAGGAAAGTCCTACTCTACTAGATAAGGACCGACAAGTAAGAACTCTTTATTTTATTTAGATTTGAAAAATATATTTTGTTCATTCAAAATAGAAAAAAAAAAAAAAATCTGCTAGGCATCACGGGCAAGTGGATCTGATTGAAAAATATTGATTTGAAAAGTTTAAAATTATAAAACTGTCACTTTTATCGCATTTTTTCATATCATATTTGAATTGGGTTGTTTTATTAACACCCCACATCTAAAATGTGTTTATAAAATTCCAATTTTGTCCTCCATTTTTTTAAGCCACCCCATCCCCATAAACAAATGACGGCTAAAAAGCTAGCTCGATGGCCGGGCCACCTGTATAAGAGGTACCTGTCATCGATATCACTATAGCCAAAAACCCCTCATGTCACGGAAGTTGACAGTCAAGACCGATTCTCTAACAGACCGAGAATTGCCCAACACTCTTGATTCACACAGCCCATCTCCCAATTCCCTATTACCTACCAGCAAGTGGCTGGTGATTGGATATATATATATATATATATATATATAGAGAGAGAGAGAGAGAGAGAGAGAGAGAGAGAGAGAGAGAGAGAGAGAGAGAGCATGGCGAGTGGGTGGGATTTTTTGCCCAGACAGTGTGGTCGTTGGCAACCGGCATAAGGGGGTGGATGGGGTTTATTTTGGACTTCAAAACTTAATTCGTCGGGTAAAAACGGAAGTTTAACTGAAAAAATAAAATTTTAGGATGTATTCATAAGATTGTGGGGTGTTAATAGAATTTACCCATTTGAATTTTCTTTTTGATTGAAATGAAACTCACATGTAATAGTGAATCTTACTTTTATTAAAATGATAATACAAATATGCTATAAAAATATAATAAATGTAACATTACTCTAAAAGTTGGAGAGATTTTTCAGTGCGACCATCACACAAGGCGGTACACCATGTGTATCTATGTAAATGGTTGGATATGTGTGTTAAAAAATTAATAACTTAAAAATTAAAATTCTTCACCACTTACATAAAAACACGTCGTGTACCATCCGTATTCCTGTCACAACTAAAAATTTTCCTAAAAGTTGACATGACTTCAAATAAACCCACTCACAACCTATAAATACACGCAATTTCTAAGATATGATCATCCTACGCACATTTCATCCTCATATATCTCCCACCATGAATGATTTCATTTCTCCAACCCACAAAATCATTAACACAATATTAGCTTTGCTGCTGGTTCTCTGTGGTACATTGAGAATAATCGCAGCATACATTAAGCAAAAGAAGAGGAATATCATCAACAACCCAAAGACAGAACCCATGTCGTTGCCCAAAGTCCCTCAACCCACAGAAGCATGGCCTCTCATAGGTCACCTCCATCTCCTACATGGCAAAGACCCTGTTGCCCTAATCCTTGGCGCCATGGCAGATAAACTCGGTCCAATCTACTCACTCAAGCTTGGTCCGCACCAACTAGTGGTTGTGCTGAGCGCTTGGGAACAAGTAAAAGAACGCTTCACAAAAAACGACATTGTTTTTGCCACACGACCGACTACAGCGGCCGGCAAACACTTGGGTTACAACAACGCCATTTTTGCCTTGGCCCCGTACGGATCCTACTGGCGCGACATCCGGAAGTTAGCTACTCAGGAGTTTCTGTCAGCCCAAAAAGTTGAAATGCTTAGTCACGTCCGAGCCGAAGAAGTTGACTCGTTTATAAAGAAATTGTTCGATGTGGTGGGATCTTCAGGCCTCACCACATCGCCCACCACTTCCCCAGTAGTGGTGCATTTAAGCGAGTTAGTGGAGCACTTGATGTTCAACATTAGCGTGAGGCTTATTGCTGGGAAGAGATTTTCGGATGGCGAATACAATGAAAAAGGCAGTGAGGCTTGGCGTTTCGAAAAGGCTATGCAGAAGGCTATGCATCTCCTTGGCAATTTTGTTTGGTCGGATGCTATGCCATGTTTTGAATGGCTGGACAGCTTGTTTGGGCCTGTGAGTTCCATGAAACGCACGTTTAAGGAACTTGACTCTGTGCTTAGCAGCTGGCTTGACGAACATCGTTCTCAAGAAGGCAAGACCGGTAATAGCACCGGAGTCGAAAGTGACTTGATGGATGCGATGATATCCAACTTTGGAGAGGAAGCTGTCATTTCTGGCCATAGCTGTGATAACGTCGTCAAAGCAACATCACTTGTAAGTTCTCTAAATTGGAGGCAGATTTTCTGCCTTCCCACTTCCCGTACCGTCCTGTTTTGTGTGGTCACGGTTAAATCACATCAATATTTTATATATATTTTTTATAAAGATAATAAGACAAAAATAAATAATAATATAAAATATTAACGTGACTTAACTGTGACCATACAAACAGGAGAGCACGAGAATATGAGAGGGTAGAGAATCTACCTCTCTCTAAATTTGGTTTATATTACATATCAAGGAACACTCTATGTAGTATTATATAGACTTAAAACATGGCTTTAGCGTACAAATCCACCCAAGATATTTACAACTCTTTAATTAAACACGAAATGTGATTTATATATTTCGTAAACTTGTCACACTATATCATTAGCTGTTACACTTACACAATAATTTTCATATAATATTCAGCGTGCTTTAAAATATTTTAGGGCAAAAAACTGTTTACTACCCTTATGTTTCGTGGTTTTCAACATTTAGTACATCAAGTTTTTTTCGTCCCAAAGTCATACCTAAAGAAGTGTAAGTTTTGGGACAGTCTCATACATCCGTTAGTCAAACTGTTAAATCTGCCGTTAACAGTGACGTGGCGTCTATGTGGACAATGACTGGCACCACGTGGAAATTAAAAAAAAAAAATATATATATATATATATATTATAAAATAATAAATTAATTAATTAATTAAAAAAAAAACGTTTTTTTTTTCTTTCTTTCTTTCTTCTTCCTCCTTCCTTCTTCTTCTTCTTCTTCTTCTTCTTCTTCTTCTTCTTCTTCTTCTTCTTCCTCTTCTTCTTCTTCTTCTTCTTCTTCGAATCTTCGAATCTTCTTCGAATCTTCTTCGAATCTTCTTCTTCGAATCTGCCTAGGTTTTTTTTTTTTTCTTCTTCTTCCTCCTTCTTCCTCCTTCCTTCTCCTTCTTCTTCTTCTTCCTTCTTCTTCCTCTTCTTCGAATCTAGCCAGTTTTTTTTTTCTTCTTCCTCCTTCCTTCTTCTTTCTCCTTCTTCCTTCTTCCTTCTCTTTCTTCTTCTTCTTCGAATCTGCCCAGTTTTTTTTTTCTTCTTCCTCCTTCTTCCTTCTCCTTCTTCTTCTTCTTCTTCTTCTTCTTCTTCGAATCTGCCCAGTTTTTTTTTTTTCTTCTTCCTCCTTCCTTCTTCTTCCTCTTTCTTCCTTCTCCTTCTTCTTCTTCTTCTTCAAATCTGCCCAGTTTTTTTCCTTTTTTTTTCTTCTTCCTCCTTCTTCCTCCTTCCTTCTCCTTCTCCTTCTTCTTCTTCTTCCTTCTTCTTCCTCCTTCTTCCTTCTCCTTCTTCTTCTTCTTCTTCTTCTTCCAAATCTGCCCAGATTCGGTTTTTTTTTCTTTAATTTTATAATATATATATATATATATATTATTTTATAAATTTTTTTTAAATTTCCACGTAGATGACACGTGGCGCCCAGTCATTGGCCACATGGGCGCCACGTCACAGTTAATGGCAGACTTAACAGTTTGACTAACGGATGTATGAGATTGTCCCAAAATTTACACTTTAGGTATGACTCTGGGACGAAAAAAAATTGATGTACTAAATGTTGAAAACCACGAAACATGAGGGTAGTAAATAGTCTTTTGCCCAATATTTGATACAGTGGAGCATAATAGATTTTTCAGATTTTCACTTACACACTGCTAGTTCTATCTAATGATCATAAGTATATGAGTTTTTATCACAAATGGTCCATGAAGTTGACCCTTACCATCAAGATGGTCATTGAAATTGAAAATCAATCAATAGAGTTCTTGAAAATAGGTGTCACAAATTAATGTGGTTCTTTCGTCACAATTCTGTTAAAAATTCTGTTAAGTGCTGATGTGGCATATAAATAGGTTCTATAAGTTTTTTTTCACACAAATGATCATTGAAATTGACCTGCAACATCAAAATGGTCATTGAAATTGACCCTCAACATCAAAATGGTTCCTTAAATTGAAAATTGATTAATGTAATTAATTATAAAATACTCCCTTAAGATTTGAGGTTACTTTAAAAAAAGGCCCAAGTTTTTTTTTTTTTGAACTTATTACTTGAGATATTAATCTGTTAATTAACCGTTGAGGTCACACTAGATTAGATTATTTGGGTCTTCCGCCAACTGATTTGTGGCAAAATGCGAACCTATCTATAAAACTGAATGGGCCCATTTTTTAATTTTCGCCACACATGCGGCTATCGAAATGACTGACAATTTGAAGTCTTACATGATCAAGGTCTAAAATATCAATATTATCCCGATATTTTCATCAAAATTTTCGTGTTTTTGGACTACCGATATTTTCGATATCATCGATATTTTAGACCTTGATAGGAACTCTATATGGTACTAAGTCACTCATGTATCTTACCATGCAATGTATAAAGTGTAAAATATTGTACTAATTCATTATATATAAATGATTATGGTATGTTTAAACTTCTTTAATTAATTACTACATATTTTCTACAGTCACAATGTTTGTCAGCTCGCTATATAATCAACTTAAATCAGTTAAATCCATCATGCAATGCATTTCCTTCCAATTTTTTGTAATAAACTAATAGATAATTGACTAAATAAACATCCTGCAAAGTTTCAATAAAAATTTCCAAGTTTTTCTTACATTTTCCGTGGTTTTTATTCAATTTTTATCAATATCGATAATATCCCGATATTTTCATCGAAATTTCCGTGTTTTTGGACTACTGATATTTCCGATATCATCGATATTTTAGACCTTGTGCATGATTGCATCCTGATCCCTCCCTTGGTCATCCTTCAACATCAAGTATTATTTTTTCAATGAGAAATTAGGTTCACATTCTTTTTTTTGTTATTCCATTGATTAAAATCTTATTCATTTTTAATTTTTTATTAAGGTTCTTAGGTATTAATAACATCATTAATTATTTAAATAATAAAATATTTTTATTTTTAAATATATTCCTTTAGTGTTAAAAATGTTACAATTAGTATATTTATATTTATGGCTAAATTTTTTTATCATATATTTTTATTTTTAGTTTGTACCTATTTTTAATTTGTACCAATTTTTTTTCATTTTTAATTTGTACCCATATATTAGTTTCTTTTTGTGCACATATTTTTTAAAGTTTTATTTGTGTTTGTACCCATGTGTATACCGTCACGTGACATTGTATATTTAATCAATTATAGAAAAATTACATATGGTATATTTATGTTTTATGCCTAAACTTTGTATCATATATTTATATTTTTAGTTTGTACCCACTTTTAATTTGCAACATTTTTTTAAATTTGTAGTATTTTATTTTTTTAGTTTTAATTTGTACCCATGTATTAATTTCTTTTAGCGCCTATATTTTTTAAAAATTCATTTGTACTCATAATTTTTTAATCTTTTATCTGTATGCTAATTTATTTATAATGTACCCATTCTTTTTTATTAATGTACCACTTTGTTATATGTGAAATGTACCAATTTTTTTAACACTATGGATACATTCTTTTGCCATTTATTATTTCTTATTTTTACATAGTTTTTATCCATTTATTCAATCAAAATGTTTGAATTAGTTTTTCTCCATTTATTCAATCAAAATGTTTGAATTTTTTTATTGTAACCATTTCTAATAGTATTATAATAAGGGATTTTAAATTTATAGGATTATAAATCTCATAAAATATCAAACAATTAATGTCAAAACTATAAAAATATAAATATTAATTGTAATATAATGAGGTGTACAAAATCAAGGGACTTTGATCAAACTTTGAATACCATTAAGGTTTTAGTAAAAAAATGTTAAGAATTAGGGACCGCATCCAAAGTATCCATTCTTTAAAACAGTGTTTCTCTTTTTGTTTTGTCTTCCTTAATTGGCAGATTCTCATCATAGGTGGCACAGAAAGCACATCTGTTGCACTAACATGGGCACTCTCCTTACTACTCAACAACCCAGGTGCCCTAAAATATGCCCAACAAGAATTGGACATCAACGTAGGAAGTGACAGATGGGTTCAAGAATCCGACCTCCCAAAGCTCAAATACCTCCAAGCCATTGTCAAAGAAACCCTACGCTTATACCCGTCTGTCCCAATCACCGTTCACGAGGGCATGGAGGATTCTCATCTCTCTGGTTACTTTGTCCCCAAAGGCACCCGTATAGTGGTCAACTTATGGAAATTGCACCGGGACCCGCGTGTGTGGGCCAACCCTTGTGAGTTTCACCCTGAGAGGTTCATGACCGACAATGCTGACGTGGACTATTTCAAGGGTTTTGAGTACATTCCGTTTAGCTCGGGCAGAAGGTCGTGCCCTGGTGCGACACTAGGGTTGCATGTGGTTCAGTTGGTTCTGGCTCGTTTGGTTCAGGGGTTTCATATGAGCAGCATGGGTGATGAGCCGGTGGATATGCGTGAAAGGGTGGGTCTTGCCCTTATGAAAGAAAATCCACTAGAGGCTTTTCTTGCTCCACGTCTTCCTCTTCACCTCTACGGTTTTACCTGTGAACGACAGTGTCTTTAAACGTACAACCTCATAGTTTTAGAAGGCAATTAACTTCGAAGTTATTCTGCATGTTGAAATTTGAACCTTGATGCTGGCATGCATTAGTTCATATATATTGTTAATAAGTATATGATCCAAATATATAGCACTATATCAGCACTCTTGTTGTGTAAAGTGAAAAATAAGGTTTGATGAATATGTATGACTCGTATAGGGAGGCTTCAATCAGTTATGTATTTATTCCAAATAAAAAAACAGTTTGATTGATTAATATTTCTTTCTTTCCTTCCTTTCTCTTGAATTAAACTGAAATTATGCTAGAATTGCTAAACCACATTTAGGCAATATGCATGCACAATAGGTGGATTTCGAGAACTTACAGTTTTTTCTTGATAAAAACATGCATAAAAATAGTTGTACTCTGGAGGTTGTCAATATGATGTTTATTACATTGATAGGTGAACATTTAACTTTTACCTTTGCACATTATTGACATTAATAGTTGCCCGCCACCCTACATGCATTTGAGAGTGCACATTGTAAAATCTTATATATGTAAACTAAAATTTTGTGCATCACTCAAATATAATGTTTCTTTGCACTGGTGTTTACCTGGTCAGATTGCTACATGAGTACCTGAATTGAGAACAAAGCATTAATCATATATTCAAACCTCACTAATTAACATTTATCTTCATTAGATGAAATAAATACATCATCTTATTTGTTCTAACCTCAAATTAAACTCTAAAACAAAACAGCAAAACCAAAATTGGATGCTGCAAATCAAAGGTAAATTTCAACCTAAACTTTAACAGGATCTCCTCATATCACAAACAAAATCTGCGTTAGCGCTGTGTAAAGCCACGACTGCATCTCCGGGCTTGCAGAGTCGCTTTGCCCTTCCTGCTGAACTGCAAACTGTATGCTCTATTCTGGGGACTCAGCATGAGAATCTCTATAGGGAGCTGAGCTGAGAAGTGGCAGAATGCCTCGATTGGTAAACAAGGCCCTGCCTTGCCGGAGCTGCATTGCTGCATGAGCACTCAAAAAGTGGTGTTATCTCAGGAACCACCACGGACAAAATTGGAATGCTTGGCGTGTACTTAGCCACAAGCTTCGCCGTGCTTCCTCCTTTCAGCAGCACTAAAATCATCGCCGCCTTGATGCAATTCGTCATCTGCACTACAGAGGAGGCCAAGCTCTCTAATGGAGAAATAGGCATGGGTGCAGCTTCCATTTTTGTCTTGAGAAGCTGCATGTAATTTATAGAATCCTCTGCAGCAACAGAGATTTCAGCCATGGTTTGAACTGCGATTTCAGGATAGGCTCCCACTGCCGTTTCTCCGCTGAGCATCACGGAGTGAGTTCCATCAAGAACAGCGTTGGCAACATCTGTGGCTTCAGCGTGCATGGGACGAGGGGAAATGATCATCGATTCAATCATCTGAGTAGCCATAACCACCGGCTTTCCTAGCCTATTTGCCTTCTCTATCATCAATTTCTGAGCTAAGAATATATTCTCAATTGGAATTTCCATTCCGAGGTCACCCCTAGCCACCATAAACACGTCCGAGTTTGCAAGAATGTCATCAAAATTCACAGCCCCTTCTTGATTCTCAAACTTGGATCAGGGCCGATCCTGAGATTTTGAAGGCCTGTGCAAGACTCAAATGGAGGCCCTTATATAGTCTAAATTTTGGTTGCTATATATATATTTTTTTATATATATATTTTTTATATTTTTTCTTATGTATAAATTTGATATAAACACAAAAGAAAATAAATAAAAAAGAAGCATGGTTTTGTAGCTATATACCTATCTGCATTCTCTAAGTTTTTGGGTTCGAAACTCCTTACATTTTAAATATAAAAAGTCGTTCTTGTATATTGTGCGGTCAGAAATCATTTGATTTTTTTTATTTAAAATTAAACAAAAATAGTATCTGACGAAAATTAGCCGCACGATGTACGATAAACTATTAGGATGTAAGGATCCCTACGATCTCACAAAGTGGATCCAGAGAGGATTCTTTTCCCATATGGTACATATATCATAATCAAAACTAATCACGCTCTTTATTATCAATTAGTTAAGCAAATCATTGATTATGATATTTGTAGCATCTTACAGTGAACTGTTAATTTTTTGTTGTGTTTTTTCTCATGCCCTAAATTGAGAATGATTATAACCCCCACTCACGGTTGATTGTCATTAGATTAGATAATTTCAAGATTCATGTCTTAAAACAATTAAACCAAATTAATCTAACGGTAATTAATGGGGGTGAGCATCACTTGGTCACCTCCACTTTAGTGTTGGGAGCAAAGTTGTACTATAATTTCTTTTTGGGTAAATTACACAAAACTGCCTCAACTATGAATCGAACCATAATCTCATACCTCATGTTTTAAACATTGCAATGTCATACCTCAACTTATGTATTCGTTGTAAAGTTAGACAACCGTTAAATTTTCTGTCAATTTTGATTGTTAAATGGTGACGTGGTAGGAGCAGAGCCCACTCATTTGGCAATTGCAATAAAAAATTAATTAATTAATAAAAAATTATTAATTTTTTATTTACAATTAAAATCACTTAAAAAACAACTATCTCAGCTGCAACCCTCCCTCCCCCTTCATCCCCAATCCATCGTTACCCGCCTCTCATATTTTACGAGCAACCAAACAAACCAGAGCATATAATTTTTCTCAGAAAAAAAAAATTCAAAACCCAAGTCGAAAAATCACAAGAGAGTGCAGACCTAATTTTTTATCCTGAAACCTTGCGTTGAATGTGGATTCGGCAATTACAAGCAAGCCGCGATTCCCAAATCTCACAAATCAAAATTTACAAACCCTTAAAAGGCTAACATATTTACTGTCACATCCTGGCCCGGACCTCCACTACATCCCGGGCTCAACTCTGTCGTAACACGATATTGTCCGCTTTGGGCCCCGACCACGCCCTCACGGTTTTGTTTCTGGGAACTCACACGAGAACTTCCCAGTGGGTCACCCATCATGGGATTGCTCTCGCGCGAACTCACTTAACTTCGGAGTTCCGATGGAATCCAAAGTCAGTGAGTTCCCAAAAGGCCTCGTGCTAGGTAGAGATGGGAATATACATAAAAAGGCTTACAAGATCCTTGGGTGATGTGGGATCTTACATTTACGAGTTCCCGGAGTGGGATTCAAATCCCATGAAACTTTCATGACATTGGACCAAAAGACTAGACTATTTCTCTACCGAAGAAAATTAAGATTTAATTTTTAATTTAAACGCATGATGTTATGGGTAAAATGATTTCTGGGCATCGGTGGAGAATACACGCAGACGAAGGAGATAAGGAAAGAGAGAATACGTGCAGACTACCTCACCGAAAAGATCTCATCCCCCGACTCCATCGAGTTCTTCCTCCCTCCCCAGAACGACGCCTCCCACTACTCCAAAATCCCTAGCGCCCTTGATTCCACCAGCAGCGCTAACCACATCAGTAACAGCGATGGCGATTATGCCACTTCAGATTCTCACGATGCACTCGAGAGCTCCCTTGCCGATCTTTAGAACCTTGACGACAAATAGACGAGGATTGGGAAAGTCTCGATCATTGCTAGGTCCAAGAATCGCCGGTGGGAAGCTCATATGGTAGCCAGATCTCGAGTTCAGGTGGCCTTCATGACAGAGGACTTGCCGCAGACGGCCATCAAGAAGTGACGAGAGAAAAGAGGGAGAGAGACACGAAGAGAGAAAGGGTTTTTAATAATTTTAATTTTTTCAGATAAAAAATTCTTCACTTATTTAATTTTTTCAGATGGGTGATGAGTGAGTCCTATTATTGCCAAGTCATCATTTAACAGTCAAACTGATAGAAAATTTAATGGAGGTCTGACATTGCAACGAATTCATAAGTTGAGGTATGACATTGTGATAGGAGCATATTTATACGCCTTAGTTAGCTAGTTTTTATGCATTTTCGTTATGTTTTCTTAGTTTAACTAGTCTTTTAAGCTATTTTCATGTGTTTTCAGGTTTTAAGGGCATATTACATAAAAAGATGCGAATTAGAGCTTTTTGGAGCAAAAGTGAGCTTAGAGTGAATAGCACATGCTTGGAACAAAAGGTTTGGACGAAATTGAAGATTTGAAGATTTGAGGATTCCTAGTCCAAGAAGGATTCCTAGTCCAAGAAGGAGTCCTAATTGAAGAAGGATTCCTAATCAACGAAGGAGTCCTAATTGAAGAAGGATTCCTAATCAACGAGGGATTCCTAGTTGAAGATGGATTCCTAGAAGAATGAAGATTCCTACTCAAACAAGGTTTCCTACTTGAAGTAGGAAAGTTAAGCCTAGAAGTTGCTATTTTGGGTTGATCTCTCCTAAATCTAAATGGCCTTAAGTTTCAACAAAATTAGAAGGTTCCTAAGCGTTGGAAGACACAAGGAAAGGTTCTAGAACATTTTCTTATCAATGCCGTGGACTAGGCCTTATTTTCTCTTGGTTTTGGGCTTTCTAGAAGCCCTAACCACATTCCCTAAATCTGCCGCACCTATCCCCTTTCTAGAACTTGTTTTCCTTGCCTTGCAAGGGTTTCTAGAAGCCCTATCTCACCCTATCCATACCTGCCGCACCTTGTGGACTTTTCCCCTTTTAATTCTGATTTCTAGGCCTTTTTCCTTGTGGATTTGGGTTATCCAAGTCCATATCTGATTACCCTAGGGTTTTAAGTGCCTATATATATACTCTCATTCACCCCTGGGCTGAATTACCACCTCTCATACACAACAATTCACGCCAGAAATCTGCCCTCTCCTTTGCCGCAGCCTTCCATCACCATTCTCCCAAATTTCTGCCAAAAACAACCTCTTGCCGTACCACCCATCCATCCTAAACACTCTCATACCATTCCATATCCATTCCCCCATACAAATACCACCCAAAACCTGTCCAAAGTCTCTGTGCCGCAGCAAGGAGGAAGAAGGCAATCATGTTGCGAAGTTGGAGCGGTTTAGGTGTTCTCTTTCTTTGGATTTCAATGTTTAAATTTATGTATCTTTGCTTTGTGTGTATGAGGAACTAAACCCCCCTTGGCTAGGGGGGATTCGAAACCATGTTTATGCTTGCTATATGATTTGATTACTTCTAATTGCGTTTCATAAGTTGTGAATTCAATTTGCTTATCTACATGAATTAAAACTTATTTGTGTGTGTTGGTTGAGAGTGCACGCTTAATTTTCATGCATAAGTTTGATGCTAGGATATAAGGGAATTTCACCTAATCGTTATGAACTTATGTTCACAAGTAGTAAAGGTTGTTGATCACAATCATGTTAAGTAAATTCTTGGCATAAGTATCATGCGCTTTCATAGTTACGAGTGCCTCGTCAATACTTATGATTTCCATTGAATGTAATGATCTTTAATTGTATCTCTATTATGCGCTTTCATGTAGGGAACTTTTGAGGAATAATTTGGTTGCGATGCGCTTTTTCCATCCAATTCATTGACTTAAGGGAAATCTGAAATTAATTTAAGCGTATCTAATTAACTTGGGGTGTTGGGAATTCATGGTTTATTGAGAAGCAATTGGAAATCGTTTTGTATGCAAGTGTGACATGTGTGGATAAGAACCCCTTAGCTAGCTTTCCATCCATTCACTTTTATCTAATTCGTTTTAGTATCTGTTCAATTTACAAGTTTTGTTTTTGTTTTCAATTTTCGTCAAAACCAATTCCCCATTTATTTTAAAATGTTAGATTAGTTAGAAATTAATTTAGTTTGTGTTTTTAAGGGTCTTGAGTCAAGTTATAACCCAATTTCGTCCAATTTAGTGTTAGGTGTTCAAAATTGCCCAGAAAGTGTTTTTAAGGCAGTTTTGAGTGTTTATTTGCTGTTTTGAGTCTTTTGGTTTGTTTTGGTGTTTTATAGTTTAGTTTTGCATTCTTTGAGTCTAGTTTAGTATTTTAAACTTTGTTTTTACGTTTTGAGTCAGTTTTCAAGTGATTTGGCAATCCCTCCTAATCTCCGGCCTAGAACGATCCCTACTTACATTCTTTACTACAATTGATAAAAAAAGGGTTTAATTTGTGTGCTTATATATTTCGCATCAAATTTTTGGCGCCGTTGCCGGGGATTAGCAAAGTTGCTAATCCCTTGGATTGTTTTATTTCAGTTTGTTTTAATTAATTCCAGATTCTGACTTTGTTTTTGTTTCTTGTTTTAGGTACTAGTTTATGACTCGGAGTTCTCATCCGATTCGCGAACACATCTTGGACTTTGACGACGATTTCGAGCGAGAATTGAGACGAAAAAGGAAGAATCCAGAACCTAGTGAATCAAGTTCAAACTCAGAAGCCGAAGTTGAGTTTGAGGAAGAGGAACCCAAGGCAAGAGTGGGTGAAGTACAGGAAGCCATGGCACAAGACAATCGTACAATCAAGGAGCTTTCAACTTCGGGATTGGACAATGCCACACCTCTATGTATTCAATATCCTGCGGCTGCCCAAGGAAAGACCGAGGAATTCAAGTTGAAGTCAAGTTTACTACACCACATTCCAAAGTACCATGGGTTGTCCATGGAGGATTCTAACAAGCACTTGAAAGAGTTCGAGGTGGTGTGTTCAAGCATGACTCCAATCAATGTTGACGGGAGCATATTGAAGATGAAGGCCTTTCCCTTTTCTCTCATGGAAAAGGTGAAAGATTGGTTATATGAATTAGCTCCCGGAACGGTCACATCTTGGGAGAGCATGAAACGGGCTTTCTTGGAGAAGTTTTTCCCAACTTTTCGAGTCATTCTCCTGCGAAAAAGGATAAGTGGAATTCAATAAGATGAAGGTGAGTCTTTTCCTACGTATTATGAACGTTTTAAATCTCTTGTTGCTTATTGTCCACATCATCAAATGAAGGAAGAGCTTCTTCTACAATACTTCTACGAGGGGCTTCTACCAATCGAATGTCAAATGCTAGATGCCTCGGCGAGAGGAGCTTTGGTGGACAAGACCCCCACGGCTGCAAAGACATTGATAGCTAATCGAGCGTTGAACGCTCAACAATACGAAGGTGTTGGACAAAAGAGTACCCCACGGCAACACCAAGTGAATGAGGTAAGTGCCATATCCGAACTTCAAAATCAAATGGCTAACCTTACTACTCTTCTTTCTCAGGTTGTGGAAGGACCAAAAGTACAAAATGTAAGTGCTTGTGGCGTGTGCTCCATGCAAGGACACCTTACGAACAAGTGCCCACAATTGATAGAGAATGGAGGGTGGGAGACCCTCAATGCCGTGGGATTTGGGCAACCATACCAACAAAGAAATGATCCCTTCTCTAATACATACAATCTGGGATGGAGGGATCATCCAAATTTCAAATGGCGAGAACCCCAACAAGGCCAACAACAAAGCACATTTAGGCAACAACCCCCGGGTTTCTATCAAAAGCCGTTTGCACCAACTCAACCCCAAGCACCACCTGCCCAAAACAAATCAGGTTCGTCCATTGATAATGATCAAATTTTTCAATTACTAACTTCTATGGCGCAGAGTATGCAAATTAAAGACAAGAAGGTGGACGAGTTGGAGAAGCAAGTAGGGCAGATCGTGGAGTTTGTGGGCCAATTCCGAGAGCAAGGCAAGTTCCCTAGCTCAACCGTTGTGAATCCGAATGGAGGCTTTGAATCTGCCAAGGCAATCATGTTGCGAAGTGGGAAACAAGTGGGAACAACACCCCAACCATCTAAATCAGCCCCAAACAAGGTGGAAGAATTGTAAATTGAAGAGGAGGAGCAAAGCATGCCCACGGCAAGGAAGGAAGTTCCTTTGCCGCAAGTTCCCATGGCTCCTAAGCCATCCAATTTGTCCAATAAAGGTAAGAACGTGTCCAATTCCATTCCTACTAATGATTTTCCTTTGAATGTCCCTTTTCCTAGTAGATTCAAGCAAACAAAGAAAGAGGAAGCTGAAAAGGACATTCTAGAGACATTTAGGAAAGTTCAAGTCAATATCCCTCTTTTTGGATGCAATTAAGCAAGTACCAAGGTATGCTAAATTTTTGAAAGAACTTTGCGCCACTAGGAAGAGGATTTCGATCAAGGAGGTTGTAAAGGTAAGTGAAAATGTCTCAGCCATCTTGCAACGCAAACTACCTCCTAAATGCAAAGATCCGGTTAGTTTTACAATTCCTTGTGTCATTGGTAATACTAGGTTTGAATCTGCCATGTTAGATTTAGGTGCATCCATAAATGTCATGCCATATTTGATTTATGCATCAATGAACCTAGGAGAGTTGAAAAATGATGGTGTGATTATACAATTAGCCGATAGATCTAATGCCTATCCAAAGGGAGTTTTGGAAGATGTTTTAGTGCAGGTTAATCATTTGATCTTTCTGGCGGATTTCTACGTGCTTGAGATGGACGAGTCAGACCATGCCCCTTCATTGCCCATCCTCCTTGGAAGGCCATTCATGAAAACGGCTCGGACAAAGATTGATGTGTTTAATGGAACATTGACGATGGAGTTTGATGGGGAAGTTATTAATTTCAATCTTTCTGATTCTATGAAGTATCCTAGTGAGAATCATTCATGTTTTGCTTTTGATGTAATTGACTCTTTGGCGCAGGACCATTTTGACAAATTGAACGACGATGCACTTGAATTGGTCATTGCACGAGGAATGGACAAGCAAAACGTTGAAGCAACAACCATGGGAACCCACGACATGCATGTAAACTCTTGTGCCGTACCCCCTAGTGATGAAGTCATTGAGATGGTGGCTGCCTTTGAGTCATTGCCATCACAATCTGGTAAGTTTTTGGATCCAATTTTAAGTTCAGTTTCGGCTAATAAGATGCTTCCATCAGTTGTGCAACCACCTACACTTGAACTTAAGCCATTACCTAGTCACTTGAAGTACGTTTACTTGGGAGAGAATGAGACGTTGCCCGTTATCATTTCCACTTCACTCACGGCATAAAAAGAAGGTAAGTTAGTGAGGGTGCTAAAGGAGTACAAAACAGCAATTGGATGGACGTTGGCCGACATCAAAGGAATTAGCTCCACAACTTGCATGCATCGCATACTTTTGGATGAGGGGTCTAAAACATCTCGAGAGGCCCAACGCCGACTCAACCCTCCTATGATGGAAGTTGTGAAGAAAGAAGTCATCAAGCTTTTAGATTGTGGAGTTATCTATCCAATCTCGGATAGTAGGTGGGTTTCGCCCGTTCAATGCGTTCCGAAGAAATCCGGAGTGACGGTGGTAGCAAATGCAGAGAATGAACTTGTGCCTACTCGCATTCAAACCGGTTGGAGAGTGTGTATCGACTATAGGAAGCTAAACGCCACTACAAGGAAGGATCACTTTCCCTTGCCATTCATTGATCAAATGCTTGAGAGGTTAGCCGGTTACGCTTTTTATTGTTTTCTGAATGGTTATTCTGGTTATAATCAAATTGTCATAGCACCCGAGGACCAAGAAAAAACCACTTTTACATGCCCTTTTGGTACATTTGCTTATCGTCGCATGCCTTTTGGTTTATGTAATGCACCTGCACATTTCAAAGATGCATGATGAGCATATTTTCTGATTATGTTGAGAAAATAATTGAGGTTTTTATGGATGATTTTAGCGTCTTTGGTGATTCGTTTGATGGTTGTTTGCATAATCTTAGCTTGATTTTAAAATGTTGCGTTGAAACTAACCTTGTTCTTAATTGGGAAAAATGTCATTTCATGGTTAAACAAGGCATAGTTTTGGGTCATATTATCTATGAAAATGGTATTGAGGTTGATAAGTCAAAGATAGATCTTGTGCGTCACTTACCCTCTCCTACTTCGGTTAGAGAGGTTCGTTCTTTTCTTGGCCATGCAGGTTTCTTCTCAAAGGTGGCACAACCTCTTTGCCGACTCCTACAAAAAGATGTGACGTTTGAGTTCAATGAGGCATGCACGGCATCATCCAACCAACTCAAGGAGTTGTTGACCACGGCACCAATCATTGTCCCACCGGATTGGAGCCTACCTTTCGAGCTTATGTGTGAGGCGTCCGATTATGCGTTAGGAGCTGTTTTGGGATAAAGGAAGGACAAGAGGCCGCATGTCATCTACTATGCCTCACGGACGTTGAATGATGCGCAGTTGAACTATTCCACTACGGAAAAAGAACTTATTGTCGTTGTTTTTGCTTTAGATAAGTTTAGATCATATCTAATTGGTACTAAAGTAATTGTTTTCACTGACCATGCAGCTTTGAAGTACTTGCTCGCTAAAAAGGAAGCCAAGCCACGGCTAATTCGTTGGATGTTGTTACTTCAAGAGTTCGATATTGAGATTCGTGACAAGAAGGGAAGTGAGAACGTGGTGGCTGACCACCTAAGTCGAATGGTGCATAATGAGGAGGCCCTACCTATTGCCGAGACATTCCCCGATGAACAATTGCTGTCCATTAAGGTAAGTGAGCCTTGGTATGCCGACTTGGTGAATTTTTTGGTGTCAAAACACGTTCCAAACACCCTAAACAGAAACCAACGTGATAAATTAAAAAAGGATGCTAAATTTTATGTTTGGGATGATCCATACTTGTGGAAATATTGTTTGGATCAGATTGTACGTAAGTGTGTGCATGATATGGAGTTTAATTCAATTTTAACTTTCTGTCACACTTATGCATGTGGGGGACACTTTGGGAGACAACGCACTGCCCTTAAGGTTTTAGAATGTGGTTTTTATTGGTCAACTCTATTTAAAGATGCTAGAACCTTTTGCATGTCTTGTGATCGTTGCCAACGAATAGGTAATATTGGGGCAAAGGATCAAATGCCGCAAAATGTCATACTTCCTGTTGAAATTTTTGATGTTTGGGGCATCGATTTTATGGGTCCTTTTCCTTCATCGCATGGGTTCCTTTACATATTACTCGCTGTGGATTATGTCTCGAAATGGGTGGAAGCAAAAGCCACCGTACTAACGATTCTAAGGTGGTTGCAGATTTCGTGAAAACTAACATTTTTGCTAGGTTTGGGATGCCTCGAGTTCTAATTAGTGATGGCGGTTCCCATTTTTGTAACCGCACCATTGAGGCATTGTTAAGGAAGTACAACGTCACCCATAAGGTTTCTACACCTTACCATCCTCAAACAAAAGGCCAAGCTGAGGTTTCGAACCGAGCGATCAAGCAAATCCTAGAGAAGACCGTGGGTCCAACAAGAAAGGATTGGAGCATGCGCTTGGATGATGCACTGTGGGCTTATCGAACGGCCTATAAAACTCCTCTTGGCATGTCACCTTTTCGGCTTATCTATGGTAAGCCATGCCATCTGCCCGTGGAGCTTGAGCACAAGGCATTTTGGGCGGTCAAGACCTTTAACATGGATATTGATGCCGCTGGAGTACATAGGAACCTCCAATTAAATGAGCTTGACGAGATTATATATGAAGCATATGAGAACGCTCGGATTTACAAGGAGAAGACCAAGGCTTTTCATGACAAGATGATTCGTGACAAATCATTCTCAATCGGGCAGAAAGAGTTACTCTTTAATTCCCGCCTTCAGTTGTTTCCTGGTAAGTTACGTTCCAAGTGGGTTGGCCCGTTTGTTATTACTAATGTTTTTGTGCATGGTGCAGTCCAAATCCAAAGCATGAAAAATGGACAAGAATTCAAGGTGAATGGGCACCGATTGAAGCCATACTATGACAACTTTATGAAGCATGCCGTGGATGACATCCCCTTGCATGCCGTGGACTCCATTGGGGAGTGAATTGGTGCTTCGTCCGGCTGTACGACGTTAAAGAAAGCGCTACTTGGGAGGCAACCCATGCATGCAACAAAGGAAGACCAAGGAATCACTCCAATTCCAGATTTGCGTTCCTAAACCCTTCTCTTTGTTGTTTATTTAGTTTCTGCCATGTTTAGTATGTTAGTTGCGGTTTGTTTGTTTATTTGTTATTTGTGTTAGTTTATGCTTGAAACATTGAGGACAATGCTTAATTTAAGTGTGGGGGGGTAACCAAAGTGTTTTGATGCAAATTCGTAGGGTTTTATCACCCATAACTTCCAATGTTGTTCCTTGCTGTTTTTAGGTGTTTTAGGTTGTTTTGATGCATTTTAGTGTGTTTTACATAAAAATCCGAAAATCCCAGAAAAAAATTGAAAAAAATGTTTTGAAAAAAACCAAAAAGAGTCGTTTTAAAGTTGTTTTGTGTGTTTGTTTGTGTCTTAGGGTACCTTCCAACACAATGATGAGGATTCGGTTTTTAATTGCATGACTGTTAAAAAGAGTTGTAAACATGGATGAAAGTTTGATTTACTCTTTGGTTTATGCTTGGTTGTGGTTATAACTTATGAATTCACATGTAATCATAAAGAAAACAATTAGTTTTTGTAACATGCTTGAAGGAAGGAACTCAAACTAACGCTACAACCTTGTGAGACTTGAGCCTAAACGTTTATTTGGAAAGTTAATAATCTGTGCATTGTTGTTTTCTAAAGTCGTTGCATGATCTCATTATTCTTTGCTTGGTTACTACTTAGAATGCCATTCATCATTTAGTTCCAAACACTAGAACTCATGCCCATTTCATTCAAAGCATGCTATTGATTTGCATAACACATATTCAAGATGAAGTTGTGTAGTGACCACCACTTAAGCCAAATTGCCGTGTCCCCCATGTTCATATGTTTTGTAGGTTTTAACCCCATTGAGCCTTGTTTAGCCTATATTGTTTGTTAACCCACATTATCCTCACCTAGCCTAGATTAGGACCATCCATACCCTTGTTCTTAAAGCATAGTAAAGCACGACTCAAGATGAATTCCTTTTGATCAATGTATTGCAGAAAACAAGTGTGGGGGAAGGGATGTATGTGAGTGCCTAAGTCTTTCATGTGGCACGGGTTAGAAAAAAAAAAGAAGAAATTTCGTGGAAAATAGAAAGAAAAAAAAAAGTTGTGAAAAATATGAAAAAGAGTTGAAAACGATGTGGAGATGAGCTCTTAAGTGTTGATTGTTGAAGAAAGGGTCCAAAACATTGAATTCGACCCTAAGTATTGCATGAATCTTCCCTTGTGTTTAAAAGTTAATTTCTGCACTCTAAAGTGAATTCTAAGTTTCGATTTCATTGCTTTGCTTGCTATTGCTTAAAGAACCTTTGTTATCCCTATCCGTTCTTTGTTAACCAATACCCCAAGCCCCGTTACAACCCTTGACTTTAATCTTGAGTGTTGTGTATTTCAATTTGTGGAGTTTAGAATTGGTATGAGCATATGGTGTCACTGGTTCTCGCATCTAAGTAGTAGCATTCCATTCATGAGATCATATCTAAATGCTTATTAACTCCAGAAAATGCTTTCTTTGTTATATATATATATATATATATGTGAGCATTCGTTTTTATGTCTACATCAATCTTCTCACATATAAGTAGTATAGGGTGTGTAGTAAGAAACTCTGTGTGAAAATTGAGTGCATATCTAGTAAGGAATTGAGCAAATTCCATGTTACTACGTTCAAATCATGTTTTAATTGGTTAAATGTGAACTAGTACTTGGTGACTATGGTTAAGTATGTGCTTAAGTGTGAAGATGACTAAAATTTGTGGGAATGATGATTTTTAATATGTCATGTGCATTGGAAATCCCTGAGGCAAACGTTGGAAGGTTTAGGTTATGTTTTGATTATTTTGTTTCGTTTCGTTTTTCTCTTGTTTCTTTGTTTTGCTCGAGGACTAGCAAAAGCTAAGTGTGGGGGAATTTGATAGGAGCATATTTATGCGCCTTAGTTAGCTAGTTCTTATGCATTTTCGTTATGTTTTCTTAATTTAAGTAGTCTTTTAAGCTATTTTCATGTGTTTTCAGGTTTTAAGGACATATTACATAAAAAGATGCAAATTGGAGCTTTTTGGAGCAAAAGTGAGCTTAGAGTGAATAGCACATGCTTGGAACAAAAGGTTTGGACGAAATTGAAGATTTGAAGATTTAAGGATTCCTAGTCCAAGAAGGATTCCTAGTCCAAGAAGGAGTCCTAATTGAAGAAGGATTCCTAATCAACGAATGAGTCCTAATTGAAGAAGGATTCCTAATCAACGAGGGATTCCTAGTTGAAGATGGATTCCTAGAAGAATGAAGATTCCTACTCAAACAAGGTTTCCTACTTGAAGTAGGAAAGTTAAGCCTAGAAGTTGCTATTTTGGGTTGATCTTTCCTAAATCTAAATGGCCTTAAGTTTAAGCAAAATTAGAAGGTTCCTAAGCGTTGGAAGACACAAAGAAAGGTTCTAGAACATTTTCTTATCAATGTCGTGGGCTAGGCCTTATTTTCTCTTGGTTTTGGG
Organism: Malus domestica; assembly: GCF_042453785.1. NCBI lineage: Eukaryota > Viridiplantae > Streptophyta > Magnoliopsida > Rosales > Rosaceae > Malus > Malus domestica. The sequence continues at coordinate 29,175,798 of NC_091670.1, read as the reverse complement.
CTTTCTAGAAGCCCTAACCACATTCCCTAAATCTGCCGCACCTATCCCCTTTCTAGAACTTGTTTTCCTTGCCTTGCAAGGGTTTCTAGAAGCCCTATCTCACCCTATCCATACCTGTCGCACCTTGTGGACTTTTTCCCCTTTTAATTCTGATTTCTAGGCCTTTTTCCTTGTGGATTTGGGTTATCCAAGTCCATATCTGATTACCCTAGGTTTTAAGTGCCTATATATACTCTCATTCACCTCTTGGCTGAATTACCACCTCTCATACACAACAATTCACGCCAGAAATCTACCCTCTCCTTTGCCGCAGCCTTCCATCACCATTCTCCCAAATTTTTGCCAAAAACAACCCCTTGCCGCACCACCCATCCATCCTAAACACTCTCATACCATTCCATATCCATTCCCCCATACAAATACCACCCAAAACCTGTCCAAAGTCTTTATGCCGCAGCAAGGAGGAAGAAGGCAATCATGTTGCGAAGTTGGAACGTTTTAGGTGTTCTCTTTATTTGGATTTCAATGTTTAAATTTATGTATCTTTGCTTTGTGCGTATGAGGAACTAAACCCCCCTTGGCTAGGGGGGATTCGAAACCATGTTTATGCTTGCTATATGATTTGATTACTTCTAATTGCGTTTCATAAGTTGTGAATTCAATTTGCTTATCTACATGAATTAAAATTGATTTGTGTGTGTTGGTTGAGAGTGCACGCTTAATTTTCATGCATAAGTTTGATGCTAGGATATAAGGGAATTTCACATAATCGTTATGAACTTATATTCACAAGTAGTAAAGGTTGTTGATCACAATCGTGTTAAGTAAATTCTTAGCATAAATATCATGCGCTTTCATAGTTACGAGTGCCTCGTCAATACTTATAATTTCCATTGAACGTAATGATCTTTAATTGTATCTCTATTATGCGCTTTCATGTAGAGAACTTTTGAGGAATAATTTGGTTGCGATGCGCTTTTTCCATCCAATTCATTGACTTAAGGGAAATCTGAAAGTTAATTTAAGCGTATCTAATTAACTTGGGGTGTTGGGAATTCATGGTTTATTGAGAAGCAATTGGAAATCGTTTTGTATGCAAGTGTGACATGTGTGGAGAAGAACCCCTTAGCTAGCTTTCCATCCATTCACTTTTATCAAATTCGTTTTAGAATCTGTTCAATTTACAAGTTTTGTTTTTGTTTTCAATTTTTGTCAAAACCAATTCCCCATTTATTTTAAAGTGTTAGATTAGTTAGAAATTAATTTAGTTTGTGTTTTTAAGGGTCTTGAGTCAAGTTATAACCCAATTTCGTCCAATTTAGTGTTAGGTGTTCAAAACTGCCTAGAAAGTGTTTTTAAGGCAGTTTTGAGTGTTTGTTTGCTGTTTTGAGTCTTTTGGTTTGTTTTGGTGTTTTATAGTTTAGTTTTGCATTCTTTGAGTCTAGTTTAGTGTTTTAAACTTTGTTTTTACGTTTTGAGTCAGTTTTCAAGTGATTTGGCAATCCCTCCTAATCCCCGGCCAAGAACGATCCCTACTTACATTCTTTACTTCAATTGATAAAAAGAGGGTTTAATTTGTGTGCTTATATATTTCGCATCACATTGCAATGTTTAAAATATGAGGTATGAGATTGTGGTTCGACCCATAGTTGATATAGTTTTGTGTAATTTACCCTTTCTTTTTATATATGGATGGCTAAATAGTCTTCAAATAGAATGAAAATTAGATGATCCTTAAATAGTGACCAAAAAATAAAAGAATGACATGTATTCGATTAAATGATGTCATATGTAGAGATGGGGACTTTTAAAGATTATATCTTCAGACTTTTGAGGATTTTAATAAATTATGATATTCCTAATTATAGATTTATTATCAAAAGTTATCTTTTATAATAAGAGAAATTAAACTACAAATATTAAAAAATAAGAAAATAAGTGAGAAAATTAATATAGCTCAAAAATGCCCAACATGGTTCCATAGGGAGTCAAAACCATGCATAATTATCTGTTAGGACAAGCACTTGAAAACTCCCCGAAGACAACATTGTGAGCCTTGTAAACACTCTTTCTATATGTAGTACAAAATAAAGGTTATGAAAATTTAGGTGTTCGTCGCAGGAATCTCCTGGCGGACGAGCACACAGCTCCCCTGGGAGAATGGCGTCGGTTGAGGGTATCTGTTGTACTTCTGCTTTCTTCTCGGGCTCGCTCGGGCAAGCCTTTGTCGGGCAGATCTTGGTCGGGCAAGACACACTTCGGGCAAGGCTCGTCGGGCAGTTCTGAAAGAGAAGGACAGAGTTAATTTGAAAGGGTGCCTTTGTGGGGCCTTAGGTGTGGGCCTTAAGGCTCACAATCAAGATTAACTTTGTCATGCTCAGGCGTGCCACTGCCATCTTCAGTATGGCAGATGTTGAATGGGTGTTAAGCTTTGATTGAATATGTATACGCCCGAGAAACCAAGTTAGATATAACAGGTGCCTTTGTGGGGCCTTAGGTATAGGCCTTGAGGCTTCCTGTCAAACTAAACTAGCGCTTGGATGTATCATATGTGGTCTTTTATGGTTGCCAGAGTCTTATTACTATTATACCTTTGATTATCTGAATCCAAGAGGTAGGACGAACCCAAATGAGTGCCTTTGTAGGGCCTTAGGTATAGGCCTTGAGGCTTCCCATCAGAGTTAATCCTTATACTCGGACCAACTAGACCGCAACATGAAATGAAGCTAAATAGATGCCTTCGTGGGGCCTTAGGTGTAGGCCTTGAGGCTTTCTATCAGAATTCACTCCATGCTTAAGCATTTTCTACGAATCAAGATATAATAGCAACAAAATGGAGAAATAGATTGATTACTTGCGCCCCAAGTAACTTCGGACTTCTCGCTTATCAAGGATTGTCGTGGATGGGTTGAGTCCACATAGAGTTCTTTTTTTATGCCTTGAGGCCAAGGACTTTACTGATCTTTAAATTACATGCCCGCGGGCTTAAGACTTAGATCTGATTTGACCTCTGACGCGATTCAGATCGGATTCAAGTGCTGAAGACTCATTTTCATTATGACTTTGCTAGAAATAACTTGTATATAACTGGGAATATATATAACATGTTATTGTGCTTTTGAAAGAAAGAAAAGACAAAGACAGAGCAAAGATAGTCGGGTAAGTTTGAACCTTATCGGCCAAGGCTGAACTTCTTACAAAATCTATCTTTGTGGCTCTGTCAGAGGTCTGAAAGCTTTTAGAGGGGTTGACGGGGGAGAAGAGGATACAAAATGAATCGATACCACCATGAACAAGGTAGCAGAGCTATTACAAGGGTTTGGGAAGGTTTATCCCGAATGGGATGAAGGCTTGTGCTGACTACAGCTTCGTTGAAGGCAAATCTGGCTTGAGCAGAGTTTTGGCTTTTGTTTGTTTGATTGAGTGTCCTTAATTCTGTCTTCTCTTCCTCCTTTTATAGACGACTTCAGCTTGGGTTCCTGTAGCAATAGCGGTGCCCGAATGCGGTTTGGTGATGACTCACTAGCTTTTTTACATGAATGCCACCAATAAAGTACTTTATTGGGCTATGTAGTGACTGAATAGCCTACCCCATGTGGTCTTTGAGCAGGTAAGCAGGTGGCCTTTGTAACTTGTGCCCAGCCAAAAGCCTCTTTCCTGCTTCCTAAGTTTTCCTCTGGGCCTTGGGTTTGGGCCGACTTTCTCTCTGGCCCAAAGTTCAGATTTTATCCCAAACAGTGCCCCCTTCAATTGATGTTAAGTTTGGGATCCCAAGCGCCAATATTAATTGAAAGAGACCCCTGCTTTAAACCCTTAGAACTCTTAGAACCCTTGTGAGTGAACTTCTCTGTTCTCTGTGTTTCGTAAAAAGAAAACCTTCTCTGACACAACAAAACTTCCCAATTCTTCCATCATTTCTTTCTCGTTGTCCGACGAGGTTGCATCTTTACCGTTCTCCTTGTTTTTCTTCCCCACGGCCTTCATTAAATGGCCTCAGGATCCGGCCAAACCCTACCTTCCTACGAGTCTGGTGAAGGAATTGCCACTCTACGCCGTCTGCTCAACGGGCTGCATCGTCCGCGAGCAGGTCTGCATTCTGAACTCTTCTTTGAGATGCATGGGGTTCAATCTTTGGGTCCTGCCTGGATTTCTCGGGTTCCCTCAGTAGTAGAAAGTAATATGCCTAGGGGAAACTGGTTTACCCCAAATCCTTATTTGGCCGACTCGGGCATTTCTTCTTCTAAGTGGTCTTTTCATCGTCGAGGCTTTCCCTTGATGAATGATCTTGCCTGGGCCCAGTGGATTGACGAATTGGAACCCCTAAGCCCGAATTGCTTGCTTCTGCCCTCCTCTTTTGGAATACGGGCACAAACACCTTCGATTTCCGTATGGGTCCCATGTCTCCCACCATTCTTGATATGGCCCAAGTCTTCGGGTTGAGGCCATCGGGCAGGGTGATAGATGTTACTCAAGATTGGATTCCATCCTCTACCACCGGGGGCTCAAGTTCTTCCACCTACTTCCTTCCTCTTAGCTATAACTCAGTTACTTTCAAAAGTTATGGGACCTCCTTTAAAGGATTCATCCCTTTTGTCAAGAAGAACTTCGGGGCAGGCTCTCCTCAAGCCGACAAAGATCAAGAGCATATGTACTTTCTTCTTTACTGGCTTAACAAGCACGTCTTCCCCAATAAATCCAAGGGGGTACGGGTAGAATGGATCCCCTTGGTAGAGGTTCTTCACAATTTTGATGACGTTGCCACAGGTCCATTCCTTCTCTCCCATCTCTATCACCTTCTTTTTGACATGACCCGGGATGAGCCCTTTGAGACCAATTTGAACGGCCCCATCTGGATGATACAGATTTGGCTACAATGGTATTTTCCAGAATTTCGGGCTATCAATCTAGAGTTTCCAGAGGGTGTGGCTCCTGCCCGAATCCTGGCTGAAGCTCCTCCTGTAGATCATTCCACCTTTGCATGCTTCTACTTTTTCCGAGTCTGCAGGACTCGGTCAGACTTGGAATGGGGTGCATCGGTCTTGAGGAGATATCCTTGGTTTTCTGACCAAGCCTTCCAAGATGCCCCTGGTGAGGATGCTGCTCCCTTCTGCAGGGAAAAGTTTATCAGCTGTATTCAGTCAAGAGACTTGGCCTGGGGGGTCCGGGGAAATCGGTATGATCGAGGCTTGGAGGTGTATCATCCTAACTTCTGCAGCAGGCAGTTAGGATTTAGGCAATCCATACCTGTCCCATTCTTCGACTCCATCCATTGTGGCACTTCATTTCGGTTACAGACTCCTTCTGAAGCAATATTTCGAGCTGCCCGCCGTAGCTTGGACGTGATGAGCCAAGCAGCCCGACATTCCGTTGTTCTTAATTTCGAATGTACCTCGCTGTTTTCCTCTTGGTGGGAGGAAAGGTGGACTAGAAAATACGGAGGAGATTTGAAAGTGAACCACGATCGTATTTTCAGCCAGCTTTCTCTTAAATCATATCCTAGCTCGGGCGAGCTTGCAAATTGGAAAGATATGATCCAAGAGAAAAACCGATTACTCCTAATAGGTGACTTTCTTCCCATCCGATTTTGCTTTCCTTGTTGTTTACTTTCCTCACTCTTACCTGTTTCTGCAGCTTCAGTTGATACTGAATCCGAAGCCATCGAATCAGAGAATGATTCTGCTGATGCCGCAGTTCTTCATGGTGCTGCAGCAGAAGCTGAAATGCGGGAAGCCGGGGAAGGGACAGACGTCTCAGAATCTCTTGGGGATTCAGGAGCTGAAGAAACAATTAAAGGAATAGCCAAAGATACGACCAGAGCATCTAAACGAAAGAGGGTGGCCATAACTAAAACCATAATCTTTGATCCGGCACTTCCTTCAGCAACCACACGACCAATTCTTACCCGAAAGAGTAAGCGGGCAAGAGTCACCGTGCCTCCTAAACCAATAGCCTCATCTGCTCTTGTTTCTGAAGCGGGTAAAGAGACAGAACAATCTTCCAGTGAGTCTATCCTCTTCTGGATCAAATGGCTACCATTCTCCCTTATCTGATTATCCCTTTATCACTCAACAGGACCTCAAGCTTCTAAAAGGTCAACCCTTGCTTCTAAGAAGGAAACACGAAGGGCTGCTACGCTTAAAGAGGTATGACTTCTATCTTTATACTTTCTTATTTTCAAACCTTTCTGAATTTTGAATAATTTGGCTTAGGCTACAAGGAAAGAAAGTCTTTCTCCGCAACCTGCCCTAGATGCAACCCCTTCTTCTCAATTTGATCATTCCACAGGAATCATGTTGCATTTTGTGGATGAGGATGATACTTTGGTGAGTTACTCTTTCTTTTCATTTCAACTTTGCACATTGCTACCCAAGTAACTCCTATCCATGTTCTTTGCAGCCATCTTCGGGATATGAACCCCTTTCCCCGTCAGTGGCCTTGGATAAAGAACCCATAGTTCCTGAGATCCCTGTAGCTTTAGACACAACTATTTCGCAGGTGCTTACTCGCCAGACGGTCGATGAACCTCCTTCTCCTCAAGATCAACCTCAGGTGCTGGAATATTTTCTTCTTGTTTCTTCCTCTGGTGACCTTTTGCTGATCATCACTACTTTCTTTGGATACAACCAGGATGTAGGCACAGGTTCAGGCACAACTTTCCCATTTGTCGTTGGTGGTGAAAAATCTTCACCTCGACAAGGAGTTAGTGCATTCTCTGGTAAAACCCCGGGGTTAAGTCAGGTAACTTTCTTCTCTCCAAAGCCTCTTTTGTTTTGACTTGTGTATAATTCATCTTGTCCTGATCCTGAAGTTTTGTAGCGAGTTTCCCCGAAAGAAACTTCCCCTCCTCCAATGGCCCGTAACCCAATGTGCTTTCAACCTCCTTCTTCCTCTGGAGATGTTGACACCTCCCTGTCTAGAGATGAACCGATTGAACAAATAGAAATTGCTCCTTCCATAGGCATTATCTCACCAGAAGAAACTGTTATGCCGGACCCTTCTCCTTCCTCCTCTGATCCTGCCAAGTTGCCCAAACTCTTCGAAGCACTCGGGCGACTTGAGACGCGGTTGAAGTCTTCAAAGCAGGCTTCAACAAAATCTATGTCTTCGGAGCAGCAACAAATCTTTCAAACATGGGCAAAGAAAGAATTCACTGCATCATTTAGCCTCAAGGCTCTCTGTGACCTCGAGAGAGTTATTACTGAGTTCTTTAAAAACGATCGCTTATCTAAGCCTCAGTATGATTCTTTCCTTTCTTTCTTTGAAAACTTGAGGGCCCTCAGGGAGCAACATCAGAGAGCAGACCGGCTGGTTAACCGGGTAAAATGCTTCATAGAGAGAGAATCGAGCTCCTCTACCCAAGTTAGTCGGCTAATGGAAGAGAGTATGCAGACCAAAGAACGGATTGAAGTTGTTTCTTCTGAAATTCAGAAGTTGGAGAGACAACTGATGATCCTTAAGGCGGAGCAAACAACTCTTCTGGATAACCTTGAGCAACAGATCGAAGGGGTGGAAAAAGCGACTTCAGAGTTAGAGCAAACCAAGTCTGAACTTGTAAACAGCCATACTGTCTTGGCTGAACCAAATAGAATTTTTACCATCATGCGAACATACCATTCTAGAATAATCACCTTATGTGAAGATGTAAAGTTTTTGGAATAGAATTACTTTGTAATCTCTTTTTGTTTTAGAATGGATATGTAGCATTCCTCCTGTTCTGCTCCATTTGGATAGGCCTCAGGCAACTCTATGCCCCCTTGCCTACCTGCTTTTCTCCTCCATCTTTATTGTTGGCAATCTTAGCCCATGCTCCCGGGTCCTTTCAATGGCATTTTACTCTGTTGATAACCCCGACTCCTTGAAAACGAGGTCGATCATGCTAATAGGAGCTTCGGGGAAAGGGTTAGTATCCACCAACATACTAGCCTGAGGTGAATCGAGTAGTAACTTCCCCTTCACTATAAGATCCTGTACCCAGTCCCTAAACTGGACACAATTGACTATAGAGTGGTTGAAGGTATAATGCAACTTACAATACTTCTTCCCCCTGAGTTCCTCGGGCTTGGGCATCTTTTTGGTGCTGTCGGGCAAAATGACTCTTGCCCGCACAAGTTCTTCATAGATTTCTGGCGCCTTGGTTAGATCGAAAGAATAACTTTGATACTTTGGGGGTTTCATGGGTACGAACCCACCATCATTCATCACGATCTTCTGGTCCTTGACTGGTTGGACTAACCCTTTGATCGTCAATGGCTTGAAGGGTGTGGTCATCTCAGCAGCACACACATCTATACTCTTCTCCTCATGATCATCTTTGCATTCGGGTCCGGCTTCCCCTACCTCTACATGGTGAATAGTAGCTTTATTTTTGTAGAACGGAGGAGTTTTGGAAGTATGTTTTACCTGCTGTTCCTCCTGTAACAGCCTCTCATACTTAGTAGCAGCAATCACCAACTCTTGTAGCTCATTAAACTGTGCATCATAGAACCTCTTTCTCAAAGGTAATTTTAAAGCCCTTTGAGCAATGGATATGAGTTGTGCCTGGTTGACAGGGAACTGACATCTCATCCTTGTCCTCCTGAACCTCATCATAAAATCTTCAGTGGACTCATGATCATATTGTTTCACTTCTACCAGATCATTAATGGTGAGCTCTGGCTCTATCCTGTAGAACTGTTCATGGAAAGCCATCTTCATTTGCCCCCAGTTAGCAATGGAATTGGGGGGTAATAGAGAATACCATTGAGATGCCAATCCTGCTAGTGAATTTCCAAACAACCTCAATTTGTAGTTTGGATTGTCCTCATACGCCACACAGTGATTAGAAAATTTGAAAATATGATCTCTGGAGGACACACTGCTATCTTCCCCTGTGAAAGTCGGGAATGCGGGCATCTTGAAATTAAGAGGGAATGGATTTAACTCATCGATATATTCAGGATATGGCTTCTGGTAGGTAACCCTGAATACTGGACGAACTCGAGGCTGGGCGTTTTGAATCACCGTTCTTCTTAACTCAGCCAATTCTTCTCTTAGTTGCTGAGTAGCTAAATTATCATTCTGACCATGGATAGCTGACTCAATCTTCGGACTCCGGTCATTGCCCGCGTTTGCTTCCCTCCTGGTTTCAGATTTTCTCCAGTTAGATCCTCCACCTTTGTTGACCATCGGGGGTGGCCTATAAGGTAGAGGTTTATCTGACGTAGTAGTGGTTGTTTCTTTCCCGCTAGTTTCTCCAGCCGTGGCTGGCAGTCCAAACTTCATTCTTTCTTGTTCGCTCTGCCTCCTATTATTAAATGATAATAATGGGAAGCTGGGAAACTCCTTTTCTGAAGCTGACTCCATCACTGCTTGACTTCCTTCAGGTATCACCTTCTTCTTTCCCCTATCCTTTTCTTCTTCTAGTAGTGGAAACAAAGAAATGATTGGCTCACTTCTTATAACAACTGGACTCATTCCACTTTCTTGAGCACCCTTTGGAGCAGAGAACTCCAAATCCAGCCTCCTTTGTAGATTTCCTGTAAGCATGCAGAGTCTGCTTACTTCTCCCTTAGTTTCCAAGGAAATTCTTTCCATGCTTTTCAACACTTGGATCATTGTAGCTTGCAGTTCTTCATTAATCCCTTTCCCCTGTGATTTCTCAGATGCAGTCGAACTACCTGAGACCACCTGTCCGGATGGGGATAAAGGATTTTCTGATTGTTCTGTCATCTGGAAAAGATCCTTCTTGGCTTCTTTTTTGGCAAGTTTATAGCTTCTCTTTTTGGACATGTAAGATCTTAGAAGTGTAGCTGTTTCTAATCCCACCGGGCGTGCCAAAACTATGTTCGTCGCAGGAATCTCCTGGCGGACGAGCACACAGCTCCCCTGGGAGAATGGCGTCGGTTGAGGGTATCTGTCGTACTTCTGCTTTCTTCTCGGGCTCGCTCGGGCAAGCCTTTGTCGGGCAGATCTTGGTCGGGCAAGACACACTTCGGGCAAGGCTCGTCGGGCAGTTCTGAAAGAGAAGGACAGAGTTAATTTGAAATGGTGCCTTTGTGGGGCCTTAGGTGTAGGCCTTAAGGCTCACAATCAAGATTAACTTTGTCGTGCTCAGGCGTGCCACTGCCATCTTCAGTATGGCAGATGTTGAATGGGTGTTAAGCTTTGATTGAATATGTATACGCCCGAGAAACCAAGTTAGATATAACAGGTGCCTTTGTGGGGCCTTAGGTATAGGCCTTGAGGCTTCCTGTCAAACTAAACTAGCGCTTGGATGTATCATATTTGGTCTTTTATGGTTGCCAGAGTCTTATTACTATTATACCTTTGATTATCTGAATCCAAGAGGTAGGACGAACCCAAATGAGTGCCTTTGTAGGGCCTTAGGTATAGGCCTTGAGGCTTCCCATCAGAGTTAATCCTTATACTCGGACCAACTAGACCGCAACATGAAATGAAGCTAAATAGATGCCTTCGTGGGGCCTTAGGTGTAGGCCTTGAGGCTTTCTATCAGAATTCACTCCATGCTTAAGCCTTTTCTACGAATCAAGATATAATAGCAACAAAACGGAGAAATAGATTGATTACTTGCGCCCCAAGTAACTTTGGACTTCTCGCTTATCAAGGATTGTCGTGGATGGGTTGAGTCCACATAAAGTTCTTTTTTTATGCCTTGAGGCCAAGGACTTTACTGATCTTTAAATTACATGCCCGCGGGCTTAAGACTTAGATCTGATTTGACATCTGACGCGATTCAGATCGGATTCAAGTGCTGAAGACTCATTTTCATTATGACTTTGCTAGAAATAACTTGTATATAACTGGGAATATATATAACATGTTATTGTGCTTTTGAAAGAAAGAAAAGACAAAGACAGAGCAAAGATAGTCGGGTAAGTTTGAACCTTATCGGCCAAGGCTGAACTTCTTACAAAATCTATCTTTGTGGCTCTGTCAGAGGTCTGAAAGCTTTTAGAGGGGTTGACGGGGGAGAAGAGGATACAAAATGAATCGATACCACCATGAACAAGGTAGCAGAGCTATTACAAGGGTTTGGGAAGGTTTATCCCGAATGGGATGAAGGCTTGTGCTGACTACAGCTTCGTTGAAGGCAAATCTGGCTTGAGCAGAGTTTTGGCTTTTGTTTGTTTGATTGAGTGTCCTTAATTCTGTCTTCTCTTCCTCCTTTTATAGACGACTTCAGCTTGGGTTCCTGTAGCAATAGCGGTGCCCGAATGCGGTTTGGTGATGACTCACTAGCTTTTTTACATGAATGCCACCAATAAAGTACTTTATTGGGCTATGTAGTGACTGAATAGCCTACCCCCTGTGGTCTTTGAGCAGGTAAGCAGGTGGCCTTTGTAACTTGTGCCCAGCCAAAAGCCTCTTTCCTGCTTCCTAAGTTTTCCTCTGGGCCTTGGGTTTGGGCCGACTTTCTCTCTGGCCCAAAGTTCAGATTTTATCCCAAACATTAGGGGGCCCTGAAAATCGAGGGCTTCGTGCGGTCACACGTCTGGCACCCCATAGGGCCTGCCCTGCCTGGGACATGAGCATTATGTTCTTTGCATGCTTCCCCAACACTTTTCGGACCTCAACTAGGTCTGAACCTTTGCGTACAAAAGAGAGCGCAATGATGTCAATCCCATTCGGAACTCCCCACTCCAAGATATCAATCTTGTCTTTCTCTGATAAGGTTGGCAGACCAACAATCACTCCAGGAAGACTTCAGTATCCGGTTTCACATCCATAGCCAACCTCTTGTAGCTCGTAGAGAACATGCTATTGTCAACGAATGATATAGTCAGTGGTGACGATAATATCTTTGCCCTGTTTAAGGTATATAGGTTTCCCTATTCAAATATTGGGACCCTTAGTATCCAGCACAACAGCACAGCGAATTCCATGTTGTTCATAGCGGTCCTGAGATTGTCAAGAGTTTCTTGGTGGTAATCATGAGTACCGTGCGAGAATTTGAAGCGAGCCGCATTCATCCAGGCCCTCAGGAGTTTCTCACACATCTCCACAGATCGGGAAGACAGTCCTAACGTGCACACAATCTCATTCTACGGTTGTTTCTACCCCACAGATTCAAGTACCTTCTCCATTGTTATGTTCACAAACTCACAACAATCTACATACAAACTTCATAGGAGAAAAAGGTTAAAGCGCAAAGGGTTTATATAGGGTTTCGCAAGAAAGGTTTTCTTGGGAATGAAAGTCATGACAAGGCGATGTTTTTTTTCTTTTGCATACAATGAGGTGATATATTCGAGGGAGTAGAATTTTCTCCCCTCCTAATTCTCCCCCCTTCCCTTTCCTTCTCTTATGCACTTTCTTTTGTCTTTCTCTCTCTATAAAGAAGTCAACATAAAATGTTAATGTGGTTTAATCATAACCGTTCAAAGATGAGATGAGGTAAGGAGAGGGAGATTAGGATCGAAGAGAATCCTATTCCATATTTTTAGTTTAGGTACCACTGGAAAAGTCAACCAAGCAATTCTATAAACATACTATAATTCAAAATAGGATTAAGTACCTTAAACACCTCAACCTTTTAGTGTTATTTCAAACTAGTCTCAACCTTTTCAAACATTCCAAACAAGTACCCAACCTTTTTAAAAAGTCATATCCGTTAAGTTCCAGTTAATTTCTCAAACATAGGTTATATTCAAAACCCACCAACTGGGATATCATGATCAACATTAATATTAGTTGTCTCCAAATCTAAATTTCAAACATACATTATATAATATGGAACCCCATGATCAAACAGGTATTGAATTGGATCAAAAATGGACCCATATTGAAATTACATTAGGAGGACAATCTCCTAAAAGAATGTTAAAATTCAGATAGGGTTTCAAGGAGCTTGTTTCTGCTCATGTCATTTCCTCATTCGCTCTCGTAAAGATTTCAGTTCTTCTTTGTAGATAGTGATGATTGTAGTGGCCGCATCATGGCAGTCTATACCATTTCAGCAACATCTATGACATTTTTCTCGATGTTGGCGGCTTGAGTTGTAGGGTGGAGTTGTGGTTTTGCGTTGGGTTTAGAGGTAATGGCATGATGAGAGTGGTGGTGACCGTTAATTGGTGGAGGCTTTGCTTCCATGACTTTCTATTAATTTGGAGACAAAGTTAGCCCTAGTTAATTTAACAGATTTTTATCTGGGGCTCAACGGATGTGGCATTTCAATAGCTTGGGTACTTATTTGGAATGTTTAAAAAGGTTAAGACGATTTTGGATTGACACTGAAAGTTTAGGAAGTTTTGAGTACTTAATCCTTCAAAATAATTACATGATTATCACTCAATTCAATCACGTTTTTTGATCTGCCAACTTTTTTCCATAACCGTTCAATCAAATTTTCCTGCAATCGATCAATTAAATTATCAAGTGACCTGCCAATCAAAATTTCCATTCTCAATGCGACCATCCAACAACGAAATATGTTGAAGTGACAATTTTTCTCTTAAGTTCTTTATTGTGTATACATGATAAAAAAAATAAGCTCACACAACAAAACATATTTGAGGATGAAAAAGTTGCACCTATTATTATTTTTTATGTCGTTATTGAACAGTGATTTACAATTTTCTGACACTATGATGGTGACATGCAACAATTCCAGTATTAGTACCGGTGGCATGTGGTTCACGTGTAATGGGGTAAAAATGTAAATATACCTATACTTATACATGTATTGGCACACAATTGTGTCTTAAAAATTAAGAATGGGATGAAATTGGTAGATTTCCTTAAATTTTGTCTATTTCTTAAAAATCTCAATTAAAATTGGTATTTAATCTAAATTTATATCTAAACTATTCTAATTACTTGAAATGATGATATTTGAACTTGGGTATCTACAATATTGGGCCGTCCTAGCCCGACTTGTCTAATCCACATCTACTTCTTGGTTTACATGTATTTTTTAGTGTTTTCTCAGTGTATTAATAAATTTAACCTAAAATATGAAGATATTTGATCTGGCTATGAGCTTATTCCTAGTAATTTATATATGCAATGCCTCCCGGCCCCCATCACCTATGGAGGCATGTCTTACTGTTCCTAACTGGTTGGAATTTGGAGGGCACAATAGAAACTACTCAACTACTTATTTAGAATAGACGTGCGTACTCATATTGGTTGAAAAAAGTGCTTTGTGTTTATACATTCGAGTTTGAATTCTCTGTATGTATTTAAGTGATAAATTAATTTAAAGTAGAATATCTACTTGTATAAAATAAAAAATTAACGCAGATATCAACCCAATTGCAAATATTTTAGAAACATACCATATTGAGATGATTGGGTCAATTAATAGCTAGGGTTCTCATTTATCATTTTATTTTACCCTCTATAAATTTTTTGTCAACCATCAATTTTCTAGTTTAATGTTATATTTTTATGTGGAACAAATTGATTTTTTGCTTAAAAATTAGGATTTGACCGTCAAATGATGATTGTATTAAATACATGCAAATATTGTGGCCAATTTCTAAAAATTAATATATTTGAGTCTTCTGTATTTGTAATGTGGTTTGATTTGATACCAAATGTATATGTAATGTGGATCAGGTTAATATCGAATGTATAGAAAATGTGAATATATATATATATATATATATATGTATATATGAATATATGTAAGTGCCTATGCGTTGATTGTATTTGGATTTTTTTAAAGATACATTTATTCTACCTCAGCACTAGGTTTTATGACTGTCAAATTGTTTTATGGATTCAAGTTTTTATGATGGTAATATGCAAGCTTTCAAAATTCAAAATATATAATTGATCAAATAATGCATTTAAGAAAGATTTTAAAAATTGTTCTCCTTATTTATATAAAAGGGTAAATTCGTCACTAAAAACATTCAACCCTAAAATAACAAATTCAATCAACATTAATTGACAAAAAAATTAATTTGGGTTTTCTCTCAAAAATTAGGGGTTGACTAGCCACTTATTACTACGGTTTAGTGATATTCCTCTGCACTTGTAAGTAAGAGGTTTTAAGTTCAATTCTCACTAAAGACGAATTTGACAAGGTCTAAATCAAAAGACCCCCAAAATAAAACTACTTACTAAGATAAGTGGTTATTAATCGTTGATGTAGAAGAATCTATAATCATCATGAAGTGGAGTCTTGCAGCTCTAGTGTATACTGATCAATACACGTATAACAGTTATTAAGACTAACATTCACGATTACTCTTGTAATCCAACCGGGGTTAGGTTAAAATTTCTACGTTATGCATTTGATTAATTTCCGACTACCAGCAAAAGCAACATTCCAAAACCAACACCGAAGCGTTTTCCAGAATGAAAATAACAAAAAACTAGTTACCAACCAAATGGAAAAGTGCAAGCATGGAAAAATGTAAGAACTTTCCAAACAGTGAAGAAAAAGATTGTCCTAAAAGGGTGAAAAAAGTGTGAAAATATAAACATGAAAAGTTATAAAGATGCCTCCATCTCTTGTAATCATCCTTTTACCTTACCACAATCATCAAACTAGGAAAAAAGTTGAAATTTCCACTAGTTATCTAGAAAAGGTAGAAAAATGTTAATAATATCCACGTTGGAATATCTCGTACATCGATCTTGTAATAAGGACGAAATTAAAAGAGAGAGAAAGAGAGAGAGAGAGAGCGCCATAAGAGCAAATCCACCCCTAAGGACTTTGTGCCAGCACCTAGCCCATTTATCTACTTCAGTGAACAGTAACAAACTCTAATGAATAGTAATAGGCCAATGCATCTCCACTCCTAAAAAATGCGTTGGCACAAACGATCTCCACCCCTACAAAATACGCTGGCACCCAGCCCATTTAAAATATTTTTAAATTTTTTCTAAAAGAATAAAAAAATAAAATAGTTTAATTTCGGATAGGATTTTTAACCAATCTCGTCACGCCATGTGTCATTATCCGAACGTACTATTTTGTGAATAGATTTCCACTAAGATTTTCAACCAATCTCAACGCGCCATGTGTCACTTCCGTTTTACAATAATTTAGCCAAGATTTCGATAAGATTTTCAACAAATCACGTCATGCCACGTGTCATTATCCGAACGTACTATTTTGTGGATAGATTTCCGATAATATTTTCGACCAATCCCAACACGCCACGTGTCACTTCCGGTTTACAATAATTTAGCCAAGATTTCGATAAGATTTTCAACCAATCATGTAGTGCCACGTGGCATTGTCCAAAACCTCAACCTTTCTTTTTTTTTGTCCATATAAACCCTACATCCATCCTCACACCAAGCTCAATCCTTCTTTTTAGCTTAGAATCCTTGTTCATTGTTTTCAAATCTTGAGTTCTTATTACAATGTCTTCTTCAAGGAGAGTGTATAAACAGTTGCAAGAGCAACAGAAAAGGTTGTTGGCACAACAGGCAGAATTGACCAATCTCGAGGAAGGTGGAGGTGGAGATGAGGCTTTCTTCATGGAGGAGGATGAGGATGATCACCATAAAAGGCAGAGGGCCTCACATTCCCGCCGTGTCATGGAAGCCGTGGGTTAGATAGCTAAACCAAGACGTGCTGCAAACCTCGATAGAAAAAGGGAAAGACGAGGTAAAGATCTATTAGAATATTATTTTATTCCCAATAGCATATTCCCTGATCATGTTTTTAGACGTCGTTTTAGAATGCAATGAAATTTGTTCGACAAAATCATGAGTGCTATTTGCAACCATGATCCATACTTTGTGCAAAAAGATGATGCTTTTCATGTTCTAGGTCTTATTCCCAAGCAAAAAATTACAGCATCCTTGCAAATGCTTGCATATGGAGCATCTGCAGATCAAGTGAATGAGATCGCGAGGATGGGAAAAACAACTGTTTTGGAGTCCCTGATACGGTTTTGCTCTGCAATTGAAACCCTCTACACCAATGAGTACC
Source organism: Malus domestica (assembly GCF_042453785.1). Lineage (NCBI taxonomy): Eukaryota > Viridiplantae > Streptophyta > Magnoliopsida > Rosales > Rosaceae > Malus > Malus domestica. The sequence goes on along the minus strand of NC_091670.1, from coordinate 29,158,901 downwards.
TTCAAACACCCACGCCAAGGGACATGCGAAGGCTTCTGAGGAAGGGTGAGATGCGAGGCTTCCCTGGCATGTTTGGAAGCATTGACTGCATGCACTGGACTTGGAAAAATTATCCAAGTGTGTGGTAAGGAACTTATGGCGACAGAAAAGGAGCCAAAAACATCATTTTGGAAGCGGTGGCTTCATTTGATACATGGATTTGGCATGCTTTTTTTGGTGTTCCAGGAGCTCAAAATGACCTAAATGTCCTTGCCCAATCCCCAGTGTTCGACGAACTGCTGCAAGGAAAATCACCGAGATGCACATATTGGGTTAATGGTACCCAATACGAGGGATCATACTACCTTGCAGATGGCATTTACCCAAGGTGGTCAACATTTGTCAAAACAGTCCCACATCCACAAACTGAAAAGGAAAAACACTTCGCAAAATGTCAAGAAGGGTGCAGGAAGGATGTCGAGCATTGTTTTGGTATCCTGCAAGCTCGTTGGGCGATTGTCAGGGCTGCAGCTAGAATGTTTGATGTCGAGGCTCTTCGATCCATCATGATGACGTGTATTATTCTCCACAACATGATTGTTGAAGATGAGTATGATTATGATGCCGTCGATGAATATGAGCTGGATCCAATGAACAACTCAAGAACTTGTATCTATTATGCTCATGACCGCACCGAAGATCCCGTGCAACACGAGTCGTTGGAACGCGATGGACGTTATAATGAATTGATTGTTCAGCGGTACACTGATGTGCAAGAGCCATACTGGCATGTAACCCGCTAGAATGACTTGATTGAGCACCAGTGGAGATTGCATGAAGGCGAAGATAATTAAAATGAGGCTTGTGGTTGAAGAATAAATTGTATTTTTTTTTTTTTAAGTTTAGTAATTCTATGTGGTTGAAGAATAAATTGTATTTTGTTTTTAAGTTTATTTGGTGAGTTTATGTAATCTTATTTCATGTGTTTAAATAAAGTACAAAAATAAATAAATAATTACATTAAAATTGCATAATATATTAAACAAAAATAAATAAAGTTTTAAAAATAAATAAGAAATAACATAAAAATTACATGAGAGATGACGTTTTTCCAACAAGTAAAGGATGCGTTGAGTTTTTTCCAACGACCTTGAAGACCTTGACTAGTTCTGGCGTCTTTTCCATGTACATCGCAAAACGCTTTCGTAATTTTACTCCACATTTCTCGCTTATCCATCTCATTACCCGTAATCGGGTCATGAGTAGTGTGAACCCAACATTCACACAACGTAACATCTTCAATGAGCTTCCACGAAGACATTTTTTTCTCTTAAAGTGTAGAAAATATTGAAATGTAGATAGTATAGAAAGTGTAGAAAATATTGAAATCTGGTGTAAAGGTGGAAGATGAGGGTTAGGTATTTATAGAAAAAAAAATAACATTTTTTAAAACTTTTTGTATTTTTTTTTAATTTTTTGTATTTTTTTTAATTTTTAATAAATTTTAATATAGTTAATTAATCTAGACCGTTGGATTTGAAAAATATTCAAATCCAAGAGCCAGGGAGTTGCCACGTGGCCAACGGTCATATTTCTGACCGTTGGGCCTTTTTTTTTATTTTTTGTGAAAAAACATGGACCGTTGATCTGTGATCGAACGGTCCATTTTAAAAGTCAAATTTAATTTTTTTTTTTACCGTTGGAAATCCAACAGCTAAAAGTGGGCCACGTCGCCTACTCGGGTTGTGGTCTGAGTGCGCCTGCGCGCGGGCCCCGCATCTGAAATATTGTCGGGCGCTCGCGCCACGGGCCCCGTGACATGCATGCGCCAGCAAATTGCTCGGCTTCTTGGTCAATTTGTTTTGTGCTGGCCTAGAGACCAGCATGGGCTGGGTGCCAGGCTGTTATGCGGGCTGGAGGAAATGGATAGGGTGCTGGGCTGCTTTTTGGACTGAGTGCTTGGCAATGTCCACTCTAGTGGACTTGCTTTGAACGACGTTGTTCATGCTCAAGTCATGGGGTCAACCCATTTTATTCTCTCTTTGCATATCATCAAGTATCTAGAAAAGGTAGACAAAAAGTCTCGGTATTCATTAGAATGGAGTAATCGTATTCAAAGTCATTATTTTTACTTTTCCCAACCAATGTGGGATAACCAACACGCCCTTGCACGTGGAACTCCATTTGATGGTTCACACGTAGAGATCCACACATTGGCAATTGAACACGCCCCTGCACATGGAACTCTATTTAGTGGTTCACATGTGAAGATCCACACATTGGCAATTGAAACTCAATGGTCAGCTCCAATAGAGTCCAAACTTGTAACTTGGCTCTGATACCATGTTGAAATTTTAGATGGACGAGCTCGAGGGGCCCTCTAAAATGAGATTGATATTGTCTTTAACTTGATAATTATCACCTACCAAATCCATCAGGTGTGAAATTTACCACAGCGATCTGGGATACTAACAGCTTAACCCCCTCAAACAAGGTCAGCTGACCAACTGTAGCTTGAGTGGGTTGGCAAGACTAAGACTGATTACATATTAAAGGTGGGAGACGATGAATTATACGAACACCTTTCCAAAGTCAGACAGGAAGAGTAACAGATGTCGTTTTACAAAAGTGTCATTTTTCTTACTAGCCACCCACTCAACTCTTGTCCAAGTCTGGTAATCCTATTAATAGTATCATTGAATTTCTGGGTGGAGGACGAGCGGCGACTGCATGCAAAGAATCTTCGATCTTCAATTTTTCCAATTTCGCTTTCACATTTCTCTAAACTCTAGACAAACTGATGCAAATACAACCAATCCCACCGAATTAGTCCAACCTAATTATTCATTCCTCCAGTCTTTTACTTAACTGTAGTAATATGATTTCTTACCACTTGTAAGTTATTATAGTCAACAGAAAAAACTGATCGAGTCATATATTCAAACTCTCCAAATTGCTCTCTTCACTAACCTGCTTCCCTACTCCTAATCTAATATGGTATCCGAGAGAGACAGAGGCCGAGTAGATTTATTAAGGTTCTAATTTTTTTTTCCTTTTCCTCATTTATGAATTATTTTTTTTTTGTCAAATGATAGATTTTGTTAGATTAGTCATTGACGAGGTTTGAATCCACGCCGTCAATGCAAGAGATCAACACATTTCCATCACTGTGATAAAGGGGCACTTGCTCTCATGTATGATACTAAAAATTATGTGGTAAGACATGATTGGTTGGTTTTTAGGTCTTTGAAGATCATTTTACACAAGGATAAATTTGTCAATGAATAATCATTTTCAAGTGAGTGAGAAAATAAGACAACGGCGTGGGCTTAGCAACACTCATATATAATGAAGGAGAAATTAGGTTTTCATTGCTTAGCAACACTCATATATAATGAAGGAGAAATTAGGTTTTCATCTTCATTTTTCCTATTTCATTAATTGAATCCATATTCCTTTTCAATTTTTATCAAGATCCTTTGACTTTTATGTCTACCTCATTATTTCCATGATTAAATATTTACATGTCAATATATTTATAATTAAAACTTATTTAATCATTTTCAAATACAATCATTTAATGTTAGAAACGTTACATTCAATATATTTGTATCTGTAGCTAAATTTTGTATCGTATATTTTTATAATTTAACTTGCAACCACTTTTTAAATTTGCACCAATTTTCTTTTTAATTTTAATTTGTACCTTATATTTAATTTCATTTGTACCCATATTTTTGAACTTTTATTTGTACCCATAATTTTTGTAATCTTCTATTTGTAACCATTCATATATTTATAATATTAAAAAATGCACCACTTTGTTATGTAAATTAAATGTACCAATGTTTAAAACGCACCCATATTTAAAAATAAAACATAAAAAAATTGTGAGATTCACACAATTCAAATTAGAGAAAAAAAATAAAAATCCTTATTTGATATTAATATTTCTATTACTTTAGAATGAATTATTAGTTTTCGTTATTAAATTTCTTAATTACTACTAAAATTCAATATTTTGTTCTTCAATTAAAGTATTCAAATTAATTAGATTAAAGCATATATATTCAGTAAGATTAGCCAAAATTTGATTAAAATCGACTTCAAATAACACAAATTTATTTATCATTTGAAAAATGTTTTTAAATAGTTGAAAACGTTTTTAGTAAAAATATCTTTAGAACCAATTAGTTACGAAACACAACCAAAAAAACAAAAACAAAAATCAGTTACGGAGGAGAAAGAAAGAAAGACCAAGGTCTTCGTCTATCCTGGCTGGGTGAGTCTGTTTACAAAGACAAAGACAAATCAACTTTTCAAACATGATAACTAATCAATTCATACATGACAATTAACCTTGTTTTCACTGACGTATTATTTCTGCATCATTGTGTGTCATGCTGCATGACTCATGCATAAGATTTCCAACTTCAAACTATGGAGATCGACTTTTCAAACATGATTACTAATCAATTCATGCGTGACAATTAACCTTTTTTCACTAACGTATTATGTTTGCATTGACACGCCCGACTCTAATATCCATCGAATACCCGGGTAGGTACGTGTTGGCCGACACCCGATGGCAAGGAAGTCATACTAACCCGAAGGTCGACACCCGAAAGTTATGAATTTAAATACAATGTTTATGCAATTGAGGAACGTGTCCAAAGTATACAACTAAACCAGGACACTAAAAAGGAATATTATAAAAATTGAATGAATAAAAGAATGGGTCCTACATCGAGATGACTCGAAGATGCCAATGCGGGAGTGCCTTGACTCTGGTGTGGATGCAAATTTCTTCCTCCTTGATCTTGGACAAAATTGTACCTACAAAACAAATAACACCTTAGGTCAAGGCCAAGAGCCTCACGCGCTCACGATGAATGGGGGGGCTTTGGCCGAAGAACTTCCGATGCCAAAGTTAGAATTTTGAGAGAAAAGTGTTTGAGAGATTTGGAGAATTTTAGCAAGAGTGTTGGAATGATCTTTTGGTGAAAATGGGAGCCTATTTATAGGGATAGGGTGGCCGGTCCCCTTTAGATGTTTTTTAGGGTGTAACTTATGATTTAATGTGTGATTTAATGGATTAATTAGGCAATTAATCATTAATTGGTTAATCAATACATTTTTGGAATAAATATTTTGGGGGTTATGTAATTTATATGGGATGTTTTGAAGGTTATGAAATAATTACCTTGTGGAAAATATAGGATGAGGATGGATGAAATAACTTTGAATTTGTTACCTATTTTGGGCACTTTTGATTTGGTTGAAGGATAATTGCATGTTGCTCGCGCGTAGGAATCATGTTGTACCTCAAAGGTATTTTTGCTCTCTTTTGTCCAAAAATCCACGTGTCGCCTTGTGATTATTTTTTGCTCCACAAATGCCCCCACACATGTTGGGCTGCTCGTAGGAAAGAGCAGCAGGTGTAGAGATCATCTCGTTTTAGGAAACGTAGGACTGCTTCCTATTTTGATGTAGATTCCCTCTTTAATAGGAAATTAGGTCCTTCTAGGAAAGGGAAATAAATTTCTCTCAAAGCCTATTTAAGTCCACTTTAAGTGGGTTATTAAATCAACTTTGTAGAGCGATTTATTATACTTACAAGAGAGAGAGAGCTTAGAGGATTTTTGTTCCCCCTCATCTAGCAATCTTCTACATCTTGCCTGTGCAAAGGACCGTCTTTCGTTGATTTCTTCGTGTTCTCTGTGCTGCACCGATGTAAGAAAAATTTAATTTTTTCTTGTCTTCTTATTGGATAGTGCTATTGCGGGGCAACCATCGAGGTGGTGCGGCATGTCGGCTAGCATGGGCTAGGAGTCGGCTCGGCATAGGCTGAGGAGGTGTTGTGGCAGGGACCACTGTTTTAGGCTACTCAACTTAGCTAGAGCCATGGACAGCTTGTGCGGCTGGGGTCACAGATTGAAGCGCTGGGATGTAGTGCTAGACGGGCTGTATGGCTTATGTCTTTTTTGGGATCTTGGTCCTGACGCAGGCTAGGCTAGTGATTGAGGGAAAGGTGAAGGTCGCGGGCCTCGTGAGCTACTAGAATGCTGGGCATGCAGGTCTGCTGCCTGTTGAAATGCTAGGTTAAGCTGCCCTGCTGAGTACCGTGAATGACGTTGGCTGCTTAGTTCTCTTCATCGGGAGAAAGGTGGACCGCTCCCGAAAAATGAGGTAAAGAGGATCAAAGCGGATGCATTAGCTCGTCTGATCGCTGTTGTGGACCCTACTATGAATGAAGGTGTAAAGAAGATATCTTCCCCACCTGCTCAAGAGATGCCGGTTGAGAAAGACTGAAGACTTCCTCTGCTGCTCATGAGGGCCTGCCTGTTGTCAAGATGCTTGTGATTGACATAACTTCTTCTAATAGGAAGAAAAAATAAGGTTGCTAGATCTAAGCCTGTGGCGCCTGCCATGTCGAGAATGGCTAGTACGATTGCTGATAGAATTGCTCATCGTAAAGGTCCTGTCATGCCCCTAGTGCCGAAGTATATACCAACATGTCTTGTATTGAACTTAAAATTGAAAATGGAAATACTTCCCCCAAAACATTTGTAACTTCAGAAACAGGTATAACTATGATACGGTAAGTAAAGATACTTGTATTGAAAACCAAAACTGAAAATGAAAATGGGCCTCGCCTACGCATATTTAGCGTCACGTATTTCGAAAACAAGTGGGTCTTTGGGTCGACCCCCAACAATAACTACTCAGTCGTAGACGAGTCTACCTGCTTATTTGCTCAACGAATCCAACGAATAAGCCACCGATATCACAATCAACCGCCCGCAATATCAACCACACATTGTTGTTTCGATAAGCAAGTAGTACTTTCCTAAGGGTGCCAAAATATCATTCTGCCCCACAACGTGAGAGTGTGCAAAGATCGTCATATTCTTGCCTCAACCGCATTGTTGTACCTTTCCAGAGCGCACCAAATAGATCTGCTAGAAGTGTTTCAACATCCACGTACTTACGAACAATAAGGTCCTGGAGTGAAGTAGTGGAAAGATGCATTAAGACGAACATGTATCGTTGGAAAAGAACCACTAGAGTATAATATAATGTTTATGAATTGTAGCAAAATAATAAGAGATGACTATTCATTTATGCATGAAGATAGTGATTGGTGATGCAATCCACTGACCACCTACACTACAACCTGATAGGAGCATATTTATGCAACTTAGTTAGCTTGTTTCTTGGCATTTATGTTGTTAGTTCGTATTTATTTTAGTATTTTAAGCTATTTTCGTGTGTTTGTAGGTCCAAAGGGTTAATGTGGCAAAGAAGTGCATTTTGGAGCATTTTGGAGCATTTTTGGGCATGGAATGGATAGCATATGCTTGGAGCAAAAGGAATGGACGAAATTTGAAGTTTGTGCATCATCCTCTCCCTATAAATAACCATTTTAGCACACTCATTTCACCCAACATATCCACTCATTACAACCACCCAACACATTCACCTACCACTACATCCACTCATTTCACCCAACACATCCATTCACCTACCACTACATCCACTCATTTCACCCAACACATCCACTCATTTCAACCACCCAACACATTCACCTACCACTACATCCACTCATTTCACCCAACACATCCACTCATTTTAACCACCCAACACATTCACCTACCACTACATCCACTCATTACCACCACCCACTACATCCTTTCCCTAGCCTATAAATATATCCATCCAAAGACACATTCAAAGGGATACTTTAAGGAGAAGGGAGGAAGACACATTCTGCTGCAAGGCATAGTCTTTTCTTCTTAACCATTCTACACATTCCCAAAACAAAAACACAATTCCATACACCTTCATTTCCCTTTCCTTGCCGTGACCTCCATCCAACCTAAACACATTCAGCCATTCCCTTCCATATATCCATATGCATCCATCAAACCACACCTTGTGCCGCAACAAAGAGAAGAATGAGGACCCTTGGACGTGCTTGCCATTCAAGTTGGATTGTTGGAGCGTTTTTAGGTGTTTTCATTCTTTTGTTTTCAATGTCTAAATTTGTTTATCTTTGATTTGTGAGTATGAGGAACTAAACCCCCCTTAGCTAGGGGGAATTCAAAGCCATGAACATACTTGCAATATGAATTGATTACCTTCAGTTGTGATTTCATAAGTTGTGAATTCAATTTGTTTAACTGCTTGATTAATAACTTATTCGTGTATGTTTATTAAGAGTGCACACTTAGTTTGCATGCATGAATATGATGCTAGAGTATAAGGGAGTTTCACCTAATAGTTACAAACTTATATTCACAAGTAGTGGAGATCGCTCATAAACGATCGCGTTAAATGAATTCTTGGCAGGAGTTTCATGCTCATCGTAGTAACGAATGCCTAGTCAATACTTATAGTTTTCATAATGCTTAATGATCTTTGATTATATCTTTATTGTGCTGTTCACGAAAAGGACTTTTGAAGAATGCTTGAATTGTTGTATGCGCTTTCCCATCCAATTCAATAACTTAAGGAGAACTTGAAGGTTAATTTAAGCGGACTTAATTAACCTGGGATGTTGAGTTTCATGATTTATCGAAAGAACAACTGAAAATTGGTTTATGTGCAAGTGTGTCATGTGTGGAGAAGAACCCTCTAGCTAGCCCATCATCCATAGTTTACCCAAATTCATCCAAAATCTGTTTTAGTTTACAATCTGTTTGTTTTGTTTTCAAATTCGTCAAAATCAAATCCCCCTTTACTTTAAAGTGTTTTATTAGTCAAAATCTGTTTTGATTTGTGTTTTTAAGCGTTTTAAGTCAAGTTAGAACTTAATTTCGTCCAAAACCATCCCTAGAGTCAGTTTAGTGTCTAATTCATTGTTTTAAGCTGTTTTGAGTCTTTTAAACTAGTTTTGAGTCTTTTTAGTTTGTATTGCATGCTTTGAGTCTAGTTTGGTGTTTTAAACTTAATTTTATGTTTTTAAGTCAGTTTAGAGGTTATTAGCAAGCCCTCCTAATCCCCGGTCCAGAACGATCCCTACTTACATTCTTTACTACAATTGATACAAGAGGGTTTAATTTGTGTGTTAAGTAAAATTCGCATCAAATTTTTGGCACCGTTGCCGGGGATTAGCAACTTTGCTAATCCCTTGTTATTTCTTTTCGTATATTTTCGTGTCTTTTGTTTTTAGTTACTGACTTTGTTTCTATTTGTTTTTTTTTTTATTTTTTTTTATTTTTTACTTTTGATATTTGATTTAGTTTTGTTTCCTTGATTTCAGGTACTAGAGAAGTAAGACATGGATTTTGCTACCATTCAAGCTCAATTGGCGAAACTTACTTCTCAATTATCACAATATCCCAAAAGGACCACAATGCAAAGTGTCTCTACATATCGTGTGTCCTATGGGCAAGGATATCCAACTCATCAATGTTCTCAATTCGCTACAAATGAAGATGCTTGGGGTTATCAAGGCCATAGCCAATCATGGGACAACATGTTTTCCAACGCTTACAATTCGGATTGGAGAGATTATTCAGATTACATGTGGGGAGAACCTCAACAATTCCAACAAGATGGATATTGGCAACAAGAAGATGAGTTCTATTCAAGACCTATGCAGCCACCACAACCTCCTTCACAACAATTCCAATCAAATTCAAGTATGCCTATGAGTTATGATGAAATTCTTAATGTACTAACCTCGTTGACGCAGGGCTCACAACAAGAAGAATATTTGCCGCCATCAGATGAGTTCTATCACTGGCCATATGAACCATCACAGCCACCACAACAATCTGCCCAATTCAATTCAGGTACATCTTTGGATAATGATATGTTTAATAAGTTACTCACCTCTTTGAACCAGGAAGTAGAAAATCGAAACAAAGAGATGCAAAATTAAGCCAAGAAGACGGGTGAATTGGAAAAGCAAATTGGGCAGATTATGAAGTTCATGGCATAAATTCAAGAGCAAAGTGAACTCTCCAACTCAACTATTGAAAATTTGAAGGAAGATTTTGAAATCCATGATGCTATCACTTTGGGAAGTGCTATGGAGCTTGGAGGTGAACCCAAGACATCTAAACCAAGCCAAAACATGGATGAACAGCTGCTGCTCGAAGAAAATGAGAATAACAAGGCCACAGCAAGGGAAAAACCACCCTTGCCGCAGCCCCATATGCCCTCTATGCCATCCACTACAACTAAGGTAAGCCTAAATTCAATTTGTCCTGACCCTTTCACCAAATGTCCTTATTCCTTGTAGGATCATGCAATCCAAGGAAGAAGAGGGTAAGAAAGGCATCTTCAAAACCTTTCCAAAGAATCAAGAGCAAGAAGTGGATGGGGAATGTCTAGAATTCATCAAAGAAGATACACTTGAGACAAAAATTCCCAAAGAAGTTGGATTTTATGACACGGGAAAAGTCATAACTCTCAAAACACCAAATTTGGCCAAGTCTCATATCCCTGATGTGGTGTTCGTAATTGAGTTTATGTTGGAGCAAGCAAGTAAGACATCTTCTCCAACTTCGATTTTATTATATACTAACTTGCTGATTTTGATGATTCAGGCACCTACACTAGAATTTAAACCATTGTCGGATCACGTCAAGTATCACCTTCCATTCAAGGATCAATTCCATGCTATGGGCCCTATCCAAGTTTAGAAGGAAGTTTCGTCTGGCTGGACGACGTTAAAGCAAGCGCTTCTTGGGAGGCAACCCATGTATTCAAATAAGGAAGATTTTTGAATTGCTCCACGATTGGTTTTGCGTTCCTAAAAACCTTCCCTTTTCTGCAATTTTATTTTGCCATGATTGTCATTTTTATTTGTTGCTTGTTTAATTGTTTTTTGTGTGGGTTTATTTTTGAAACATTGACAGATATGCAAGGTATTTTACATTCATTTTCATAAAAAAAAAGGAACATTAAGCAGAAAAATACAAGACAGAGCCTTCACAAAGGCTGCTTAGGAGAAGTCTCAGTAGTCGGCGAAGCCTCAGCAGTCGGCGGAGCCCCAAAAGGAGGAGGCATCGGAGGTTGATCATTTGGAGCTTCATTACGCGGTACAGCCCCAAAAGACGAAGGCAAATACTGTTGGAACAAACCCACAAACCTCATATGATCAAGTAAATTCTGACCATCAGATTCCTGCATCTGGTCAATCTTCCTCTTCATGTTTGTAGCATAGTTATGTGCGAGGCTGTGCAACTGTTTATTCTCATGCTTGAGCCCTTTAATCTCCTATTTGAGACTCATCACTTCAGCAGCCAATGATCCAACTTGACGGGTTCGAGCAAATAGGCGTTGGGCCATATTAGACATTGAACCTGCACACTGCACACTGAGAGCCAGAGAATCCTTAACAGCCAACTCATCAAACCGTTTAGAAAGTAGTTTGTTATCTTTGGGAGTGATAAGGTTCCGGGTCACCACCGCAGCGGTTATATCATTCTTCATCACCGAATCCCCAACGGTATGAGGACCAGTAGGGGATATGAAGGATGGGCGCCATATGTTGTTTGGAGAAGGCATGGCTGCCTCTTCACCAAGGTTCAAGTTAAAACGACGGTCGGAGGGGCCAGACATTTTCAAAGGTGTTGAAGAAAAAAGAGGTCGGACAAATCAAGATCTTAGAAGTGCAAGAAGGGAGTTTCTACAAGCGAAAATTCAAGTGTGCTTTGAAACAAACTGCGTGCCTCTATAAAAATCAGCATTCAACGGGATTTCAAAGATTGAAGAGGCGAGCTCAGAATTCGAAGAGGCCAATTCAAAAATCGAAGAGGTGCTAGCTTTATCAAAAGTTGGGCTTGCTCAGAAACCACGGGCCAATCTTCCTTTCCAGATTTGTTCGCACTTGTCACATGCAACCTCTGCACTCGACGGAGCTCAGAACTCGAAGAGGCAAGCTCAGAAATCAGAGAGGCATATACTTTTCCAAACGTGTCAGCATCTGTCACATGCACACTCAGCTTTGCGGAAATCACGGGCAGTTTGTCAAAGCATCGATTCCAGATATCGAAGAGGCATCTGTTTTTCTAGACGTGTCAGCATCTGTCACACGCACACTCAGCTTTGCAAAAATCATGGGCAGTTTGTCGAAGCGCCGATTCTAGATATCGAAGAGACATCTGCTTTTCCAGACGTGTCAGCATCTGTCACATACACACTCAGCCTTGCGAAAATTACGGGCAATCTGTCGAAGATTTCTGGTGAAGTAGAAAGCACGTGAAGTTTACTGTTCAATCATCCAACGGTTGCCGACAAGAGTGAAAGAATAATATCGGTTATTAATTCCTATAAATGTCGACCTTCACCCTCCATGGAAGGCAGACATACATAACCTTTCTTCATCTCCGAGAATGCCTTCCCAATGAAGCCTCTCGAGTCACTCAGTGTTCATTATTCCTTGGGCTACCTCTGCAAACAACTCATCAAAAGAAAAAGTATTTCATATCATGAAGGTTGAAAGCAAGAGTATCTCATATCATGCTTTCTCCCTGTCCTTCTCCTTATCGTTGTTTTCACCTGCTGGACAAGGAGAAAGAGGGCAATCAACCAGCACTTGGTAACAATCTTCCGATCTAGAACCGACTGCCTGGAACCCCTTCATGATTGCTTACCTAGCTTTGCTTTCGAGGTACTCATGTTTCAACATCTTATGCTTCCTCTTCGTCTACCACATCTGCTTGGGGAACAGATAAGGGAAGTGAAAATGATACCTCAAAGCATATGGAGACAATGTGCTAATTCATCCTCAGCTAGGGACAAGGAGAAAGAAAGAAAATGGTGGGCACTTGGAAAGATTGAAAAAAGAAACAGACCATCACCTCTACCTCATGCCTCCTACCGTGCAGAAGAAACTAGCAGAGAATAATGCAGACTGCACAATCAAATCAACCGAGCAGAAAGAGTCTGATTTGAAACCATGGAACTCTCATATTCCCACTCAGAATTTCAAACCAGTTTGAGATCAAAGCTGTGGAAAGTCAACAAGATCTTCTCTCCATAACCAGATTTGCGTTCTTTAACTCTACTCTGCCTGGTTTTTACTTTGCCATACTTGTCATGTTTATTTGTTGTTTGTTTGTTTGCTTGTTTTGTGTGAGTTTATGCCTGAAACATTGAGGACAATGTTTGATTTTAAGTGTGGGGGGGGGAGGGTAACCAAGTTGTTTTGCATGAAATTCGTGGGAGTTTATCACCCATTACTTCTAGTGTTGTTCCTTGCTGTTTTTAAGTGTTTTTATGCTGTTTTGGAGTGTTTTAGTGTGTTTTAACATAAAAATCTGAAAATCTCATAAAATTTTGAAATATTGTTTTGAAAAACCCAAAAAGAGTTGTTTTTGTGTGTTTGTTTGTGTCTTAGGGTCCCTTCCAACACAATGATGAGGATTTGGCTTTTAATTACATAACTGTTAAAGAGAGTTATAAACATGGATGAAAATTTGATTTACTCTTTGGTGTATGCTTGGTTGTGGTTATAATTTATGAATTCACATGCAATCATAAAGGAAAAATCAGTTTTTGTAACATGCTTGAAAGAATGAACTCAAATGAATGCTACCACCTTGTGAGACTTGAGCCTAAATGTTTATTTGGAAAGTTAATAATCTGTGCATCATTGTTTTCTAAAGTCGTTGCATGATCTCATTATTCTTTGCTTGGTTGCTACTTAGAAGGCGTTTCATCATTTAGTTCCAAATGCTAGAACTCATGCCTATTTCATTCAAAGCATGTTATTGATTTGCATAACACATATTCAAGATGAAGTTGTGTAGTGACCACCAAAGCCAAATTGCCGTGCCCCTATTTCATTATGTGTTTAAGTTTAACCCCGTTGAGCCTTGTTAAGCCTATGTTCTTTGTTAACCCCCACTATCCTTACCTAGCCTAGTGTTAGGACCATCCATACCCTTGTTCTTGAAGTGTAGTAAAGCATGACTTAAAATGAACTCCTTGTTTATCAATGTATTGCAGAAAGCAAGTATGGGGGAAGTGATTCTTGTGTGTGTGTGTGTGTGTGCCAAAGTCCTTAATAAGGCACGGGTAGAAAAAAAAAGAATTGAAAAAAAAAAGAATGAAAAAGAGCTCTAAAGTGTTGTTTGTTAAAGAAAGGGTTCAAAACATTGAATTCGGCCCTAAGTGTTGCATAAATTTTCCCTTTGTAATTAAAAGTTGATTCTGCATTCTAAAGTGATTTCCAAGTGTCTATTTCATTGCTTTGCTTGCTATCGCTTTAAGAACGTTTGTTATCCCTATCCTTTTTTTGTTAGCCATTACCCCCAAGCCCTGTTACAACCCTTGACTTCAATCTTGAGTGTTGTGTGTTTCAATTTGTGGAGTTCGAAATTGGTATGAGCATATGGTGTCACTAGTTCTTGCATCTAAGTAGTAGCATTCCATTCATGAAATCATATCTAAACATGCTTAATAACTCCAGAAAATTGCTTTCTTTGTTATAACATATGTGAGTCCTAATATTTCGTGTTTACATCAATCTTCTCACATATACTAGTGTAGGGTGTGTCGTCAGAAAATGTGTGTGAAAATAGAGAGTATCTTGTAAGGAATTGAGCAAATTCTCTAAGGCATGTTACTACATTAGAAACATCGTTTTAATTGGTTAATTGTGAACTAGTAAGTGGTGATTGTGATTAAGTATGTGCTCAAGTGTAAGGATGACCAAAATCTGTGGGAATGATGATTTTTAACACGTCATGTTTCATTAAAAATCCCTGAGGCAATTGTGGGAAGGTCTAGGTTGTGTTTTGTTTTGTTTTGCTCGAGGACTAGCAAAAGCTAAGTGTGGGGGAATTTGATAGGAGCATATTTATGCGACTTAGTTAGCTTGTTTCTTGGCATTTATGTTGTTAGTTTGTATTTATTTTAGTATTTTAAGCTATTTTCGTGTGTTTGTAGATCCAAAGGGTTAATGGGGCAAAGAAGTGCATTTTGTAGCATTTTGGAGCATTTTTAGGCATGGAATGGATAGCATATGCTTGGAGCAAAAGGAATGGACGAAATTTGAAGTTTGTGCATCATCATCTCCCTATAAATAACCATTTTAGCACACTCATTTCACCCAACACATCCACTCATTACAACCATCCAACACATTCACCTACCACTACATCCACTCATTTCACCCAACATATCCACTCATTACAACCACCCAACACATTCACCTACCACTACATCCACTCATTTCACCCAACACATCCATTCACCTACCACTACATCCACTCATTTCACCCAACACATCCACCCATTTCAACCACCCAACATATTCACCTACCACTACATCCACTCATTACCACCACCCACTACATCCTCTCCCTAGCCTATAAATATATCCATCCAAAGACACATTAAAGGGGATAGTTTAGGGAGAAGGGAGGAAGACACATTCTGCTGCAAAGCAGAGTCTTTTCTTCTTAACCATTCTACACATTCCCAAAACAAAAACACAATTCCATGCACCTTCATTTCCTTTTCCTTGCCGTGACCTCCATCCAACCTAAACACATTCAGCCATTCCCTTCCATATATCCATATGCATCCATCAAACCACACCTTGTGCCGCAACAAAGAGAAGAATGAGGACCCTTGGACGTGCTTGCCATTCAAGTTGGATTGTTGGAGCGTTTTTAGGTGTTTTCATTCTTTTGTTTTCAATGTCTAAATTTGTTTATCTTTGCTTTGTGAGTATGAGGAACTAAACCCCCCTTAGCTAGGGGGAATTCAAAGTCATGAACATACTTGCAATATGAATTGATTACCTTCGATTGTGATTTCATAAGTTATGAATTCAATTTGTTTAACTGCTTGATTAATAACTTATTCGTGTATGTTTATTAAGAGTGCACACTTAGTTTGCATGCATGAATATGATGCTAGAGTATAAGGGAGTTTCACCTAATAGTTACAAACTTATATTCACAAGTAGTGGAGGTCGCTTATAAACGATCGCGTTAAATGAATTCTTGGCAGGAGTTTCATGCTCATCATAGTAACGAATGCCTCGTCAATACTTATAGTTTTCATAATGCTTAATGATCTTTGATTGTATCTTTATTGTGCTGTTCACGTAAAGAACTTTTGAAGAATGCTTGAATTATTGTATGCGTTTTCCCATCCAATTCAATAACTTAAGGAGAACTTGAAGGTTAATTTAAGCGGACTTAATTAACCTGGGGTGTTGAGTTTCATGATTTATCGAAAGAACAACTGAAAATTGGTTTATGTGCAAGTGGGTCATGTGTGGAGAAGAACCCTCTAGCTAGCCCATCATCCATAGTTTACCCAAATTCGTCCAAAATCTGTTTTAGTTTACAATTTGTTTGTTTTGTTTTCAAATTCGTCAAAATCAAATCCCCCTTTACTTTAAAGTGTTTTATTAGTCAAAATCTGTTTTGATTTGTGTTTTTAAGTGTCTTGAGTCAAGTTAGAACCTAATTTCATCCAAAACCATCCCTAGAGTCAATTTAGTGTCTAATTCATTGTTTTAAGCTGTTTTGAGTCTTTTAAACTAGTTTTGAGTCTTTTTAGTTTGTATTGCATCCTTTGAATCTAGTTTGGTGTTTTAAACTTAATTTTATGTTTTTGAGTCAGTTTAGAGGTTATTAGCAAGCCCTCCTAATCCCCGGTCCAGAACAATCCTTACTTACATTCTTTACTACAATTGATACAAGAGGGTTTAATTTGTGTGTTAAGTAAAATTCGCATCACAACCTTCATCAACTTTTACTAAAAGACGGCTCAAACCTCACACCCACGTGGGACTCTTCCTAATAAAATTGGTAAGCTTGTGAAAAGGTTATGCACCTAACATTCCTGTCAAAATCGATATGAATTGGGCGCATACTTCCGCCGAATCAATCGATCGTGAATTCCTCACCGGTTAAGCTAAAACCCATGTCGAGAAGGCTATAAGAACACTCAAGAATTTGAGGGTCAAAACAAGTCCATCAAAACTAGAGTACAAGACCAAGGATACTTCGCATTTCATAACACCTTGTGAAGATTTTCAATTTCCAACGGTTGCAACCTTTTTGGAAATTGATGAGAATAACGTCTATTACCGAAGAGTCTCCCAAGAAAGTATTTAATGTAGACGAAGCCAACGCTCGAAGAATTTGATGTGAAGCTGACGGTCAATGGTTAGGGAACTTGACTTCGTTGTTGGAGTAAGCAAGAAGGTAATTGATAGAACAATCATCGAGGACTAGTTCTAAAAATCCACCACGAATTTCCTCAGCGAGAACGAGTCTGAGGACATTGATTCGATCCCACCAAACTGCCACTTACTAAACTTCATAAACACTAGCCCTTACTCGCTTTCTCCAACATGCACTTCAAAAGTTTCGAGTAATTTTCAGAAAGATACGACTATGCCCGCCATTCCTAGGGAACGCATATCGCATAGTAACATCACCGTCTTGGGTCTCCAGTTGGTCTTAACCAACTCATACCATTAAGATTTTTCCGTTTCCTAAAACTCCTATGTAGATCCGACTCAACCCACAATTCCTAAGGAACGCATGTAGCAGAGTGGCATCGCCATTTCGGATCTTTAGTTGGTTTTAACCAGGCTTCCTTAAACTGAGGTTTCTAATTCACGTCACTTCAATGTAAAACCGGCTCTGCCCGTAATTCCTAGGGAACGCATGTTGCAAAGTATCGGTCCAATGTTGAAAGTCGTCCAACAATCCATCACGTCACTGGTGAGGCACAATCCCAACACAAAATTTCTTATTTTTCAATAGGATGTAGCTCTACAAAGCAGGATGATGATTGCATAACGTGTCGAAAGACAACAAATTCGGAAGTCGTGACATCCAAATGATGTCATGACCAACAAACTACTACAGTAACAAAAGATCCTAAGTATGCTCTGAACAAACCACACTCTAATACCAAACTGACACGCCTGACCCCGATATCCATTGAATACCCGGATAGGCACGTGCTGGCCGACACCCGAAAGTGATGGAGCCATACTAACATGCAAGAGAAGTAACGAACATAATTAAAAGTTATAAATTTAAATACAATGTTTATGCAATTGAGGAACGTGTTCAGAGCATACAACTAAACTAGGACACTAAAAAGGAATATTATAAAAATTGAATGAGAAAAAGAATAGGTTCTACACTGAGAGGACTCGAAGATGCCGATGCGGGAGTGCCTTGACGCTGAGATTGTACGCCTCGATTCTATGTCCTGAGGGGGCGCAAAACAGAAAAGGTGAGTGCACCAAGTTGATATATAAATAATAATAAAACAGTTATCAACATACTAACCCCCAAGGTTTTATGAAAACTCAATAGTATAATATGTAGTAGGTTTTTCCGAAAACCCTAGCATGCGATAAAACCTTTCATGAAACATATATCGTATAATGTGCTAAATAGTGGTATCCTAGTCACCCGTGGTGTTCAATAATTATTTCTCCCGGCCCGAAGCCAACAACTATGTCTCTCGGCTCGAAGCCAGAGATTATTTCTTTCGACCCAAAGCCAACAGCCATATCTCTCGCCCGTAGGCAGAATAGTAACCACCAGATGAGCACAAAACATTGAATATACTTTTTCCAAACATAGGTACATATATCTCAAAAACATCTTCATAGCATATAGTCATCCATCCTATATACTATAAAGAAATGTAAAGAAAACATGTTCATAAGTAGTATATAGTCATCTATCATATATACTACAAAGAACATAAGTTTGATAAAATATGGTATTTCAAAATATTCACAGTAAAGCATGATATATACTCATAGAACGTTTCATATAACATAACCATTAAATCATGCTTTTCATGATGCATTTTACTATTAAAACATGCATTTTAGAAGGGGTCCACTCACAGATACTCCGCCGTTGAAAAGCCATGCAAACTAGCGTAGATGGAAACGCCAAAATAAATGCACCTAAGCACATAAAGAGTCCAATTAATAAAACTCTATTCAAACAATTGAATTTGGGAAAATGGACGTCAAAAACGGATTCAGGATGTTGAATTACCCTAAGAATGGTCTTGGGTAAATTTCAAAAAAGTCAACAAAAAGTCAACATGAGAATATTCCAAAGAATATTCATCGGAATATTCCATCGGGTTAGGCTTGGGTCAAGGGCCGGTCCTATCATTTGGGTTTTGGGCTTGGGTAGAGGTTAGGGCCTAAGCTAATGGGCTGTCAGACCTAAAGGTTTAAGCCTGGGTTATTAGGGTTTTTGGTTATGGATAATGGATTGGCCGAAGACATAGTCTAAGGATTTAGGTAACTGGCCTGGGCCCAGGTTCTCATCTGGGTTTTTGGTCTAGAGGGTCATTGGGTTGGGCTGCCATAATGGGCTAGGTTCCAAGGTCAATTTACGGAAATCGGGTATGACGGTCTCGCTGAAGAAGAAAGTCGAAGCCTCCAAGCTCCGGTCAACCCACAACTTAACTAAACTCATCAACCAATGTACCAAAATGAAGCTACAGAGGAGGGGAAGAATAATATACCTATCACAGGGCCAGTCGTGGCTGGAAAATGGCCTACAAGCCGTCGGGTCCTCGTCAGAATCTGGGAAGTATCCCAGAGGTGTTTTCAAGTCGAATCTTCCCTAAAAACAAGTATACAACCTTATAAATCGAAACAACACTCATTTGAGACCAAGATGAAGGGGCTTCAAGACTCACCCAAACAGAAATGGTGGAGAATTGCCGGATTTCACCACTGCACCATCTCTGTTCTTGCTAAGGAGGAAGGGAGAAATGAGGAGGTCCAAAGTGAGAGAGATGAGGTTAGGTAGTGTTTCATAACCAGCCTATGTGTCGAGGGTGATGCCACAATCTTTGTTCGAAGAAAAGAAAAGAGGTAGCTAGGAGAGAGAGAGACATACACGGGAGAGGTGAGAGAGAGCAACTTGGGCCTGGGGGACAAAATTCAGCGGTGGACCCCTTGGCACACCCATTAAGATCCAAAAACAATTTTAAAAGAAAAAGATCTAGCCCAAGGTACAATTTCACGAAAATACCCCTTTCGTTCCGATAAAATCGGGACGGGTTGTTACATGCATAAGATTTCCAACTTGAGACTATGGAGGTCTTCTGTTTGCATTCCACCTTTGAAGCTGTGGTCTTCTTCCAACTTGAGAATATGAAGGCCTTCTGTCGGCAATCCACCTTTGAAGCTGTGGTCTTCTGCTGCTAGTCTACCTTAATTAATGCGTTCTTTAAATTGCCTAGGAATCAAAAAGTAGATGTCCAACATTTCCAGTTGTTCCAAAGGACCTAAAGGAGTTGAACTGTTGAAGCATCCCTTACCCTCCTGAACATTTATAATTGACAAATTTTCTTCTAAATTTTAATTTTAACCAATTATCCTTATGTGCAGTGTAGCTACCAAGATGTGGATAGAAATTTTTAGAAAATTTTCAAAATCTAAGGCCAAGCAGTAAGTGGACCAATTATAAAAGTTTAGAGGTATAAGCTAAAATTAAGGTTCATGGAGAAATTGGGAGCTCCTTAGTAATGTTATGTGCCACAAATTAAAATTAAACATACCAAAACTAAAAACTAAAATCAACGTACCAAAAACTAAAATTAAACATATCAAACACTAAAACTAAACGTAATAATCAATGATATGTACAAGATAGAATGTACCAAAAATTAAAATAAACATAGCAATTGATAACATGTACAAAATCAACGTATGAAAACCAATAATAAATGTATCAGTAATGTATACAAAACAATTATCTCAATAAAATGTATACATAATAATTTCAAAAAAATATAAACATCCACCATTTTTGTTATACTAAGGGGAGTGGAAGTTCGGTTAAGCCATACAATGGGCAACCTAATTTGGTATAGAATTTGCCATCTACGAGATTTTAACCTAAGACATTTCACTTACAAGTGAAGAGGAATATCACCAGACCGTAGTATTGAGTGGCAAGAGTCCGCAACTTCTAAAATACTTTTAAAAAAATCGTTCAACTATTTAAAGGACAAATTAAGAAATTAACATATAAAATTTTAATTTCAAAAATTACAATAACAATTTTTAATTTGATAAATAGAGAAATGTTGATGTAGCCTATTGTACTTTAAGCGCCTTAATCAAAATCTTAAAAGACACAGAAGTATGATAAATTTTTATTTTTATTTTTATTTTAGGTGTTTAAATCTAATTAAGCCAAGTATTCAACATTAAAGAGTAAGCATATGGCTGAATAATCATTTTGAATTGAAATATACATAAGCGCCCTAAGTCCTAACCTTAAACAGTATCTTTTGAATTGAAAAAGGTTCGGTAGTTATCCGACTTTAACCTAGTATTTTAAGTATATAAAGAAGTCATTAAATGCTACAATAGTGTTATTCTTTTTCTTATAAATGAAAATCGTATTTTTTTTCACGCTTTTATTTAATTTTATACAATAATGTTTTTTTTTTGGTCGAATAGTGTTATTCTTTTCATTTATAAATAAAAAGTGTATTTTATTCAGTTATAAATGAAAAGTGTATTCTTTTTACGCTTCCATTTGCATCAATAAATAAAATCATTAACCTTAGAATTCAAATGAATTAAGTCAATAAACACAAACAGTAAGGGCAATGGGACGAGACCACTATGCATTCATAAGTTTCCCGTTAATTAAGTCCGAAAGCGGACCCCCTCTTCCTCTATATAAACTTACAACCAAAACCTTAGAATCAAACAACAATGTCAAGTTCGTTAAACACCATGAAAGCACTTCCCAAGCTTTCTCCTCCTTTTCTCCTCCCCCTGCTCCTCCACATTCTTTTCCTCTCCTTTCTTCCATTGAAGGCAACCACTTCACCAGCAGCACAAGCAGAAGCACTTGTAGCCTGGAAAAACAGCTTTTCCTCCCGACCACCACCTTCTCTGGATTCATGGGCACACACAAACCTCAAAAACCTCTGCAACTGGACAGCCATTTCTTGCAACCCCATTACCAAAACAGTTTCCCAAATTGACCTCTCGAACCTCAACATCTCAGCAACCCTAACACAGTTCAACTACACCCCATTTTCCAACCTCACCCACTTCAACCTCAATGCCAACAATTTCAGTGGGCCGATCCCATCCGCCATTGGAACCCTCTCAAAGCTCAAAACTTTGGACCTGGGAAACAACCTTTTCGCCCAAGAAATCCCTGAGGAAATAGGGAAGTTGACCAACGTTGACTATCTCAGCTTCTTCAACAACAGCCTCTCTGGTGCAATCCCTTACCAGCTTACCAACCTCCAAAAGGTACAGTTTTTGCTTCTGGGTGGAAATTATTTAAAAACCCCTGACTGGTCTAAATTTAAAAGCATGCCCCTTTTGCAATACCTTGACATTTTTCTCAACAGTCTAGATTCTGAATTCCCACATAAATTTGTATCTGGTTGCAAAAACTTAACTTTTCTGGATTTATCTCAAAATTCATTGACTGGTGAAATCCCAGAAAGTGCCTTTACCAATCTGGGCAAGCTTCAGTATCTCAATCTTTCTAATAACCAATTCCAAGGGCCATTGCCAACAAGCTTTCTAAAGCTTAAGCATCTTCGTTTGGCCCAGAACCGGTTCAACGGTCCGATTCCTAAGGGTATTGGGTTGGTTTCTGGGCTGCAGAGAATTGATTTGCTTACTAATTCACTTGAAGGAGAAGTCCCATCTTCCATAGGACAACTTAGAGAGCTCCAATACCTTGATCTTAGAAACAATTCATTGAACTCTTCGATCCCTTTCGAGCTCGGTTTTTGTACTAATCTCACATACTTGGCATTGGCTTCCAATTTCCTCACTGGGGAACTGCCTCTATCCTTGTCTGGTCTGACTAACATTGTTGAATTGGGTTTATCCGGGAATTTGTTATCCGGTCCAATCCCGCCTTCTCTGCTCTCCAGTTGGACTGAGATGGTCTCTTTGCAACTCCAAAACAATAGCTTCAGTGGCAACATTCCACCGGAAATGGGGCTGTTGACGAAACTCCATGTCCTGTACTTATACCAAAACAAGTTCACTTCCTTAATTCCCTCGGAGATTGGAAACTTGAAAGACATGGTGGATTTGGATCTTTCCGAGAACCAGCTATCCGGGCCAATTCCTATGACAATGTGGAGTCTCACCAATCTTCAAAGCTTGCAACTTTTCTCCAACAATCTTAGCGGAACAATCCCCGAGGAGATTGGTAACATGGTGTCACTGGCTACCTTCGACATCAACACGAACGAACTGGAGGGGGAGTTGCCGAAGAACGTCTCTCTCCTCACAAGCCTGCAGAGCTTTTCTGTTTTCACAAATAAGTTATCGGGTGGCATTCCAAGCAATTTTGGGAAGTACAGTCCTGGTCTTACAAATGTTAGCTTTTCAAACAACAGCTTCTCTGGAGAGTTGCCACCAGCGTTGTGCAGCGGATTCGCGTTGCAAGCTCTCACAGTGAACATTAACAATCTCACAGGGTCTTTGCCCGAGTGCTTGAGGAATTGTTCGGCATTGTCCAGAGTCCGGTTTGATGGGAACCAATTTACCGGGAACATTACAAATGCATTTGGTGTTCATCCCAGTCTTGAATTCATTGCTCTTACCGACAACCAGTTTGTTGGTACACTCTCACCACAGTGGGGAAAATGCATAAACATCAAGGATATGCGTATGGGTAGAAATAAAATTTCGGGTCAAATCCCGCCTGAGCTTGCGCAGTTGACACAGCTGCAATATCTGAGCTTAGAGTCTAATGAATTCACTGGGCAGTTTCCTAACGGAATAGGAAATCTAAGCTTGCTATTCATCCTCAATCTTAGCAGGAACCACTTGACGGGATCAATTCCCAAGAGTCTAGGCACATTGAGTAAGCTCGAGCATCTTGATTTGTCCGATAACAGTTTCATGGGAGACATACCAATTGATCCTGGCACATTCGACAAATTAACGATCTTGAACTTGAGCCACAACAAGTTATCAGGTAATATCCCAGAGGAAATTGGCAACTTAAAGTTGAAGTTCTTATTGGATATTAGCAGCAATTCTCTCTCAGGACAAATACCTTCAAACTTGGCCAAGCTCACACAGTTGGAGGTTCTCAATGTCTCAAACAACCATCTCTCGGGGGCGATCCCATCTGCATTTTCCGACATGGGTAGTCTAATCAGCTATGATTTTTCTCACAACAACTTGACAGGTGCAGTCCCAACCAGAGGCATTTTCCGAAAGGCACCAGCAAATGCCTTTGCCGGAAACTCTGGCATGTGTGGAGCTTCAGAAGGACTAACTGCATGCAGTTCGGGCAAAAAGTCCAACATGAACACCAACAAAATTCTGATTGGTGTCTTTGTACCTGTTTGTGGTTTATTATTGATTGCAGCTGCCGTTGCTCTGATTCTCGTATTCCGAAAGAAGCCTAAGCTGCTTTATGTGGAAACCAAAAGTTCCGAATCTGAAAGCTTTGAGTCTAACATATGGGGAAGAGAAGTGAAATTTACATTTGGAGAAATCGTGAAGGCCACGGAGGACTTTGCTGAGAAATACTGCAT
Organism: Malus domestica; assembly: GCF_042453785.1. Lineage (NCBI taxonomy): Eukaryota > Viridiplantae > Streptophyta > Magnoliopsida > Rosales > Rosaceae > Malus > Malus domestica. The sequence continues at coordinate 29,134,388 of NC_091670.1, read as the reverse complement.
TGGAAAAGGAGGATACGGAAGGGTGTACAAGGCAGAGTTGCTATCGGGCCAAATTGTTGCAGTTAAGAGGCTTAACATATCTGATTCTAGCGACATTCCAGCAATAAATCGGCAGAGCTTTGAGAACGAAATCAAAACTTTGACTCATGTCAGGCACCGCAACATCATTAGGCTTTTCGGGTTCTGTTTAAGGCGGGGTTCCATGTTCTTGGTTTATGAGTATTTAGATAGAGGCAGCCTCGGAAAAGCCTTGTATGGCGAGGACAGAGGTGGTGAGCTTGACTGGGGTACAAGGGTGAAAATTGTGCAAGGACTAGCTCATGCAATTTCTTACTTGCACAATGATTGTTCTCCACCCGTTGTGCACCGGGATATTTCTGTCAACAATGTATTGCTCGAGTCGGATTTTGAGCCTCAGCTATCAGATTTCGGAACAGCAAAACTCTTGAGCTCGGATTCAACCAGTTGGACCAATGTTGCTGGTTCTTATGGCTACATGGCACCAGGTAACCTAACATTATAATATGTTCATTTTGGCTGATTCTTTTAGTGACTAAGGTATGTTTAGGGTGGTTCATTTTTGTTGTTCTTGATGTGCAGAGCTTGCATTCACTATGTGCGTCACGGATAAGAACGATGTGTTTAGCTTTGGAGTGGTGGCACTAGAAATCGTGATGGGAAGACACCCGGGGGAAATGCTCGAGTCCTTATTAGAAGCATCAAAAACATTGAAGGGAAATGCAGAGCTGCTTTTAAAAGATGTGTTAGACCAAAGGCTGGAGCCTCCAACCGGTGAATTGGCGGAGGCAGTGGCGTTTGTTGTCACCTTAGCTTTGGCCTGCGCTCGTCCACGTCCTGAGCTGCGACCCACAATGCGTTATGTGGCACAAGAGCTATCGGCTTAGACCCTGCCTTACCTTTCCAAACCATTTGGTGCATTAACCATCAATAAATTAACCAGGCATAAAAAATAGGAGGACTGGATATAGCCATTTCTTGGTGTAGTTGTATTTTGTATGTAAATGCATTGTGCCTATAGTCAATAAGACTTGTTTCTAGATGCTCGGTAGATTCTTACATGTAACCGCAATATATCCCGGAGTTTTTCTCATAACCGTAGGGTACGAGACCTGTACGGGCAGTCTTGAACACACAAGAGGTGTACTTGTACTATATACCAGAGCTTTACATGCAAGCCAAAGTTTTCAATGTTTCCAAATTTCACCTGCCAAAAATATACGCGTCAACATTTTCTGCAACACTGCGTTTTTCCAGGAGGATTCAAACATGACATCGTGTATACACATAAACACTTTTGAGCACTTGAGCTACAAATTCATTGCTTTATAGTTAATTTTGCAAAATATCAGTCAATTAAATAATTTGTCCATTTTTCACACTTTCTTTTTGCACTCATTCCCTTTTTATATCCTCTTATTATTTTGAATTATTCAATTCAAATATTAGAAAAATAAAATTATTGTGGAAGAAAAAGATGTAGGAAAATCATTTCCTGAAAAAACAAATTTAAGGACAAAGTGAGAAACACTAGTGGGTTTGGGACCTTACTGTCAATATCTCTTTTAATGGATATATGTATAGTGTGTATACAAATCACCCTATCTGGAAACTTGAGAAAATTTGAAGACAAACAAGCAAAAGTTGTATAACTATAAAGACAATCAATGAAGGGAAGAAAAGGCAAAAGATCCCTGAAGCATGGGGGATTCTAGCGTGTAACCGAGGATTTATCCCCTATTCTGTATCTCTCACATCACGTGAATCCCAATATACACCCGAGTTTTTCTAGAGAAACAAGTCTAGCATTCCACACCACATTGTTTAAGAATTGGTCCAGTTTGCTTGGGCAGGAAGGGATCGATTCGCACCCAAATCAATGAGAATATGGAAGCAAGAAGAACTGACCAAAGTACCACAATGGTAGGAGTCCTGTTTTGCCTTCCCATCAAACCTTTGAGGAAGGGGTAGAGATGAACAATGACCCAAAAGGAGAAGAACAGCTTGCCAAACAACGGACCCCATGAACCATAGCCATTGTTAATGGCATCAGAAACTCCAGCTACAACTCCCACCATGTTTAAGATAATGAGTGTGGTTGGTGGTATGAGAAGAGTAGTCCATTTGAAGAGGTAGAGTTCTCCAAACTCAGCATCGTCTGCCGCTTTTGAAGTGACCGTGAAATTGGTGTCAACTCCGAACAAGACTTTGAGGAGGCCTTGGAAGACGGCAAAAAGATGTGCCGACACTCCACCAATCACCCAAAACTGCTCATTACGCCACCAGTCCTCAATGCTCACATTGCTCCATCGGAGCTCTAAGATGCCGGTTACAATGATGGAGAGGAAAAGAGCCATGAACCATATGCTAGCAAAGTTATTCAACTACACGAAATTTGAGATTCTTATTAGATAATATGATTCATGAAAAAATGATAGTGCTTTGAAAATCAAAAACTTCATTGGCACATGTCCTATGATATAAAACGGAATTGAGGGGACACGGAACATAGAAGCCGTATATAATGAATAAACCACGGTTATTGTCACTCCAGTTATTTGTTTTATCAAAAGTTTGTAATCAGTTCTTATCTCCTGAAGTAAGTACTTACGGTGGGGATGATGAATTTTCCAGTCAAAAGACAGACGGCTGGAACGATGCAGTAGGCAAGTAAGGGGATGGAAGTGAAAGGATAGACAATGGTGTTGGTATAAGCAAGCCTCTCCAGCCATTTTAGTTTTCCTCCATAGGCGTACCACAACGGGCAATGACGACTAAGGAAGATTTCGACAGAGCCAAGAGCCCACCTCAGAACCTGGTGCAAACGATCGGACAAATTTATTGGAGCAGATCCCTTGAAAGCTGGCCTCTTTGGCATGCAGTACACTGACCTCCATCCTCTACAATGCATCTTGAAGCCTGTCAAAATATCTTCTGTAACTGAACCATAAATCCACCCAATCTGCAACGAAAAAAACCAAATATTTCATCGCTTTTGGGTTTTATTAACTTCCTATCAAAGCCTAACATATCCAAAGATATAGGTTAATATGCATAACTAGACCTACATCATTGAATTTATATACGGCTTATTATCGGTCTAGTCTCCATCACACCTAATTTTTGTTATAAGTTTGTAACTGGTGCAATTTGTGCATATATCCTAGAGATCAAATAGTTCAACCGAAATTAAGAATCTTAAATCTTTATATAGATAGAGCGGAAGTTCATCATAATGCTACTCACCTCTTTGCCCCATTCAGTTTTTTCTTCATAGCCAATGCTTATCACATGAATGGCCTCCTTAACGAGTGTTTGGCTATTAGTCCCTTCAGGAAGGCCACCATTTTCCATAAGCGTGGAAGCAATGAAAACAGGAGATTGTCCAAATCGTTTCTCAAAATTTTTCTGTGACATGAGTGATGATTTCTCCAACTCATCATAACCTTCAAACCCTTCTTCAATCTCTTCAAGTTCAAACATTGTCGCACTCCCTTTTCTAACGTAGTTCTTCCCCATCATTTTCTTCTTCTTGGAATAAAGTCCCCCGAGAAGACTTTTCACCCCATGCTTCTTAGATTTAGATTTCTTCTTACCGCGACAACAGCCACAGAAGCACCATGAAGGCCAGCAGTCACATGTCATCTTAGGTCGCTTTTCAGAAACCGGCGGATCATAACCATACAATGCTTGCCTATTGAAGACACATCCAGTCCCAACATATACCGGTCCTTGGATCCCGTCTAGGCCTCTCATGTTGATCTATAACAAAAAACAGCCCAAGACATTGAGCCAAGTTTTAGAGGCAAAGAATTTTGTACTGCAAGAGATGGAGTAGTTTAAAGATCGCGTGGCACTTACATCAAAGAAGACAACATTTCGATTAGCATATCTGTCGTGACGATCAATTCCATCGAACCTTTGAGGGAATTGGACGTAGCACAGCTTTTTACCGAGCTGTGGATCCATTAGGAAGCACATAGCTTCTCTTACAGCCTTGCTGTTGTTGATGTAGTGGTCACAATCCAGATTCAACATGAATGGTGCATTAGTAAGCACCGCAGAAACTCGAACCTATTGATCACACAACATGCCCAAGTTACAAACATTGCTGAATGCGCGAAACTATCTTTGACTTAAGTACACAAATTAAATCAACATTTGCTCACCAAAGCATTCATGGCTCCAGCTTTCTTATGATGTTGATAGCCAGGACGTTTCTCACGGGAAACATATACAAGACGCGGCAGTTCCTTACCATCTACATCTAGTGCACCCTCACTTCCCAAATAAACCTGCAAATCAAGTGAAAAGAAGCCATCTCGTATCCATTTTCGTTACTTTTTAATCTCTTTATATTTGAGAATCTAATAAAGCCAAAACTCAATTAATAGAGGAATATAAGATAAAATTAATGTTAACCTGGATCATTCCGGGATGATCACGAGTATTGTTACCGGGCCATGGAGTGCCATCCTGCATCACCCATCCTTCTTCTGGTTTCTTCAGAGCCTTCGACACCAATGCGTTAATCCTCACCTTGAATTCTTCGTACTCTCTCTGCAGTACCACACAAAAAAATCCTTTAACCATCATTTCATTGTTGTCGAAGTGTCTGCAATATAAACTAATTTGTTTTCACTTACCTTCATGGCTCTGCGCTCCTTCACAAAGTTCGGATGTACCTTGTCCTTCAAGTAATCGATCTTCTGAGAGAAATAGAACTCGGGGGCCCTAGGCTCAATGGTATGTTTTTTGCAAAATGGAACCCATCTTCTTGCAAACTCTGCAGTCTCTGATAGCGCGTCGAAAAGGAGCATTGAAGCACCGTCATCCGATACATAGCAGCAGATCTTGTCAACAGGGTAGTCAACAGCCAAGATCGAGAGAACTGTGTTTGCTGTAATGATTGGAGGCTCCTTGAGAGGGTCCACTGTACTCACATAGACATCAACTGGGGATAATGTGTTAGGCTCACCCTCACGCTCGAACCTTATGGACAGGCGGTCTAAGTAAGTTTCGCGGTTGATGGGGTTCCATTTGGGGAACTGATCAAGTATCCAAGAAAATGCAAACCATATCTCACAAATTACAGATATGAGCCACAAGGGATAAGCATCGTACGCTGGAGTTAAGATGCGGAAACGGAAGAAAAAGGCTAGAATCACAAGCCGGAGGACAATGACTATGCGGTAAGGGCTGATTTTGCTTGATGAGATGGGTACTTTTCGCCACAGTGGTTGGCGGGCTTCAGCCAAACTGCAAAAAGATTCGAATAATGAAACACCGTGGCATCACTTGACAAAAACTAAATTTGGTAAACAGATTAAGCATAAATCCAACTTACAGGAAGTCATCTTCCAAGCCTTGTTCATCATTTCCGCCGTCTTTGCTCACCAAACCTTTCTTTTCTTGCCTCACTTTCCATTTCTCTACTCTGTCTTTCCACTCTGCAGTGCTCAATACATCTTTCTCCCCTTCAAAATCCTTACCAGCAACTACAGAAACCAAATATAGCGTAAATCAAATAAATGCAATTCTGAAAAATAAAAAGGTTCCCTTTGTGGTCTGACACTTGCCGATATCACGGACAAAGCGTGCGTGTTTAATAAACAAGTTCCCTTTACATGTAGTAATATAAATTGAATTAAATTAAATTAAATTAAATTAAATTAAATCCTCACCACTTCCTCCAACAGAGAAAGGTTGATCGTTTCGATGCCATTGCTGTTGATTGTGGTCTCCATTTTCCTGCAAAAGACTCACCAATATCAATCACTTTACTACTTGAGTGCCTTAAGGTTACTACGATTCTCAGATCAAGAACAACATATAATCTTAAACAAACTAGACGAAGTTAGTACCGAACGAGCAATGACATGATTTTGTTCTGCAGGATCATCATGGTGATCAATCTTGATCTGAAACTCATCATCAAAATCATCTGCATCGAAGTCATCTTCGTCTCCAGCGACTCTAGGACAACCTACAGGTTACAAAAATGTAAACATATATATTTAAGGCTTATTCCACATAGAACATATGCATATGCCACATTAATTAGTGAGATCATACAACTGATCGAAAATGTCACCTTTGTGACGCTTGTAACGAGTGTTGCACTGAGGGCAGCACTGGTTGCCTTCACTCCTTTCGTAGTCATAGCAAGGCCGGCAAACTGGGAAGCCGCACACATGACATGCCACAAACAACTCCCCATCTTCTTTGTATCCAATCTCATCTCCACAAACCCTACACACTTTTGTTGAAGACGCTGACTGCCTCGTAGGAGGCCGGTCCTGCATCCAATTACCACACTAATCAGTTAATTAATTAACACTAAGTGCAACAAATAATTAACATTTCAATTAAGGTACACATTGCAAGTGACCATTTTGGTTTGGTGGCACTCGAGAATGAGTTCAATATCATGGACGACAATTGTGGGATTCAAAAAACGAAGAAGATATAAGCTATGCATTATGCGTACCTCTTCAGAGGCATGCACAACATTGAGTTCGTCGCGGGCATGAGAACCAGTGAAAAAGCCGGCCATGGTGTTGGAGGCCATGGCAGTGAGATGTTTGGGATGCCAAAGATGATGAGAGGGAAGAGGAGGGAAAAAGGGGGGTATTATAATGAAATGTCGGGGTGTAAAGAGAAAGTGTGATGGATCAGAGGGTTGGTGTGTACCTACTATGAGTTGGGAAGTCGTAGGTTAGAGTCGAAGAGACGTTACTTGACTGAGCGATAGGTAGGAGAAGAAAGAGTTAGGTTTTTGCTTGGTCTGGCAAATGTTTAATGGCTTGCTTCAACTCAAAGGCACTCTATGTGGCTGACGCCAAACTTATTTTATAAATAAACAACACAATTGCATTCTTTTTCCAGGTGTCACGTACATATATATATATATATATATATATATATATATATATCTTTAACAAGGGGATCTTCCTTTTTCAAAAAAAAATGAGGACACCTTCTTGACCGTTGGATTGGCTTTAAAGAAATTGTGTAGTTGAGATTAAATCACAGGCCACACAATTTCATTAAAGCGAAATCTAACGGTCAAGAAAGTGTCTCTATTTTTTTAGAAAAATGATAATCTCTCTTGTTAAAGGATTCCTCTAGATATATATATATATAATAGTTATAGTAAAATAATGCTGAAAAATATATATATTAGTGCGAAGTTATATTTTACTAGTGGGGAAGTTGGATTAAATCACACAATAGACAATTTAATTTGGTATCAAATTCAACCACGAGCTGATGGTCCAATGGTAAATGACGGATTACAAGACTTCCTTAAAACTTAAAATTGGAGGTCTCATGTTCGAAACCCATTGCTGGTGTGGAACCCATTGCTGGTGTGGAAGCACTTGTGGCTATGAGGAGACTGAAATGTCTTTGTGAGTCTTCCCGGCCCCCAGAATGGTTAGACAACCATGGTTACCCACCAATTGTCCTCCTTTAAAAAAATAATAATAATAATAATTTGGTATCGAATTCACCTGAGATTCAAACTTAATTAAAATTTTAAAATTTATTTGTTTATTTAGTTTTTTCTTTCTTTCAAATAGTATGTTAAAAATACCTAAATTTTATACGTGTTATATATTGAAAGTTGTGTGGAAATTGTATGAATTAAATGAGAGGATTTTAAATTTTTTAGTGTATTGAGAATACGGACACCTCCTTCATATATCATTATATAAATGAAGAGACTTACTTAAGACCTTTCCTTCATGTTATTTTCAAGTTTTTATCCATATGTAATTAGGATTTGTGAGATGTGCTTATTGATTTACGTTGAACCTAATGGAATTTTTAAATGATTAACTAGCCTAGCCATAGATAGTTAGCATGTAGGGGTTTTGACCAATAAGGCACCACATCTAGGGTTAGGTTGCATCACACGAACCTAAAAAGAAGTAAAAGCTCGCTAAAAATTCTTTATACATTCGTTCATATCTCAATCATAAATATTACAAAGACACCAAATCAACAAGGATCTCCATTTTGTGAGAGTCAAGAGAAACGTTTATCGTAAAGATTACAAACCTTATAAATCCAAGACACACCAACATTAATTATCATAAGATTCAAGAATCAAGCGAACACATTAATCCAGAACATAAATACTTATAGACTTGTATTAGCCCATAACAACGTACCCACTATGAACCCACTTAGGTAGGATCCCTAGTAGGCCTAACACCAACATACATATGCTCGGAATTGGATCCTCGCCGGATCTAATGGCTGGGGATCCTAAGGATCAACCCACGTGGGCCGTTGATCAAAAATCGTGCGGTCACAATTAAATGATTTAAAAGTAAAACAGTCTCGTTTTACGTGAAAAATATAAAAAAGAAAAAAATTGTGGCCGCACGATTTTTGATCAACGGCCCACGTGGGTTGATCCTTAGGATCCCCAGCCATTAGATCCGGCGAGGATCCAATTCCCATATGCTCTGCATCATAAGGTTTATAAAATGTACTCGCTTCTTATACTTTTTTTGGTTCGTAGACCAGCGAGCAATAAAATTTGAGATCTAATTTCTTTGAATTTTGTTAATCTAATTTTTGCTTTTAATTTGAGGGGGGATTAGGCTTTCGAGATCTCTATGCTTTTAATTTGGCATTGTTTTCTAAACAAGCTTGGAGGTTTCTTCAACAACCGGAGGCTCTTGTTTTTAAGGTCTTTAAAGCTCGATACTTTCCTAGGTCCGCATTTATGGATGCAACTGTGACTCCTAATAGTTCGTATGTGTGGAAGAGTATCGCAGCGTCGAGACAGATCATTGATAAAGGTCATTGATGGCGAGTGGGCAACGAGTAAAACATCAGAATTTGGAAGGACAATTGGATCCCACGGGACTCATTTTTCCGAATTTTAACACCACCACCGAGGCACTAGGACATGGAGGCCGAGGTGGAAGAACAATTGTGTGGAGCACCGAAGCAGTGGAATATCCAGTTGTTGAGTGGTCTTTTGTCATCAGAGGAAGCGAAACTAATCCGAAGTATTCCACTTAGCGTTCGGGATGTTGAAGACAGGCTTATATGGCATTACGAAAGGAATGGGAAGTTCTCAGTAAGAAGTGCCTATTAGGTGGCTCGGAGTATAATTGATAATAATGGCCCTAGTGTTGTGGGTACTTCATCTTCTTTTGGTGGTTTGGGGGAGAAGTCCTGGAAGAAGATTTGGAATGCCAATGTCCCAGGGAAAGTGAAAATCTGTGTTTGGTGTGCTTGCTTGGATTCATTACCCACACGTCTGAATTTGAGTAAAAGGAAAGTACTAGGGGAAGTGGCGTGTGTGGTATGTGGGGTAACAGTAGAATCAGTTGAGCATGTTCTTAGTAATTGTAACTTGGCGAGAGCTGTGTGGTTTCAAAGTTTGGGGTTGAGGGTGGATAGTAGGTGGGACCGAATGCCTTTCATGCAGTGGATGGAGTTTTGTGCGTAAAACCTTTCCGTGGTGGGTTTTGAGCTTTGGTTAATGCTGATTTAGGCAATTTGGAAGCATAGAAATGAGGTGTTATGGACGGGAACTAGTTTGCCACGCAGGAAATAGTTTTGAGGACTGAAGGTTGGTTGTAAGAATTTCATAGATGGCACAAACCCCTTACCCTGGGGGCGGCTCGGGTGTTTCAAAATTAGAAGAAACCTAGGATGGGATGGATCAAATGTAATTTTGATGGTGCATGGAGTAAAGGTGGTTCTTGGGGGGGGTGTTATGGTGTAGTGGTTAGAGATCATATGGGAGGATTCTTGGGAGCTACCGCGGGACCTGTTAAGGGTCGACGTCGGCTCTGCATTCAGAGCTAATTAATTGCTACTCGTCATGCAGTGGAGTACTTTAAGAGGTTTTGGTCACCTGCAGTCAAGGTCATATTTGAAGGGGATTCATCAGTTGTGGTTGCTACTATGGCAGGAAAAGGGGACGATGATTCCGGTTTGGGAACGATTATAAATGACTTGAGGTATTTCTTTTTGAAGCTGCCTTATGTGGAGTGTGGTTATATTCAGAGGGAAGGAAATTCAGTTGCGCATCGCCTTACACGGATGGGCACCAGTTGTTTCCATGATGTAATGTGGTTTGAGGAACCTTCGGATTTGATCCACGATCTTTTGTTTGAGGAAGGCATGTAATTTCAATTTCTATTGTACTTTTGAGGGTAGCTCTTTGTTTGTGTGGGACGCTCTTTTCCTTAGACCAGGTTAAAAGCCCCGGCAAAGTTTTTATCGAGGCCCACTTAGCACACTACCCTCAGTTTGTACGAATTATGCGTTATGTTAATGAATATCGTACTTGTTTCAAAAGAAATTTGCATAACTTTCCCATCAAACCCTTGAGGAAAGGGTACAGATGAACAATGACCCAGGAGAAAAACAGCTTGCCACTCAAAGGACCCCAAGAGTGGTAACCAGCTTAAATGGCACCAGAGACTCCAGCCACAACTCCCACCATGTTCAAGATAATGAGGGTGGTTGGTGGTATGAGAAGAGAAGTCCATTTGAAGAGGTAGAGTTCGCGAAACTCGGCATCCTTTGCCGCTTTTGATGTCACTCTGAAGGTGGTGTCAACTCCGGCCAGGACTTTGAGGAGGCCTTGGAATACAGCGAAAAGATGTGCTGACACTCCGCCAATTACCCAAAACTGCTCGTTTCGCCACCAATCCTTGATGTTGACATTGCTCCATCTGAGCTCGACAATGGCGGTTGTAATGATGGAGAGGAAAAGACCCATGACCCAAATGCTAGCATAGGTATTCAGCTGCACAGGATATGAAATTATTATTAGGTCATTAAACACTAAACGAAACAAACTTTTAATCGAAAAATAGACTGACAGGACACTAAACATACAATAAGTCGTACATGGAGTACAAAACCAGTCTCCGGTTATAAGTTTTTATTAAAGTTGGTAACCAGTCATGTTCCTGCATATTTCCAAAAGTTAAAAAGTACTTACAGTGGGGACGATGAATTTCCCAGTTAAAGGACACACAGTTGGCACAGTGCAGTAGGCAACCTAGGGGATTGAAGTGGAAGGGTAGACAATGGTGTTTATGTAAGCAAGCCTCTCCATCCATTTCAATTTTCCTCCATAGGCATACCACAACGGGCAGTGACGGCTAAGGAAGATTTCGACAGAGCCAAGAGCCCACCTCAGAACTTGGTGCAACCGATCGGACAAATTTATAGGAGCAAACCCCTTGAAAGCAGGCCTCTCTGGCATACAATACACCGACTTCCATCCTCTAGAATGCATTTTCAAGCCAGTCAGAGTATCTTCTGTAACTGATCCATAAATCCACCCAATCTGCAATGCAAAAACCAACCATTTCAGCACCTTCGGATTTGGTCATCTTGATATCAAGACCTAACATATCCAAAAGGATCAAGCTTATATGCACAAATAGCACGCATCGTGGTTTATATACCACTAATTATAACCTGTTTAGTGTGGCCAGTTCTATTTTTATTTGAAAGTTTATAACCGGTTTCATTTGTGCATATTTCCTACAAATCAAATAGTTATGCTGGATTTATGAACCTTAAATCATCATATATGCAGTAGTTCATCATAATGCTACGTACTCACGTCTTTTCCCCATTCAGTTTTTTCTTCATAGACACAGCTAATAACATCTATGGCCTCCCTAACGAGCTTTTGGCTGTTAGTCCCTTCAGGAAGCCCACCATATTCCAAGAGAGTGGAAGCCATAAAAAATAGAGATTGTCCAAAACGTTTCTCGAAATTTTTCTGTGACTTGAATGATGATTTCTCCAACTCATCATAGCATTCAAACCCTTCTTCAACTTCTGAAAAATCAGACATGGGTGTGCTTCCGTTCCTTATGTGGTTCCTTTCCATCATTTTCTTCTTCTTGGGGTAAAGTTCCCCGAGAAGACTTCTCACCCCATGCTTCTTAGACTTCTTCGAACCATGACGACAGCCACAGAAGCGCCAGGAAGGCCAGCAGTCGCATGTCATCTTAAGGCGCTTCTCAGACCCTGGAGGATCGTATCCATATACTGCTTGCCTATTGAAGACACATCCGGTTCCAACATATAAAGGTCCTTGGATTCCATCTAGGCCTCTCATGTTGATCTATAACAAAAAAATAATAATGCTAGAAATTGAGCTAAAGTTTTACAGGCATAGAATTCTGTATTTTCGAGAGCGTGCTATTTTTTTTGTTTGTTACATTGAAGCGTTTCGAACCTGGACCTAACCTACTCCTTCCCATCACCCTGCCCACCCTCACTACTAGGCTAAGCCCAGCGGCGTTTTAAGAGTATACAAGTTAAAGATATAGTTGAACTTACATCAAAGAACACAAAATTTCGATTAGCATATCTATCGTGATGATCAATGCCATCGAAACTTTGAGGAAATTGGACATAGCAGAGCTCTTTTCCAAGCTGCGGATCCATTAGGAAGCACATAGCTTCTCTTACAGCCTTGCTGTTGTTGATGTAGTGCTCACAATCCAGATTCAACATGAAAGGTGCATTAGTAAGCACCGCAGACACTCGAACCTGTTGATCCCATACTAACATTTGTAAGTTATAAACACTGCTGAATGCGAGAATTTATCTTCGACTTAAGAACACAAATTAAATCAACATTTGCTCACCAAAGTATTCATCGCACCAGCTTTCTTTTGATGTTCATATCCAGGACGTTTCTCACGCGAGACATACACAAGACGAGGCAGCTCCTCGCAGTCAACATCTCGTGCACCAGTACCACTTCCCAAGTCAACCAAAATGTCACAGCAGACCGTGCAAACAGTGACTTACACTCTTTATCTTTCAGAAACTAATAGAGCCTAAAACTCAGTTAGAAGGCGGATAGGGAGGGATAATATTAACGCTAAACCTGGATCATTGTTTTCAGAGTGTTTGCATCAGAATTTAAAGAAGCCATAAATTAATGCAAATTTATCGTATTATCTTTGAGCTTACCTTCATTCCGCTGCGCTCCTTTACGAAGTTCGGATGTACCTTGTCCTTCAAGTAATCAATCTTCTTGGAGAAATAGAACTCCGGGGCCCTAGGCTCAATGTTTTGCTTTTTGCAAAATGGCACCCATCTTCTTGCAAACTCGGCAGTCTCTGACAGCACATCGAAAAGGAGCATTGAAGCACCATCATCCGAGACATAACAGCAGATCTTGTCAACAGGGTAGTCAACAGCTAAGATAGAGAGAACTGTGTTTGCTGTAATGAGTGGAGGCTCCTTGGCAGTGTCCACTGTCGTCACATAGACATCAACCGGGGACAGCATGTTAGGTTCACCCTCGCGGTCGAACCTTATGGACAGGCGTTCCAAGTAGGTTTCGCGGTTAATGGGGTTCCATTTGGCGAACTGTTCAAGCATCCAAGAAAACGCAAACCATATCTCACAAATTAAAGATGTTATCCACAAGACATAAGCATCATACGCCGGAGTTAGGATTCTAAAACGGAAGAAGAAGGCTAGAAATACAAGCCAGAGGACAATGACCAAGCGGTAAGGGATGAGTTTGCTTGATGAGATGGGTACATTTCGCCAGTGGTTCCTGGGATTCGACAAAACTGCGAAAAGTCCAGATTCGAATGAAGTGTGACATTGCTTACTTAACTACTTAACCTAATACTACCAGTTTCCACATTGCTTACTTAACTACTTAACCTAATACTAATTGTAACGAGTCATCAACATTTTAATTAAGTTATACATTGTCAATGACCGACCATATGGTCTTAGTGGCAGTACAAGAGTGAGGTCAAATCTCATGGACCAAAGTTGCAGTATAAGAAAAAAGATATAAAAAACTGTACATTATCCATACCTCTTGAGTGCCATGCACAACTATGGTGTGAGAACCATTGAACAAGCTGGCGGCCATGGCCATGGTGTTCGAGGCCATAACAGTGGAGATGTTTGGGATGCCAAAGATGGTGAGAGGGAGAGGAGGGAAGGAGGGGTATTATAATGAAATGTTGGGGTGTAAAGAGGAAGTATGAGAGTTTGTTGAGTACCTACTGTGGGTTGTGAAGTCGTATGTTTGAGTCTGTAGTGTTTTTGAGGAGAAGATGTTTGGCTTCTGCTTTTTTTCTTCGTATGGAAAATGCTTCAACTCAAAACATTTTTCATTTATAGACAACAAAAAATGCACGTGGGTCCCTCTTAAAACTCATCAAGCTAACTAAGTTCTAACTAAATTCAAGGAGATGGATGTGAGTTAAGGCAATGTGTCAGCCTCTTCACATCACGAAGTTCGCATTTGTAGTCTTGTAGGTTAGAGTGGTTTAGAACAAGGTAAATTATATTTTATACAATTCAGGTTTGAGGTGGTTTTCAAAATGGGTCATGAGGTTCTTTGAACGTCCAACTCTTTTTCAAATTGTTGAGTTTTTATGTCAATATGGTGCAAATGTGACTTAAACGTTCTTGTACAAGGGTTGCACAATCAATCCGAGAAAAGACATAAATTGATACAGTTTCAATACCTTATGGTGCAAAAGGAAATATTAAAACTCTACTGCCCATCTTAAAAGTCACCCTAAACTTGAAGATGAAAAATGTAATTGGGCCGTTAGAAAGGGATAATATATATCCTTTTTTCCAAATAAAAACACTAAAAAATAAAAAATAAAATTCCTTGCTAAAGTTACAAACAAACAATTCATTATTCCATGATGGTATTCCTTATTCATATTACTCTAGGTTTTTATGTTTTTTATGCAAACCATGATGGGACTCTGTCGGGTTAGAGTGCCATCACAATAATTTCATTGTAGTGAAATTATAGTCGAGTACAACAACAACTGAGTCGCGGAGTTTTCTTCTTCAAAAATGGGAACCTACAGTAAATATTATTGAGAAATTTCGGAGTAAAAAAAAAAGCACTTTTCTAAAGGCTCGGAAATTTGTCCGAATAAGAAATTATTATTATTAACAGCAAATTTAAAAGTTGAGATTGAAGTTTTGAGAATAATTAGTATAAAAACTTGGCTAATAATTAGCTACAAATTATCAACTACAAAAAAAAATAAAAAATAAAAAAAAATTGCATTCACAATATTAAGTGCCCATCTTATAATCACAGAAGCTCTTTCACAAGGTCTAATGGAGATTTAACAGATGATACGTGACCTATTCTTTGATTTTGGCACGCTTTGGAGGTTGGGGACTGGAGACACCACCATCTGGCTCCAGATTCTCAGGAAGTGCTTCCGCTTCAGGCGACTTCTGCTTCCCTTCCGGTTCCTGTGAACCACCTGATGATGTGGGGTTGGCTTTAACCGGATCAGTTTCAGTCTCGCCTTGGTCCAACTTGGAGGAATCCAGTTCACTTTTGTCGGGACAAACTTGCATTTCATCTGAAGGCTGAGCGGAGGGGTCGTCCAAATTGGATGATGATCGCTTCAGCGTGTCAATACCCGACTTGCATTGCTTCTCAAACATCATTTGAAGATACTTCCCTTGTTCTTCTATTCGTAACTGCAGATTTCTTTGGATCTGCACATAGAGGAAAGTCGCATGTGTTACACAGAAAATTGCAAAAGAGAAACCCAAGAGGATTAAACCAACATAAGAAAAAACAGATGAATAGAACCCGGGCATGTATTCAAAAACACAAATTTGAGGTTCGAAATTTGACCACAGCCAAAAAAGTGCAGTGCTATAAATGTGTGTTCACAAACTTCACAGTGGTGACAGGTAAAGTTAAACAAAACCTTCAGAAGAGATTTTACGAGGATTACTCAACCCATTGATCAATTAGAAAGAAAAAAAATCCTTTTCCAATGGACAAATTCATACCTCAAGCTGTTCGTGCAGTCGCTTCTGAACTTCCATCTGCAGTCGCAGAGCTTCAGTGATCTCGATACCACTGTTACCCAAATCAAAAGAGCAGAAAGGTTCAGAAAAATATAAAATGGTAACACAATACACAATGAGATAATAGTGAACACATCTATAAATAGAAGGTTGAATCATTTGACCCTTGGGCAATCTGTTAGACCCACTCTGGGCTTATCGCATTCAACTAGTTAACGAGTTAACAGGTATCTTCCAAGTGCTAATGTTATCATAACCTTGGTCCTATCAAAAGGACAAATAGTTAACAGTATGTAGGTCCTATCAAAAATTGAAAAAAAATAAACAATAGTTTACGTCTTCCATATGATAAAAGTTAAGCAATTAAGGTTCTTTGTTTTATTTGACCATCCCACCTCCATGAGGTTAAACAGAGAAACAACCTTATGAATCTTGTTGAGAAGTGGACAGGAAGGCACTTAAATGGCAATAATCTTCAACTTGGAACTCTCAAGTTAACTCCAGCAATAAACACTAAAGTTGCAGTAGAATACGAGTAGACATTCTGTTTATGTGAACCTAAGACCTCTAAACAGCAATGACTGGCTAGTGGATAGTATACATTGGAGCATCCGCGGCAAAGCTATTGATGCTACAACAGCACATTTGAGTTCCAAATGCCCATCAGAGCAGCAAGGTGTAAGAAACTTTGGGGTCAACCAAATTCCAGTAAAGTCTCATATGTTTTTTTATTTTTCTGAGAAAGAGTTGTTATCTTCCTATCCACATCAAGCAGCATTCTTTCAAAATCCACAAAGTACAGAGTCTAATGACCCTATCTATGGAAATATCATAAGTTATCAGCAGTAACTGGATAACCACAAGGTGTATCATCAGATGTTGCAACCTTGCAATGATTATGTAAAACAAGTACCACATGATTAATGCTACTTTACAAGCATCGGACCAATAGGTATAAAGAATAATTGACCTACGTTTTCAAGTCAAGAGACGTCATTTCTTCAATTGAAGTCAATTTCTTCTCCGAGGCACCTACAAAAGAATGTGCATTAATACATCACATTAACTAATTACATAAGGTATCAAAAACAAATGAGGTAAGCATATCCATGCCAACTTCAAAGTCTCAAGGATAGAGCATGAAACTCAAGGAGATTAAAACAAGCATTTCAGCACAAAAATACCTCATAGGATGATATGTACGGTACTAATGAATAGACTAATAAAAATACTTAGATAACTAGTATGAAAACATAAAAGAATAATGAGAAATTCAAATATTCACCAAAACATAGCCTTCACAAATGCTAGGGAAAAAGTTGAGACTTGGAAAATCAGTTTATATATAGTGGAAATTTTGAAATAGTGCGAGTCGCAGCTGGGTATAAACTATAAAAAGAAGAAGGAATAATTCTCATTTGACAGCATCAAAAACAAGAAACGCAGAATTTATAAATAAAAAAATTTTAAAAAAAAAAAAAAAAGAGTAACACCACCAAAAATCACAATTATTTTCTCATAACACTACCTCCAGCACCGAAGAACAGAAAATTATGTTGTTAATACATAGTTGCATACACATATACACGTACGCATGTATATACATGGAAGCATTAGTTATATACCTTCGGATGACTCTGGTCTGTATCTAGCAGTCCTATATTTCTGCAATTCAAAATGATCTCCAATCAAAAGAAAATTCTCTCTCTCTCTCACAGAGTTTCTATGGGAAACTATTTATTGGTGAAAGGAACTTGTGTACCTGCAAGTGACTTTTCACATGATAGATAGTCAACCCTTCAACTTTCATGAGCTTTAGCACACCCTTAGGAGTTGCTCCTGTGAGAAGTAAAAGTTTAATTGAGTTAGAAGTTTGTATCTTAGGCAAAGAATTCAGTAAAGCCAGAGGAATTCCGAGTTACACACTTTCACTACCACCAAGTTGGTTAACAGCCTCCACAAAGGCCTCATGAAGTTCAGGCGTCCAACGCATGCGCGCCTTGGCAGGGGCACTATTAGCTGAGGAAGTAGCAGGAACAGAAATGATTTCCCTAGATGGAGCAGGAATGATTTCCCCAGATGAAGCAGGTTGTTGCTGATGAACTTGGGACTGCTCAGCCGAAAAAGTTGAAGACGGTTGGGGAGCCTGGTATTTCATCTGAAACAGCATAATAAGAACCCAACTGGTTTTTCTATTTTGATAATAATGACGGATAATTTTCATCAAACTTGTAAATGTATATCATGGACCAACTATATGAAAATATTTCAACCTTTTGTTCCAGATCTGTTACGCTATTGTCATCAAGAAGCTCATTCCAGTTAGAAGTTAAAGCATCATCATCAGTAATCAGCTGATCTGCCCAATCCTGCCAATCATGTCGCTTAACAAATTCATCAGCAGACATTATCCCACTGCAACTACTGCTCTCTATTTGACTATTCTCGACATGGCTATTGACAGGAAAATGAAGGAAACCTGGCAGTGAATCTGTACACCAGGAACCACTGTTTTCTTTGGGATAAGGGCAAGATTCTGTTGACTGAAGAAATCCTGAATGAGGAGAATGAGGTAATGGCAAAGCTGCAGAACTCTGAGAAATGAAAGGAGAGTTTTTTGACTGTTTTTCATGAGGTGAAAGAGCTGAGTAGTGAAGATCTGTTGAGAATCCTGATGATGATGAAAATATGTGACCGACTACTCCACTGTTGGAGGTTAAGCGACCAGCATGCCCAACAGGCCTTGTCATAAGTTCTCTTTCCCTGGAAACCTGTTGGGAGTCTGGCAACTTGGGATATGTCTCTTCCAAAGAGGTTGGAAGGACTGGTAAGGATGAAGACATTGCTGCAGAGACCCCCATATGAGTAAGCTGCTTTGCAGCTGATGTCCGGATGGACATAGCAGGGCGTGCCTCCATCTATATTCCTAAAATCAGAAAAGTGGGAGCATCAGTAATTTAGTCATGAGCTATTAGCTTAGCTTGTGATAGTGATGATACTTGCCAAAAATCCTACTGACAGCACACCTTTTGCTTGTTATTGACAGCAAAACCACTGAAAGGGGTCATCAATTTTCGCCTGTGAACATAAGAATAAATGCAAGAAACGATTAAAACCAACCATCATGAAACGAAAGCATTTGTTAACATGAAGATGATAAAACTCTCCCTGAACCATGAAAATATTTTCACAAAATGAACCCGCAGGAACGAGTGTGCAATTACATCACAGTACGCTGAATGGATGCCACTCCAAGCCCTGACTAAATGAGCCCCTTAAAACTATGAGTTGAAGAACCCTACTATCCAAACGAATTTATCCAAAAAGCTTACCTAATGGTCATTTTCAAAGAGGCAGTTGATCAGGTGGTTGTAATGCTACATAACACAATCAAAAGTTCACATTTGGACAGCACTAAACACTCATTTGTCTGACTTTGAACCGGCCCGGAGAATAATCCAACTTATGTCAACCAAACAAAAATCTACGAACATCCTTAAGTTACCGATTAAAACTTCACACTTAATTTTTTACATCTTAGAACCATTCTTCAACTATATTCCTATATTCTACCAAATCCCCTCCACGCAAAACCCCGAAAACAAAATCACAAAGCAAATGATTACAAGCTCAAGCAATCAAATTTCATCAAAACATGCAATTCATTGAAGTAAAAATAATTAAAATAAATAAAAAATAAATAAAATAAAATAAAATAAAACCACAGCTACAACATTACACCCCCACCATGCAAAAAAGAAAAATTGCCATACATCCAATTATCCAAACCGACAGATGCACCAAAATTGAAGAACAGCAAACCACAATATCCATCGAAACCCCAATTCAATTTCCACCCAACAATACCAATTCGAAAAACATACGCAAAAATTGAATCAAAACTCCAAATGGGCATCCACAAAGAGCAATAAATCCCCGTATTCCAACCCAAAACCCCAAAATTGAACAAAATCATTAAAAGGGTATATCGAATACGCACCTAAACCTCGATAGCGAGCCCCAATTCACGCAGAATCGAATCGAAAGAGGAATTTGGAGGATGATGACGGAGACAAGTCTAAAACAACAGGCGGGTGTTTTAAAATTCAGTCACCGGCTCTGCGAGCGAAAGAACGAAGGGGAAAGGGAAGTGAACGGTGACGAGTCACGCGAGTGCGCTTTGTTTATGTGCCCCCTTTTTTCTCCCTTGATTTTTTGGGGCTCTCTGCGTTTCGAGGAACAGTACGATTACTCCACGCGCCTCAGTGGTGCGTTTAGGGACGGCTCCAGGGCATATTTGCGGGGCCCACGTTAGGGAGGACTACGATTGGTGAAAATATCTGGTGAGCTGCAAACAAGGTATTAAATATCGGTAATATCGGAAATATCGGTAGTTCGAAAACACGGAAATATCGATGGAAATATCGGGATAATATCGATATCGATAAAAATTATATGGAAACCATGGAAATTGTAAGAAAAACTTGGAAATTTTTATTGAAACTTTGCAAGATGTTTATTTAGTCAATTATCTATTAGTTTATCACAAAAAATTGGAAGGAAATGCATTGCATGATGGATTTAACATTATCAAGTTGATTATATAACGAGCTGACAAACATTGTGAGTGTAGAAAATATGTAGTAATTAATGAAAGAAGTTTAAACACACCATAATTATTTATATATAATGAATTAGTACAATATTTTACACTTTATACATTGCATGGTAAGATACATAAGTGACTTAGTACTACATAGAGTTCCTATGAGGTTCAAATTTTTCACTATCTTCATCATCTCTATGTGTAGAGTGAGTATATTGTGAAGAGTAGTTATCAAATTATTAGTAACCAATTCACTTCACTGTAAAAATAAATGCATTTCTTGAGGAGGAAGAAGAAGGCAAACTACCTGAGCAAGAGAGAGATTAAGATCTTCCCTGATAGCAGATTGAGTGGGTGCTGAATATCCCACCTGCCAAAACAATAACTTAAGCTAAAACAAACCTCACTTCTTTTTTTTCTTTTTCTTTTTTTTGGATTATTTTGTATTTTTGCCCCCTAATTATCAGAAGAAACACAAACAACAATAATAACACATACGTAAACCAGGCAGCTTTCTAAAACCAGCATAACTGCAGAAAATCTAATTACGAAAGCAAAAAGACCAAGAAACAGAAGGCCAAATTCAAAACAGGGATCGGTTAGGCCAATTGGTCAGGACAGCGTGCCTACACCCAACTTCGAGTTTCATTCTTCATAAATTAAATTAAATGTTTATAGGTAGTTTTTTAAGAATAGTACTTACGCATGATCCAAATTCAAAAGAGCCACAAACAGCAACAAAAGTGCTGACCAAAACCAT
The DNA here is from genome assembly GCF_042453785.1 of Malus domestica. NCBI lineage: Eukaryota > Viridiplantae > Streptophyta > Magnoliopsida > Rosales > Rosaceae > Malus > Malus domestica. Next base: position 29,113,155 of record NC_091670.1, on the reverse strand, counting down.
CCCAATTGATCCACTTTTGTCACTCCCTTGATCACCATCTTCATGAGCAAAGATTTTGTCTTTCTTAATCACCAAAGGCTGTTTTAAATCTAAATCCCTAAGATTATTACCTTCCCCACTCTCAACATCTCTGCACTCCCCAATTGCCATGTTTTAATTCACTACTCTAATCAGAAATTTAAATTTTATTAAAAAAAACAAAGAAAAAGAAAAACAGGAGCAACCTGTAGGCCTCCAGAATCCTGGTGGGATTGGGATGCAGAACTTTGGTTTTGTTGTGATGTATTTATACACATGTCAAACTGCATGCATCTCGAGAATTAAAAATAATAAACAATTATAAAGCGCATCTAGATATTTATAAGCTTGGCTGCTACACCACACACGCAACAGAGACTGAGCTCAGTCTCTTTCTCGATCCTTCCTTCTCTCTCTTCAGTTCTGAGTTCTGAGTCTTCTCCCTTGCTTCTCTCTTCTGAGTCTTCTCCCTTCTCTTCTCCCTTCTCTTCTATCTTCTCCCTTCTGCACCGAGGGTCCGAGACCCACATACACACACGCACACCCATCATCATCAGCAACCTCGTCTTTCTCCCTCTCCTTCTCGTCTCTGCAACTCGGCGAACTCCGGCGAGGCCGTGGGTGTCGACTCACTTTCCGAACACCTTCGACCGTTTCACGGCAAACTTCATATATAAAAACGTTCATCTCGTCTTCTATTTCATTTTCATACCTAGATCGGAGTCTAGGGTCCTGTTTTACAGTCGGCCGGAGCTTCTACAGCTCCGGCGTTCTTCTCCGAGTATTCCCATTCCGATATTATCGATAATTTCAATAATATCGCGATATTATCCCGAAAACCATTTGGATAGTGAAAAAAATTTCGGTTCCCCTAAAAACCGATAATATCGGCGATAATATCGGCATTTCGGACCATGGCTGCAAATGAGCAACTCTTTCAGCGTAGGGATATTGTGTAATGAGGTTTGGAAAAGAAAAAATGTTCTTTGGAGTTGCCCAAAAGCCCAAATATGGCAAAAAAGAGACGACATTTAAGTAAATGGGTTTAATTGTTAGTTGTTAGGAGGATGAGAGATCGAACTCACATCAAAATACATAAGCGTAATTGCTTTTCGCCGTTATGGTAAAGTAACATCTGCGATTATATTCAATACTTCAATGCACCCTAGTCATGCTCCAAATTTTCATTTATTTTTGTTCTCCACTTGATTGATTTGACAAAGTAATTTTAATCAACTGTGATTTACGGGACAGTAGAATTCAAACTTGAGTGTAATAGAGAAGGGGCTCACTACCAATTGACTCAAATTTGCAAGTTGATTTATTTGATTCATGTGTTTTCACCTTATAATCATTTGGTATTCATGTTTAGTTTAAACATTAATGTGTACACGTAGCTCTTGCAACATTGAAGCAGACTAACGTCAAATGGACTGCTAAAGGGACAAAATACAAAGACTAAATGGATCAAATTTGAAACACACAGACCAAAATATAATTTTGAGCAAAATATAGAGACGATTATTGTGTTTTTGTACTCAGGGTGCTTTTCTCAAGAAAAAAATTGAATATCGATGTCCAACTACGTCTGAAATTCATAAAACGCCTCTTACAAAAGCATAGATATTCAAGCCTCACTTGATCCCACTCCATGAGTCCATTTCCAACAAGTAATAATACCATAATGCTATAATTAGCACAAAGGAAAACTTATTTTGTTTTGGGAATAAAAAAGAGAGCTTTAGCACACTTTTTTTTTTTAATTTATTATTATGACGAGGAGGAGAAATAGTTCGAAACTATTACAATAATTTAAGGCTGAGGAGGGAGTAACTATTACCATAATTTAGGGGAGGAGGAGTTTCGAACCCAAGACGCATGAAAAAAAACCTAATACCCTGTTCACTAGGATATTAGACCATATGCAAATAATAATGAAACCCAACACACGTAGTTACAGAATAAATTAACAATGATTCCCAAAGGAAGAATATGTCTTTATTTTCCATTCAAATAATATTGAGAGAGGAGGATTCGAACGTAGATTTCCAATTGTTCTTGAGCACTCAAGCCACAAGTACCGGAGAACTACTTGTGTAGAGTGACAGATTTCATTGAAATTACTAGTCTTTTATGAATAGGACAGAGAAGCATATGCTTTGGCCAATAAAGAAATTGTTATTCCGCACATCATTTTTCTCTTTCATCATTTTTTTTTTTTTTTTGACTTTTCGGATTGAATAAATCAAAAGCAATTCAAAAGACAGAAAATAAAAGAGGTTTCTAGAACGAGAAAATGGGTGTTCCGAAATGACTTAGGAGTGCTTATTTAGGTCTGCATCTGTGGACTGAAATTTTTCATGCTAGATATAGTACATGGAATTGGGTAATTTGAATGTCCTTTTTGCCATGGGAAGCCCCTCAAAACTGCTCCACTGGTCTCCAATAATTCCCCAAATGCGGTAACCTTCATCAGTCAGTCTACGCCTTGCATCGGACTTGTATTTCTGCACTTCCTTGAACTCATCTTCAAGACCCCTTCATTGCACATAATTAAGTATATGAAAATTGAAATCAAATCTTTCTTTTCAAGTCAGGCACTACTTCTTAAAGCTCCAAAAAGTGTTTTTTGACAACCAAAAGTGCTTCTAACTATGTTTGGTGTAAAAGCGCTTTTGGGTCGTAAAACGTTTTTTTACCTAAGCATTTGTTATGTACTTCTTCAAAAAGCACTTTTACACAGATCTAACTATTTAATTATAATAAATGCACTTTTGACATATACGCTTATGAGCAAAAGTGCTTATCGATTCACCCTTTTTTTCTCTTTTGGAATCGATCTTTTGCACCATTGAAACCAGCTATAAGAATAAAATAACTAAGAAAAATATGGATTTGAAACCTTGATGATATTCCATACCTTAATATAAAACCAGTCCATCCATGGTATCCAACCCTAATGAGATTATCCACACTTGATGATCTCAAATCTTCCCTTCTTGAAGAGATTAAAAAGATCTTGATCCCTCTATCTTTAATCTCATGGAAGAGCTTCAGTGTGTGCTCAAGAGCTGGTGCCTTGCCTTCTCTCATCCATGCCTCCAAACAAGTCCCATTCAGCTTTTCTCCCCTAGTTTGAGTTTTCCGAAAACAAAAGCACGTCAGTGACATTCAGTTTCCAGTCTCCACTTCGTTAAAAGAGTTTTCAAAGTTCAAATCTCAAGAACGATAGTTGTTAAAATATCACTTACCCGAACCCGTGTTTCTTGAAGTAAGGGATGGTGGAGAGAAGTGTATCATCAACGTCAAAAATCCAAGCATCGTTGCCATCACCCTCCAGTTTGCAGCAGCTGCTCAAGTAGAGAGTGACCTCCTCCAAGGCTTTCTGCGAGTCAGCCTTGTACTGAGACGATGTCATGTATTTCTTAACGTACCAAACACATTCTTGGGGTACAACCTCAAACCCTCTAATGTTGTTCACTTCAACATTGATCCTCCAACTCTCACAGTACTTCTTCAACTCATCTCCCAATTCAACGTTATCGGTTTGTCGGGTTTTCAAAATGTTCCAATCTGCTGCTGCAACCACGAAGGCTGTGAAGAAAACCAGAAATCCTACGAGTTTTGCCATTTCAGTGTGATGACAAGGGGTTGGAAATGGAGAAAGAATGGATGGGCAACAGACAGGGAGGAGGGTAAGTGAAGAATTAAGGGCACATGATTTAGGGTGGGATGGGATGGGGTGTTGGACATTGGCTGTCAATTTGTCATGGCCTTTTACTCCAAGATCACATGGTGTAATCAAGTAAGTTTGAAATGATTTGTAGATTTATGAATGCGCGTAATAGACAACTGGACAAAAAGGCAAATTTATGCTTTACAACTCATGTAATTTGTTCCCAGTGATCTACTAATTTGCAGAGAAACAGGTAATTCAGTTGGTTAAAAACATTTATAGCTGGATGTGAACTCTCAAATTTAATTTCTAGCTCCCATAATAGTATAAAACCACTTGGATAATAAAAATAAATAAATAGTAGTTCGAGTAATTTGGCTAAATTAGTATTTCACGCATGCCCGTCATAGTTCTAGTTTGATCAACGAATCTCCGCCATCGATTTAACTGATATATGGGCTTTGTTAGGAGGCTCATAGTTCATGAATCTCCAGGGTAAAGTTACAAATTTGGGACCATGTAAAAGGAAAACAAAACATCCAATGGCTCAGTTCTCATTGATATATTTCTATATGAGTGTCTTACTAATCATGCATAGTAGGGTAGAATCTCTCCCAATGTCGCTTTGAGATTTTGATCGAATGCTGAGGCCATCTCCAATCAAAGGAGGACCAGAGGGCTCGTTTTAGTCATATAGTCCTCCAAGAAATTAATATTTTAATGAATAGTGTCAGATCATATTTCTTACCATCTTCAACCGAAGGACCAGAGGGTCATAGGCCAAACATAGCCTTGTGACAAAAAATCATCTCCAACCGAGGGGACCAAAGGGTCATAGGGCCAAACATAATTTATTATTTTAATTAAAAAAACTACAACAACTTAAATTTAAAGTTTATAATCATCAGCATCATCATCCACCATTGTAGGATTATAGTCGGAGGTAAACAACTTCCGTCGGGCCATAATATCCCTCTTTTTCCTATCAAAATAGGCTTCCTCATTGGAGTGTAATCCAAATTGTTCCTTTGCATATTCCTATCATTCATCTCTTCTTGTATTTGTTTGGCCCGTTCTTCATGCCCACAGTTCCCTTCTTCCACGGCAATGGCATTTTTCTCCGCCATTAATCTCAAAGAGGCTGCCATTTCCTGTTGAAAGGCGTAATCATCCTTTGCTTTCCCTTTTTCCTTCAATTTTTGGGCCTTGTTTCGTCTCATAGCCCTAGGTATGGAACCTTCACCCGGAGACGGATTTTTTACCCTTGTTTCTTGAATGCGAGGAGATCCATCTTCACCCCCATCTGCAGTTGAGGATGCATTTCCGAACACTGGCGTAGGACCTACTCTTTGTTCAGGTGGATCTTCAAATAACACCCACCCTTTACAAATTTCCCAACAACCGTGATGATTAAAGGGTTTTGAGTTGTCCTCCAAAAACAATTCCTCCAATGGCGTACCTAGAAAATATAATTACAAAAATTAAAGGAAATTAGTTTATGAAATTAAATATTTAAAATAAATTGTGAAAACACTTACTTCATCGTAGTAATCTACTTGTGGCCTTTAACAATGCTTGATGCCATTTATTCAAACTTGGATGAAGATGTTTCTTCCATCTTGAAGAAAAACTCTCTTGGTTTCGGGTATTCAGTGGAGTGGTGTCTTCGTAGAACTCATAGTATTTTTTGGACATACGAGTCTAAACACCTTTACTTGTTTGAGAACTCTCCCTCACACTATCTTCCGAGACCCATCTATAAGCCTTGCAAAGAGCTTCATCTTCTTTTCGGGTCCAAGCCCTACCTTTCATTGCAGATGTGGTCATTTGAAAATTATTGAAAATTTTGAAGAAAAGATTATTGGAAGAGGTAAGAAAATAGAATGTGAATAATTGAAATAGAATGAAGTAAGATAGTATGGAAGGGTGAAAATTATGTGAGAAATGGTGTAGGAATGGCTTAGGTATTATAAGGCAAAAATGGGAATTTAAAAAAAAAAATTGTCCAAAAAAAAAAATTCAAATCCAACGGTCATGCTGACGCCAGGTAGCTATTGGTTTCAAATATTTGGGCCAGCCAGTTAGCCTGTTTTTTCTTTTTTGGTCCAGTGGGGCCCACAAGCCATTTGGCCTAACCCTCGGTTAGAGACGTTTTTCGTGTCATTTCGAACTATTTTCGACCATCTGGCCCTTTAGCTGGATTGGTTGGAGATGGCCTATAAGAGGGCCAGAGGCCTCGTTTGAGCCATATAGCCCTCCAAGAAATTAATATTTTACTTAATAGTGCAAGGCCATACTTCTTAGGTCATCTCCAACCGAAGGGTTCAGAGAGTCAGCCAACTAGCCCCGGGCCAAAGGGCCAATCGGCTGGCCCAATCCAGCCAGCCAGCTAGCCCCCGGCCGGGCTGGATTTTTCATTATTAATACATTTTATGTCGGATATATCCAACAATATTGTTCTCTTTTTTTATTTTGGGCCAAATTTTTAATTTTTTTTTTAAATTCCCCTTTTTTTCTATAAATACCTAAGTCATTCCTACACCATTTTCACATAATTTTCACCCTTTTTAAATTTATGTTGTTGTAGTTTTTAAAGTTAAATAATAAATTATGTTTGGCCCTATGGCCCTTTAGCCCTAGGTTGGAGACGGTTTTTTGTCACATGGCTAAAACGAGCCCTATGGCCCCTTTACCCTTTGGCCCTCGGTTGGAGATGGAGGTAAATATGGTCATGTGCTGTTCACTAAAATATTAATATCTTAGATGACCAGATGGCTAAAACGAGTCATCTGGCCAGCCTTCGGTTGGAGATGCCATAGGGTCAAACATAATTTATTATTTAAATTTAAAAACTACAACTTAAATTTAAAAACTACAAATTAAATTTAAAAACTACAACAACTTAAATTTATAGGGGAAAATGAGAATTTTTTAATATATATTTTTTAAATTGACGGGCCTAATTTGCCTTTGAATCCAAGAGCTGGTAGTATCTTTTTAAATGAGTACATGAGGCGCTATAGGATTATATGTTCTCGTGCCACAAACAAGTACCTACAACAAGATCTTGTTGCACATCTTTGGGCCAAAAGAAGCATGGAGTAGGTGTTTAAGTTTTATGTTGTTAAATGTTTTTAAAAATATTGTTTAAGTGTCATGTTGGTGAATTTTTTTTATGTTGTATAATTTTTATGTTGTTTAATGTTATTTAATGTTGTTTAATATTGTTTAATGTTGTTCCATGTTACTTAATGTTATTTAATGGCTTAGGAAGTTATAGGAAAAAAAATTGAAGAGAAAAAAAAAGGTAAAAAAAAACAAATATTCAAATATAACGGCTAGCTGACATCAGCTAACCGTTGCATTCAAATTTGTGGCCCTGCTCGGGAGTGGCTGGCTGGCCGGGTTGGGCCAGCCGGTCGACCCTTTGGCCCTTTTTTGTCTCGTGGGGCCCACGAGCCCTTTGGCCTAGCCTTCGGTTGGAGATGATTTTCGAGCTATTTTCTGCCATCTGGCCCTCTAAACCCTTCGGTTGTAGATGGCCTAATGTCTCACCCTTAGTTACTCGACATCTATAAAATCAACGGATGCTAAAAGCATGGAGTGTTGATAGATAGACATCTAGCAAAATAAAATGTAGATAAACAAATAAGAGAAATGGTAGACACTCTTAAAACTACAACTCTCCAAGGACTCTCTATCATCCTGCAATTTAATGTCAATTATCGTGTCAACATTATAAAATATTATGCTAAAAAATGTGGTAACAACAATTCTATAACAAGTTTTACTTCTGAAAAAGTTCTTTTTAGCATTTCTCAAGAAATAATGAACCTCACAATTTTAGGTCACTTATCCTTGCAAATGGAAAAACAAAGGTGTAGAGCCAAAAATATTCACTAGGCGACACGCGGACTTTTGGACAAAAGAGGACAAAAATACCCTTAAGGCATACCGAGGTTCCTACGCGCAAGCAGCGTGAAATTATCTTTCAACCAAGTCAGAAATGTCCAAAATAGGTAACAATTCAAAACCTATTTCATTCCATATATTTTTTACCTCACTTTCTCTCTTTTAGCCAAATAATTAGCTAGTCATTCTATAACCTACCAAATCTTCCGCATAAGTTAAGTTAATTGACAAATTAATGGGATTATTACCTAATAAACTCAATAATTTTCAATTAAATTATCATTTAAGCCTAAAAATCACCCTAAAGGCCGGTTATCCCTTTCCAAAATGGGGGTCGGCCGTTTCCTTGTTTTCCCACCATAATTTGTCCTTTTTGACATTGATCAGCTAATCTTGTCAACCAATATTTTATTGATTAGCTGATTATACCATTAAAAACATTCATTTTATGTTTAATTAGCCAAATAAATTGGCTAATTAAACCTAAATTAAACTTAAAAACCCTAGCCACCTCCTATCCCTATAAATATACTCCCATTCTCACCAAAAAAACCAATTTCAATACTCTTGCAAAAATCCCAAAATTCTCTAAACACTATTTCTCTCTAAATTCTAATTTTGGCATCGGAGGTTCTTCGGCCAAAGCCCCCTCATTCATCGTGGGCGTGTGAGGCTTGTGGCCATAACCAAGGGTGTTATTTATTTTGTAGGTGCAATTTTGTCCAAGATCAAGGAGGAAGAAATTTGCATCCACAAATTGGTGCTTTCATTGAGAGTTGAAATCCATACTCGTAGAAGACTCTCGCACAAAAAGATCCGTGAGGCTAACAATAAGTGGAGCAGCACCACCACCACCACGAGTTTCCACTATGGGAACCACCACGATGGCTACCTCGGTAGCCACGCGTGGCGAGGTCCATGGTGCCTTCACCACGGCTCGAGCCGTGCTATCCAAGGCTCACGGCACCAAGACCACGGCCCAAGTCGTGCCATCCAAGTTTGCACGAGCCCGGGCCCAAGCCTCGCATTCGCTTGCATCACATACTAAGCAGCCTATTCCAGCCAAGCAACCTGCTCTCGCGGCCCAGCTTGCTCCTGCCAAGCAGCCTACTCTCGTGACCCAGCCTGCTTCCGACGAGCAGCCCACTCCCGTGGTCCAGCCTGCTCCTGCCAAGCAGCCTGCTCTCGTGACCTAGCCTGCTTCCATCGAGCAGCCCACTCTCGTGGCCCAGCCTGCTCCTGCCAAATAGCATGCTCTCATGACCCAGCCTACTCCCGACGAGCAACCCACTCCCGTGGTTCAGCTTACTTCCGTCGAGCAGCCCACTCCTATGGCCCAGCCTGCTCTCGTCGAGCAGCCCACTCTCACAGCCCAACCTGCTCCCGAGACCCAGCTTGCACCCGACGAACAGCCTACTCCCGTGGCCCAGCCAGCTCTAATCGAGCAGCCCACTCTCACGGCCCAGCCTGCTCTCGTGGCTTTCCAAGCAGCCCAAGTCGGCCCAAGACTATCTCAACCATCCGGACCTACCATTGAGCCGGGGGCATTCTCACCACATTTTTTCACGGATTTGACATTTCCCAACTCAAATCTCGCGCCCGGAGTCTACCACCCTTCCACTGCCCAAGGAGGCGCATTCCTTCCAAGCTCTTCCAATCCAAATGGTGAACAACACTTGTCTCGACAAGTCATAGAGTTGACGAGCGCCCTTCCACAACAGACAACCTTGGTGAATCAACTTTTGCAACGCATCGGGATCCAACGTGCCCCGGATGAGGTATCCCGAAGTAGGACAAGGGCAGACAGACCTTTCCAGCAGCGTCCCGGCAAGCAGCCACTCGACCAGCCACGAGCTGAACGTTTTGGGCAGTGTACATTCCCGTCTTAGCGCGCGGAAGAGCATGCACTCTCGACTAGGCCCACGGACGAGCATACATTCACGGTTGGGGTCATACTCCGATAGTCAACATGAGCAACCTTCCGGACAAAGTGTCCATTCGCGGCTAAGCCCATAAGGAACATCATCCACCTCACATCAGAGTAGGCAGCACGACGGACGGAGAGAAGCAGTTACTCAATCCCGCTCAAGTTTAACAGCAGCCTGCGAAGAACTCGCTCGCCTGCTAGGAACGCACCACATGCACTGCATCCTCGGCATAGACGAACCAAACACATAGAAGAGCAGCCTAGACCAGCAAGTCATGGCTGGGGGCAGCCGAGAGCTCTGCTACCCCCAACAAAGGTAAATTCAGGAAGAAGTAGAGAGACTATTGACCAAGCGATTGCATGATTTCCAAAGCAACGAGGTCACCGACGAGGCACTACGACAGAACATGACCAACATAAACAGGTCACCCTTCATGGATGAGATCGAGCAGGCAGAGCCTCCACGCGAGTTCAGCATGCCACATTTCACTTCTTTCAAATGAGATGAAGACCCAGAGAGACACTTAAAGCGCTACCGAAGCGCAATGATCCTTTATCGAAACAACGATGATCTCATGTGCAAGATATTCGCCACCACTCTACAAGGCGAGGCGCAAGATTGGTTCTACACCCTGCCACCACAATCCATCCGGAATTTCTTTTCACCAAAGAATATTCATCTTATCGCTCGATCAAAAAGAAGTCTGACCATTTGTTTGACGTCAAGAAGAACCCAAAGGAGTCGCTTCGCGACTATGTGAGGAGGTTCAAAGTAGATAAGGCAAAAATAGTCGGATGCAACGACTCGATAGCTAGAGCAGCCTTCCAAAAAAGACATCTAGCAGACTACCCGCTATTCGGAAAATTGATCATGAAAAAAGATCTAACTCTGGCAAACTCTTTTGCTTTAGCAGAGAAGCATGCACTTTGGGATGAGGCTCGCCATTGCACATTCAAGGACTTGAAGAAGTACCTGACATCACCTCCCTAGAAGCAGCGGAGGACTTATTCGCATGTTTGACGGTATCTAAAGTAGCAATAAGCTCTACCATCATGCGAGAATAGATGGGGGCCCAACTACCTGTATTCTACAGTTCAAAAGCTCTCATCGATGCTATTAAAAATTCAAAAGCTAACTTTGGCGATAATTGTTGTAACCCAAACGCTTAAGTTTTACCTTCAAATGCAAGCAATCATCATCATGACACACTATTCCGCCGAATCCAAACCGACGACGATAAAGGCGTAGACCCTGGTAGAAGTAAAGTTTTCTGACGAACGTAACAACTCGGCCCAACGACGCCCCGAAGGCAGCCGAGCACACTTTAGCCATACCTGCTCCCTCAATGGAGATTTATGGCGTTTGCATGTCGACGGCGCATCCAACTACGAAGGCTCGTGAGCAGCCGTGGTTCTTGCCACCTAGACGTTTCAATGCTCAAGCAGGCGATCACTCTAAGCTTCAAAGCATCTAACAACGAAGCAGAGTACGAAGCCCCACTAACAGGCCTTCGAATGACAAAAGACTTGGTGGTGAAAAAGCTTTCCATTCATTCTGAGTCCTAGCTAATCACCAGCTAGACTACCAGGGGCAAAGGCATAATGATCGTGGCAACCGATTACTTCACCAAATAAGTAGAAGCAGAGCCCATGACGATCATGGTTCAGACGGACATAGAGCGCTTCATATGAAGGAGTATCATTTACCGATTTGGCATCTCTTAATCCATCGTCACCGACAACGGCCCACAATTCGTGGGCAAAGATTTGGCGAAGATCTTCCAAAAATATGGCATCAAGCAACACATGTCTACGCCAAGATATCCTCAAGGCAATAAGCGGGCCAAAGCATCCACTAAGATGATCATCGACTGCCACAAGAAATCCCCCACCAATAAGAAAAGAAAATGGCCAGACGAACTCTAAGGATGTCTATGGGCTTATCGCACAACCAAAAGACGAGCAACCGAAAGGAGATGGCCATAAGCTTAGATCTGGCAGAAGAGATGCGCGAATAGACTATCACTCGCATTGCAGACTACCAGCATCAACTCCTCTCCAGCTGCAACAAAAGGGCCAAGATCCGGCAGTTCCAGCCCGGAGATCTGGTCATAAGAAAAACCTTCATCACTGCCAGCAGAAAAGGCTCCAAAAATATGGATCCCATCTGGGAAAGTCCGTACAAGATCAGCAGAGTAGGTGGCAAGAACAATTACACCCTCGCCACCATAAAACGACAAAAAGATCGAAAAACAATGGAACGCCTACAATCTGAGGAAGTACCATGTGTGACCTCTCGCTACATCAAAGCCCGAAGACTCAAGCAGCTCAACGGGCACTACCAGGGGCAAAATCATAATGATCGTGGCAACCGACTACTTCACCAAATAAGTAGAAGCAGAGCCCATGACGATCATGGTTCAGACGGACATAGAGCGCTTCATATAAAGGAGTATCATTTGCCGATTTGGCATCCCTTAATCCATCGTCACCGACAACGGCCCACAATTCGTGGGCAAAGATTTGGTGAAGATCTTCCAAAAATATGGCATCAAGCAGCACATGTCTACGCCAAGATATCCTCAAGGCAATAGGCGGGCCAAAGCATCCACTAAGATGATCATCGACTACTACAAGAAATCCCCCACCAATAAGAAAAGAAAATGGCCAGACGAACTCCAAGGATGTCTATGGGCTTATCGCACAAGCAAAAGATGAGCAACCGAAAGGAGATGGCCACAAGCTTAGATCTGGCAGAAAAGAGGCGCGAACAGACTATCACTCGCATTGCAGCCTACCAGCATCAGCTCCTCTCCAGTTACAACAAAAGGGCCAAGATCCGGCAGTTCCAGCCCGGAGATCCGGTCATAAGAAAAACCTTCATCACTGCCAGCAGAAAAGGCTCCAAAAATATGGATCCCATCTGGGAAAGTCCGTACAAGATCAGCATAGTAGATGGCAAGAACAATTACACCCTTGCCACCATAAAACGACAAAAAGATTGAAAAACAATGGAACGCCTACAATCTGAGGAAGTACCATGTGTGACCTCTCGTTACATCAAAGCCCGAAGACTCAAGCAGCTCGACGGGCACTACCTCACCAGCGAGGATTATCCAGTTGTTATGCAGTTCTTACCTTACATCTAAGTTCTTGTTCGTTTAACTTGTTTTTCAATGAGGAATTCAAAAGTAATCACGACCTGGCTTGGCTGCATGCTTACAACAACTGATCACTCCTGCACTTTAAAAGAAGACTGCGCCCTTCTTAGGGACTTACCGCAAGAAATGCGCCTCCCGAGGGACCAACCATGCTCTCCAGTGTGAGAGGGTAAACTAATTGCTCTCCAACGCGAGAGGGTAAACCAATTCTCCGACACCCACATGGGTCAGCTCTCCAAGAATGAGAGGATAAACTCTACACTCCGAATATCCAGACGTGGATGAGCCGGGCTGCCCTAGTATAACTAGATGCACGATGGCTTGTGCCGAGATTCCTAGAAGTAGCCGCAATGGTCTTTTTCAAGGCTTAGCTAACTGAAGGATTTTGGGTCTCTTGGCCTAATCCGTGGGGAACCTGGCCCTAGAGACAGAGAGGGCACATTACGCAGTACATCCGATGGACGGCTGCCCTGGAATCCTAAAGCTGCTACCAAGTGCACTAAGGTAGCCTACGGATTCCGGAAGACTGCCTACGGCTTACCCTTCGAGCAGTAAAGCCGCACTAGACTTATACAACCGCACATTCTTGTGAGAGGTTAAACAAACTAGCACGCATATACGAAGTTTTATCCACTGCCGACATGCTACGTAGTCGATAAGCTTCACCTCTGCCAAGCGCGGAACAACCTACACCAAGTCCTCAAGTGTTGTGATACTTGCTACGCAACTTACGGAATTGGAGAAAGTCAAGGTTAACAGCCTAGTGGTTACGCGGACTTGTCTGCTTCTGTAAGTAAGGCATCCAGCTGCCAACCCAATGGCTAACAACTTTGCAAAGTTCTACACCAACACATACGGCTGCATAGGCTACGCGAGCTTGTCTGCTTATAAAAAAATAGCATGCTTGCCACTGGTCTATCAAGTTTAAAGGTTAGGGCATGAACAAAAGAAGCAAAAATGAAGAAAAGCTAAGGAAAACATGTTTATAAACGACTAGCAAAGGTCGAAGAAGTTCAAGCAAAACAAGAGCTACAAGGAAAAACAAAGAAAATCTTAAAGGCTACCTAGATGACTACACTTTAGCAGCTTGGACATCCCACGACTATTCGGTCGCCACACCTTCAGCAGCCGCGAAGCTCTTAGCAGCGGCATCACCCATGACTGCTCCAGCCTGGGTACCAACTTCTCCAACTACTTCACCAATACCAACATGGACGCACTGCAGCTCATCCACTTCTTTCTTCAAACTTTCGTTGATCTTCAGTACACCTTGAAGTTCCAACACTTGGGGTTCAAGCCTATCGACGATTCTCTTGAAGTGGATCACTTGATTATAAGCAGCAATCAACTTTTCATCATTTGCATAAGCAGCGAAAGAAGTCTTTGGTTTTTTCTCAGCCCGCATCTCTTGAGCAGGCAGAGAAGATCCCTTTTCCCACCTTCACTTGCAGCAGGATCCACAATGGTGATTAGACGAGCCAATGCATCCGCCTTGATCCTATTCACTTCTTATTTTGGGAGCAGCCCACGTTTCTCCTAACGAAGAGAGTTAAAGTAGCCAACGCCATTCGTGGTACCCAGCAGGAGAGTTCAACCCAACATTCCAGCAGCTCATGAGGCCCGCAACCTCTTCATTTCTCTTAATCACCTGCCTAGCTCGTGCTATGTCCAAAAAGACATGAGCCATGTGACTCGCCTAGCACTGCGCCACAGCGCCACAATCCGTGGCCCCAGCCATACAAGCTGCCATTGGTTCTAGCCAAGTCGAGCAGCTTAAAGCATTAGTCCCTGCCACAATACCTCATTGGCCCATGCCGAGCCGACTCCTGGCCCATGCCAGCCGACGTGCCGCACCACCCCGACGGCTGCCCTGAGGTTGCACCATCCAAGAAGAAGACAAGGAAAATTAATTTTTTCTTACCTCAGTGCAGCACGAAGAAGACGAAGAAAACAACGAAATACGGTCATTTGCACGGGCAAGATGTAGAAAATTGCTAGAGAAGGGGGAACGAATATCCTCTAAGCTATCTCTCTCTTGTAGGGTAGAATAAATCGCTCTCCAAAGTTGATTTAATAACCCACTTAAGGTGGACTTAAATAGGCTTTGAAAGAAATTTATTTCCCTTTCCTAGAAGTATCTAATTTCCTATTAAAGAGATAATCTAAATCAAAATAGGAAGCAGTCCTACGTTTCCTAAAGCAAGATGATCTCTACACCTGCTGCCCTTTCTTACGAGCAGCCCAACAGGTGTGAGGGCATTTGTAGAGCCAAAAATATTCACTAGGCGACACGCGGACTTTTGGACAAAATAGGACAAAAATACCCTTAAGGCATACCGAGGTTCCTACGCGCAAGCAGCGTGAAATTATCTTTCAACCAAGTCAGAAATGCCCAAAATAGGTAACAATTCAAAACCTATTTCATTCCATATATTTTTTACCTCACTTTCTCTCTTTTAGCCAAACAATTAGCTAGTCATTCTATAACCTACCAAATCTTCCGCATAAATTAAGTTAATTGACAAATTAATGGGATTATTACCTAATAAACTCAATAATTTTCAATTAAATTATCATTTAAGCCTAAAAATCACCCTAAAGGCCGGTTATCCCTCTCCAAAATGGGGGTCGGCCATTTCCTTGTTTTCCCACCATAATTTGCCCTTTTTGACATTGATCAGCTAATCTTGTCAACCAATATTTTATTGATTAGCTGATTATACCATTTAAAACATTCATTTTATGTTTAATTAGCCAAATAAATTGGCTAATTAAACCTAAATTAAACCTAAAAACCCTAGCCACCTCCTATCCCTATAAATATACTCCCATTCTCACCAAAAAACCAATTCCAATACTCTTGCAAAAATCCCAAAATTCTTTAAACACTATTTCTCTCTAAATTCTAACTTTGGCATCGGAGGTTCTTCAGCCAAAGCTCCCCCATTCATCGTGGGCGTGTGAGGCTTGTGGCCATAACCAAATGTGTTATTTATTTTGTAGGTGCAATTTTGTCCAAGATCAAGGAGGAAGAAATTTGCATCCATAAAAGGGGTATGCTATCCACATACCTTTTTTTACTTCTCTCACACATCTTGTTAATTTTTGTTATTTGATCTTCTTCAATTTATCTTATCCGACAGTCAAAAATTAAAAAGGTGTAAGAGAAGTAAAAAAGAATATGTGAATATCACATCCAAAAACAAATTAGGTCAAGTTTTTTAATGGTAGCAACATCGGAATCCGAGACAAAAGGACATGGCAATGAACAATGGACCCCAAAAATCATCTTTGTGGAATCCCACTTTATCTTTTTGACAATCAAAAGTAGAAGATGTTGGCAACACGAATACTATTTGCTCCACTCATAAAAAAAAGGTAATAGCAATTTTTATAGTGTACGAAAATCATTTCTCAACACTAATTTCGCTGCACGGAAGCAAAATTGGTCGAAAATGAAACAAAAATCATGCTATTATTTGCCAACTCTCATAGCAAATCTAATTGCATGAATATATAAACTCGAGTAAATACATATCTTAAAAGGACGAAAGTGTCCATATACTCAAATGGTTTCTGTAAAATTTACTCCTTCGAGAGGACGGAAACTATGAGCGATGGTCATCAAAACCGTCGTCGAAGTTCAGAGAGTAGCTCTGAAGATCATAGCTGAACCGGTTGTAGCACTTTTTCCGTCCCAAACCTTGTTTCAATTGTGACTTCAACTTCCAAAACAACTGCCTCAAAAGATATGAACCGCGGCAACAACCCATCAACGATGTGCTTCTTTGAGTGCCAACAAGCTTGACCTCAGACCCGGCGCTTGCGATTCTCTTCAATGACTTCGAACACTGGATTTTCCAACAGCCAGAGATGCTAGAAACTGATTTGTGGTTCCCCCTCCAGCTTTGGCTGTGCTGTTTTATAGAGAGAGATCGTATGGGTGAAAGCAAAAGGCAGCAGCAAGAATGGTGTAACTAGAAAACAGGCAGAGCCACAGATTAAGCTTTCAAGTAACAATTCCACTAGCAGGCATCATCATCGACATGTCACATTGTCATTGGTCGACGCGGATAAACTTTCAAGGAACAACTTCCACTAGCAGGCATCACCAACGACGTGTCACATTGTCATTGGTCGACGCAGATAAACGTTACAATCAACAGTCAATTAAACTTTTCTTTGATACTATTCCAGGTCATATAGGTCCCAGATTTGAGAAGGAATTGATAACTTGCGTCAAGTGCTGTGTCAGTCGAAGGGAGAAAAGCACTTTTGAAAAAAGTTGATTGTTCTTATCTGTTGTTTTTTTTGCTTCTGTTTCAATCAAAGGAAGCTTGATGACGAACTTTCCTGGAAGCATATAAGTGGAATGAGGTCGACTCCTGTGCCTAAAGTTTTACACCGACCATACCTACAAGAACAATGTAAACTGAGTAATCAATTTCTTTGAACTTCATACGTCGTTTTCATCACATGGTTGATCATAAAAGGCCCCACAAAGATCACCCAAAATTGTGTCGGGTAGATCTTCGATACGAATACGTTTAAGAAAAAAATAATTAAGCACAACTGTGATTACGAAGCATATATCTGAACAAAATATACCTACACTAATGCATTTTCAGACTTTCTTTTGTTCCAACTTCAACCGATTTATAAGATTTCGATTTACATATATTTAGTTCCATAAAATCTAAGCCTACTTCGACTTAATTTGTCTAACACTTCATATAAAGAGCAATAAGTGGCTAACGAAGTAGCAGTTATTCAGATTTGCATGGAGGATAAATATTCTTACAGATGACTTACCAAATGTTTCAGAACAGTTCAAGCTCCATCGGCGACTTCAGGCTACATGAGAGCCGTATATATGAAAAATGTAAAGGCACCCAATTCTCTCGGCAAGTTCACCTGGAATTAAGTTACGAGTTAATTCTAAAACTTCCTTGTAAGCATTAAATTTTAACAGAAAAGGGGAGGGGAGTGCAGTCATTGTGCTCCTTCTTATCATTAGCGCAGTCGCAGCATCTGCAGAACAAAATGTATGTGAATTTCTGACTGTAACAGAATTATTTTCTCGGGAAAATTAGACGTCTTGGCAAATATTATCACTAGGAAGAGGAGTTAAAATCGAAAACCTCATTTTCGAAAAATCTCCTCGAAATTGAATCTGAATTTCGTTCAAGTAAAGTCTGAACAAGGGTGACCTGCAGTACAAGTATTGCGTGCTGCAACTGAAAGACATACACTTGAAACAAGCGTTAAAAACTCCATAAAACTAAACCAGTTTACGATGTCATGTGAGATTCATATCATCACATGTAAGTATTAAATACTGTACCCTTGTACACGTAAGTGCTTCCTCTTTAGATTTAAGATTTGTGTAGATTGAGAAGTGGAATAGCATAATCTACCCCAATGTCAACAATGGAGTTTATAGGTAATTAGTTACTAATTAATCCTCTAATTCTTTGTTGTTTCCACAATACAATATTATAAACTCCTCTAACCTCTAATCTAACAAATTCACTTAATTCAAGTCTGCATTTAATTTCAACCATGAGTAGGGGAATATGCACGAATTGAACCGGTCATAAGAGGTTTAGTGTGGTTAAGTTTTATTTTTTATTAGAAATTTGAAGCTAGATTTATTTGTGATTGCATCCTTTTTCGTTAAGCAATAATTCCAATTTTGATCCTATATTTTCTGCCCATTTTGCAGATGTGGGTTTGCTCAGTCTCAAAAAGCATACGATACAGCGGTGAACGAGTTGTTCGACACACTGGACACGATCGAAGATCATTTAAGCTGTTGGAGATACTTGTGTGGAGATGAACTCACACATGCAGATGTTTGCTTGTTCACCACGTTAACCCGATTCGATCTCGTCTACAATGTGTTGTTCAGATGCACGAAGAAGAAGCTGCTCGAGTATCCCAACCTTCATGCTACTGAAGAGAGATTGGTGTTTTTCTACAGATTCCGGAGGTTGCGGAAACTTGCAATTTTACAGCTATTATGGGAGGGTACTACAAAACCATTTGTCCGCTAAATCCCGGCAGCATTCAACCGGTCATGCCTGCTGGGTGCGACGGCGCTTTATGTTTCTTAAGCTATACAAGTCAGTTCAGATGTGAATTTTGTATTCACGCAAAGCAAAGCAAAGCAAAACAGAACCAAGAAAAACGCATTATATAGCATCGCCGTATCAGCAGCCATATAGAACTGCAGTTATTTAAGCAGTACCACTAGCCTCTGCAAACACAGCACGCAGGCAGCGTCTGACCCAAAATGTACCATCAAATCATCAATGGAATAAGGCACCAAATTGGCCATATCTGTATAAAACCCTGTACAAAAAACATCCAAAAGATCTATCCTTGGCTTGATTTTGCACCTATCCTTTATGTTCGACCAAAGACAACAACCATCAACACGCTGATCCCTGACACAAAGTACTTAACGAGCATTCCCGGTGTTCACCTTGCAATTGATCCAGATCTAGATCCTGTTGCATGTAGAAGTGAAAATGAAGGTTAGTATCAGAAGCAACATGTGATTACAAGAACAATCAAAGAGTACCCCAATGACTAATAAACCAGATGAAGCTTTCAACTCGGACTAATACATATCAAACATGTACACAGATAAGCCAGGCAAGAAAATGATCGTCACCAACAAACAAGGGATGGTGCAAATATTGGTGCAAGGGACACAAATGGAAAATACACTTACTATTTGAACGTTTCATGTTCCTGCAGAATTTGCTGCCACATTGGCACTGGAACACCTTCACAGGATGATCATGGTCGTCGAAGTCAATGCCATAATCCTGCAAAAACATCCCGAATAATGCAGTTAAGAGGGGCACATAAATCCAAAGAGTCATGTATACATACTATATCTATATCCAGGGCCCTGTCACCAAAATTATACAATAACATCAAATAATGCAGTCTAAGTAGGAAATTGATCTGCATGAATTAAGGTATCATTTTGTGCTTGAACATTTTTAAAGGATGAAGTTAAGTGTTGTGTTTGGGATAAGCGCAAGTCAGCATACCATATTCAGATATATCTATCTGTTGTGTGGTGGTAGGTTCGAAGTAGGTACTCGTGCATCAGGCATGTTTAACTAAATCATATCAATCAACCGTTCCCGTTTATGCATTTTTAATTTAATGAGAATGAGGCCTTTCACAGTCAATAGATAAACAGTTCTGCCGAAAGTCAATTAACCGTACAACTTCTAAGAACTAGAGCAGTCAATTGAACTAAAAAGTAGTAATGAAGATCACTTATAGATATAGCATTGTACGTACATATTCCCATAACCAATCGAGCACCATCACCAAAATTAGTTATGAAACTAAAATCAGAAAAATACTTATACAACTCATCAATTTGGTGAAATTAAAATGAAAACATTAGATTAAAATGGAATTACAGTGGGCTTACGTTGACAAAAGAATGATTCATAAAGATAAAATTTCTTACCCAGGTTAGCTCTTCCAAGGCATCTACTTTTCTTGTTGTGAAAAAGGCAAGCTGCACAAGACGACATAACAATATTTATACTTGGTACCTTGAAGAATAATGTCTGCAATCATCAACAAAGTAGATGGCTATAACTACACAAATGAAGGATCAAAGGTTCCATACATGATAGTAGCAATGATCTGGGGTCTCCACTTCAACTGGGATTTCAACCAAGTTTGCATCCAGACATCTAGTATAATATGCAAAACAGACACCACAGTAGTAAATATCTTAGTAAAAGAAGCATAACGTATCATATGAATGGAAGACATGACTAAACTGAGAGTGCAGGCAAACAATGAAGTGCCATTACCTGTGATTAATAAACCTAGCAACATTTCCGTAGTTTGTAGCATCCAAACAGAGAGCTTCTTTATCCCTCAAATCTGCTTTGGAAGCCCAATTTGCATCCAGTCGCACAGGATAGGGACGTTTGCCACTTCTGGAGCTTTTAATGTTCCTCTCATGTAACTCTTTGCTGGTTAAAACTTCTCCAACATACTCACACACAAAGGCACCTTTTGGCAGGTCCTCCAAGGTTCGGAGACCCCATCCTTTTCCTTCAGAAGTGAAAAACACCTGGAATACAGCACAAATCAAACAAAGTGTTCCGACAAAAAGTATTGTACAAGAAAATTTTGTATTGACATTTATCTTTGAGAATATAACTACTAATACTCATGAACAATTTATCCACAAGATTTACATCAGTAAGAAAACAAGTACCCCACTCCATCAACTAACGTTAAACAGAAAGATCGCTTTGAACAGATTCCAACCTGCAATTTGCAATTTAAGCCTCTCTGGACCACTCGATTTCCACACTGTCTATGGCAGCCACACTTGCTCCAGCATTCTTTAATAAATTGCCTCCTTAAGTGGCCCTTGCATGGTTCTAAACAATCATCATTCTTAACTCTTTCAAGTGGGCAGCTTTTACAATAGAAAGGACGGTGCTGTTGAGGGTTGCGAATCATAGAGATACACTCTTCCAGGAAATCATCCTTTAGAAGGCCTTCTCGCGTGTAAGCAAAATCCCCCTCAGTCTGAGATGCACAAGCACAAGGTACAGACGCCGATAGGCAATCACCAAAGCAAGTTGGGCAGCAATTTGCATCCCCAATACCAGAAAGACGGAGGTTAATAGCAGCATCTTGGAAAACAAGGCTTCGGGAGATATAGAAGAAGGATGGTGGATATTCATTGTTTTTTTCATTTACCCATGGTATTTTGACTCTTTCTTCCCCTTTGGTTATGTCATCAATGTCATGATAACTCCTTAAATCATCAGGAGGTAGATCACAATGTTGTACAACAACCAGGCCACGAGAGGCTTCCAGTTCACCTTCCTTATCAACATCAGCAAAACCATTAGAATCAGCCCTCTCACCTGCTTGTCTGCATTCAGCAACACCATTCAGAGACAGGGGTAGTCTGGGAATTTCATGAGCAGTAACAGCAACGGGCCCATTCAAAGAACATGGCTGCATGCATAATGTTTCCTTAGTTCCATGCACGGAATCCCAAGCAGTAGTTTTTTTCAATGCATCAAGATTTGGTGATACACTTATAGATCCATCCTGCGATTCACCATTGGAATTAGTTCCCAGTTCCAAGAAGCTCTCACACATATGCCCCAACAGATTCTTTAGAGAAAAGTAGGGGTCAATGATTTTGTATGAATGCAGATATTTTTCCTCCGTCAATTTTATGACAGCATCTAGATTAGGCATATGAAAATCTGGTCGTCTAATAGCTGAATTGCAATTGAATGAAAGCTTTACCTCTCCTAAGGGTGAAGATGCAACTTCTAAATTAGAAGATTCCTCTTCTAAGGTTGCAAGTTCAAAGTTCGTATTCCTCTCATTAGATGAAGCTACAATATCACCTCTTGAACTTTCTCTCTCCTGGGATGCCACAGGTTCTTGATCATTTTGTTCCCCAGTTGCACCATTTTGGAGTGGAGGTTTTTCTTTACTTGAGAGATCTGCAAAAGAACAAAACAAAAAATTTTGTACAAGAAGATTATTGAAGTTTTATGCCGGTGTTATAATACCCAAAAAAGTTTGTTCCACTATGTATTATTTTTTATGTTAAATTGGCAGTCAGATATATTTATTTCATGGTTAGAGTAGTTTATTTTGGTTCCTGGTTCCAACTATCCATCAGGTGAGATATCAATGATGGCATACTATAAGGCGAACAAAGTACCTGGAAGGATGACTGCTATAGGAACCTCATCTTGTGCCATGTCATCAGTGAAGGGCTCATCTTTAGGCTTCATTAATTGATGATTGTCAACCCTATGTTTCGGCAAAAGAACGATGCCTGACTCAATAATTCGCTTTCCATGCTGTGGTACGGGATTAGACACAACAGGTTGCTTGCCCTTATTTTTGTTACTACGATGGGGTGAAACTGGTTGATGCAATTCAGCCCTTGAGTCAGGTGACCGTGTAAGTAACTCATCTTTCTCCACTTTTGGCCTTATCAATAAAGGCCCACCTAACATAGGGTTGCAGGTACTTGGGGATGGTGAAAGTTGACCCCCATGGGTTTTTCGCAACCTTTTCAGGGGACGTTCAGGTTGATGAGGCAGTGGCAATTCTTCCCCAATATTATCCTCCGGCTAGATAATAGACCACAAGGCAAGTTAGCAGATATAGGTAAACAGGTGAGAATGTGAGACACAAGCAAGGGAGCCAAGTGTACATACATCAGTATTTGTAGATTTCTTCTTCTGTGATGAACCCTCATCACCACTTGAATGTATCCTTTTCGAGGGACGAGCAGGTTCACGACGCAGCCGAGGCTCTTCTTCCATATCTTCCTCCTGATAGGTAACAGGCCATAATATGTCAGGATTGTAACCATAGATATGTCAGAAACTATAGCCACAAGGATGAGAAAAACAAGAAATAAAATCAAAATACCAGGTAACTTCAATTACATACATCATAGTTCTTGCTTTTCTTCTTCTCCTTCTTCTCTTCCACCCCCTAACAGAATAAATCAAAATCAAACAGACATAAGTAAGGAGAGAGAGAGAGAATGGAAGTGGAATACAGAATGCCTGACAAAAGGGAAAGAAATACACCTGAGTATCCTCCGCATCAAATATAGCATCTACAAGAACTCTATAATTCTCTTCTTCAATCAGTTCCCAGTTTTTGTCAAATAATCTCAAGAGATTTTTCAAAACTGGCTTGACCTGTTTTTCATTAATACCAAGCTCTGCCATTGCTTTAAAGGCTGCGTTTACCCTTGGATTTGGCGCCATCACTGTCCGCTCACACTTATTTCAACGAGCCGCCCAATGCAAAATGTACCTACATTTTCCAACATTTCTGAGAAAAATGCCCAAATAGGAGTTGAAAGAAATAGATATGCAAGTTCATTACACAATCAAAAGGCTACCACCATCAAACCCTTCACCCTTGTAACTAAAATACAATCGATGTAAGAGTATTAGAGGTTTCACCATATCACTCAACAGTCGGATGTTCCAATATCCTTAAAGCTACACAAACAACAGTTGTTAAAATCCTAACGAAAGATAACAGATTTAACTGATAGTTTCCTATTTGCATATATGCAAATTTCATTTTTACTTCCCAGCCTGCCCAGCATAAACGAAACAGCCCCTTTCGGATTTTAAAAATAATAGCATGTCTATACTAGAAAAGCATCAGAGCAACACGATATGAAACCGAATCATAAATACACATCAATCAGAAGTTCCAAACGACTAACATTAGTTCAGATATATTATATGAACACAGAAACCTCTCTCTCCTCTCTCCTCTATCCTTTATCCTCCTCTCTCTCACACACAGGGAAGAGAGAGAGAGAGAGAGAGAGAGAGAGAGCTCCCAAAAACAAAACTTGAACCAATAAAATCTACATGCATGCAAAAAAGAGCACTAACAAGAAGCTTACCAAGAAAACCTCTTTGGAGCTTGATTCAGGCTACCAAAACCTGAAAACAACCCAAAAACAAGAGTAAGAAACCACAAGATATTTTCTTTCACCTACATTTTCTCAGTAACCAAACAGAATTTCCAGAAATATATTCTCAAAACCAAAAACAAAAACAACCCCAAACCAATGTACCCAGAAATTCATGGAAATGAAAACCAAGAACCCAGAACTTGAAAACGTTTCCCAAACGCACTGTACAGAAGAGGAAAAACATTTCGAAAAACCCCAAAAACAAACGCAAAATTGGAAAACGGAGAGGTCCGAGGACCGAAATTGTTTTCGAAAAACAAAAATTTGAAATATGGGTAGCGAGCTTACCAGCATTTTTTGAAGAAATTGGGAGGAGTGAGAGAGTGAGAGTGTTTAGAATTAGGGTTTTACAAATTTGATCCGTTTTACCCCATATTTACTTGGGTTTGCTCTCAACGGATGTGTAACTGTAAGAACACTTGTCATGTCCTGAGGGCGAGTACACTAACGTCTGAATATTTAATCGATAATTTATATAGTAACTTGGCTTTGGTAAAATTTCAAAACACAAGTCGCAACTCTTTCTTAGATGGTTGATTCACACATAACAAGAAGCTAGATGGTAACTATTAAGTTAAACTTGTAATTACTTGCTAACTAAATCAAATATTTTAGCCCTATTAGAAATAATATTTTTCCAAATGGGAGTTTTGTCGATGATTGCATTAGTGTGATTACAATTTCATTTTCATCTCATGATGAAGCACAAAAGAAGAACGTGTAAAGCCTTTTTTAGATGGCCACTAAATTTATGTGCTATATAGTCGTTTTAATCTTTTAAGTTAACTATGATCCCCACTTTATAATGCAATTTTCTACCTTCATTACATTAAGAAATGCAATTAAAGGAAATATATGTCTGTCCATTTTTTCTAATTGAAAATATGTTCATTTTATCAGCAAACCAAGGTTGTGTTATTGCTCTCTTTGCAGTTGAGTTTGAATTCCATTTTATTTAGATTGTAGTACTTTAGAAAATATCATCTTATTAAGCACATTGTTCTAAAAAGTGACCTAGGCGCTAAGAGGAAGCCGGCATTTCGATTAAGGCTTAGGCGTTTAGAAAATCGGTGAAGCCTCTAAATGGCAATTAGGTGGTGTAGGCGGGCTCTAGGTAATTCAATTTTTTTATTTTTTACTTTTTTAGGTTAAGGGTTGGACAATAATTTTCTTATAAAATAACGATGGACTTTCTTTCTTGTAAAGTAACTCTAAATACACGTGTCATTTTATGTATTCAATATATTGTAGCTACTTATTTGTATGTTTTTTGTGTTTTTTTTTTGTTATAATTTAACTTAATTAAAAGGGTTTTTATCACAAATGATCCCTGAAATTGACTCAGCCCATCAAGATGGTCCCTGAAATTGAAAATCGATCAATGTAGTCCCTGAAATTGGATGTCATAAATCAATGTGGTCATTCCGTCAAAACTTTGTTAAGTGTTGATGTGGCACTTAAATGGGTCCCACAAATTTAATAAAATATTATTTTGTGAATTAAAATTATTTAAATAATAAAAAATAATTTTTTATAATAAAAAACTTCAAAAAAAAAAAAAAAAGATGCTTCCTCTGCAACAACCATGGCATCTCTTCCTCCCCCGCTTCTTTCAAGCCCAACAAGTCACTCACTTTCAAGTTCAGCACTTCATGATGGGGTTGTGTTTGGCTGCAATTACATTTGCGACGGTGACGAGTCATGGTTGATGATTCAGTCGGGTTGATTCGAAATGGGTTATAGGCTGCATGGCCCAGGGTGTGGCTGTAGGCCGAGATGGACGAGGAGGGCAAGATAAAATTCCAGCTAACAACGAATGTAATCTCAGCCAAACACAACCTCATTGGGAAGTGCTGAACTTGAAAGTGAGTGACTTGTTGGGCTTGAAAGAAGCGGGGGAGGAGGAGGAGACGCCATGGTTGTTACAGAAGAAGCATCTTCTTGTTTTTTTTTTCAAGTTTTTGATTATAAAAAAAATATTTTTTATTATTTAAATATTTTTAATTCACAAAATAATATTTTATTAAATTTGTGGAACCCATTTAAGTGTCACGTCAGCACTTAACAAAGTTTTTGACGGAATGATGACGGAATGACCACATTGATTTATGACACCCAATTTCAATGACTACATTGATTGATTTTCAATTTCAGGGACCATCTTGATGATCTGAGTTAATTTCAAGGACCATTTGTGATAAAAACCCTAATTAAAATTTGAAAACCCACGTAGGACCCACCTAAGTCCCTTGACGCTAGGCTTTTACCTACCGCCCAACTAGCTCCTAGCGCTTTTTAAAACCTTAATCAGGCATAACAATAGCTCCAACAAAAGAAAACAACAATTATACAGGTCTAGAGTAGTGATCACTCTTGCAAAGCAACTAGGAAGCAACTATTGCTTGATAAGCTATATTTGTTCTACCACCACTGTAGCTTCAAAACTTTAAAACCATAAACGGGAAAGTCCATAACTAGGGCTGCGTACGGTTCATTCCGGTCTGTGTTTTGGTCGGAACCTCACATCAAACCAGCCATGTATCATGCACTTTCACTGCAGAATATATGATCAGCTTCATTCCAAAATCAGTCAATTTTTATTAGGGTTTCCATTGACAGTTCATTCTTATCCCCTTGAGTCACTGTAGAAAGATAAGAAGAAAATAATTCATAAGAACCAAAATTGCATTTCAAATTCTAAAAATAACACACAAAATTGCATTTGTGGCCAAATATGTTGAATTATAAGTCTATAGCTAATTATTGGGAGCAGCCTCTCCATAAATGGGGGTAAGGCTAGCCGACATTCACCTCTCCCAGACCCTGCGTAAAGCGGGAGCCTTGTGCACTGGGTACGACCTTATAAGTCTATAGCTAATTAGAAATAAGTTGTGATGTTAATATGTGTATGCACTTATGTTAAATACTAAGTGAGAAGATATAAAGATATAAAGGTCATGAGTGTCATGTGTGATGATCTTAGCTATTAGCTAAATGAGTGGCTGAGATCTGTTTTGATTGTATTGATCCAGCTCAGTTTTGTAAAGCTATATATCTCTCTTTGCACATTATGTGCGAGTGAGAGAGGCAATTAATGAAAACAAATTATTCCTCTGTGTCTCAGTAGAAGAAAGAAAACAACCACGTTCTTCTCTCCCTGTTTTTCCTTTTCTGAAATTTCATCTTCTCTTCTTCCTTCGAATTAACTCTATCAAACAATAACATGGCCTCAGAGCCGGTTATGATCAACTGAGTCTGGGCGTGAAGCTGTGAAGTCATTGAGCTAAGTCAAAGCTCGGTGAAGGTCACCGGAGTTCCATTTAAGGAAAGAAATCAACAGTCGGACCAAGATGTCTGGATCTGGAAGCTCGGAGGTGAGAACTCCAATTTGCTCCGGTGAGAACTACGAGTTCTTGAGGATTAAGATGGTAAAGATCTTCAAATCACTTGGGTTATGGAATCTGGTGGAGAAAGGGATTACAACCCATGACTCGAAGAAGAAGAAGGAAGTTGAATGGTCATCGAACGATGCAGTCAATGAATAAATGACTAATGTGTTCATGAAGGATGCGAAGGCTCTAGGAATCATTCAAAATGCAGTATCTGATCATATCTTCCCTCGGATTGCTAATGCTGATTCAGCTAAGAAGGCATGAGATCTCTTATATGGCGAATATCATGGTGGTGATTAGGTTAGATCTGTAAAACTTCAAAATCTTATATGAGAATTTGAGTATGCTAGAATGCGAGATGATGAGTCCCTATCTAGTTATCTTACAAGACTGAATGAACTAATTAATCAGATGAGAACATTTGGTGAATCTCTTTCTAATGAGAGACTTGTGCAGAAGGTTCTAATTAGTCTGAGTAAACCGTATGATTCTATTTGTTTGGTTATAGAAAACACAAAGTGTCTAGAGACTGTAGAATTGCAGGAAGTAGTTGCAACCTTGAAGAGTCAAGAACAACGGTTTGATTTACATAATGTTGATACCACTGAGAAGGCATTTACATCATTCTCAGTGAGTCCAAAAGGACAAAATAGGAGTGAGACTCAATCTGGTCCATCGAAATTCAAGAAGAATTGGAGTTCTAAGGAGAAGAAATGGGATTCAAAGCCTCGGTTTCAACAGAAACCTTTCAATAGTCTTGCATCAAATTCATACCAGTCACAGTCAATTGGTCAAGAGGGTACCAAACCACAGTGTAGAGTATGTTCTAAGTTCCATTTTGGTGAGTGTAGATATAAGGGGAAGCCCAAATGCTATAATTGTGATAAGTTTGGTCACTGGGCTAGAGAATCCACTGCAGGAAAGATTGTGCAAAAGACAAATTCTGTAAATCAGGTGGAAGTGACAAGGAATTTGTTCTATGCTGATAGTGCAATTTCAGAGACAAATGTCAATGGTAACTGGTACATAGACAGTGGGTGTAACAATCATATGACAGGGAATGCTGATCTTCTTATTGATATAAGGACAAATGTTGCTGGAAAGGTACAAATGCCCACTGGTGCATTAGTAATTGTTGCTGGAATGGGTTCTTTGGAAATTGACACTAACAAAGGGAAGAAGTACATTAGGAAGGTCATGTACTTACCAGGATTGAAAGAAAATTTGCTCAGTGTGGGACAAACGGATGAGCATGGATACTATCTTTTGTTTGGAGAAGGCATATGTAGTATATTTGATGAACCCTCCCTTGATAATCTTGTTATCAAAGTTAAGAAGAAGGAAAATATATGTTATTCTCTTTCTCTGTGGAAAAACAATCAACTTGTTTTTAGAAAGCTAGCATTGATTCAAGTTCTACCTGGATTTAGCACAAGAGATTATGACATCTAAATCTCAGGAGCCTTAAACAACTCAGAGAGAATGAAATGGTGCATGGTCTTCCACATCTTGATTAATGGTGTATGTGACGGATGCCAGTTTGGGAAACAACATCGTGATTGGTTTCCAAAAGAGAAAGCTTGGAGAGCAAGTAGTCATCTGGAGCTTATACACACTGATTTGTGTGGTCCTATGCAAAATAAATCAATTGCTGGGAATAAGTACTTCATGCTTCTAGTTGATGATTGTACAAGAATGTCATGGGTTTATTTCCTAAGACAGAAATCTGAGGCTCTAACTTGTTTCAAGAAGTTTAGAGCAATGGTAGAATTACAAAGTGGTTTCAAAGTAAAGTGCTTAAGAAGTGACAAAGGAGGTGAGTTTGTATCAAATGAATTTAACCAATTTTAGAAACTGAAGGAATACAAAGACAAATGGCTATGACTTATACTCCACAGCAAAATGGAGAAGTGGAGAGGAAGAATAG
Source organism: Malus domestica (assembly GCF_042453785.1). NCBI lineage: Eukaryota > Viridiplantae > Streptophyta > Magnoliopsida > Rosales > Rosaceae > Malus > Malus domestica. The sequence continues at coordinate 29,083,588 of NC_091670.1, read as the reverse complement.
GACAGTTGTAGAAATGGCCAAGGCAATGCTTCATGATAAAAGCATGTCATACTTTCTGTGGGCAGAGGCAGTACACACAGCAGTGTATATTCTAAACAAATCACCTACAAAAGCACTTGATAATCTAACACCATTTAAGGCCTACAGTGGCAGAAAACCAGGAATTGGTCATCTAAAAGTGTTTGGATCAATCTGTTATGTGCATATACCATCTGAGATAAGACAGAAGCTAGATGCTAAAAGTGTCAAATGTGTGTTTGTTGGATATGCTACATGTGAGAATGGATACAGAGTGTTTGATCCATGCACTAAGAAGTTAATCTTGTGAAGAGATGTGTTGTTTGATGAAACTATGACCTGGAATTGGAAGGTAAATTCAGAGAATTATGTTGTTGTGACCTACATTCAGAATTCACATGAGTTGGTTGAGATTGAAGGTAGTGCCTCCAGTTCCTTTATTCCACCTCATATTGAAGAACAAGAAAACAGCATTATGAATCTGTAAAAATCTCTCAGTCTTATGATCATACTCCAGTGAAATGGAGAAGCATAAATGACATTATAGCACAGTGCAACCTTTGTATTGTGGAACCTGAGAAATATGAAGAAGTTGCACAAGACAAAGCTTGGGTAAAAGCAATGGAAGAAGAATTGTCAATGATTGAGAAGAATAGAACTTGGGAGTTTGTAGATAAACCAAGTGATAAACATGTCATTGGAGTGAAATGGGTGTTCAAAACCAAGTTGAATCTGGATGGCTCAATACAAAAGAACAAGGCAAGACTGGTTGCCAAGGGGTATGTGCATAAACCAGGAATCGATTACAATGAAACTTTTGCTCCAGTTGCTAGATTCGACACAATCAAAACTTGGATTGCTCTTGCTGCACAAAGAAGCTGGAAGTTATATCAACTAGATGTTAAATCTGCATTTGTGAATGGAAAATTGCAGGAAGAAGTATATGTTGAACAACCTGAGAGATTTGTAATTGATGGCAAGGAGGACAAAGTCTACAAATTGCATAAGGCTCTTTATGGGTTAAAGCAGGCATCTAGAGCTTGGTATGAGGAAATTGACAACTACTTCACTAAGTGTGGATTTACAAAAAGTTTGAGTGAAACAACTCTTTATACCAAGACAAGGGGAGATGAAGATATCTTAATTGTTTCTATCTATGTTGATGACATAGTATATACTGGAAGCAATCAGGAAATGTTGAATGAATTCAAAGAAGACATGAAGGTGAAATATGAAATGACAGACCTCGGGCTCTTCCACCATTTTCTAGGAATGGGAGTGATACAAGCTGATACAAGCATTTTCATTCATCAAATGAAGTATGCTTATTCTTTGTTGGATAAATTTGGCTTGAAGGAGTACAAATTTGTTTCCATACCTTTTGTTACGACTGAAAAGTTAAGCAAAGATGATGGAAGTGGTGCAGCAAATGAAAAGCAATATAGGAAGATTGTGGGGAGTTTGTTGTATCTTACTGCTACAAGGCCGGATGTGATGTATGCAGCTAGTTTACTAGCTAGATATATGCATTATCCTACAAAAAAGCACTATGGAACAGCCAAGAGAGTGCTCAGATATGTCAAAGGGGCACTGGATTATGGTTTGAAGTATGAGAAAGGCAAAAAGGCAGTTTTGGTTGGATTTTGTGATAGTGATTGAGGAGGATCAATTGAAGACAGCAAAAACACCTCAGGCTATGCTTTTTCTTTTGGAAATGGAGTGTTCTCATAGGCTTCTGTGAAGCAAAGCTGTGTTGCTCTTTCCACTGCAGAAGCAGAGTACATAAGTGCCTCTGAAGCCACAGCTCAGGCTATTTGGCTCAGATTTGTCTTGGAGGATTTTGGAGAGCTACAAACAGAAGCAACTCCTTTACAGTGTGACAATACATCTGCAATTTCAATCACTAAGAATCAAGTGTTCCATCAACGGACAAAACACATCGATAAGAGGTACCATTTCATCAAAGATGCTCTGCAGCAAGGAATAGTCGATTTGGTCTATTGTCCTACCAAAGAGCAAGTGGCAGACATCTTTACCAAAGCTTTACCAAAAGAGAGGTTTAACTATCTCAGAGACAAGCTAGGAGTCATATCAACTTTAGACTTAGGAGTGTTGAATTATAAGTCTATAGCTGATTAGAAATAAGTTGTGATGTTAATATGTGTATGCACTTATGTTAAATACTAAGTGAGAAGATATAAAGATGTAAAGGCCATGAGTGTCATGTGTGATGATCTTAGCTATTAGCCAAATGAGTGGCTGAGATCTGTTTTGATTGTATTGATCCAGCTCAGTTTTGTAAAGCTATATATCTCTCTTTGCACGTTGTGTGCGAGAGAGAGAGGCAATTAATGAAAACAAATTATTCCTCTGTGTCTCAGTAGAAGAAAGAAAACAACCACGTTCTTCTCTCCCTATTTTTCCTTTTCGGAAATTTCATCTTCTCTTCTTCCTTCGAATTAACTCTATCAAACACTAACAAAATAGTAATGCCATGTTTAGACATTTAACCTGAGATTAAGAAAATCTATTACCTTGATCAGATATATATGAAATTTTAGGGTTGGCACATCTTCTTCTGTGATTCGATGACAAAATATTAACCCAGTGCTTTGCGTCGAATGCTAGGTTTGAATTCATTGTTCCTGACTGCATATCGTCGTCGTCCTCATCATCATCCACTTTGCAATCTTTCACTTCCATATTTTCAATCCATATAACCTGCATTGCATGAACACAGATAAATTGTCATAACCCCTACATTTTACATTCTCTTATATATCACCTTACATATGCCATATGTGGAAAAATAATTAGATAGAGATCTTGTTGCAGTTGATTTAGTGCTAACCTCGGATAAATTTTCATACGACCTGAGGCGCTTGACAATGACCCCAGATGGCCTCCGAAGACAGTTCACTTTCGATGCAGCAGAATCAAGTGAATGCTGCTGAAAATAATCAGTTGATAGATCAACTACAGCCCATGTATCTTCCATGACGCTCCGTACAAATCTGACAAAACGGTATTTTTGTTTTTGCACAAATGGTGTAGGCAAGTGAAATTCAGCATTGACCTGCATAATTTAAATTCTTGCATTAGATTAGCACATTCAACCTATGTGGAAGGAATAGGCATGTTTTTTGCCGAGGGAACGGGATAATTACAATTGTCATATCGATACAGTTGCCAGATTCTTGTCCTCTGTGCATTGCCGATAGACGTCCAAAAACACCAGTTGAGTCTTGTACAGATCCTTGATGAACAATTTGGGAAAAGGTTGAAGCCCATTTGTCCTGAAAAAAAAGAGGGGCAAACAACATAAGCAACATACATATATATATATACACACACACACACACATATGGATTAATGGAGGTGATGAAAAAGGCACCAAAATTTTTGTACTTCATAAGCAACATATATATATATATATATATATACACACACACATACATATGGATTAATAGATGGATTATTAGTTCCCGTTTGGGACTACTTCATAAGTGGTTTTGTGCCTAACATCAGAAAGTGCTTCTATGACCTAGAAGCACATTTAAGTTTTCTTGCCAAACTTAGAAGAAAGCGTTTTAAGCCCTTTTAGAAGCAATCTCAAATAGGACCTTAATGACTTGACAGGTTTAAGAAAATCTCACCACGTCAATCATAGTAGTTATCAAAAACCTTGGAGAAAGAGGAAGAATGATGCGCTCAACGGAGGATTCTACTTTCATTCTGGGTGAAGGCGGAGTCTTGAACATTTGTTGTATATCCTCGATTGAACCGAGTGGTGGAAGGCCCATCTTCCAAGCTTTTGCGTTGATAGCCAATGTCATAACCTCTCTGTAAGCTGCAAGGCAGATGTTATTTGCCTCTTGTAGTTGTAGGAACCCATTATCAGATTTCTCATCGATCTCTTCATCGGAAGAAGACTCATCCGGATCCGAGGAGATAACTAAATAAGGTTGTCCTTGAGCATCACAGTTATATTTCTGTGAAATAGCAGGCCATCATACAACAAAACATATCAACACTCGAGAGTCCAGAGTTGCTAAATCTTTCAACTTCTTGATAAATACAGAAGCACATATAATAATTAAAATTGAGAGTTGTCATACCATATTTTGCATCTTGGATTGAAGGGAAGACGTCAAGCCACAGAAAAAAAAACCAACAGGTTCTGCAACTAGAGGGCAAAAAAATCAAGTAAAGGTCAATATCTTCACCAACAAGTTACCATTAACAAACAACAACATTCGGGTTCTAGTACCAAAAACAAACATCAATCATTGGAAGAAAAGATAAAAATTCAAAGAATTCATGGGGCACAAACACAAAAGGGTATAAAAACCCTAGTCTAAATGATCAAATCATATGCAAACATATAACTTAATCAGAAACTTGTTCTGACCAAAGCCAGGCGAGAGAGAACAAGGTATTGAGTTAAGATTAAGACTAGGGTTCAATTACCGCCAATGTAACTAGAACAAAAAAAAAAAAAAAAAAAAACTGCTTCTGGTAAAGAACAATCAAATCTTTATTGACAAATAGTAACACAATATGCTCGGAAACCAGTACCTCTAGCGACTTGTTGAACTTGATGTAAAATTTGAGAGAGAAAGTAGAGAGAGTGGTAAGTTTGTGCTTCTTGGTTTCTTGTACTGGGTTAGTTTTCAACCTCGAGCTTTTGGGTTCTACTTGAACACCTCTTCTTTCTTCAAGTCGTGCTTATATATAGGTTTTGGGAGAAGGGATCACACGTGAGAACCATGTGATCTGATGTGTTTTTTTTTTCTTTAGGGTCAACTTTATTTCTTTGTTCAAACAAACAAAAAAAAAAAACCTTTATTTCGGAAAAAGTCCAAGATGGAAAATTTTATTTTTCGGTCGACGAAGAGCAAAATGGTAAGTTGGGATTTTAAAAGATAAAATATGACTTACCATGGCGGACATAACAAGGGAAGGGAAAATATATAAATTTGAAGGAAGGTTGAGATGAAGGTCAATGCTTGGAAGTTTATAACTCAATCAAATAGTTTAGATTAGGTTTAAAAATCTCAACTTTCTTGAGTCATAAATTGCGTCATATTTGATAATTAGTTATCGAATTCGTCATTCGTAAATCATGTAAATCGAACTTGAGACATACAAATAAAAAAATATCATTGTATTATAGTGCTAGTACCACCGTTTCTTGTTAACTACTAACACAATTATGGAACCAAAACGAATTATTTGGCAAGTGACTCACAACTAAAAGAGAAAGACACAAATACCCACTAAAACGTTGGATGTAGTTTTAGCATATAAGAGGGACGAAAGGAGATAATCTGCATGAGCAAGGAATTATTAAGAGCTAAGGTTACCGATGTTAACCAAACGAAGTTCATGACAAGACGTCTTTTATACTTAAGAGAGGTCCGAACATGGTAAGACCGGTAAAAAACAAGAAAAGCATGCCTAAATAAGTTTACTCTTACTCTATGCGTACTAACGAGATATCGAACTTCGGTCAAAAACAAGGTACTCAACACTTTGAACTCTACTCTTTCCGAATAGCTAATCTCGCCAAGGTCTAAAATATCGAGGATATCGAAAATATCGGTAGTCTAAAAACACAAAAATTTTGATAAAAATATCGGAATATTTTCGATATCGATAAAAATTGAATAAAAACCATGGAAATTGTAAGAAAAACTTGAAAATTTTTATTGAAACTTTGCAAGGATGTTTATTTAGTTAATTATCTATTAGTTTATCACAAAAAATTAGAAGAAAATGCATTGCATGATGGATTTAACTGATTTAGGTTGATTATATAGCGAGCTAGCAAACATTGTGAGTGTAGAAAATATGTAGTAATTAATGAAATAAGTTTAAACACACCATAATCATTTATATATAATGAAGTATTACAATATTTTACACTTTATACATTACATAGTAAGATACATGAGTGACTTAGTATCACATAGAGTTCCTATCAAGGTCTAAAATATCGATGATATCAGAAATATCGGTAATCTAAAAATACAGAAATTTCAATGGAAAGATCGGGATAATATCGATATTTTAGACTTTGATCTCCCATACTCTTTCATTCTTTAGAAATTAAAAAAAAAAAAAAATTGTTCAAAGGAGCATGTATAACTTTTGTTCTCCAAAGAGTAACAAAAGCTAGCAAGGCTACAAAACACACAACCGGCCCGAAAAGTCCAAAAACCCAACGAAAAACACATCCAGCGACTCTTTGTTGCAGAACCAAGCTCCTTATTTGTTTTCAACTAAACCCAAATCTCCAGAAATCGCCGAAATCTCCCCTCCAAAAAACTCCAAACCCCTTCTTAAACCTTCCAAGGTGTGATCAAATTTCAAACCCTACATCCCAAAAATGGTTTTTCACACTTCCAATCCCTCTCCTTCCATTTTCTCTGCTCTGTTTTTCTTCACCCTCCTCGCCTCCTTTCCATTTTCCACCATTTCTACTGATCTCACAAACTTGATCTACAAAGGCTGTGCAAACCAAAACTTCCAAGACCCAAATGGAACTTACAAAAAAAACCTCAAATCTTTGTTCGATTCTCTGGTCTCCCAATCGTCGCAAAAGACTTACTTTTCCACCACCTTTGGCGACGGCCAAACCGCAATCGTGGGGACGTACCAATGCAGGGGAGACCTCAGCACATCCGATTGCAACCTCTGCGTGAAAAAGATTCCAGCTTTGGCCAATAAACTATGTGGGGAGGTAGTAGCAGCCAGAGTCCAGCTGGATGGGTGTTATCTGAGGTATGAGGTTGCTGGGTTTCAACAGGTTCCAGGGACACAGTTTTTGTTTAAAATTTGTAGGAAAAATCAGGCAAGTGGGGTGAGTGCTGGGTTTGCAGACAAGAGGGACAAGGCTTTTGGGATGGTGGAAAATGGGGTGAAAAATGGGAGTGCTGGGTTTTATACTGGAACTTATCAGTCTCTGTATATTTTGGGGCAGTGCGAGGGGGATCTGGGAAGTGGGGATTGTGGGGATTGTGTGAAAATTGCTGATCAGAGAGCTAAAAGTGACTGCAACGGTTCATTTTCTGGGCAGATTTATCTTCAGAAGTGCTACATCAGCTACAACTTTTACCCCAATGGTGTGACAAGCATAACTTCTTCATCAGGTAACGTCTGAGACCAAAAAAGATCTTTTTCTTTTCTTTGAAGTATAAATTTTGAAAAGTGATTCCAGCACTACTCATTTTTTCTCATATGTGTTTTTATTTTCTTCTAACCATTGAATTGAACAAATTAAAATGTCGAAAACAAATAAATAAGTGCCGGAAGTAAAAACGGGGTGTGAAAATTTGAAAATCACTGTCCTTTAAATTTTTCTTTGTCATTCTCTAGAAGGGTTATACTTTAGGACCTTTGATTTATATGTTCGAGTATTTAATACCAAGTTGTCTTTGGCCGGACACACTTTGATTTTTATAGGTGGGGTTTTTCTTAATTTAATTTTTTTGGTGATGCAAGTCAAAATTTGATGTGGGATATCTTTGAATTATTTAATTTCTGTTGGGATGATAATACATCGGTATGACGATGGATGAGAGAGAGACAGAGAGAGACGGTTGTATGGTGTTTTAGACTTGTTTATGAAGTTTCCTTCTATTGTGAGTAACGCCATCACTTTCCTTATCTTTTTCTTTTTTGACATTTAGGGTCTGTTTCGACGTAAGTTTGATAGAATGATTTTTAGTAAAAACGCTTATGAATAAAAGTGCTTTAAACCGAATGATGTGCTTAATTGGTGTATGAACTTGCAGGGTCTAGGCACCATACACAGAGGACAGTGGCAATTGCAGTGGGAGGGTTGGCAGCTTTTGGGTTTCTAGTTGTTTGTTTGATGTTTGTTAAGCAACTCATGAAGAAGAAACATGGTGGGAAGCATGGAGATTACTATTGAAGATTGAATTAGTGCTTTTCAATTAAGACAAGTATTTTAATATTAGGGTAGTGTTATCCACACACCAATTTTTACTTGTCACGTACCCTCTCAATTTCCGACTGTCGGAACGAATGAATTGAAGAAGATCAATGACAAACAATTAACAAAGGCGTGTAATTATTTACTGCAAATTACTGAGGGTAAGAGATGGGTGGCCTTTGAGTTTTAGGGTTCATCAACTTTTGCCGACTTGTGTTGGAAATTTTGTTTTATGTAAAAATGGGCAGACATATATGTATGGATCCTCAAATCATTTTTGTTGCTTCCTTGAAGATATGCTTTTTAGCTTTTGATTTCACTCTCCCTTATTTTGTTTGAATATTCACTTGCTTCTGCTTCAATCATTGTGATAAAGAAGTTGGCCTGGATCCACTTGCTTCCTTGTCTATTTTGGCTATTTGCCTCTTATTGCTTAATGACAGTTGAAAGCGAACATTGATTGACCATTTACTTACAAATCACAACACATTTAAGAGTAAATGTATTAAAGGCTTTTTAGCCAAAATGAGCACTAAGATTTGCATAATACATCATTTTGGTCATTGAGATTGAAAATCAATAGAAATGGTTCCTGAGATTTTCCACCATCCATTATTTTGGTCATTCCGTTAAAAACTCCGTTAAGTGTTTGAGGAGTTCTTGGCCGGAAGTTTGGGCAATTTTCAAAGCTTTGTAACTCAATCGTTTTTAACAAAATTCGACCCATAAGATACCAAAATGAAGATAGGAAAGTGTAAAACAAGATTATACCTATTTGGAAGCCCAATGGTTGCCGAAGATGGCCGGAAAATAGCCTTAAAGGTGACTGGTCCGCGGGAAAACTGGAAAACTCGCCGGAAACTGGGTAAACTTTAAACGTTCATAACTTCTTCAATACTCAACGATATCGAGTGATTCAAAAACGAAAATCATACTTCTCAACTATACGAAGAGAATGGTACCTTTCTTGATGACTAATTCACCGTAGTTTGACCTGAAAACGGCTCGAAAGTGGCTAACTTGAGACCAAGACAACCACTTTCGAGCCAAACCACGGAGATTTAGCTGTCAAGAAAGGTACCATTCTTTTTGTCTTGTCGAGAAGTATGATTTTAATTTTTGAATCACTAGATTTCGTTGAGTATTGAAGAAGTTATGAACGTTTAAAGTTTAACCAGTTTCTGACGAGTTTTCCAGTTTTCCCTTTGATCAGTCACATTTCAAGCTATTTTCTGGCTATCTCGGCAACCATTGGGCTTCCAAATAGGTATAATATTATTCTACAATTTCTTATCTTCATTTTGATATATTATGGGTCGAATTTGGTTAAGAAACGATTGAGTTACAATGCTTTGAAAATTGCCCAAACTTTCGGTCAAAAGCTCCGGGACACTTAACGGAGTTTTTGACGGAATGACCAAAATAATGGATGGTGGACAATCTCAGGGGCCATTTTGATTTTCAATATCAGGGACCAAAGTGATGTGTTATGCAAATCTCATGGACCATTTTGACTAAAAAAAACCTTTATTAAAACATTCAAAAAGAAAGTTTACGCTCACATATAAAACTCTGAGTAGCATGTAAAAGAGAAACGAGAAATACTAACTCAAAAGTAGGACTCTCCATTAACTTTTTGTCATCTCATGTTTTTTGCACAATGTTATAATGTTGACACGAAAAAGCATTAAACTGTGAAATGGCTGAGAGTTCAATTTTCCGGAATTGTAGAAAAATCTTGAATGGGGATGTGGGAAGCATTTGTTGTTCAATTTCCTTAATCAAGCATACTAAAACACATTGGGCATGATTAGGGGGTGTGCCCAGCTTTCACTAATAACTCTGTATAGGTTTTGCTTAAATGTTAATCTGGTTTTAATTAATCTCCAAATGATCTTTATATCTCCATTCTCCAATCCCTACTTAGCTGCCTTATCATCATGCCAGATTTGGGACCCACATAATATAACAAGTGTTAGTGTGCTACTTGCCCTTTATTTTCCGGTTAGCTATAGCTTTTATGCATTAATGCTGATTGTGAGATCCAACATTCATGGATGGAGGATCCTCTCTCGATCTTCTTTGTGAGAATTTTAGAGATCAATTCATCGTAATAATTTATTGTATATTGTTTGGTTAATTTTCATTAGGTATTATTTATGTTTAATTTTAAATAAAAAAATTTAAATAATTTCTGATCACAGAATGACTAATGAACGGCTAAAATGAACTAAACTGATATATAAGATCCTCACAAAAAGAATCTGAATAATATCTTGTTTCCATGTTTATGGCAGTAAAGAAATTTTAGCAGTGTTTTTGCATGCTTCGCTGGCAATTTGTGATTGGACGTTTGTTACTTCATAAATCATGTAGATAGTTGAGTTAATAGCACAAATCACAAAAGATAGTTTAGACTTCTTAACTAAGAAATGAAATGGGCCATATATAGCCTTTTTACCTTCTCGCTAGTTGTTGGGATCAGAGCTATAAGTGAGTAATCAAGATCCGACAGTACGTGAGAATGAAGGTTCTTAACAGATCGAACTTTATATGTTAAAATTTAAATTTGACTATGATAAATATTGATTAGCATTACGTGTAACTTGGTAGTTATGATCTGAAGAAATGACTAAAGCACCATACACCATGAAAATTTTACCGCGATGTAATTCAAATCAACTAATTGAATCAAATTATCGATTGTATTGTTGGAAAAATAGGAGTATATAATATTAACAAGTATCCCATATTACATATATTTAACTACGTGCGATACCTGGAGCAGCCATGCTTTTGGTTGGAAATGCAATTCTTGAAAACTAGGAGTATATAATATTAACAAGTATCCCAGATCACATATATTCAACTACGTGCGATACCTGGAGCAGTCATGTTTTTGGTTGGAAATGCAATTCTTCTACTTGTTTAAGACCTTATGTTCCAAAGGTGATAGAACCCTCATTCTTAGAATAATTCTTCACAAGCAAGGAATTGGATTATATAGACACATGCCTCATCTAATTTCCATCTATCGTGGAAATCAGTTACCTGCAGTTACCGACAGTTTTCACCGAGTAATGGATAAGCAGTTATCATTTGCTGCATGTTATCCATGTATCCTTGCTTATAGGAAGCAGTTTTTCCACGTATGCAACTTACATCAGATTGTATTGTTACCAAACACATTTCATCCTTCACTAAATGATAGTTTAGTCCAATTAAGTTTCTAACATGTATCACCTAAAGAAGAACATTCACACAACTATAATGCTATTGTAACAGTTATCTTAAGTGAGTAACACATGTACAAGTGTTGAATTTACTTAAAATATCGCCACAGTTACGTCTTTAGTATCCAACAACGTTGCGTAGAGCCATTTGAGATTTTCAATCTCAACCAACGTTTTTCTTATAATATTGAATTATTTGAGACTTGCGAGAGCCTCTCACGCCGGCCGGGCCAGCACTTCTTCAACTTTGTGCACTCCACTCCTCACTTATACGAATAACTACATAGTTTCAACCGCAACCGACCTCTGACAAGAGAACTTATACACTAGATCATCTGATTGAAAAAATAATTATCAATAAATCGTTGATGTATTCCCAAAGGGAGAACACTTGAGGATTCGATTGATATGGAGGATTGAATTGAAATTGATGTAGTCATTTTTAAAGTATGTTGAAAGAAGAAATAAAAAAGTTGTAGCCAACTTGCAAGTAGGGATTGACAAAATACACATAAGTTTGGGTAATCGCAGTTAATTGTCCATTTAAAGTTCACAGTTAGGGTTATGGGCAACCGTTTAAATGAACAAACGGTTATGGGTATAACTGTTTATTCGTGAAAGGGTAAATCGCCAAAATGGTCCATGAGATTTGCATAATTCATCACTTTGGTCCCTGAGATTCCAAATCGATAAAAGTGATCCCTGAGATTGTCCACCATCCATCATTTTGGTCATTCCGTTAAAAATTCCGTTATGCGTCCCAGAGCTCTTGGCCGGAAGATTGGGCAATTTTCAAAGCTTCGTAACTCAATCGTTTCTTAATCAAATTCGACCCATAATATATCAAAATGAAGATAGGAAAGTGTAGAATAAGATTATACCTATTTGGAGTCCAATGGTTGCCGGAGATTGCCGAAAAATAGCCTCAAAGTTGACTGGTCAGAGTGAAAACTTGAAAACTCACCGGAAACTGGGTAAACTTTAAACGTTCAAAACTTCTTCAATACTCAACAAAATCAAGTGATTCAAAAATGAAAATCATACTTCTTGACAAGATGAAGAGAATAGTACCTTTTTCGATGGCTAACTCGTCGTGTTTTGGCCGGAAAAATGCTCGAAAGTGGCTAACTCGAGACCAAGACAGCCATTTTCGAGCCGTTTTCCAGCCAAACCACAGCAATTTAGCCATTGAAAAAGGTACCATTCTTTTCGTTTCATCGAGAAGTATAATTTTCATTTTTGAATCACTTGATTTCGTTGAGTATTGAAGAAGTTATGAGCGTTTAAAGTTTACCCAGTTTCTGGCGAGTTTTCAAGTTTTCACTCGGACCAGTCAATTTTGAGGCTATTTTCCGGCAATCTCCGGCAGCCATTGGACTTCAAAATAGATATAATCTTATTCTACACTTTCCTATCTTCATTTTGATATATTATGGGTCGAATTTGGTTAAGAAACGATTGAGTTACGAAGCTTTGAAAATTGCCCAAACTTCCAGCCAAAAGCTCTGGGACACTTAACGAAATTTTTAACAGAATGACCAAATTGATGGATGGTGGACAATCTTAGGGACCACTTTTATCGATTTGGAATCTCAAGGACCATTTTGGCGATTTACCCTCCGTGAAATTTAAATGGACGGTTATGGGTATTACCCGCGATTATAACAGGTATCAATCGGTTATGAGTATTACCCGTGATTATAACAGATATCCATTTACCCATTTAATTTAATATACATAAAATTTATAAAAAAAAAATTAAAAACCCTAAATTTTAAATCTCTTCGCTAGACTTAGAGTCTCAAACGCCCTGTTCCCTGCTCATCTCTCCCTCCTCGCTGCCTTCCCTCTCCTCTCTCCTGAGTCGCAGGAGTTTAATTTTTTCTCTCAAATGCTCACTTGCATTAGGCCTTGCTATGTTATTTGGCTTGTTGTATAACAAGGAAAACGGATACTCGTCAGGCCTCGCCATTGCCATCAGCTTTGTAACAGGTAGGCAAGCAACATTCACAGTTATGAATGCCCGAGTTCAAGGAACAGCACTGAGATCGATCAACGAGATCTTATGGTTTTTTATCTTCCACGGACTTGAGAAATTCAAGCACTTACCACTCATACCTTGGATCTTTATCTGCCATTTTCTTAGGTACAACAAGATGTATGGCCAAGCTTGTGGCGTCTCAGCATTGGGGCTCTACTAATCTTGGGTAGGGACAACTATGGTACTCCAAGTAAATTTGCAATTGCAAGAATCATAGGGGCTCCCATTGGGTTGCTTTGTTTCCTAGAAAAATAAACTATTATTTCAATGGAATTCTATGAAGACTTAAATGATTAAAATAAGGGAATGCATGCTAAAATGTACCTATAACAGTGTTTAATTGTCAAAAAACGAAAATTATGACAAATTTTTCTTTTGTAATTTTCAAGTTGTTAAAAAAAACATGTAGACGGGTGAAGAAATGGGTAAATGGGTAAAAAAATGATAAACGGGTTTAAAAACGGGTAAATGGTTATGGTTAAATAGGTAAACGATTATGGTTAAATGGGTACACGGTTATGACCCGTTTATAAACGGTTATGGGTATGGGTATAATCGTTTATGCAATTATTCAATGGGTAAACGGTTACGTCAGTATGAACATAAACGATTATGGGTAAATAACCGCGGTTACCCACCCGCCATAACCGTTGCCCATTCCTACTTGCAAGTGCCCCTCCTCCCTCTTTGATGGCAAGTGGAGATGGTATCATGCACACTTTACAACATGGTTACACAATTACTTGTTGGAGAATTGGAGGACAATATTCCGCTCCAACACTAATCCTCCTCTAATCCCTTAAAATGAAATATCATTCTTCTCTACCTTCAAAATACGCAGAATTTTGTGTGTTATTCATTCCAATCCAATCCCCTATACCAAACGAGTCCTTAGGACATAGTTCTACTACACTCTAGTCATTAAGTTTCAGCTCTATCATTCCAATGAGTGGGCAGGCATAAAGATAAAGCTATACAACCAGTAAAACTGAAACTTGTTGGTCCAGGTTATAAATTCACAATCTTTATACAACTACCGCACCATATCTCACCACATATCATTCTTTTCCAAACTGGAAAATCAGAACTACCTATAACGCGTACGCTAACCAGTCACTTCAACATGGCAAGCGTCGCCAGCTACAACAAATACGCATGCCAGCCATCGATCAAGGGTTTGAAACGAAAAATGAAGAGGCGTGTACAATAAAATCTGTGCAAATAGCTAACATATCACCAATGGACTCGTATAAGGGTTAAAACACATACCACAATGGTTATGACTAAGGTACCGTTTGGTATGTAGAATGGATGGAACAGGACAAAACGGGACGGAACAAAACATAAGTTCCATGCTACGTTTGGTAGCATAGGATGGAATGGGACAATTTCGCGTTTGGTACCCGTAGGACGGAATGGAACGAATGATTAAATGACAAATTTACCCATATTTCTTCGTTGTGTAAAGATGGGTTTTGGAATTAGATGAAGAAGAATGATGAGAGAGAAAGAACTTGAGGCAACCTCGCGACGCTTCGACGGAGATGGAAGACAAAGCATCGTTGCCATTGTTGCTACTGTGAACGGTGATGGCATTGAGATCCCGTAGTGGATTTTGAGGGCTCTGCCCCCTTTAATTTCTTCTTGTTCATCGTCACCAGTGGCGGTGCCGGAGAGGAAGCTGGGTTTCCAAACCAGCACTTAGTAGATCTGAAACCAAACCAAATGATTTGAAAATTTAACGGCGGGAAGAAGCTGGGTTTGCTGGGATTGGGTTAGCCATAGTTGGGTTGTTGGGTGTGTGGTGGAGGAGGATGAGGCTATAGGAAGGAGGGAGGGTAGAAGAGAGGGACGTGACGGGAGAGAGGGGATGGTAGACAATGGAATTAATGAAAAATAAGAGGGGTATTGTTGTCCAAAAAAATTATAATTTTGTGTTCCACGGGATGGAACGAGTCGTTCCAGGGGGGAGAGGTGTAACGAAAATTCAGCCAAAATTCGTTCCGTGGAACAGCACGTTCCACCCGTTTTAGGCGCACCAAACGTGGGACGGAACACCTCGTCCCACTGAGTTCTGTCCCATCGCACGTACCAAACGGTACCTAAGGGAGGGAATTCTACATACACAATGACAACCTTCTGAAAATGTGAAGTGGTGCCTACAAAAGGGGATTGCCTTGGACCTTAACCAACTCCCCACGACCGCAATCTTTCTACATTATAAGCACTCTGTCTTCCGGAAAGTTGGAGAAGGAGATGGTGTACATCAGTTTATGAAGGATACAAACCCAAACTAACCCCGATTTTCACAACCGAGTAGGCAGATAGAAAGGAATATCTAAATCAAAAGTCTATGCACTACACTGAACATTCTAATAGAGTGATAAGCTCAGCCAAACCATTCACCGACTAATTATGTACGAATAACAGGCATTTACCATACCGTGTACTTGAATCAAGTCAAACAAATCACCCCTCGACCAATTCCAGAAAGGATTTGGTGAAAATACATACGCTCAGATCATGCATCGTACAGTTTAGAACCACAGTAAAACAAAGTTCTACATGCTAGAAAAGGATAATCACTTATCTGTATTGTACGGTGAAAGACACCCTAGATTTGTTGACCGTGCCAAGGCCAACAAAACACCCCTTAATAGAGCCAATTTAATATTGAGTTTCCTTGAGTCTCATACAATCAAATAACCTAAAATCGAAGTCCGAAAACATCTCTACATAAAGCGAGAAAGCTGGTAAATACTAATTAAGCCTCGTCCCCTATATCCTACACATCTCCACCGAAAATTCTATCACTGAAACACTGTTAAAACATGAAGCACCACCTCACCAAGATGCTTGCCATATGAAAGTTTACACCAGAACATGAAACAAAAACCGTGATCTTTAGGCATAATGCTCATTTCTCAGGGAGCAACATAAGTTGAAGAAAACTCTTAAAACTCCACAAGCATGAAAACTGAACTTCACTGAGTTTCCCAACTCTCATTACACATCGAAATTCTTTGAAAAAAAGCCATAAATTAAACTAAGCAGAACACATGCCCATGTAAATCCACTTCAAATATCATTGTTATCACCACCTGAATACCAAATCAGGCAGCACAAAATTTACTAATCCTGAAAACAAATTCAGCTCTAAAACTTTTAATTCTCAAATACGATTCATACAAACCGCCGGAAGTTTCAGTAATTCAATCTACTATCATTATCTCAAAATCAAAACACCAGACCTACAAATTATTGTAATCCCAAATCGAATTTCACTTAAACCCTAGGAAATTACGCAATCATCACAGAAAACCCCTCTCCCAAAAAAGATTCACCAATCTCGAACCCTAACGATACAGAATGGTGTAAAGAGAAGGGGGATGGTACCGATGTCTTAGACCCGAACCGAACCGGACCCGGCTCGACTTACTTCTGGGGCGGCGCAGCGCCCAGGATGTTGGCCTGCTGGAGCTCGAGCTCGTTGAGCTGCTGCTCGCGGTCCATGGCGATGATCAACGGCACCACCAGTATGAGGAACGAGGTACCGGCGATCCAGGCGGCCTTGCCGGTGCTCTTCATGAGCTTCTTCGTGACAAATGCGGCGTCGTTTGCGGCTTGCTTTCCCCGAATGACAATTTCGGACTGCGCGAGCTTTGCGATCACGCCGTCGCCTTCCTTCTTAGGGTTCCGCCGTTCCGGGAGGGAGATTCCACCTTTTCGAGCTTGGGCCGCCATTAGAGAGAGAGGGATATAGATAGAGTTCGATGCAGCGTTCGGTGTGGGAGACTGAGAGGCGTCGTGGTTAATGTGATCGACGATTTTACTTATGCCAACGACATGTCGTTGCTCGCTTTTGCCATTGACTTCAAGTTGCTTTTGTTATTGGCCAAGAGACGCTTTTGAATTTGAAAAGTCAGTATTACCTTACATCCATAGTTTTGGGGTGAAATTCCTCATTCAACTGTTAGGGTTGGTTTGCCACTCAATATTACGATTTGATAATATTTCTCTTCACTTGAAAGTACGAGGTCTTAGGTTTGAATCTCATGGATGTCGAATTCGATACCAAATTAGGTTACATATTGTGTGGCTTAGTCAAACTTCCCCATACCCTAGTGTAAAAATATTGATGTGCTAAAAAAAAAATTGTTAGGGTTGGTTTGAATATGCTACTCTATAAAGCGCTTTTACTCACTAGAGTTCATTGTTCATAGCACTTTATAATATCGGTTTTATAAGAAATATTTGTCAAATAACCATTTTGTTAAACTGAAGTGTCTTTACTCATTTGGAAGTGATTTTGGTTCTTTCAAAAGCACATTCAAATGACCCCTTAAATAGTTCTTGAATTTGCAGGCGAGTTTAGTACGGTTACCATACCAAATTCTCATACCAATTATCATACCAACATTTTGGTATGACAATGTCTAGTATCATTATTTCGGTATGCTATAAAATTCAATTGGCATACGGTATGCCATAAAATTCGATTGACATGGTAATGTAGTATCGTAAGCATTGTGCCAATTTGGTATTGGGCTATTTTATATTTGGGCCCAAAAAAAGTTTTGTTTCATTTTTTTGTTAAGTAGCCCACATATTAAGATGAAACTCAGTATCATCTTTAACTTTTGAAATAATCTAATATAACTATAACCTACAACCAAGAAATCATCATTCTTCATTATTTCACACACATTTATTGTAACATCCCACATCGTCCAGGGGAGTGATCCTTAAATGTATATTTTCATCCTTACCTAGCACAAGATCTTTTGGGAGCTCATTGGCTTCGGGTTCCGTAGGAACTCCGAAGTTAAGCGAAATCGCAACGAGAGCAATCCCATGATGGGTGACCCACTGGGAAGTTCTCGTATGAGTTCCCCGAAACAAAACTGTCAGGGCGTAGTCAGGGCCCAAAGAGGATAATATCTTGCTACGGTGGAGTCGAGCCCAGGATGTGGTGGGGGCCCGGGCCGAGATGTGACAATTTGGTATCATAGCCAATCTCTGGTCGAAAGTGTGCCGACGAGGACGGGCCCCTAAGGGGGTGGATTGTAACATCCCACATCGCCTAGGGGAGTGATCCTTAAATGTATATTCTCATCCTTACCTAGCACGAGTCCTTTTGGGAGCTCATTGGCTTCGGGTTCCGTAGGAACTTCGAAGTTAAGCGAGATCGCAACGAGAGCAATCCCATGATGGGTGACCAACTGGGAAGTTTTCGTATGAGTTCCTAGAAACAAACCAGAAGGTGTAGTCGGGGCTCAAAGCGGACAATATCGTACTACGGTGGAGTCGAGCCCGAGATGTGGTGGGGGCTCGCGCCGAGATGTGACATTTATCAAGTCAAACCATGCATCAAGTATTAAAGATAAAAGTTAGGGTCACAATCCAAATCAAATATAAGCTAAAAAGACTTTGAGTTGCAAACTAAATGAAATAGAAGTTGTATTCTTTTCCACTTGTAAATGAGAGGTCTAAGGTTCGATTCTCACCAGAGGCAAAGTTGAACCACATTATTATGATAAACTCATTGTAAGGTTTAACTCATTTCCCCACCTTTTTAGTGTAGATACTATCCTTAATTTGTTAAAAAAAAAAAAGAGTTAATAATTAGTATTATATAATGGAAAATTTTATTGGCACTTTAAAATTCTTATTATACACTTCAAACTTTTAATATATAATAAGGGCACAAAAAATTATGATACTGTATGATAAGAGTATGATACGATAAAATGACAAAACATTCCACCCCAAACTATATTGGATGAAATACTCAATGAAAAGATAGATGTCAACTTGTGAGACAATTGCGTCGACCCGATTTTTTTTTTTTTTGGACAAATGCGTCGACCCAATTTATTCAATAAGATCGAGCCCGAAGCCTAGGTGACCAACAAAGTGCAATAAATGTAACTTTTATAATGCAGGGAAAATTACATCCTTGTTAGAATTTGGCTCCTAAACACACAAAATTAAGTCAAATTGTCACCTCTATAAATTTTGAGAAATCCTATGAGAATCTAACTTTTAAGAGAATCTTCTTAGCATTTCTCATCAAAATTTTATCGCAATGTAAAAATTGCGCGCAACTTTTAAGACACAAAAATCAAACAAAATCAGTTGACCTGTTGCAACGAAAATTTAATTGAGAATGGCTTAACATTTTTTAGATGGCCATTTTAAACATAATCTGTTGTCCAAGTAGCACTTGTGCAGTATCCCGAAACCTATATCGAACTTGGTATGAGATTGGAAACTAATCATTGTGTTTCATCAAATAGTTTAATTTTCTAACAATGTTGATCTACAAACTATTGCAAAATTATGACATCATGCTATAGATATTGTATAAAGTTTGATGACCACATTAATAGAAGTAAATCCCTAGATATTGTACAAAGTGTTAATCTAGAGTCCTAGATCACGTACATTATTCGTTTGTTACTTGTATACTTAGAATATTCTATCATGTAATCTAATCTCATATAGGACTCTTGTTGATAATGTATTATATAATCCGCATACGATAATGAATGAAGTGTGAATTCCAACAATTTCTCTTTATCTGGTTTATGTTTCCTACCCTATTGTTCTTCATTTTCTACATGGTATCATCCCTTTCAGGCTTTATTGCTTCCTAACCAATCTTCACCTTCCGCTATGTCAACCTCTGGTGTTTCTTCACCTCACTTACCCGCCCCAAATGTTGATCAATTTCTAAAACTAACGGAGATAAATTATCTCAACTGGATGCGTCAACTTCGTTCGTTCCTTATCGGGCATGATTTATGGAAATTCATTGATGGCTCTTTTCCTTCACCGCCGAGTACAATCACCATTACCACTCCTGCTCCTCCACGCACCACAACCGACTCTAATGGTTCTTCTACTGATGTTACATAGGCCATTCTCTCATCTATGGTCCCTAACCCTGCATACCTCACATGGTACCAACACGATCAACTTGTTGTAAGTTATATCACCTCCACTCTCTCTGAACCTGTTCTTGCCTTAACAGTTAGCCATGACATGGCCAAAGCCGTTTGGGACTGCCTAGAGGAACATTTCTCCCAGAACTCTATCGCCAATGTAGCCAACCTCTGTTTCCAATTACTAAATCTTCATAAAGGCATCCGTTCCGTCTCTGAGTTCCTGCAACACGCCAAGAATCTCGCTGATGAACTTGTTCATGTTGGATAACCTGTTTTTAACAACGACTGGGTTTTCATGGTACTTTGGGAGTTAGGACCCGACTATTGTATGCTCCTTACAACCGTCATTAACTCGAAACCTTTGTCATCCTTCACCGAGTTACATACACAGATTCTTGCTTTTGATCTTCAGAACCCCAACAGCTCATCCACTTCAACTACTACATAGACAGCTCTCATCACCACCCACTAACAACCCCAAAACCATCCCCGTGGAAATCAATCTCATCCACTTACCAAAGGTAGCTGGCAAGGTCACAAATGAAGATGTGGAAGACAACATCGCAACAACAATCATGGTCGTAACGGTCTTCAAAATCACAGCAACTGGAATGCACCCTTCCACCCTTGGAATGGGCCGAATATAAATGACCCTCCTCGTGGCATGTGATGTGGTCAGTGGAACTCACAAGGCTTATTGGGCTCGGTCCCTGGCCCTTGGTGCCCCAACTGTTTAACGAATCAACACTTAGCCCAATAGTGTCCTCATCGTTATCATGGGCTTGATTTTTTTCCACCTTTTGCTGGCTCCCAAGTCATGCAATACCTGGACCCCACGTGGTGCCCAGACAACGGTGCCACCCATCACATGACCGGTGATCCTAGCACCCTCTAATATCCACAACATTACAATGGTAATAATTCAGTTCAATTGGGTAATGGTGACCATTTTAACATAACGTCCATTGGTACTATTCCTATTTCTCTTAATTCTCTTCCCTTCACACTTAAAAACGTTTTTCTTGTTCCATCTCTTTGGAAAAATCTCTTATCTGTGGCTCGATTTACCGCCGATAACAATGTTGTTATATGTTTCTTTCCTCAATTTTTCCGTATCCATGACTCACGCTCTGGTTCCCTACTTTTTCAAGGCCCATGTAAAGATGGTTTATATCCATTGTCCCTTCCGTCACCTCACGTGCTCACTGCCCTCTCCATTGTCTGGCATCAGCGTCTTGGTCACTCGTCTGCATCAATTTTATCTCGTTTAGGTTCTGCTTTAGGTTCTAAATTTTCAATCTCATTTCCCTTTTGTAAAAGCTGTGCGTTGAGTAAATCAACTCAGCTTCCCTTTCATTTACATAATAAACGTGTGTCAATTCCGTTTTATTTAATACATTCTGATGTTTGGATGTCTACGGTTGATTCTATTTCTGGCTTTAGGTATTATGTGCTTTTCACCGATGATTATTCTCGTTACTCATGGATTTATCCAATGAAAAGGAAATCTGAAGTTTTTCATCATTTTCAAACCTTTGTGGCTATGACTAAAAATATATTTAATATGCACATAAAATTCCTTCAAAGTGATGGAGGCACTAAGTATGTTAATAATTCTATGTCTGAACTATGTCGTCTTTTTGGTATTCAACAACGTCTTTCCTGTCCTTATACACCACAACATAATGGCTTGGCTGAGTGCAAGCATCATCATATCGCCGACATGACGCGTACCCTACATGCTGCTGCACACGCCTCACTTAAATTATGGGTGGAACCAGTGTTCACCGTTGTTCATCTCATTAACTTACTTCCCACTTCTACACTTCGTTGGTCTACCCCTCATACACTTTTGTTTGGTCGATCCCCATCCTATTCTCACTTACGCACTTTTGGTTGTTCCTGTTTTCCATTTCTTGGACCTTATGTTAAGAATAAATTAATGAACCGATCCATTGAATGCGTTTTTATTGGGTATAGTGCTAACCATAAAGGCTACCGCAACCTTGATATCACTACGGGCCGTGTATACATTTCCCGTCATGTTGTTTTTGACGAGACAACTTTTCCGTATCAACAGGTCAAGCCTTTAGCCCCTGATTCTTTTGTTGAATTAGACCTATTTCCAATTGCTGATAGCTACCCAACACCTGCACCACCAGGCCAGTTGTCCCCGGTAGCAGGCCTATTGTCTGCCCTGCCTCTTGAACCCTCATCTCCCGTTCTCGTGTCGTCACCTCCTCGGCCTCCCAGTGCGTCAGCACCTAATTTGGAACCTGCCATCTCCAATAGGCCCGTTTCATCTCAACCCGTGGGTTCTGCTCCTCATGCACAACCCACTCATCCTATGGTCACTAGAACCAAAGCTGGCACTCGACGACCAAAAACATGGACTGATGGCAGTGTTATGTATCCCTTACCCCATGCATTACAAATTTCTTTGTCTACTGATGAGTGGTGCTTCTCTCAGGCTAATTGTAAACAGGAGTGGTGCGATGCTATGTTTGACGAAATTAATGCTTTAATGAATAGCCAAACTTGGATACTTGTTCCTCCATCGCCGCATCAAAATAAAGTGGGATGCAAATGGTTCTTCCGTATTAAACGAAAGCCTGATGGCAGCATCGACCGCTACAAGGCGCGTTTGGTAGTAAAAGGATTTCATCAACAACCTGGCATCGATTATGGTGAAACTTTCAGTTCTGTGATCAAGCCCGCAACCATCATAACTGTTCTCTCCCTTGCAGTTTCTCAAGGATGGGAACTTCGTCAATTGGACGTTAAAAATGCATTCCTCAATGGCCATTTGACTGAGGAAGTATATATGTCGTAGCCATTGGGGTTTGTTGACCCTCAACATCCTCATCACGTGTGTTGTTTAGTCAAGGCACTTTACGGTCTCAAACAAGCTTCGCAAGCATGGTTTCACCGTTTTAGTTCATTCCTGCTGAGTTATGGGTTCCGCCAAAGTCGTGCCGATGATTCCTTATTCATACTTCGCCATCAATCTCACATTGTCATCTTGCTACTGTATGTTGACGACATCGTTCTCACCGGTAGCCACCACCACATCTTGCAACAGATTGTCTTCCACCTTGGCTAAGCTTTTAATCTCAAAGACCTAGGTCCCTTAACCTTTTTCCTAAGCCTGCAGATGCATCGCACAGATCACGACATTCACATTTCTCAGACAAAATATGCTTCTGACTTGTTGCATCGTGCTCAAATTCTAGAGTGCAAGCCCAGCTCCACTCTTGTGGTTGCTAAACACATCATCTCTGCCCACATTTGTGACCTGTTAGCTTCACCATGGGAATATCGCTGCCTCATTGGCTGTCTACAGTATCTTACGCTCACTCGGCCAGATATCGCCTTTGCCATTAACAGTGTGGCTCAATATATGAGCGTTCCTCGGGTTCCTCATATGGTTGCAGTTAAACGCATTCTACAGTACGTTAAGGTAGGGGTGGGCAGGGCCCAAATTTAGAGGGACCGGATCAGACCCGCTTAAAAAAGAAACAGGACGGGTCGGGCTGGGCATTGCAAATCTGATAACTGGAACCGGACCTAACCCGACCCATTGGAAATGGGCCGGTTCGGGCCGGTACATGGGTCCTCTATTTTTTTTTCCCCACCCAAACCCTTTGTTGCCAGCGCCGCAGTCTGATTCCATTGCTTGTCGACTTTTGAGAAAGATGATGACGGCGGTGGCGGCAACAATAATGATGGATGATCGGACCGCGATGATGGGGACGACGCTGAGTTTTGAACCGGCAGAGACACCACCCAACACCTGTTCGTCATTCAATCCACCATCATAGAAAACCCCTAAATTAGTAACCCTAGGCCCTAAAACAACACAATAGATGGGACGCCCCAACCTCGAAATCACAACACATCAAGAACAACCAGAAAATCTTAGATAGAAAAAAGGTAGCCTCACCTGAGTTCTAAGTAGAGCTTAAAGCTCTCGGACTCTATGGAAGAACACCTCATAGTGCTCTAATGGTGCATGCAAACCACCATATAATTCCTTGTGTCCCATAAGTCTTGTAAGTAGAAGTTTGGGGTTTTGATTTGGACAAAAATGGCGTGGGTGAAGGTGGTCTCCTTCTCGAAGCTTAGAGAGAGAAAGTTCAAATGTTACAGAGAGAAAGTGAGGCTGCTCATGAGGGAAAAATGGTGTGGGTCATGAGTGAGGGAAAGTTGCAGACATGAGGGAAAAAGGGTGTGGGTCACGGGTGAGGGAAAGTAACATGACTTTGGGCCGAGTGAACAAACTACTAATAGTGAGAATAAGGAGAAACGGGCCCAGCCGGGGCCCTATTTTTCTTAGGCCTTTGCACCCCCCCCGCCTTGATAATTTTGTGAACTCGCCCCGGCTCACCCCGTTTTGTCTTTACAAATTTAAGACCCACCCCGTACCCACCCCGAACTGCATATAACCGACTCGCCCCACGGGCCTAGGGCCCGTTTGCCCACCCCTATGTTAAGGGCTCCCTTAACCAAGGTTTATTCCTCACACCACAGCCCCTACACTCTCGTATTTCGGCTTACTCAAACTCCGATTGGGCTGGTTGTGTTGACACATGACGATCCATGACATGTTATCTTGTTTACCACGGTACCAATTTAATCTCTTGGTGTTCAAAGAAACAACCCACAATTTCCAAGTCAAGTGCGGAATCCGAATATAGGGCTCTGTCTCATGCTTGTGCCGAGACTCCGTGGTTATCCTACTTATTTTATGAGTTAGGTATTACTCCAGTTTTCCTAGCATATCTTTACTGTGACAACTTAAGCGTCACCTATATGGTGGCGAACCCTGTTTTTCATGCACACACTCGGCATATTGAGCTCGACTATCACTTCATTCGTGAACGCGTAGTTGTTGGCTTACTAAAGGGTTGCTGAAGTCGTGCCACCAGCAGCTATGATCTAAACTCGCCCGTCCTCTGTCGTCGAGTTTGCCGGGGGAGGGGGTGTTAATCTAGAGTCTTAGATCACGTACACTATTCATTTGTTACTTGTATACTTAGAATATTCTCTCATGTAATCTAATCTCGTATATGACTCTTGTTGATAATGTATTATATAATCTGCATATGATAATGAATGAAGTGTGAATTCCAACAATTTCTCTTTATCTGGTTTATGTTTCCTACCCTATTGTTCTTCACTTTCTACACAAAGTTTGCTGACTACATTAATAGAAGTGAATCTCACTTATGTATGTGAGATCAACTTGTATTAGAAAGATGATCATCAACGTAATAAATAAATTTGGTCCACATAGCAATACTCTAATTATTTTACAGAGTCCTGTAACGAATTGGAAAAGTAAGACAACCATGAACTTATTAAAATAAAATGGATTTTGACCTTGTATTAGAAACCTAAACCCTCAAACTTCATAGCTTTTGATTTAATGGGGATACCAAGATGATATTGTTTCCAACATCTCACGCATCATGATATAACTTTACCACATCACTACTCCTAATAAGTTTGACAAACTACCACTTTAGCGTTTCAGTTTCACGTAATTCAATCAAGATCCACAATGTTTGAGGAAAAAAGATTAGACAAAATGCCCACTAACCCACATGTGCACTCATAAAAAAGAATCAATTCAACTTGGTTTCCAAGTCAAGAAATGGAGATTGCATATTATTCGGTTTATGAGATGGGACTTGGGAGTACTTCCTTCTTACTTCTCTCTGACTCCAACAACTTGCACGTGTAATTTGAATCGTTTTTTATGCTTCATGCCTTCAAAGTTCAAACACAAACAGATGTACAAGAACCAAATCCATTCAAATTTGAAAGTAAAGACGACAAATTACAAATTAAATTTCTTCCCTTTTGCCTTTTTGTGTCTTTTGCTTTTTCAGCAAACCTTCTATAATTCTTATCAACCTTCAATATTTTCCAATACCGATAATTTGGAAGTAATCTTTGTTTCCGGATTTCGAATCACAAACGAAACAACAGAGTGCGAAAACTCGAACTCGGAATTTACTCTTTTTTTCAAGTGTGTGTTCAAATTTTTCTTGTATTCATGATCTTAATTTTGTGTTTAACGTTCTTTTGCTTGTTTTGAATTCTGGAAGTGTATCCGAAGGTGAAGGTGAGGCTACATGATCAACAAGAAGATCAGTTTTCTCCACAAGATGATCACAGAAAGTTGCTGTTGGCAAACATCCATGCAGGTGTAATTTCCAGGTTTTTCAAGAACGAATACAAGTTACGTAGAAGATATTCTCGACGGATATTAAAACCATGCATATCGAAATTCAATTTATAAATAGTTGAACTACGATATAATTTCCATTACTTCTCGAGAATTATTAAGTTGATTTAAGCAAAAAAATATGTATTCGTATAGGACGATACCTAAGTTTCATACGTATATTTCGCAGCGAAGGAGATTAAAAGTTGTTCTTCACCATTGCTTGCCAGATTAACCATGGAGGCTTATGCACCTAAGCTACCCAGACAATCAATTTCTTCATCCAAAGGTTGAGCTTTAGCTTTAAAAAATTTACCCTTCTGGTTATTACCATCTAAATTTATCTGTACTTGTTAATGACAATAGAGAACAGCAAAAATCTTGGCAAGGCTACAACACCAGATGCTAAAGCTTGCTTAGTCCTCCGTCCTCGCGCCGTGTTATCGAGTCCTGGTAATTGATCTTCTGAGATTCTTCTTTCATCAGAATTTGTATATTTCACGCAAAGGATCGAGGTTTTTTATTTTTCGATTTTTTGGTTTTCAGAAAATGATGGGATGATTGGAAGCATAAACAAGATAGTCGATCGTAAGAACTCACCGGCTATCAAAGTGCAAAACCCTAATACTGCTACCAGTTCTGCACAAAGGCTCCATCAAGAAGCCAAGAAAGCTCCAAGTCAGGCGAAGAAGAAGGCAACTGCAACTGCAAGGCCTATGGCTATGAACACGAACAAAGGCTCCAATATTAAAACATTATTTAACAGTAATAATGGCGATGTGAAAAGTAAGTTTCAGAAACCCTTGGTGGGAAAACAGCATGCAAGTCTTGGAACGTGGAAACCAAGTTTCACTTCAAGTTAAATTTTGGTGTGCTAAATGATTTGTTTCTTTCATCATTTGAGCTTTGTTAAGGTGTGATGTATTTCACTTGTGAGAATTTATATATCCAGTTCTTCTCTTATTCTGCTATTGTAAGTCGATAAACGTAAATTTGTCATTTGGATTTTAGATTTTAACTTTCGAGCTTTGTCCAACGTACAAAGACAAGACACTATTAAACTTATTGGAAATGATACAATTATTTGTTTCTTGAGAAAAGGAAAAACATGGCTTCATTGGTGCGGAGATGGAGAGTGGAATTTTGGGTATAAAGAGAAAGTACGTAAAAAAACATGTTCGCGAAAAATGCTTTTAACTATTTTTAAAACACTTTGAAATAAGCCATTGTTCTCTTTCTTTCATTTGGTTAATTGGGCTAGTCTATCACAACAGGCCCAAACCTTGTATCCCCTATCTCCAAAATTGGGACGGCCCAAATCCAAAAAGACCTCCACGTCATTAAAAAAAGGAAACAAATAAAGAAAAGAAAAAGAAATAAAATAAAGAGTAAATTATAATTATGGTCTCTTAACTTTAACTAAATTGAAGTAATGGTCTCTCAACTAAAAATTCATTATCATTGGCCCCTCAACTTATCAAAATGTGCAGCTATGGTCCCTCAATTGAAAATCCATTACCATTGGTCCTCCAATTTTAATTCAACTAGAGAAAGAGTCTTTTAACTTTAACCCAATTGTAGCAATGATCATTCCAACATAACTCGTTTTGACAAATTTTTTGACGTAGTTGACGAAAAGAACCATAATTACACACTTTGATGAATTGAGGGACCCTAATTGTATAAATGGTCATTCGAACATAACTTATTTTAACAAAATTTTGATGAAATTAATAAAAATGACTATAGCTACACATTTTGATAAATTAAGGAACCAATAATAATTAATTTTTAATTAAGAAATCATTATTTTAATTTGATTAAAATTGATGAACCATTGCTATCATTTCTCTAAAATAAAATCTAAGACCCTTCAAGTTGCCGTCTCTCTTTTTCTGCTGCTTCTCGTTTTACCACCAAAATTTATGTTTACTGAAAGGGCTTTAAATCTCTCTCTCTCTCTCTCTCTCTCTCCATATCTTCCTCGAAGCTCAGTTCCAGAACTCTCTTCAAAACGCCGCCGTATCTTTCCCTCAGGTACCTCTCTCTTCTTCCCAACCCTTTCGTTTCCGTTTCCGTTTCCGTTTCTTACTGCTATGTATTTCAATTAGGGTTTATCTTATCCTACCAAACCCTAGGCTTTTTGCTTGTTAGGTTGTTCTTTGTTGTTTTAATTTGACTGCGAATTGTTTAATTTTCAATGAGAGTTGTTTTCCCTGCTGGTTTTAGTTCTGTTAGTATTCAGATTGGACATGTAATATGCAGAAACTTAGGTGCAGTTTTGTTTGATTATTTAAAAATTTGGAGTTTCGACATTTAAATTAAACTGGTAGAAATTGCACCCAGATGTAATGATGAATAGTTGAAAACTCATCAGAATTTTATCGAACCCGCATTTTTATTGATTCGTTACTAGTGTCTGCGATGATTTGAATACATTTGTCCTGAAAGGGTTATTTACACGGCTGATCTGTCAAATAGTGGCCGAGCTGTGGTTTTGATGGCGAATTAGTTGTCGTAATTCTGTTTTATTAGTTCGACACTAATTACAGTACATTTTTACACTACATATTATGAATTTAAAGATTAACCAGTTTCTCTACTAAAGCATGTCATAATGTGTTTGTAAGAACTATTTTGTTAGTTGAATATATGTGTGATGGATGTTTGAGGACGTTAGTCAATGTGCATCCGTGTCTGATCCGTTTTTTAGAGGCTTGTACTTGACTTCATTCCTACTGTTCCATGATAACAGCTCTAGTAGTATCCAGAGGTTACAATGTTGCCAAAACAAATAGTTAGAACATTCTACTCTCCTTTTTTTAAGTGGTTAGTTCTTAATTACTATATGTTTTGGATTGCATACCTAATTGTAAGTGGGACCCCGTCTCGCTCCTCTCAATTGGCTGTAGTGCTTATAAGTTTATTGTTTATATTCTTGCAGTTGGTACTATAGGAAGGCAAAAATTTGATCGTCAAGTATGGCAGACAGTGAGACAGTTGTTGCTCAAACATCTGCAGTGATGGGGTATACATCAGCAGGATATACTTCAACGGGGTATGCTGATGCCAGCTCAAATATTGCTACTGATACGGGTGCATTGCATTCTGAGGCTACCCCAGAGTTTTCTAATACACCTGGCGGTTCTAACATAGGTGATGGAAATGCATATTCTGCGGATCCCAATTCTCTCATGCAAGAAACACAAAGTTACACAGCATATGAAACCAAACCAGCTGTTGGAGTGACAGATGCTAGTGGGAATGTTGTTAGTAATGAAAATGACGCCTTGGAGTCATCTCAAGTTGCTAGTTATGATTCTTCTATGAATGGTGTTATTGCTTCTGGAGTGGGAACTGTTTCATCAGTTGATAATGGAAATGCCGAACCTCTTGATCCACAACAATTTGGGGATGCTTCTGGTATGTTCTCTTGCATGTTTTCTGGGTGAGATTACCGGTGACTTTTGTTTAGCCACATGAAACCTATACCTTTCAGTAATTGATCTGAAAGTTAGCGTGTGATTATGTAACAGTAGTTTGTTAACCAAACCTCGTATTCTTGTATTAATTGAACATTTATTAAGGAAGTGTTTAGTAAAAGATATGCACTCATCTTGTAAGCATATCTGGAGAGATTTCTAACCATGACAAAATTATCTTGTTGCTGTCATGGGAGTGGGATTTAAAATGTGGTAAATATCCTGTTTCTGGTATATCCATAAGTTGTCAGTGAGCCAATAGAGACAGTACTATTTGCGGATAAAATTCTGAACTTGTCATCAGATGCTTTAAGGTTTCAGTAAATACATGATGATGCTTGTCCTGTCAGATAGTAACTGTACCCTCAGGAACAGGTTGTTTTGTTCATTATGTTCCTTTAACGAATCTGCCATTTTTCAAAACACGGGGATATTAAATATTGGGATTCCAATAGGGAGTTTGTAGTTATATCTTCTAATCTTCATCTGTTTGCTATTTTGTTCTTCCTTCTAGATTATGGGTCTGGACTCTGGAGTTACTTCATTTATCAGTTTACATGTTTTCATATATTTATTTCTTTCGTTTCTTTTATTGCAGCCATGTCTGTCGAAGAAGATAGACTGTGGAACATTGTGAGGGCTAATTCCTTGGATTTCAATGCCTGGACTGCTTTAATTGAAGAGACAGAGAAGATTGCACAGGTATGTTAGCTGGATTTTTGAGTTATTAGATTAATCTTTTGGGTGAGTGTGAATCATCTGAGGTTGCAAAAGATAAGGTTTTGGCCGAGAAATTGTTGTTATTTAAGTATGATTCATATGAGGTTGCAAAACTGTGAACTTTCTGTACCTTGTATATGTTCTTAGATATTTCTTTGATGGTCAGCTGCCTTAGCATACCATGGTGCTCCCATGGTTTGCATTAGTGGGTAAATATGAAAGTAGCTAATTTTTGAAATAGCTGTAGTTTATCTGTATAATCTTAGATATTAGTTTTATTTTATTTTATGAGGCATAAAAAGATAGAAGCTAAGTTTTAGTAATAGTTCTTCTGACCGAGAAATTAAATTGATAGTAGTAGTATCAATTGGAAAATGAAATAATAGTAGTAGTAATAATAATTGTAGTGAGACGGTGAGGAAAGGAGGATTTCCAAATTAGTAAGTCTGCTCCTTTATATTATGGAAATGGTAATATGCAATAAATATTGTGGTTACTTAATCATATTGTTGTTCTTATAAGTGAAATCTTTACTTGGTGTTTGCAATCAAGTTGGTGTTTGCCACAACTCTTGCTGTCGGAATCTACTGACTATTTGAATATGATTCATACATTTATCAAGCAGTTCTTTTTTGAACTAACAAATTGCTCTGCATTTATATGCAGGATAACATATTGAAAATTCGGAAAGTTTATGATGCTTTTTTAGCAGAGTTTCCGTTATGTTATGGTTATTGGAAAAAGTATGCGGATCATGAGGCACGTCTAGGTTCTATCGATAAAGTTGTGGAGGTTTATGAACGTGCAGTTCAAGGTGTTACCTATTCAGTTGATATCTGGTTGCATTACTGCATTTTTGCTATAAGCACATATGGAGATCCAGACACTGTTAGAAGGTAATAGCTCTTCTTTTATGCATTGTTTGTGCTGGTCTTTGCTTTGGTAGTTCATGGTTGTATGGTTTCTCAGTTGCAACATACTGGTGTTCTTGTTTTCTAACGTCATTTCAGTATGATTCAACAGTGATTCCTCACATGTATTTCCAGAAAGGTTTGATGGGAATGCACTTTTGAAATGTTTTTCTGATGTGCAATCCCTTGGTTTTGAGGCTACAGTATGAGTGTAGTTTTTTTTAATTTTTAAACGTTCTAATTCCATTTTTGACCTCAAATGTATGTTCCACCTTACCATGAAGACCTGCATCTTAGTAACTTAGAAGTCAATGAATTATGGCTCTATTTAACTTTGACACTCTGAAGTGCATCATTATGCAAATTGCTGCCGGGAAGATCTCATCCAGTTAAGGGCTTAGATGGCCTCTATCACTGCTCCATTTGACGGACATAGTATGGTTTTTTTCAGGAAGGTAAATTCAGCGTTTAGAAGTGTCATATGGTGTTAGACTGAATTGTGCCGGTGTCTCCCTTTCATGGATGTGTTTATCTCAGCTGTATAACGTTTGTACTCATCTCATCACAATACTTCATGTTTATGGCATTTCAGGCTTTTTGAGCGAGGACTTGCTTATGTTGGAACAGATTACCTGTCCTTTACTCTGTGGGATAAGTATATAGAATATGAGTACATGCAGCAGGAGTGGGGCCGCCTTGCCATGATCTATTCACGAATATTAGAGAACCCAAATCAGCAACTGGATCGGTATTGGAACAGGTGTTCACCAGCTGCACATTCACATATTTGTTTAAATTTAATATTTTATTTTTTGGGGTTTTTTCCTTCTCTTTTTGGTTACAGTATTTGAGGTTTTCAGTTTATTCATTTACATCTTAGATTTGTATGGCATTGAAGATAATGTCAGCGGTGATTGTCTGTGCTTGTTGCTGTTTTTGAATTATTTACTTGGTAGGGCCGGGGACAAATGTATCACTGTGTGCTTGGCTAGTATCACAAGTAGCTTCTGGAAGTTTATGGAAGAGCTTATGAAAAGATTCACATTTGTTATACTCGTTTAAACTTCAAGTAGTTAATTGTCTTATTTTCGTTTGGGGCGCCGGGTTCCACTTTGTTGTCTTGGAATGCATGACTGTAGTTGATGGATGTGCTGTGCATGTGGGTAACCTGTAAATTCGAAGTGTTCATATATAGTACAAATATATTCTATTTGCCATCAAGCTAAGAATGCCCCTCATAATGTTTGGTTATAAGTATGTATTTGTGTCTGATTTGTGGTTCTCATAGAATTATACTAAATCTACAATATTGTATGTTTACATGCAATTTCTCTATGTGCATGAACACTTATGTGGATAGTGCATCTTTACTTGCATGGTATTGAAATTTGTTTGTATTATTCCTGGTGCCAACAGCTTTAAGGAGTTAGCTGGAAGTCGGCCACTCTCAGAATTGAGGACTGCTGAAGAAGCTGCAGCAGCAGGAGGTGCACATTCAGAGGGTATTGACAAAGTCAATGGGGAAGATGTTCAATCTGATGGTGCAGAACAATCTCCTAAACCTGTAAGTGCTGACTTAACAGAAGCCGAGGAGTTGGAGAAGTTTATCACCATTAGAGAAGAGGTGTATAAGAAAGCTAAAGAGTTCGATTCTAAGATCATTAGTTTTGAAACAGCTATTAGGAGGCCCTACTTTCACGTGCGGCCTCTCAATTCTGTAGAGCTTGAAAATTGGACCAGTTACCTAGACTTTATAGAAAGGGAGGGCGACTTGAGCAAGGTATTTTCAGTGAATTTGATTTCATTTTTTTATTTATGGCTTGAAGTTTTTAGTTGCCCTGCTTGTTATACATTAACTCACAGCCGAGTAATATTTGCTGCACTATGCTTTATTGGCTAAATCGTTGGATGAAGCAACTTTTAAAACGGGAATTTGAACTGAGACTAAAGCATGGGCCTTCGATTTGGTTTCTTTGAGGCTAAGTATTTCAAACTCTCATTTGTCAGTGCACGTTCTAGGTTCATGATGTGTTAATAAATTTTATTGTTTTTAAAGTTCCAATGTTATGCATGCAGGTATCTTCTTATCTTCCTAACCATCTGTCTGTCAGGCAAGGAGGGTCCCTCCTTTCCTATTTGAGGGGCCTCTCTGTTCTACTAATGGAGTATTTCTTGGGCATATCTCCTTTGTGTTTTGTTTATCCATTCATTTCTTTTATGGTTAATGAATGCACCTTTTTTAATTAATTTTTATTTTGTTTTTGTGAAGGTTGTCAAGCTATATGAAAGGTGCCTAATTGCTTGTGCTAATTATCCTGAATACTGGATTCGATATGTTCTATGCATGGAGGCCAGTGGAAGTATGGATATTGCCAATAATGCTCTTGCACGTGCAACCCAGGTTTTTGTGAAGGTATTTCCTTGTATGCTATCAACTTAGACACGATTTTGTGGTGAATGAACTTCAATGATTCTTTATTTTGAAAGAGATAATGATGATAAAACTATGTCTTCCTTTTTTCTAACTAATCTTGTATCCTCGTAAATTGTAGTTTGTGGACTGAAAATGAATCAGTTAATGAATTAGTTTGCGTGGAGAATTGAGGTCCAATGTTGTGCATGCATTTATCAAGATTGGTCTAGAATGTTGTATATATTACCTGTCACAGCAGTCACAAACATGATTATGAACTTAGATTTTAAAGTATTGAAACTATTGTAGATTACCGACCATTGAACCCTCAAAGTGAGCTAGGCAGATACAGAATATGATCAAACAATCATCCATGGCATTTTCTTCTCTCTATCTTTGCCTTGTGTTATGTTTGTAAACCTTGCCTCTTCCAGTTGAAGATTAGGAAATTTCTTTTTCTTTTTTTACCCTACGTTAGATACAGAATTACAGATGCATAACAGAGACCTTTTTATGCGACAGTACTACCAGCCTTTCATACGGGATGCATTCGTTTTCCTTATATTGAAGTTAGTGATATATTATCATATGCTGATTTAGTTTAGTTATGTGTTGAACTGGAGATATCATAACTGAACAAATTTTGGGAACATGCCTTCTTTATGTTATCGTTCTGTTGAGTAACGTTTCTTTTTTCTGGTAATGTTGCATGTTTGACCTGTTTCTCTTGAAATTACAGAGACAACCGGAGATGCACCTTTTTGCTGCTCGATTCAAAGAGCAGAGTGGGGATATACCTGGTGCTCAAGCTGCCTATCAACTTGTACAATCTGAACTCTCGCCTGGTCTTCTTGAAGCAATCGTGAAGCATGCAAATATGGAACACCGTTTGGTAAGATGATGTAAACAAGTTGATCCATACCAGTTTCGTTACACATATTGCATGTTTAAACCTGGTCATTTCTTTAATTTTTTTTCATAGGGAAATGTGGAAGCTGCCTACTCTTTATACGAACAGGCCATTGCCATTGAAAAAGTAAAAGAGCATTCACAGATGTTACCCATGTTGTATGCTCAGTACTCTCGGTTCACTTACCTGGTAGGTTATTAGTTGATGTCTGTCTTTTATTTTGGTTTACTGTTGAAGTTTTAGCTTATTTTTATATTTCCCTATTCATTTTTTTACTTCTCTAGATTGGACCCTGTAGCATATATATGCTATTTTGATTAAATAATTTTTCATTTTTTTATGGTTAAAGCATGGGCTTTTTGTATTGATTTTTTTTTTTATAAAATAAAAGTCTTGTGGATCGTACTAGAGTTGTTTTTGGTGGTTCCTTTTATATTTTATGTGTATGTGTTTTTCCTCTGAAATATATCACCTATTACTTGCATTTTTCTTTTCAAAATCAGAACGTGAAATTGATGATGTGAAATTTCAACTGAACTAAATGTTTTGGAATTTTATTGCTTTTATTTTCTATTGTTCCTAGGTTTCTTTGAATGCGGAAAAAGCTAGAGAAATTTTAGATGGAGCACTCGAGCATATACAACTGTCAAGAGCATTTCTTGAGGTTCTCTCTCTCTCTCTCTCTCTCTCTCTCTCTCTCTCTGTATAGATAAACACACAAACACACACACACATGTATATTTTTCTCCTCTCTTGTAGCCAATGTCCTAATTTCTCCGTTTTCCTTTAATTTTCGCATGCAGTCCATGATGGTTTTCGAGACAATACAGCCACTGCCAAAGCGAATTGATCACATAGATTCATTGGTTGTGAAGTTCATAGAGCCCAGCTCAGAGAGCCCCAATTTTGCTAGCGTTGCAGACAGAGAAGAGCTATCTGGCATCTATTTGGAGGTATAGATTTTTTGTTTTCTTGTAAGATTAACATTTCACTTTTTCAGAGGTATGTATAGTGTTGCGTTGAATGATATTTGAGCGGACTCTCTCTCTCTCTCTCTCACACACACACATACACATTTAATTATTGAAAGGTGGAACTAGCACTAAAGTGCATGTTTATGTTCTGTCACTGGTGAAATATTTTAATGGTTCCCTGCGAAGGATGCTGCTCTTGAACAAGTTTGTGCTCCAAGTTAATTTTCATTTGTCCTTTTGGCCTTTTAAATGCCTGAATGTTCCGTTTCTTTCAGATTTTATTTTATTTTGGCTTCGTAGTTCTAACGTGCTAACAAATGATTTTGCAGTTTGTTAACCTCTTTGGAGATGCACAGTCTATCAAGAAGGCTGAGGATCGACATGCTAAGCTCTTCATACCTCATAGGAGCAGCACGTCAGAGTTGAAAAAACGTCAAGCTGAGGACTTTCTATCTTCAGATAAAGTGAAGCTAGCTAAAGCTTACTCTGGTGTTCCATCGCCCGCCCAGTCGATCATGGGAGCATATCCAAATGCACAGAGCCAATGGCCAGCTGGTTATGGTGCACAGCCTCAAGCTTGGCCACCAGCTACGCAAGCTACTCAGGGACAACAGTGGCCAGCTGGTTATACCCAACAGGTAGTTTTCTAACATGATTCATTTGATAGAGAAACCTTTCGTTGTTCAACGATTGAATTTTCACGTTCGCCCATTATTTTGAATCTTAAAAGTAGAATTGATTATCTGATTCGTTTGGTCAAATTTTGTTTCAATAGCCGTACAATGCATATGGTGGTTATGGAACTGCTGGCTACGCTAATCCACAAGCGCCCGTGGTGGCGCCACAAACTGCTGCTTACGGTGCTTATCCTTCTACGTATCCTGCTCAGGTATGTTACGTTGTCTTTCATTTATTCTGGTGTTTCGTGTAGTTTCCGAGAGCTGATAGTTTAGTTGCAATTTCAGCAGGCCGTCCCGCCACAAAGTTACGCGCATCCAACCGTGGCAGCAGTAGCACCGGCTCCGCAGCCTGCTTCAGTTCCTCAGGCGTATTATGGGAGTTACTACTGATGTGGCGGGAATAAGCCTGCATATTTTGCCTTTGCAACTTAATTTTCTCCTTTAGAAAACCGGACTGATTGACTGAGTTAGGTTTTTCGGAAACATTGGTTTGTAGCTGACAGATTTTTGGGGACACAGAGAGTGATCAGTTTAGTCGTTTTGGAAATTGTATTCGTGTATCGATCTTTAACATGATGGTTAGTTGTTTACTGTAAATTTAACTTGTCATCGTCGTCGGAATCGGAAGTCTCGGAATGCCGACATGGCTCAACCCTTTAAATTTATGTTAGATTGTATCATTGGAAGTTCATAATTCTTTTTTGTCAAAAGCAGTTCTAGTAAAAACGCTTGTATTAGGAGCACGTTGAAATTTTAAATTAAAATTCAAGTGTTTTCTAAAATAAGCACATTGCAATTGCTTATTTCATACGGCACTTTTAATTTTCTGGTCAAACACGATAAAAAAACATTTTGGTGATTTGAACATGTTTTTGAAAACACTTTCAAGTAAGTCCTAGTATGACGGAAATTTGAACATGTTTTTGAAAACACTTTCAAGTAAGTCCTAGTATGACGGAAAGAAGATAAAGTACTCACTATGTAGATTTCTCTATACGAATTAGGCAAATGATGATATTGATTGTTGATGTAAGTTACAATGAAGAACTAGACAAACAAGAACGAGATTGTCAACGCACGTGAGTCTTGTATTGTGGCCTACATTGCATCTACGCAATTTCTGATGCAACTCATGACTCACCTCATCAAAATTTTAGACAAATCAGGAATTGGACTGTCAATCCACATAAATCTTATAGTTATAGCTGAATTCACATGCATTTGTGCGTAACTTTTTGACGTAGCGCACAACTCATCTCGACAAAATTGAAACAAACAAAAAACTTCACTGTTGACCCACTTGAGTCTTATAGTTATTGCAGGACCCACATGCGTTTGGGCGCGGCTTCTTGACTCAGCACGCTACTCGTCGTCGTAAAATCCTGAAGGGGAATAGTTCTTTTTAACCTAATTGGGTAATTTTACTTACCTTATTTAGGTGGTACAAATTCAGTTGCCCAAACCCCATGTCCCTGTGTTTGGCAAAAACCATTGCAAACACATGACTTAACCCTAATTGGAAAAAACCACTCCATCTTTCCTCTATTGGCTTTTCAACTCGGCCTCACAAAATCAGGAAATTTAGCAAACCCCGACCAAAAGATCAAGTGGAGCGCATTTGATCACGCTCTCATCCACCACTACTTTCCCAAAACACCCCTTGCAAGGATCTTGGTGATCAATTTGATCCTACCCAATCAAATCGACGGATGAGATTCTGATTTTCGACGGTTGAGATCCTACCAAGGGGTGTATGGTTTAAGTTATCTTCTAATAGCTCTGAAAGTCACATTTAAGATTAACATGTAAGTTTGATACATTTTAAAATTTAATAGTTGTGAAAGTCATATTTTATAATAATTAAACTCATGAAATTCATATATTAAACCAAACAATCGACCCGCTTCTAATAAAAGTAGACCCATATATTCAACTTGCGAAAACCCGTCTTTGAATAATTTAGTGGGAAAACTAAGAAAATGTGATACAAGTAACAAATACTAGCAAATTGGCACGTTATAAAGGATTAGACATTTAAAACAAAATCGAAAGTCGAGAGGGTAAATCGAAGGAAGTTCATAAACTTGTGGGTGCCTACATAAATACTTGATATTTCCCCATTTTATATCTGTACGCAAAGCTTTGCTCGGGGTTGCGTTGAACGGCCGAGATTCGAAGCAATCGAACGGCCGTGATTTCCTGCCGCAAAACCCTTTAAAACTAGCGAATCGGAGGCTCACAAGGCAAAACCGGAAGCAAGCAGCAGAAGCAGAGCCCTCTGGGAGATACAAAGCCATTTTTGAGCTTCCGTTTACTTCCGGTCCTCGGCAAGCGAAGACGGGGACGAATCCCGAGGTGCCCTAAAACCTTTGGGTTTGGGGTTTCGGATTTGTAGTTGCTTCTCTCTGTGTGTGGATCTGCGTCCGATCAGAGTGTTGACGGGGACGACTGCGATTTAGGGTTTTGCAGAGTACAAGAAAAAGTCTTTCTCCGTCGCTGCATGCTTTTTTGCTGAGAGAGGAGGCAATGGCAAGTTCTAATCCGGGAGCTGTTCGTGCTGTTCAGGTCAAGATTCAATCTTTATACTATTTGCGGTGTGTGTTTATTTGTTGTGTGTATGTATAGGTGGATTTGTACTGTGTGTAATGGGTGGTTTGGGGGTTTTTGCAGGTGGGTTCTTACTTTGTGACCCAGTACTATCAGATTCTTCAAAAGCAACCTGATGTTGTTCATCAGTTCTACTCTGATGGAAGCTCCATGATTCGTGTCGATGGCGATTCCACGGAATCTGCTGCCGGTATACTGGTAATTGGTGTCTTCTTACTCTTACCGGCACGGAATTGAGTTTCTTGGTTCAGTTATTTTTATTTTTCTTTGGTCAATGATAAATCATCCTGTGTTTCTAGGAAATGATAGTCACTTTGCATTGGCTTGGTCCTTATTTTTTACTGTTTGGACCAAGAGGTGCGCCCCAGTTTGCTTTTAAAACTTACCTCTCTATTATTATGTTAAGCTACAATTAAATGTTTGTTGAAGTCTGAATATCAGGGATTGGAATGTTGT
Organism: Malus domestica; assembly: GCF_042453785.1. Taxonomy (NCBI): domain Eukaryota; kingdom Viridiplantae; phylum Streptophyta; class Magnoliopsida; order Rosales; family Rosaceae; genus Malus; species Malus domestica. The sequence goes on along the minus strand of NC_091670.1, from coordinate 29,044,001 downwards.
TTATTGACTTTCTCTGCATATGTACCGTTTGCTCCCTCTAGTGTCCCCGATGCTTTCCTTTAATCTTGGATAACTTAAGATTGTTGTTGTCTGTCATCATCGGTAAGATTGCAGATAAGTGGTAGTTGATGAGGTTCATCCCAATTACGAACCAACAACATATAAAAAAGTCACTTTAGATGTATAGAGTTGTTGGAATTGATTATCACCTTAAGATTAGTGTTATTGGTACCTTGCAGTGCTTTAAGTTGTGAGGGAAAATTTATATGTAACCCCTGCTTTATGTTGTGGTTTGTATGTTCATTATATAGATCCTCTCTCAAGTTGTGTTTGAATGTTTATGCACAACCTTCTACATTCATACACGTGTGTTTGCCATTTCAAATGACTCATTTGCATTCCTAGGTTGGATAGTTTTAGACCTTTGTGTTTTTTTTGTTCCCCTGTTATGTAATTAGCTCATTTGATGCCTTTTTTTTTTTTTTTTTTTTATATCTGTGCAGCAAATTCATTCACTCGTAGTGTCACTAGGTGTTACCTCAATTGAGATCCAGACAATCAATTCCAGCGATTCTTGGGATGGAGGTATTCTTGTGATGGTTAAAGGGTTTGTTAAAACAAGGGAATCAAGTGGAAGGAGGAAATTTGTCCAGACTTTCTTTCTGGCTCCCCAGGACAAAGGTTACTTTGTTCTCAATGATATGCTTCAGTTCATTGAGGATGAAGTTGTATTCCAACATCCTGAACCCATACAGTCAGAAGGCAGATTTGATATGCAACTAAATTCTTCTAGCCCCCTTCCAGAACCACCAGGTGCTAACATCTTTTAATTGTTATTTTGGATTTAATTTATTGAGTTATTCTCGGAATGGGGTTCTTATTTGTAGACATTGTCATTATAAATTTCAGAGTACTATGCCTTTGTGCATGTTAGGATTTTCATTATGTTTCTGCTTTCCTTAATTAGCGTTTGGCAGAAATGTTTGGTGAATCCAGGTCGAGGGTAATATTATTATATTACTATCAGAGGTGGGAAAAGCTCGTGTACATTACTGTGCTTTTTTGGTTGCTTTCTTTTTTTCTAGCTGTTAATTTTGGGAGGTATCCATGCATGTATTGTTATAGCGTTCTCCATATGCATCATTGGAAAGATGTTAAGGATTACTTTGCTGGAGAAAGTTGGTCTGTATGTATTGGCTATAACTCAGATTTTTTTCCCTGCAGTTTCTGACTATGTCTATGAGGAAGAATCCAGGGAGTACGTGAACTCCGTTGATGTAGAAGATGATCCAGTTGATAAGTATAGTCTCCCAGAGCAACAGGTGCAGCTTGATTTTGAGACTGAAGTGGTGGTGGAAGAAACTCCTGTGGAGGAGACATATTCGTCGTTTCAAAGTGTGGTAAACAATGTGCAAGACGCACCTGCTGCTGCTGTCGAGGAACCAGTGGGAGAGCCTCAAAAGAAAACTTATGCTTCTATAGTATGTGCCTAAACCGATTCCTACTACTGTTGTGTGAGCTTGTCTTTATGTCCTTGTCTGCGTCTTTGTGCATGTGAATTTTTCTTTTTTGCATCAGCTGGAAACTGCTTCGACTATACTGCAGTTGCGCAACAATCTGATATTCCGTTAGCTCTATTTTGTTGAATATGCTTTAGTAACACATGTTTTATTTTTTGTTGTATATGACCAAAAAAAATAGTTGCGGGTTGCTAAAGGACCGTCTGCACCAGCAGTAGCTCCACAACCTTATAATAGAAGTGCTCAAACTTCGTCAGAGTGGAATTACACACCTCAGCCCGCTGTTGAACAATCCAACTCTGCTCAGTCATTTGTGCCTGAGTCTGGGGCAGAAGCAACAGAGGAAGGTTATGCAGTGGAGGAAGAAGGTAGCTTTTGAGCCATATTTTACTCTATGACACCTGAATATGTTGCATTCGACCATATTATTAATTTAATAGATTATTTTGTTTTGTCAGAATGAAAATGATGCAATGACCATACTATTAATTTTTTGTATTTTAAGCATTTGTAAGTTGAACCTCATGTTAAATTATTGTTACAGGTGAACTTCTGAAATCTGTCTATGTAAGAAATTTGCCTCCTACGGTTACTGAAGATGAGATCGAGGAGGAGTTTAAAAACTTTGGTCAAATTAAACCTGATGGGGTCTTTGTTAGAGCTCGCAAGGTGAGTTTTTTTTTTCTCCTACAATTAATGCCAGTATCTTTGAACTGGATTGGAGCTGAAGTAGAAATTGGTGCATGCAGGAAATTGGAGTCTGCTACGCTTTTGTTGAATATGAAGACTTTGCCAGTGTTCACAATGCACTCAAGGTTTGATTTTATTTTATTTATTTTTTTGTGATTTAAGTTGTTGAGTTTTTGACTTTTGCTTCAAAATGCTCAAGGATTAAGGAAAATTTCCTGTTATTTGATTAAGTCCTCACAGTTCTCGTATGTGGTTATGCATCTACTGCGAATTCTTAGGGTATATTGCATTTGTCTTTGGGCATTGAATTATTTAGAGTTACCGTAGGCCTGGTTTGGTACTGAGGTGATTCTGAAAAAAGTTGGTAGCTTTTTTTGTGTTTGGTAAACATTTAGCTTCAACTTTTTTTCACAGTTTTGGGTGAAAAAAGCCAAAAACAAGAAGCTGCAAAACCAAGCTTTGAAAAACCGGCTTTTTTTCACATCTGTTTTACATAAAAGTTTATCAAACACTATAATACTGTTTTTTTTTTTTGAAAGCATTTTTACAAAAAAGTTTACCAAACACTCTACAGCTTTATTTCACAGCACAGCAAAAGCAGCTTTTTTTCAAAGCACAGCAATATCAAATCAGCCCTTACTCTTGCACTCTTGTCACCATTGATTATCTATCTGCCTGTGTATTTGCTTTGTTATATATGTTTTGGGTTGTATCTGTAATTTGTACTTTATACTTAAATGTGTGGGGTTTGGCGTTTTGATGTTTAAGGTCATTTAATTGCTGATGAATGGTTGAATTTTTCAGTGCAAAGTGTTAACTGGATTTCTTGTGGGATATGGTCAATTACTGGGCAATCTCTATGGAATTTGGTATCTAAAATTAAAGATTACTCCATTCTTTTCTGTTAATGTGGATTGATATGCTGTTGTATCTTCAGTCAGTTCCCTTTTCAGGAGGTTATGATGTCTTTGGGGCTTGGTGTCATTCTACAATGTAGTTTTGATTGTAGGGTTTTTATTTTGGAGTATATCTCTTGTATTGCTGGTCCATTGCTTGTTGTATTTTGCTGTTTAGCACATTTTAGTAAAATTTATCAATCTTCTACAAAAAGCATTATTTTTGTAAAGTGATCTGTATATATTGTGGATGGCCTAAAGTGTGTTTTTTCCCTGTAGGCATCTCCAATTCATTTAGCTGGAAGGCAAGTTTACATTGAGGAACGGAGACCAAACAGCGCTGGAGCAGCAGCTCGAGGAAGTATGTGCTTAATTTCATTTTTCTTTTCTTAACATCTTTGATTGGCAAAATTGTCAGACTTAGGCCTGCATGATGTAATTCTTAAATACTGTATCTGTTGGAAAAACTTGAGTGTTAAGGGGGTGTATCGGGGATGTTGTGTGGAGTCCTGAAGTGGCCCTTACGGCTGTGTTTGTCCTAATGTTGGTAGCTGCTGCAAGGAAGTGGTGTTGCCTTCATAAATCTTAGAAATTTTCTGTGTTAGAGATAGAGAACATGCTTTTTCCCAATCAGTCTCGGAATCAAATTTGCATTGCAATCTTCCTTCTTCTAAGATGTTGTTTAGATGTGCATTACTCTAATCTGTCAGTACGATGTGCATTACTAGTGTCAAGGTTTTTCATGGAACCAAATCATTTATGTTCATGAGCTTACTGAGTCTATTGGCATAGCCAGCATTTAGAATGTGATCTACCAAACTATTAAGCATCTATGCATCTGTTTTCATTAGAGAGAACATTTAATTTGCTCAACTTTTGGTCTTCTTACGTGGATTTTGAATTTTTCAACCAGGAGGAAGGGGCAGGGGCAGAGGAGGTTACCAAACTGAGGCCACAAGGGGGCGTTTTGGTGGCCGGAGTTCAGGCAGGGGTAGTTACCAGGATGGAGATTACAACAGACCGAGAGGCAATGGTTTCCATCAGCGTGGCACACGATAAGCCAGCAAGGACTTTAGTTCTGTGTCCATACGGGCAGAAAATCGAAGCAAAATTTACCTGGGGCGGTAGAAGGCTTTTCGAATGCAGAAGATTCCTAGATAGTTTCGTCAAATTGTATTTGTACTTTTTGAGTATCACATGAAAAGTTTATTTGAACTTCCGTCTCTGTTTACAGTTAACAAGTTTTCGTTCCCCTTGGATGGTTTTTATCATGCGATTCAAGCGGGGAATTTTGGGCATTTCAAGCCCCAGTTGTGAGGGAATGTGATAAGATATTTGTTTCCAGTTTCCCATATGAAGCTTTTCTGATTTCGTTGATATGTTTCTTGTGTTTCTGTGTTCTCGTCCCTTTGTTTCAAGGGCAATTATTCTGTTCTTTCGGGATATCGGATTTGCTTCCGTTCTCATTCCGAGTCCATCGTCGCCAACGGAAGAGGTAAAAACTGAGAGGACAACCATTCATCTCAGAAAAATGTTTATACATAGGTCATGAGCTTTCATGTTGGCAACCTAGTCACCATTACAAAGCTAGCAAACAATTTTAGGCACTTGCAGATGTCATGATTCCTTCGTGAAGATACGATGGCACGCAATGATTGTGCTCTGCATCGGCTTCGTCCTCGTCTTCCTCTACTTCCCAGAGAAAACTGGCATATGCTGCGTGGACATGGCTGAAATTGGAAAATGGCAAGTCATGTCAAAATTGGTGCCTTAAAATTCATTCCAGATTAAACTCTTCATCTGAAGACCGCACACAAGCTTTCTCCTCCTGCACACCTCTCTTTATTTTCGTCCCACGATTCTTCTTTTGTTTATTCAATACAAAGACAAGAGGAAGGCGTGCACGAGAAAAATGGCGTACATAAATAATTTCCGTTAATTTTTTGAGCTAAAATTCAAAGTACCTGTCTTGAGGTGCAGCTTGGACTGCTCGTTCATAGTAGCTCAAGGCTCTATCTTGGTCATGGTGGAACTCCCATATCAACTTAGCATATTGAGCCATAACTTCACCATCATTAGGATCTGCTAGGATGGCTCTAGAGTAGTACTCCTCTGCACCACGAAGATCTCTCTTGGTCTGAAAACAAACATTTGATGTCAGTATAAAAAAAGTCAAAAACACATTAGACGTGAGTTAGGTTGGTTGGCCGGAACAGTGTGTCCATCCTCTTAACCCGAGGTCAAATTGTCATCCCGTATATTAGAAAGTCGAAAACACTAAGTTATAGAAGCGGAGAAAGTTCACCTGATACAAATATTGAGCATAATTTCCAAGGAACAAAGGGCTTCCTGGATTTTCCTCAACCAGCTTCTTGTGATACTCCTCTGCCCCACGGTTGTCATCTCCTCCATCACTACCATAGCCATCCCAATTAACCTCTCCACCACCACGGCTACCGCTGCCACCACCACCAACCCCAAGCCCCTTTGCAAGATACATTTCTTGACTCGCAAGCTCTCTTTTTTCTTCAATCCCTGCACTCCATATTTTGTCCAAAAATTTCAAATCCTGAGTTAAGCTCACGTTCTTCCTCTTCTCCTCTAAACCAACATTTTTGCCTTCCGTTGCCACAACTCTCTCCGTATTCTCCTCACCAAACTCCTCTTCCTCATACTCCACGTCACTATCGTCCTCATCATCTTCATAACCTCCCGACTTATGCAACGAAAAAGACGGTATAGTTTCCAGCATCATGCACTTGGATCTTGCAGAGAACATGTTGGGTAGTTTTGAATCCAAGAACTGATCTTCGGTGTCACAAGAAGCATAGGCCAGTCCTTCCAAGTTCCCATCAGACTGAGCCCTTCGGAACCCGGTTAGCGAATGCCGGTCCAAATCGAGGGAGGAATGAGAGATTGGTGAGGAGTTGTGTGAGATGTTGAGAGATCCAGGTTGGTGGAATGAAAACTTGGTGGGAGTGTGTTGGTGGAAGGTGCTTGGTTTGGGATCAGAGTGATGATTGCTGATGATGTTAGGACTTTCTGAGACGTAGGATGTAAGGAGAGATCCAATTACAGGTGTTGATGAGCTCCTTAGCAACATGATTGAAAGTTTTTGCTGATGATTCTTTGCCTTCTGTTCTGATTCTGATGATGAAATTCTGTAAAAGTCAGCAACAATATAATATACACACACATGGTGGACTTGTATTATGAAGCTCAATTATTACAATATTCAGCCAAAATTTTAATATATTTAATTTTCATAGCTCATGGAGGGCATGTTCGGGAGTGCTTATGAAAGAGCTACAAGCTTTTATGTGAATCAAAAGTGTTTTTGGGTTGAAAAGCTTTTCTTGGGTTAAAAACACTTGATTTTTTACTAAGATTTCTACAATATCTTAATAAAAATGTTCATAACAAAAGTGTTTCTAGTGGAAGCACTTATTAGCATAACTGGATAACTGTTTCTTACAAAAATAGTCTCAAACAAACATACTTTCCAGTTACACATTGAAAGAAATAGAAGCTGAAGCTGTCATAATCCCAAAATATATATATATTTTACTTGAAAAACAATGAATCCTGAACAAAGAGAGAAGAAAAATTGGAAACTAAAGAATAAGAGTCCCATGAAGAAAACCTTTGAATTCAATCAGCTCTTTTCAGAAAAGTGAAATTGCAATGAGGAAGGAGAGAGAGGGAAGAAGCTGCATTACCACTTTTTGGGATATTCCAGTTCCAAACGCTTCCAGTGGTTCAAAGGACAAACAATTATTTTAATTATCTTTGAGTCTTATTTGGACACCCTTTCTTCTGATGTATAAAGGGGCGGTTGGAAACGTGTGTTCTTGATGAATTTGATATGCCTTTTCACTTGGAAAATAAAAATTTATGATAATATTTGCATGGTGGAGAACAGGTTGTTAAGTTTTGCTTGGTATTTGGCAGGCTGGAAAATGTGGAAGGTGATGAGAAATGAATAGTATACACTTCTCTCTCTCTCTCTCTCTCTCTCTCTCTCTCTCTCTCTCTCTCTCTCTCTCTCTCTCTCACCCACCTTTATCAGAAAAATCACATGACACTTGACATAAGCAAGTAGCATGTAAATGTGTCACAAGGCGCCAACGACCAACCGTTCTCATTGAGTTAACACATTGGTAACGTTTTGATACCATAATTCAAGATTTTTCTGCGCTTTGATTCTATACCATAAAAAAAATATGAGTTTTAAGTCTCAAACGATAGATACATGTGGCTTGTTTGTTACCCACCACATGATTGATTTACGAGGTGGGCGCCGTGAGGCTAAGTGTATCGGAGTATTTAATACTCTGCTATTCAAAGCATTTAGATGTATAAGAAATTTTTGCGATTTATGATATGATAGTTATTTAGAGATTTCCTAAGAGTTATTCATATTAAGGCCCTTCATGCTTACACAATTTATATTAAATCACTTTATAAAACTTTTATATTAAAAAAGCCCATTTTAACTTTTTAAAATGCAAAAACTAATTTAAGTGACATACAAACATTGTATAATTCTAGTAGGCTTTTTGTTCTTCTCAAATTTTAACCTTATAGTGTACACTTGTAATTACATACACTATGAGTTTGGTTTACTAATTTTATAATATGCTCTAGTATATATGATACAACGAAATTTTTCATCGTTAGATCCTTAATTAAGGATCCAACAACCGAGATTTAACAACTATAAATTCTGATCTTATAAGATGCACCATAGCATAATCGAGTGTTCCTGTTATTTTGTACACATTCATTCAAGTACGTAGTACAAAAGGTAGACAAAGTTCACATGAACTTTATTTTTTTGTTGTAAACTATATATATAAAGGGAGAATACAAAAAATGGTAAAGCTTTCATAATACTTAAATTATCTTTCTCCCATTAGGATTTCAAAAAATAAATAAATAAATAAACAAAATTCACAAAAAAATAAACTCTTGTAGTGAGAGTGTGGGTGATTATATTCATTATTTTTAAAATATATTTTACTAAAAAACAATAATATCTAAAATAAGTAAAAAAATAAAAATTTTAAACAACAAAAAAAAAGTCATTTTCACACGCGTTAGGGTGTGACAAGAGGATAATGTATTTAAACGTGCTTTTAGCAGAATGTGTCATAGGTAACTTAATCTATATGTATTATTTATGTCCTAAAAGTTTACTATTCTTATTGAAATAGAAATTTTAACATGAACACACTCTTAGACGAAAACTAAACATAATTATAATTTATATATTAGAGGTGGCACATTATACAATACAACCTTGTCGTGCACATTGATACAACAAGATCTTAAATTCTTATGGCTTTGCTATTATCTGTCCATATTTTGCATGTCATTAAATTAGGGAAATTGTGCACTGTATTTTTCTTTGTAAATATATAAAATTTTGAGTGCACGATTAATTTTTAGAATGTTAATAACAATTCTGTTAAAATAAAAGAAAAAAAAAGAAAAAACAGTTTTTTCTATACTTTTTAATTTTGTTAACCATACACAAGATTCTAAAAGTCATTAGTCGCTAGTCGGATGACGGGAAGGGGCCTAGGTGGTTTGTTTTTAATTTTAATTACATATATTATAACATATAATAAATGTCTACTTTGTGACCGAAAAGTCATGAGTTCGAGTTATGGAAACAGCCTCTTTGCAAAGCAAGTAGAAGGCTGCGTATGATAAACGTTCTTCTGCCAGATCCTCGCAAAGTGGGGAACCTTATTAGCTTGTGGTCATTTTTTTATTATTATATACATATAAATAAATGTCTACTTATACTTAAAAAAAACACTTAATTGTATTGTGATACGTCAATTGTAAAATAAAATATATATAGATTATAGGCTTAATTGTCAAGATGGTCCCTGTGTTTTACTCTATTGGCAGATTTAGTCTCTATGTCTTCAATTTGACCAAACTAGTCCCTATATTTACATCCGTTAGTCAATTCAAAACAATTCGTTAAAAGATAGTTAAAATTGACATGTCCTAAATTGCATAGTATTGAAGTCAATTGAACAAGCGACAATCTCTAAAAATAGGCATCGTATTTGTTTAGTGGGTGTACATAAAATTATGTTTTTATCCTCTCACGTACTTGACACATGTCAATCTTATCGATCATTCAACGGAATGTCATGAATAGGCTAACAAATGTAAACACATGGGCCAATTTGGCCAAATTAAAAACACAAGGACTGAATTGGCTGATAGAGTAAAACAAATGGACCATTTTTACATTTAAGCCTAGATTATAAAGTATTGGAACACATTGAAAATATGAAGAACAATCATATAATGATTGATCATTCAAGTATTTAACAAGTCTCTTACAATTTATTAAAAAAAAAAATTTATTTTTTGTCTAAGTGAAAATCACGGTCTATACAAATCTAAGCGCTGTATCTTAATTTTCAAACCCCTGTAATTAATCACGGCAATGGCTTATCCTAGGCAGGACTATTAGGAGTTAGAACAATGATTATACATTACATAGATGTATGTAGACGAATGAAATTATTGAGACTAGTTGGCCTGCCTTGCAGGAAAGCCAAGTTGACTATATCAACCAAACGAAGAGTCGTTGAAGTTGAAAACACATGTGGTTTGTCCTTGTTGTCCAGGTCACTTACAGCCGTTCGCACAGTGGCTGCCTGTCTGTTTTGTTTAGACTGGAAAATTACGATTGGACCGACACGACGTACATTCATAGTGACAAAAATCTTCTGAAGAATATTTCATTCCATGATGCGTTGTAGTTTCTTTTTCAAATGCATTTGATTTGAGCCTTGGGGCATTATAGTATTTGTCTTCTAAACATTTTTAATTGGAAATTATGTTTCTTCTCATTTGTAAGTGGAAGATTTTTATTTTTAAAATTTGTCACCAGTAACACGACTTCATCCTGTTTCTTTCATTTAGAGCATCTTCAATGCAATAACTTAGGTTTATATTTCTTTGGATCTCAAAAGGACGGTGGGTTAATATATTGAGATGAGGTATTCACACATCATTTTTTACTTTTCTCACACCCTTCTAATTTTAGACAGTTTAATCGAATAAATTGAAGAAGATCAAATAACAGAAATTAATAAGGGATGTGGGAGAAGTAAAAAGAAGTGTGTAGATAGCACACCCCAATATATTTTCGTTTGAGCCTTAAGATTTGAAGCTTTGCATTGGAGGAGTGGAGAAATCATTGGACTCAAAACTCATATTTAAGCTTTAACAATTTGGCTATGTGCATTGAAATGATTAGACTCATAAACTCAAATTCAAATAAGGATGACATTCATCACAATTTAATAAAAAAATTAGGGTTAATCTCAGTTTACTACCCTGAATTTTTATGGTTTTCAACATTTGGTACATAAAGTTTTTTTCATCCCAGAGTCATACATAAAGTTTTTTTCATCCCAGAGTCATACATCAAGTCTTAATTTTGGAACAGTTTCATACATCCGTTAAGTTTTCTGTTAGAACTTCTGTTAACTGCGTGGACAATAACTGAGCGCTACGTGTCAATATGGACCCACTTTAATATTAAAAATACAAAAAAAAAAAAGAAAAAGGCCAAGGCGTCACATAGCTTGGATCTAGGGTTCCACTTTGGATTTTGCTCTTTGTCTTAGCCTCTCTCACTCTCTCTCTCTCTCTCTCTCTCTCTCTCTCTCTCTCTCACGCCATTGAAGCCATCAGAATTTAGATTTCAAGCTCTCTCTCCCCCTCATATTACAAAAACCCTAATCCATGTGAATCCGATTTTAAAAGGAGACTAATTAACCCTTAATCTCAATCCTTAATCCGCCATGAATTTACATTGACAACCCAGAAAATCCCACCCCTCATTTCTCATTTTTCCAATCTCTGCAAATCTCCCAATTTGTAGAGAGAGAAAGAGAGAGGAGAGAGAAAGAGAGAAATGCCAAACATAGTTGTGAAGCTTTACAATGTGTTCTTCAAGTTCCTCTTGAAGCACCGTTTGCAGAACCGGATCCAAACCTAACCCGATGAGTTCAACCCGTTTGGTGTCACCTCCCGACCTGAAGAAACAATCGCTACCCCCAATATGATATTCAATGATGGCGTCGCCACCAAGGACATCCACATTGACCCCAACACTTCTCTCTTGATCTTAATCTTCCTCCCTGAGTTCACTCTCACTATTGGAAGAAGTTCCCTCTTAGTTGTAAAATTAAAGTTACTTAGCTGTAAAGTTAAAGTTATTGGAAGAAGTGTAAGGAGGTTGGCTGTTTACATCAGCTAAGGAGTGTAAGAAGGTTGCTGTCTTGTGTCCTTAATTCAAGGGATATCTGACAGATTGTGTCCTTAATTCAAGAGAGCTTTCTTAGCTGTAAAGTTAAAGTAGTTAGGCGTGTGTTATGGGAGGTCAGAAGGTTGTCTTCTACCTTGCCTATATAGTGTAACCATTTCTCTTGTATTTTTTTCACATTTTTGATAATATACAAAAACCTTCAAATTACAACATGGTATCAGAGCAGTAACCCTAACAGGTCTGTCTCTGTATATCCTTGTGTGTTAAAACTCTTTATCAACCTTTTACAATGGCTGAAGAGAGTCCAGTTATTCAGGAAGCAAAAAGCTCCCATGCTTCTCTGTCTTCCATCTTGTCTAATGTTGATGTAAACCCAAACCAACGTCTGAGTTCAGTGTTATTAAATGAATTTAATTATCTTCCATGGGAAAGAGCTGTAACACTTGCTCTGGGAGGACGATCGAAACTCGGTTATGTCAATGGAGCTATTCCTATTCCTGAAGTCTACTCATCAACGTATGATGCATGGCTCTGCAAAGATCAGCTTGTTGTGTCATGGTTGCTCAACTCTATGGAACGAAAGATTGCTGAGATCTTCAGCTATGCCGAATCTTCCATGCATCTCTGGAAAAATCTTAAAGAGATGTATGGAAACCAGAATAATGATGCTCGGGTTTTCCAACTCAAGAAAGACATTGCTGGGTTGTAACAGGAAGGGAAATCATTTGTACACCATCTTGGAATGTTGACAACAATGTGGAATGAACTCAATGTCTATCGCCCTCACACCATCGACGCTGAAGTGCTGTTGAAACGAGCCGAGGGAGATAAAATATTCCAACTATTGGCAAGCTTAAGTTCAGACTTTGAGGATCTTCGAAGTCACATTCTCATGAACGTGGATCTTCCTTCTTTTTCAAGCATTTGTGCTACTATTCAAAGGGAGGAAATTCGTAGAAAGGTGATGAACATGGAGGTGAAAAGTAACCTACTTGAAACTAGGGCTTATGCTTCAAATTATAAGTCTATTAAGGAAATGAGTTACAAAGGAAAGCGAGGGGATTTGAAGTGTAGCTACTGTAATAATGGTGGTCATTCAAGGGATAGGTGTTGGATCCTTCATCCAGAATTAAAACCTAAATTCTTGAGAGATCACAAGGCTCCCTTAAAGGCTGCGTATGGATCACCTCATAAAGCTAACCTCGCAGCCTCTGATCTTGTAGCTTCTGTCACCCTGGATGAGATGTTAAAATTCACTGCCAATCCTGTAACTCTAATCAATGAATTTTTCACCTTCATTCACAAGAAACAAGGAGTCAGAGATGGTGAAGAAGGTTCCTCAAATCAAACAGCTCTACTTGGGCATTTTGCAGGGTTTCTAGCTGAAAATAAGAACATTGCCTCTGAAGACATCCCAGGTATTTTGAAATCTTTTTCAACTACCCTCTTAGTTAGTAGTGCACATGATTATTGGATTGTAGATTCAGGTGCTTCTGATCACATGACGAATAAGGTTACAAACCTACATAATTTTGAAACAATATCCGCACCCTCTCATGTGTCAGTTGCCAATGGTAAGGGGGCTTCAGTTCTAGGAAAAGGGAAAATAAACTTGATGTCTAATAATGTTGAGTCAAATGCACTCTATGTCCCTTCATTTCCTTTCCAACTTTTATCTGTCGGACAACTCACAAACTCACTCAAATGTCTTGCCATTTTTTCTCCCTGCAATGTTGTGTTTCAGGACTTAGTCTCCAAGAAGAAGATTGGTGAAGGTTTTTATGTAAATGGTCTCTATTATGTGTCCAGGGAAATCCAAGTACCAAAAGCTTTTCAAGTCAGTACAAGTCAAGATCAAGAACAAATTTTGTGGCACCAACGATTAGCACACCCCTCTGAGAAGGTCTTGACCTCATTGTTTCCAAACCTATGCAAAAATGTCAACCAATGTGATGTTTGTCACTTGTCTAAGTTTGCTAGGTTACCTTTTTCTTCTTCAATGTCTAGGGCTAGTAATCCTTTTGAAATCGTGCATTCTGATATTTGGGGGCCAGTTTTAGAGTCTTTTGATGGATACAAATATTTTGTAACCTTTGTGGATGATTTCACAAGGATCACTTGGTTGTACCTTTTGAAATTTAAGAGTGAAGTTATGGATGTTTTCCAAGATTTTCACAAACTTGTCACTACTCAATTTTTGTCAAAAATTCATATCTTAAGATCAGATAACGACATTGAATATATGTCCAATAAGATGTCACACTATATGAGCACACAAGGTATACTACATCAAACAAGTTGTGTTGGAACACCTCAACAAAATGGGATTGCCTAAAGAAAAAATAGGGACCTTCTTGAGAAAACTAGGGCTCTTATGTTTCACATGAATATACCAAAGAAGTTTTGGTCCCAAGGAGTGCTTACTGCAGCTTATCTCATTAATAGGTTACCAAGTAGAGTTTTGAATTTCAAATCACCTCATGAAGTTTTGAAAGGAAAATCTCTAAATCTATCACACTTGAGAGTATTTGGTTGCACATGTTTTGTTCATGTTCAAACACCCCATCACGACAAGTTGGATCCGAAGGCTACAAATTGTGTGTTTCTGGGGTACTCATCCACTCAAAAGGGTTATAGATGTTACAATCCAACAAAAAAAAAATGGTGATCTCAAGAGACGTAAAGTTTGAGGAAAACATGCCCTACTTCGCTTGGCCAACTAACTATTCTAGTCAGGGGGAGCACTTGATGGATCTTTTTCCCATGCCTCACTTGGGTCCTATTGAGCATGATGTCTTAGAACATCTTCCAAGCCAAGTAGCTCATATTATTCAGGAAGAACTTGATGAGCAGGAAATATCTTTGGCACTTGAACATTCGCCCAGTCCAAATGATACCATCCCCTCAATAATGGCACCAACTCTACAACCTGCCAATCAAGCTCGTCGTAATCCTTCACAACAAAGAAACCCCCCACCTAGATTGCATGATTATGTGACCTATAATGCCAAGTACCCGTTGACAAGTGTTCTTGACTATGAGAAGTTTTTGTCTAATCATGCAGCCTTCTTAACGGCAATCACCAATGCTCATGAGCCCCAGACCTTTGATGAGGCAAACCTTCATGACGAATGGAGAAGGGCAATGGAAGAAGAACTTGAGGCTCTCCATAACAATCACACATAGACAGTGGTCAAACTTCCTAAGGGAAATAAGGCTGTGGGGAGTCGGTGGATATACAAAAATAAGTTCAAGTCTGATGGAACTATTGAGAGGCATAAAGCTCGTCTAGTTGCTTGTGGATTCACACAAACTTATGGAGTTGATTATAAGGAGACTTTTGCCCCTGTGGCAAAAATGAACACTGTCCGAGTCCTCTTATCAGTCGCAATCAATTTTGCATGGCCTCTTTTTCAAATGGACGTCAAGAATGCCTTCTTGCATGGTGATCTCGAAGAAGAAGTTTATATGAAACTTCCACCAGGCCACTCACAAGCAGGTGACAAAGATATGGTATGCAAATTACATAAGTCCATCTATGGCCTTAAGCAATCTCCTCGAGTGTGGTATGCCAAACTCAGCTCGGTGCTGGAAAATGTTGGTTTTCGACGGAGTAATGTTGATTCCTCTCTCTTCATTCGAATTGGTTCCACTGGAAAACTTGTTGTACTCATCTACGTTGATGATCTTATCGTGACCGGTGACAACTTACCTAAGATTCACTCCCTTAAGCAGTATCTTCGTAACAAATTTGCTCTCAAAGATCTTGGTATTCTCAAGTATTTTCTGGGCATTGAACTGGCTCATTCTAGCAAAGGTTTATTCCTAAACCAACGAAAGTATGCTTTTGATCTCCTGCAAAAAGCTGAAATGTCAGCATGCAAACCAACTCGCACCCCATTGGACACCAATCTTAAACTAGACATTCAAGGAGAGCCACTCACAAATTTGAGCTATTATCAACGAATGGTTGGCAAGCTCATTTATCTTACCATTACAAGACCTGACATCTCGTATGCCGTTAGCATTGTCAGTCAATTCATGCATTCCCCAACTACAACTCACTTGAAGATTGTACATCGCATTCTTCGTTATCTCAAAGGTTCAATTGGTAGGGGCATCTTGATGAAGAAGAACAATCATACAACAATCATCGGCTACACTGATGCAGATTGGGTAGGCAACTCTATTGATCGCAAATCAACCACAGGTTTTTGCACGTTTGTTGGTGGCAATTTGGTCAATTGGAAAAGCAAGAAACAAAGTGTTGTGGCTCGATCAAGTGCAGATGCTAAGTATCGTGCCATGGCATCCACTGCCTGTGAACTAATTTGGCTTAAAGGTCTCCTTGGTGATTTGGGTTTCTCTCATACTCAACCCATGTCTATGTTTTGTGATAATCAAGCTGCAATGCACATTGCATCCAATCATGTGTTTCACGAACGCACAAAGCATATCGAAGTTGATTGTCCCTATGTTCGCACCCAGGTTCAATCCAATATCATTGATACTCACTACAAGCGAAGCTATGACCAGTTAGCGGATATTTTCACAAAAAGTCTTGCTTCTATTCGTTTTCAGCGTATTTTGGACAAGCTTGGATCAATCAACCCCTTTGATCCAGCTTGAGGGGGAATATTGGAAGAAGTTCTCTCTTAGCTGTAAAATTAAAGTTACTTAGCTGTAAAGTTAAAGTTATTGGAAGGAGTGTAAGGAGGTTGGCTGTTTACATCAGCTAAGGAGTGTAAGAAGGTTGCTGTCTTGTGTCCTTAATTCAAGGGATATCTGACAGATTGTGTCCTTAATTCAAGATAGCTTTATTAGCTGTAAAGTTAAAGTAGTTAGGCATGTGTAATGACTAAAATATCGATAATATCGATGAAATATCGCCGATATTATCGTTTATCAGAGAAACCAATATTTTCCCACGTATCCTCTAATTGTCGTCAAAATATCGCGATATTATCGAAACAATCTCGTGGCTCCGTCGTCGAAAAGCCAGCCAAGGCTGCGTCATTTGGATCGCCTCCCGGACTTGCTCTGTCGCTCATCCTCCAGATCTTTGACATCGCCGGAGCTTACCGGATTCTGCGGAGAATATGTAGAAATTGTCCAGGGTTAGAATCAGTTCTATTCCTTCACCAAACTAAATCAAAACCCTCCAGAATTGATGGAAATATTCAGAGGTTAAGAATAGAAATAGAAATAAATCTGAAACGAAAGCACATGCATGTGTTAGATCTTGCTCTATTTCAGTCCAACATATAAATCTGAAACGAAAGAACAAAAAAAATTAACACACATGGAGGAGGGATTTACCTTCATGCATCTCAATTTTCATGATTATAGAGACACGGAGGTGTGTATGTTGCTGGGCTTCAGGTTGCAGACAATAATGAAGAGCTATGAGAGAGAGTGGAGCTGCTGTGAGAGAGAAGGCTGTAAGAACGGGCGCTGCGCTTGAGGTTGGAGAAATGAGAGCATCTCTCATATTCTAGAGAGAGAGTGAGAGAGTGGTTGGGAATCTGAAAAGCATCTCCTTTTTCTTTCTACACGGGTTGGTTTGAAAATGAGAGTGGCTCATGGCTCAAGGCAATTGAAAGAGGATCCAATGTTTCAACACATGCTAGAACAAAAACATTAATGTTCTTTTCTTTTGTTGAACAAAATTAAAATTTTTGGTTCTCTTAAATCTTTTGTTGAACAAAATTAAATTTTGTTTGGATTGTGTTTAGTTTGCGGATCTATTTTTTGTAAAAAAAAAAATGGTGATAATTAATCTTGGATCCATATGGGTGGCATGTTAACAATTACATGCAAAACTATTTTGGGGATTTATCATTTGATGACTACTCTTCACAATACACTTACTCTACACATAGAGATGATGAAGAAAGTCAAAATTTTGAAACTCACACGAACTCTATGTGGTACTAAGTCACTCATGTATCTTACCATGCAATGTATAAAGTGTAAAATATTGTACTAATTCATTATATATAAATGATTATGGTGTGTTTAAACTTCTTTCATTAATTACTACATATTTTCTACACTTACAATGTTTGCCAGCTCGCTATATAATCAACTTGATAATGTTAAATCCATCATGCAATGCATTTCCTTCCAATTTTTTGTGATAAACTAATAGATAATTGACTAAATAAACATCCTGCAAAGTTTCAATAAAAATTTCCAAGTTTTTCTTACAATTTCCGTGGTTTTCATATTATTTTTATCGATATCGATAATATCCCGATATTTCCATCGATATTTCCGTGTTTTCAGACTACCGATATTTCCAATATCATCGATATTTAATACCTTGGGCGTGTGTTATGGGAGGTCAGAAGGTTGTCTTTTACCTTGTCTATATAGTGTAACCATTTCTCTTGTATTTTTTCACATTTTTTATAATATACAAAAACCTTCAAATTACAACACTCACCCTACCCGAACCTGCTTCCAAGCCTAGCGTTAACAATTTACCGAAGCGATCCAATCTCAATAGAGAGCCCAACCAGGACATGGAGGGATTGAACTTGATGGCGAACGCTGGCATGGGAGTGTACAGAGGCTACTTGCCGGCCAGGTCGAAAATTACCGATCATGCTGCAGTTTAACGGCGGCGGCTGGGTCAATAGGAGCACCGACTCGGTGGCCAATGATATATTCTGTAGGCGGATCGCGAAGTTGTGTGAAGTCATCATTTTGGCCGTAGGTTATCGTTTCGGGAGTGAGCTTGGATCTGAGGGAAGAATGAAGGGAGGGTGCGAGTTGGGGGAGACTGGTTTTGGTGGTGAAGGAAGGTTGGGGGAGACTGGTTTTGGTGGTTGGAGTGAGCTTGGGGGAGGTTTTGGGGGAGAGGGTGCGGGTTGCAGAGGGAAGAAGGAAGGGAAGGGGTTGGGGGAGGTAGAAGACAAGTGGGGTTTAGGGGTTTGTTTTTTTTAATTTTTTAATATTGAAGTGGATCCATATTGACATGTGGCGCTCATTTATTGTCCACGTGGGCGCCACGTCATCAATTAACAGAAGTTCTAACGGAAAACTTAACGAATGTATGAAACTGTCACAAAATTAAGACTTAAGGTATGATTCCGGGATGACAAAAACTTCATGTACCAAATGTTGAAAACCATGAAACTTCAGGGTAATAAATTGAGATTAGCCCAAAAGATTATAAGGGCTCATTTGGAAATGCTTTTAAAATAACTAAAAGCGCTTTTAGAGAAAATATTTTTGAGTTTCAAACACACTTGGAGTACTTTTATGTGCTACTTCCAATAAGCACTTTGAGTGTTTTTTCATAATTCACTTGTATTTTTACTAAAGATTGATTCCAAAAGTATTTCATCAAAAATGATTTCAGTCATTTAAGCACTTTCAAACGAGTCATAAAAAGCTGAATTTGGATGAAATGGCTCACCAATCAAGACCAACTCTATCAACAGATTTTTCATTGGGATATTCTTCTAGTGCAAGCCCTCTTTCTTATTCTTATTTCCTCGAAAAGTCTCTACTTTCTTGTTTGTAGATAATCAATGAATGAGTCTAACCCAACAAAATAGACAAAAAACTCATAAAATTACACTTATATCAAGTTTCCTCTAAAAAGAATTAGAAATAAAGAACTTGAAGACGGCTTAAGCACCATCAAGAAAAAACACTAATGAATGGAGGTTTTCATGTTGCAAACCAAGATACCCTCCTTTTCTGCGGCATACACAATCGAAGCTCCAGAGAATCCAATCGATGCTCCCATTTTGTTTTTATGCAAACTTGAGAAGACTTATATAAACATTTCAGTTTTTTTTTTATTTTTTAATATTATTGTGCGATTCATTGGTGATAAGAATTGTACCGAGGACGTGTTGTGTGAAATACGAACAGAAAATTCATCATCAACTACTGAGTCATCTTGTGAGGATTACCTGTTAGATATTTATTATTTATCAATAAATAATATTTTGATAATAAAAAAATATGTAAAATATTCGGTACTCGTAAGTTTTGTAGGAAAGGAAACCCACTCCGCCATGAACACAAATTCATTAATCATATCATCTTCATCTTTCATCTTTCATCTTTCATCATCATCATCAACATCCATTGTAAACAATTAAGTGTGCATTGTGGGAATCGGCCCCACAAACATGACTATTTCCTCTCACACATTTAAGCATTCTATTCGTCACTTTCACAACTGTTCTATCACAACTCCGATAATTCTGAAATCGAGTTTCATACCAGAGGCCGAGACAGAAGCAGAAAGTTTCGGTTTCGGTTTCGGGTAAGTGATGTTCGGGTGCAAGTGCTTCCATTGGAATCAACTCACCGATTTATTCCCACCTGAGCCTGAAGAGCCCTTCTCTCTGCCTGATCCCATCCCTCAATGGCCTCCAGGTATGAAAACTTCTACTGCTAAAGCTCTCATCTTTTTTGGATTTTCTTTTTCTTTTTGAAAATTATGATCTGGGTTTTTATTTTTTTAGCTGATTTGATTAGTATTTGGATTATTGATTTGGATTCATGGATTTGCGGATTGTGCTGCATGCAAGCAGTTGTAAGGCTATGAAAGTTTGCCTTTTTTGGTTAATGGATCATGATTCATGAATAATAGCCGTTCATTTTTTGGACAGAAACTGTAACTTTTAGAAAAAAATGAAAGTCTCTCCTTTTTTTAAGTTTCTAGTTGAAGTTATTTTGCTTTTGCAACTACTAATCAGTGCTTGATTGGGAATTAGTGATTTGTATGGTCAGTAATTAATCTGAATTAAACATATTTTGGGTATCATGATGAAGCTCCACTGGTTGTTTGAATTTGACCTTCATTGCTAATATGCAAATTACAATCTATGCGATTTAGGGGGAAATTGTTCTTCATCATCGACCTGTTTTCTGTCTGTATATGTTGTTTTGTATGCTCTGGTAAGTTTGTAAACATGCTGATACTCGCAGTTTTACGGTCCAATCATAAATGGGTCTAAGCAACTGTGTTGCTTTGATTACTCGGTTTTTTAGCGGAAGTGTGGATGGTGTGTGAAAGGGGCCAGTTCATTGATCATATGCTTCAGACTGGGGATAAGTTGTATGGTATTAGATATGATGCATGGTAACAAAAGAATGTACCTTTTGGTAGGCATGGTTTAACTCGATATCTGTTGTTTAATGATTCTACTTGAACACTTTTTTTCTCCTTCGTTTCCTTCTTGAAGCTTCTCTCCCCTTAGAATGATCTCTGATAGGTAATGCCCTTAACGGGCATCTTCAGTCTGTCAAGGCTTGTAGAAGGTTGTCATTTTAGGAACTATTAGATATTATTTTTGCTCGTTCTGGTTATGGTTACGAGTTTCTAGTCAATATTGGTAATAGGTACATATTTTCTTTCTCTAACTACATGATCGCTGACTTCAAAGCTCCAGAAGTTAGGGTCTATCTATTCTTCCTTTACTTGAATAAATGAAATAGGGGTTAAAGATTTAAATTCTTTTGTGCCACAACGGATTATAAACTTCACCTTATCTTTAAGATGGTTTCATTCTTTTGGGTCATTAGTATGCTTGGTGTTAATTGTGAATTTAGTAGATTATGGTGTATTTCTTCTTTGTTTTCTTAATAATAGCTAGCTCGTTTCTTTTTGTAGTTTTGTATTCACCTATGTTGCAGCTGAGTATTGATGAACATGCAAAATTTTGGAGGTTGTGCAAATTCAGAAAGAATCTCTTCAAGTACGACTAAGCATTAACTTTATGCAAAAAAATTGAAAAAAATTATAAAGTCAATGAGAAACACATACTGCTTGAGAATTCGTAGTATAGAATGATGAGAAGAATATGTCCATAGCTCTTGTGATTCCAGTTAATTATTTGAACTACAATTTTGGACTACTTTTCTAAATGATTTACGGATGTATTTTCCTTCTCAGGTGAAGGTTTTGCTTCTGGAAGAATCAATCTTGGAGAAATAGAGGTTTTCAAGATAACCAGATTTGAGTTTATCTGGGCCTGCACTCCATCAGAGGACAAGCAAAAAACTGTTACGTTTTATAAGCCGGTGGGAATACCTGATGGATTCCATAGCATTGGTCACTATTGCCAATCTAAGGAGAAGCCTTTACATGGTTTTGTTCTTGTGGTTCAAGAGGCAGAGTTGCCAGAAACAGCTGATGTTGGGGAGCCTGTCAAGTTGCCAGCTCTTCGAGAGCCGCTTGATTACAAGTTAGTATGGAGCCCTGATGATGGGAATGAGGACAATTATGGTGCATATGGTTACTTTTGGCATCCTCAGCCACCAGAAGGTTACAAAGCAATGGGCTTTTTAGTGACTAGCAGGCCTGATAAACCTAGGTTGGATGAAGTGAGATGTGTTCGAGTTGATTTGACTGATGTTTGTGAAACTTACCGCCCAATTCTTAATGCCATTACAAAATCTCTAATTCTTCCTTTTCAAGTTTGGTCTATGAGACCACATCATCGGGGAACGATGGGGAAGGGGGTTTGTGCAGGTACATTTTTCTGCAGTAGCGACATGAGCATTAGAAAGGATCTGAAGCATATTGGTTGCTTGAAGAATCTGAATTCGAAGCTACCTGGAATGCCAAATCTTGATCAAATTCATTCACTCATCCATCATTATGGTCCTACCGTATTCTTTCATCCAGATGAGATTTACTTGCCGTCTTCTGTTTTATGGTTCTTCAAAAGTGGAGCGCTACTGTTCAAGACTGGCACGTCAGTTGGTGAGCCTATTGATGGCAGTGGCTCAAATTTGCCTGGCGGTGGTTCAAATGATGGGGGGTTTTGGATAGACTTGCCAAGTGATGAACGAGGAGAGATTATAAAACGCGGAAACTTGGAAAGTGCAGAACTTTATGTTCATGTGAAACCGGCTCTTGGTGGTACTTTCACTGACATTGCAATGTGGGTGTTTTGTCCCTTCAATGGACCAGCCACTCTCAAAGTTGGGCCTATGGACTTCCCTCTTGGCAAGATTGGACAGCATGTCGGTGACTGGGAGCACTTCACACTCCGCATCTGCAACTTTTCAGGAGAGCTCTGGAGCATATACTTCTCGCAGCACAGCGGTGGCAAATGGGTGGATGCATATGATTTGGAGTACATAGATGGGAACAAAGCCATTGTCTACTCATCCAAAAATGGACACGCGAGCTACCCTCATCCGGGGACTTACCTTCAGGGGTCAGACAAGCTAGGCATTGGGATAAGGAACGATGCTGCTCGTAGTAACTTATCCGTGGATTCAAGCGTCCAGTATGAGATTGTTGCAGCCGAGTATCTTGGAGACGGGGTTGCGGCCGAGCCGTGTTGGCTGCAGTTTATGAGAGAGTGGGGTCCAACAATTGTGTACAATTCAAGAACTGAGCTTGATAAGGTGATCAATCTTTTGCCTGTGATGTTTAAGTATAATTTGGAGGACATTTTTAGTAAGTTACCGGTTGAGCTTTACGGGGAGGAAGGTCCTACCGGGCCAAAAGAGAAGAACAATTGGGTGGGAGATGAGAGAAGCTAGGGTTTTGCTTGCGGCAAGAATCACTTGTTGTAAGTTGTAATCCTAATGTATCCATATTTGTCCATAGCTATTAATACGATTAGTAGAAACTCTGTTATAGTCATTTATGTACATTTAATGTATTGTGCGGATAGAGGAATATATAGAGTTGAACGTAGTAAAATGAGAAATTGAAAGTGTTTGTTGATATTTCTCTTAGGGAAAAACTTCAGTGCGCCAATGGGTCCTTTCTTTGGTCTTGCCCTCTCTCACAAACACACACAAACCTTGAGTAAATCTTCGATAGAAGCACCATGTGGTCGGCATTGTAGGCCTTCCAATAAGAAAAGAGATATTCTCCGGATCTTTCCCTTTAAAGTTCAGGGATCAAGTGATTTGGGCTTTTAAAAATTTGATCTACGGTTAAAAATTATTATAGTTTTTAAAAGTTTTTACTAACTTCTCTGTTTTTAGCCGTTAGTTCAAAATTTAAAGGTCCGGATCACTTGATATCTTATCTTCCAATAAGAAGAAAGTTACATTGTCATGAGTGGGCTCGAATTAACTAAAAACAGGGAGAGTTTGTGTGTTTTTTTTGTGAAAAAGATTACAGTTGGGGCCACATGTGATATGCCCTACTGAAGTTTTCTTCCCCACAAACTCTTTGCTTTTTGGTTAATTCGACCACACCCACAGCAATGTAACGTTGTCTTACTAGCTGCTCTATAGGCCTGACTACGTGACACCCCTACCGAAAATTCAGTCCTCTTCGGATTCTCTTTGTGGGGATCCAGAAGATCAATCAATCGTATCCGTTCATCGTACATCGTGCAGTCAGTTTTCATTATGTAGTATTTATATTTATTTTTAAATAAAAAATTCAAAATAATTTATAATCGCACGATGTACGATAAATTAACACAATTAATTGATCATCTGAATCCCCACAAATAGGATCCGGATAGAATTCTATTCCCTCTTCTTGATGTCGGAAGACCTAAAATTCTAATATTTCTCTCCATTAATTTGTTTAATAACAAACAAGCAAATTATGAATCACGGGCCTTTTGACGAAATGGACCTCACCCCCAGATCAGTACCGGCCCATATTCTGTGCTTTTGAGAGGGACAAAACGGTCCAGTCGGTGGGCGCTTGAAAGTTGAAACTCTGAAGCGAAGGCCGAAGGGCCGAAGGGCACCACCGCACCACGCCAGTAGTACAACCCAACACACAGCAGCACAAGCAAGCGGAGCAGAGAAAATGCTGGCGAGGAGGATGGTTTCGTTGTTCAACAGGAGCTCCTCAGCACCACACTTTTCCAGGTTCAGCTTTTGTTTTATTTGCACAGTTCGGCGGCGAAGACGGTGGATGAAGGGAAGAGCACGTCGTCTTTTGGTCGAAAAGCGGTGTCTTTTATTCTGATTACCACTACCGGCGGTGTTGCTTTGAGTGCTCTTAATGATCTTGTGATTTATCAAAGCTGCAGCAGGTATCTTTCCAACTCCAAGTAGATGGGACTTTTAACTCTTCTGTGTTAAATGGTATGATTGATCTATTTGCTCGTATAGGGAAGTATTGCTGGTCTAAGTTTGAATCTATGCTTGAACTTGTAAAGGGGGTTTTCATTTTTTGGTTTGCGAATAGTTGGGATCAACGACATTCTGATCAACAACGTGTTCAAATGAATTTGGAGATTGTATTTGTAGCATCTGTAATATAGCTTATGAGAAACTTCTTCTCGAAAAGCTTTGTTAAAAACGTATAGATTACAAACTTGATTGTAGAGGAGGGAGGGAGGGAGGGTGAGAAAAAAACTAGTTGGCGACTTGGATTGCTTCATCGTATACATAAACAATGCAGCCCGTGGAATAATTTTCATATGTATCAGCAGCTTGCTTGGTTGATGTATGTTCTATTACCCAACGCCTTACATAGATCATGACATAATGCCCCCACATAAGGGAGGAAATGTGGGCGGTTTTACTCATAGGTGGCTGGTTGTTCGTTCGTAGTAGTGTGTAGGAAGAATGAAGAACGAGGGAAGAAGAGGGAGAAATGTGAGTTTTCTTTGAAGGGATAAAAGATCCATACAGAGTTCGAAAAACAACCTTAAACCGTTTCAATGTTACATATGTATACTTAATTTAAGGTTTCATGTTTTAATCAATTCCTGGAAACTTTGCAGCAAGGCCATGGAGAAAGCCAGTAAGAATCCAGCAATCATAGAGGCTATAGGGGAACCTATTGTGAAGGGCCCATGGTACAATGCATCGCTTGCAGTAGCTCATAAACGGCATTCTGTATCTTGCACATTTCCTGTGTCTGGACCGCGAGGTGCTGGAGTCTTGGAGGTGAAGGCTGTACGTAATGGAGGTTTGTATTGATTTAAATAAAAAACCAGACATATATGTGCAAACACACAAGCACATACGCATAAAGACATACATCGTGTGCATGTGCTCATGTACTCTCACACCTGCTTATTTTGGTGTTTGGGTTCTAAACAGACTTTCATATTTTGCTCATGTGCTACTTGATATTACATGTAAAACCATAATAATGGTACATGATTTTGTATCCAACGCCGTATAATTGATCAACATCCTATGCTGATATTCACTTAAACTCGTTGTCAGTGTTAGATCTTTTCCGAATTGGTTTGATTGAAACAACCAGGCTATCCGATTTGTGCTTCAAAAGTTTTGCGAAGAATGTTCAAAAACTAGCTAGACTTTTCTGTTTGATGCATTAAACTACATTTTACATATATCGCTTGGGTTTTGATAACCCTTTAAGTATATTAATGATCAGATTTCTCGTTTGCAGATGACACCTGGCTTTCGTATCTCATCCCTCGCGATTGGGACATCCTAATCATGGATGCCCTCGTCCATATTCCCGGAAATGAAGAGAAGCAGCGAACGGTGCGAATTGGTATTTCCGACAGTGCCCCCGGTCCTGCTTGCACGGCATGCACCGGTTGTCCCACTCAAGTATCGGCGAGTCCGAAGAACTGAAGTAATAAACACATCGGTAGGCAAGAGTTTTTGCACTTTTAAATCATCCATTTCATACAAAACTTGGTACGGAATTGTAATAGCAGAGAGGCTTCTCACCTGAGTTTTTTGTCCGGTTTTTGTGTTTCAGTTTTTTGGGTGACCGGAGGGAAAGCTTTCGGTTTTTAATCTTGGGCCGGGTTTTAGAAAGTAGAGCGGTAGAGAAGAGTTGGGCCGTATTTCCTTGTAACGCCCATAAACATTTCCTTTAGATTTTTTTCTCTTCTTTCTTTAACAAGGAAGAAAATATCGGTAATATCGGAAATATCGGTAGTCCGAAAACACGGAAATATCGATGGAAATATCGGGATAATATCGATATCGATAAAAATTACATGGAAACCACGGAAATTGTAAGAAAAACTTGAAAATTTTTAATGAAACTTTGCAGGATGTTTATTTAGTCAATTATCTATTAGTTTATTACAAAAAATTGGAAGGAAATGCATTGCATGATGGATTTAACTGATTTAAGTTGATTATATAGCGAGCTGTCAAACATTGTGAGTGTAGAAAATATGTAGTAATTAATGAAAGAAGTTTAAACACACCATAATCATTTATATATAATTAATTAGTACAATATTGGGAGGTTTTATTTAGGATATTAAAAAAAAAAGGAATTGAATAAAAGGATGAAGAATAATGTGCCGAATTTGACATTTTAAATTTCTTACACATAAGCATGCGTCTAGGCGTTGAAGTTCCAAATTATAGTATATCAATTAACGATTGAAAATCAATACGTTGAATAAGACTAAACTTTAATTTGGATGCCGATTATGTTTTTTCAAGTTTATTTAGTCAATTATCTATTAGTTTATCACAAAAAATTGGAAGGAAATGCATTGCATGATGGATTTAATTGATTTAAGTTGATTATATAGCGAGCTGGCAAATTTTTCACTCTTTCCCTAAAATTATATATTTTCAATTTTTCCCTGAAATTGAGTCCTTGGGTGACCGGAGGGAAAGCTTTCGGTTTTTAATCTTGGGCCGGGTTTTAGAAAGTAGAGCGGTAGAGAAGAGTTGGGCCGTATTTCCTTGTAAAGCCCATAAACATTTCCTTTAGATTTTTTTCTCTTCTTTCTTTAATAAGTAACTAGTATTTGCCTACACATTTTGTATGTATGAACAGAGTTTTTTAGAAAATGAGAATGAGAGGGAGGGAGAGAACGTGGGGGGAGTGGGATTTTATTTTTTATTATTATTTTTTATTTTATTTTTTTATTTTTTATTATTTTAATATTGGAGGTAGTTTAACTCCGCCTATGTAAGTTTATCTTACATGGCCGGTCCCAAGCCCGGGTAAAGGAGGAGGGGGAGGGCATCAGGTAGTCGACAGCCGGCACTCCACAATCACGTCGAATCCTTATGAAAATGAATTCAGAACGAAATCGCGCTAAAGCTAGGGCGTCACCCGTAAGTGGCGCGCTGTGTGGCCCGAGCACAGTGATAAGTGAGCAAGGGTCGTTGTATTTCCATAGGCACCCGGATGCAGTGTTAAATGAGCAAGGGGGCCATAGAAACTTCTTTTCGAACGACTCCACTCAAAGTTGTTTGGGAGCATATGCACCTATCAACTTTACACGGGACACACAAAAGAAGTACTTTGATTCCATTGGACGGGGGAGGGTGAAGAAGCTAGGACAGAAGGGTAGAGTTCAGGAGAGTAGAATGCGTTTAGGAACGTGGAATATAGGAACCTTAACGGGAAAATCTATGGAAGTAGTGGAAGTTATGGTGAGGAGAAGGATAAATATTATGTGCCTACAAGAAACTAAGTGGGTTGGTCTTAAGGCAAAGGATCTAGAAAACTCAGGGTTTAAACTTTGGTACTCGGGCACAAATAGAACGAGAAACGGTGTTGGCATCATCGTGGACAAAACCTTGACACAAGATGTTGTAGATGTCAAGAGGGTAGGAGATAGAATCATGGCAATCAAGATTGTAATAGGACAAGAATTTATCAATGTGATTAGTGCGTACGCACCTCAAGTAGGGTTGGATATGAGTTCGAAGGAGAAATTTTGGGAAGACCTTGGAGACTTGGTGCAAGGAATTGCTCAGACGGAGAAGTTATTTATAGTAGGAGATTTAAATGGACACGTGGGCAGGGAGACAGGCAACTATGGAGGTTTTCATGGTGGCCATGGTTTTGGGGAGAGAAACGAGGATGGGGAAGCTATCTTGGATTTTGCAATGGCATATGATCTCTTCTTAGCCAACACCTTCTTTAAGAAGAGAGAAGAACATGTGATCACCTACAAGAGTGGGTCGTCAAAAACACAAATAGATTTTCTTCTAATGAGGAAAGGGGATCGTATAACTTGTAAGGATTGCAAAGTTATACCAGGAGAGAGCGTGGCTAATCAACATCGCTTGTTGGTGATGGATGTACATATCAAAAGAGTGAGAAAAAAGAACAAGACTTGGAAGTGCCCAAGGACTAGATGGTGGAATCTAAAAGAAGAAAAACAAGTCATTTTCAAAGAGAAAGTAATCACCCAGTGTGTGTGGGATAGAGAGGGGGAAGCTAGCCAAATGTGGGATTCCATGGCTAGTTGTATCCGAAAAGTAGCAAAAGAGGTGTTAGGAGAGTCCAAGGGCTTTGCCCCACACCAAAAGGAATCTTGGTGGTGGAATGAGGAGGTACAAACAAAGGTGAAGGCTAAGAAGGAATGTTGTAAAGCCTTATACAAGGATAGGACCGATGAAAATGGTGAAAGGTATAGAAAAGCGAAGTAAGAGGCGAAGAAAGCTGTGAGAGAAGCTAAGTTAGCGGCTTATGACGATATGTATAAGCGACTAGATACCAAAGAAGGAGAGTTGGATATCTATAAACTAGCTAGAGCAAGGGAAAAGAAGACAAGGGACCTAAACCAAGTGAGGTGCATCAAGGATGAGGATGGAAAGGTTCTTGCTACAGAGAACGCGGTTAAAGATAGATGGAGAGGTTATTTTCATAATCTTTTCAATGAAGGACATGAAAGGAGTGCTTCTTTAGGGGAGTTGAGTAACTCAGAAGAGTGTAGAAACTACTCTTTTTATCGTCGAATCCGGAAGGAAGAAGTGGTTGTAGCTTTGAAGAAGATGAAGCATAGAAAAGCAGTAGGCCCAGACGATATACCAATCGAAGTGTGGAAAGTTTTGGGAGAGACAGGTATAACATGGCTCACTGACCTTTTCAATAGGATTTTGAAAACGAAGAAGATGCCAAATGAGTGGCGAACGAGCACTTTGGTGCCTACCTACAAGAATAAGGGCGACGTACAAAATTGCATGAACTATAGGGGTATTAAGCTAATGAGTCATACAATGAAGCTCTGGGAGAGAGTCATTGAGCATAGATTGAGGCAAGAGACACGGGTTTCGGACAACCAATTCGGGTTCATGCCAGGGCGCTCAACCATGGAGGCAATCTATCTCTTACGAAGATTGATGGAAAGATATAGAGATGGGAAAAAGGATTTACACATGGTCTTTATAGATTTGGAAAAAGCGTATGATAGGGTCCCAAGAGACATTCTTTGGAGGATTTTAGAGAAGAAATGAGTACGAGTAGCATATATCCAAGCTATAAAGGATATGTATGAAGAAGCAAAGACTGCCGTAAGAACTCATGAAGGACAAACCGAAAGTTTTCCCATAACTGTAGGATTACATCAAGGCTCATCCTTAAGTCCTTACCTTTTTGCGTTGGTAATGGATGAGTTAACATGACATATTCAAGATGATATTCCTTGGTGTATGCTTTTCGCAGACGATATAGTGTTGATATATGAAACTCAGGAAGGGGTAAATGCAAAGCTTAACCTTTGGAGAGAAGTGTTGGAATCTAAAGGTCTTCGCCTAAGCCGATCAAAGACAGAATATATGGAGTGCAAGTTCAGTGCAAATGGAGGCCAAAACGAGTTAGGGGTAAGGATCGGAGATCAAGAAATACCAAAGAGCGATCGTTTTCGTTACCTAGGATCTATCTTGCAAAAGAACGGAGAATTAGATGGAGATCTCAACCATAGAATACAAGCTGGATGGATGAAGTGGAAGAGTGCATCCGGCGTATTGTGTGACCGCCGTATGCCACTGAAGCTCAAGGAAAAATTTTATAAGACGGCAATAAGACCGGCGATGCTATATGGCACAGAATGTTGGGCGGTGAAGCATCAACACGTACACAAAATGGGTGTAGCGGAGATGAGGATGCTTCGTTAGATGTGTGGGCACACAAGAAAGGATAAGATTAGGAATGAGGATATCCGGGGTAAAGTAGGAGTAGCCGAAATTGAAGGAAAGATGAGAGAAAATCGGTTACGGTGGTTTGGACATGTGCAAAGAAGGCCTACTGACGCTCCGATTAGAAGATGCG
Source organism: Malus domestica (assembly GCF_042453785.1). Classification (NCBI taxonomy): domain Eukaryota; kingdom Viridiplantae; phylum Streptophyta; class Magnoliopsida; order Rosales; family Rosaceae; genus Malus; species Malus domestica. Next base: position 29,013,650 of record NC_091670.1, on the reverse strand, counting down.
ACTATGAGACAGAGGTTCAGGGCCGAAGGGGTAGAGGAAGACCTAGGAAAACTTTGGAAGAGACTCTAAGAAAAGACTTAGAGTACTTGGATTTAACGGAGGACATGACACAGGACCGAGCACAATGGCGTTCAAAGATTCATATAGCCGATCCCACTCAGTGACTTGGATTTTCCAAGTCTCAAACCGAGAAGTTTTCCTCATTCGGGAAATTAAGGGTGTTTATACCATATTTAGGGCCTCATATTTAGATCTCGTACAAATACTCGGGGGACTTAAATGTAATTATGTGGTAAAGGAAATGGAAAATATGTAATAAGTGATGAGTCCTTATTCTATAAAAGGACCCCTCATCCTCACAATTAGAGAGGCTCATTCTCACCCTCAGAGGCCATTTCTTAAGGCTCATTCATCCTCTCAAAGCTCTCACATTACAAAGCTCATTCTCTCTCTCCCTCAGATAAATATATATTTAGTGTGGACGTAGCCCAAACCTTGGGGTGAACCACGATACATCTTGTGTTATTTACATTTCATGCAGATTCACGGTCGGATTTACGTTGTACCAAGACCTCTGGTTTTGTGCATCAACATTTGGCGCCGTCTGTGGGAAACGACACAAAAAACTATGTCGGTTCTCTTTCATTTTTTTCATCAAATCTCACCACTGTGAATCTGCAAAATCTGCAAAACCCAAAATGATGCAAACCTGAGAAGAGAGGTTTGGAAATTGAGGCAAAAAGAACAGGCCAGAGATGCAATTTTATCAAACACGAGGGCTTTTCAGAAAATTCAACTGCCGGAGAAGGCGACAAGTGTAACATCATCCAACAAGCAAAGCATCCATGTCCACAGCAGCAGAAAGCCTTAATTATATTTCGTCTTGTGAGAAGTATTGTCCAGCGCTCCCTGTGAATCTTGTAGAGTTGGCGGCCAAGACTCTCTCCCTCTCACTGATGAATCCTCGAAGTCAACACCCAGGGGGACGCCTACACATCCTGGCACCTGGCTCACCCTTTCAGGGTCCTGATAGAAATCTGCAGACCGTGACCATGGGGGTGGTGGGGTCGGGTAGTAACACCTCATCTCCGCCGTCTGAAATCTCTCGATTCGCTGTCCATCAGCTTGTCATGGCTTTCCAGGCCGTTGATTTTGTCACCTTGACTCACTCCAAAGCGAGAAACCTCATCTCCGATCTTAAGGTCGCGCCGCCTCTAGATGATTCGCTTGCTTGGTATTTGGACCACAGCGTCAAGCTCTTGGACCTCTGCAACTCCATCTCTGTCGAGATCGAACGCCTTCGCCAGCGCCGCCTTCATTTCACCTTCGTTCTTCACCTTCTCGGCGACCGAAGGGGTGAAGAGCTCCTGTCGCCGGAGAATATCCGTCGATCTCGCAAATCTCTATCTGATTTCAATCGCGGTGCTTCTTCTGGCTTTGGAAAGCGAGGCAACGCCGAAGTCTTGGTTAGAGATCTGAACCTGGCCCGACTCGCCTGAGCAACGCGCCATGTGGCAAGATATCGAGTGTGGCAAAGCTCGTGCGTCGAAGAGTGCACTCGGTGGGACTGGTGACTGTGTCATTTTCTTCACGAGTTTCTTACAGATGCTTATGCGGAATATGTCATCATCATGATATGGTCTGCAACTATCATGAAATGGGAGAGATTGAAGAAGTGGTGTTGGCGATGCAGGCCAGAATCAACTTGGGTGTTGGTGGGGGAAGCCGAGATCAACTAGCGGAGCTTTACACATCATGCGACGATCAGACGGTGAAGTTGCAGGGAATAGGAGAATGGACCAATTGCTCCAAGACTTTGACTGCTTTTCCACCGCCTTTATTTTCTCCACCAAGAACCAGCAATTGAATAATTAAAGTGGAAAGCAAAAGCAAAGCAAAGTAAAAGAGCAAAGCAGAAAGCATGGCTACCCTTTCAACATGAGATTTGCGGTGGAAAAGAGGAAAGCAGAAAATATGGCTACCCACTGAGATAATTACAAAAATAGAAAAGAAAAGAGAAAAACAAAAGTAAGGAATAAACATTTTACCAGAATGATGTAATTTATTATCTTTCGGAGACATATGTATAAACCCCATCAGTGGGTAATATGTATAAACCCATCAGAGGGTAATTAAAAAAAAAGAAAAAAAAGAAAAAAAAGAAAAAAAAGAAAAAAAAAAAGGAAAAGCCCAAAACAAATGGGCTGACATGTTGTGGAGGGCGAAGACCCATAAGCCTGAAATAGCACCAACCAGGTGATCAAAAGTACGCCCAGTACTCCAAAATTATTCGGCAACCTGCCGCTATTAGCACCAACCAGGTGATCAAAAGTATGCCCAGTACTCTAAAATTATTCGGTAACCTGCCGCCATTACCACCAACCAGGTGATGAAGTGTACAATCCGTACTCTAATATCATTTGACAACTAGCCATTCATGCCACCAACTAGGTGATGAAATGTACAACCCGTACTCTCCTTCATGCCACCAACCAGGTGATCAAAAGTACGCCCAATACTTCAAATTATACATGAGCATTACTCATGTCAATCATACATAAACATTCATGAGCATCACTCATATCAATCATACATAAACATTCATGAGTATCATTCATGTCAACATTTATAAGGATCAATCATGTCAACATCCATGAACATTACTCATGTCAATCAACATAAACATTCATAAGCATTACTCATGTTAATCAGCTTCAAAAACTTCATTTACAAAAGCTCTAGCTTTCAAAGCTTCATTTACAGAGCTCCAGCTTCAAAGCTTCATTTGCAAAGCTTCACCTACAAAGCTTCAGTGCATGGTATACAAATACCGCATCCCAACAACCGCCACTTCGGCCCATACATGGATTCAATTTGAAGTCTCCAGCCAACAGACTCTATTGACCGAAGACTTGAGGGACTACATTATGTACCATATATTGGGTTTCAACTGGGCCTCATGAAAAATACTTGGGGGACTTAGCCCATTACTTATGTATTGAGGAGCGAGCCCTTATTATATAAAAGGGACTCATTCACTTTCATTAGAGGGCACCCATTATTCACATATTGAGGAGCGAGCCATTTTTTATAAAAGAGACTCTCTCACCATCATTAAAGAGCAACGCCACCAGCTGAGCAACCGCCTCGCCGCGAGCATCACTCATAACCCATCATTCATAACCCATCATTCATGTATTGAGGAACGAGCCCTTATTCCATAAAAGGGACTCCCTCACCATCATTAGAGAGCATCAACTCTAGCCCATCATTCATGTATTGAAGAGCGAGCCCTTATTCTATAAAAGGGACTTCTTCACCTTCAACGCCACAAGTTGAGCCAACCAAGGCAACATAAGCCACGAGCCGAGCAGCCTCGCAGCATGTGTTACTTCTAGTTGAACATCATTTCAGATTGAGCACCGCCTCAAATCAAGCATCAGTTCAAGACAATATCTAGTTACTCGGCCCACACATGGACTGAATTTCAAGTCTCCAGCCAAAAGACTCTTTTGACTGAAGACTTGGAGGACTACTGTTTATACCATATTTAGGGCCTCATATTTAGATCTCGTACAAATACTCGGGGGACTTAAATGTAATTATGTGGTAAAGGAAATGGCAAATATGTAATAAGTGATGAGTCCTTATTCTATAAAAGGACCCCTCACCCTCACAATTAGAGGGGCTCATTCTCACCCTCAGAGGCCATTTCTTAAGGCTCCTTCATCCTCTCAAAGCTCTCACATTACAAAGCTCATTCTCTCTCTCCCTCAGATAAATATATATTTAGTGTGGACGTAGCCCAAACCTTGGGGTGAACCACGATACATCTTGTGTTATTTACATTTCATGCAGATTCACGGTCAGATTTACGTTGTACCAAGACCTCTGGTTTTGTGCATCAACAAGAGTAGTGGATGTATCGGCACGTGTGCTGTTACGCTTGTCTCCACATGCTTCCTTGTATCCTTCTCACTTGCCCTATATGTTCCTCAGGCAGATGCGGTATCTTCACTGGAAGCATAAGATGTTGAAGATGAGTACTCGAGAGCAATGCCAGGTAAGTAATCAAGTAAGGGGTTCCAGGCAGTCAGTTCCTGACTGGAAGCTTGATTCCAAGTGCTGACTGATTGCTCTCTTTCTCATTGTCTTGTAGGTAAGAACAAGGCCAAAGGAAAAGACAGGGAAAAAACATGATATTGGATACTCTTGCTTTTAACCCTGATGATATGAGATATTCTTGCTCTAGTATAGCTTGTTTGCAGAGGTATTATCGGGGGGAAAGAAAGCTGAATATTTCGAAAGGCTTCTTTGGGAGTGCCCTCTCAGATATGAGGAAGGGTTGAGCATTTTTGCAGGTCTGCCTGTCTGTTGGGGATGGAGGTCAACATATATAGGAGTCTCCCTAACAACAAGTGGTAATGCTATTCCCTTACCCTGCTTGGTCATAACACGGTAGTGGGAGCTGCCAGCTTCACATGTTTTAACTTTGTCAGAGCACTTTGAAAAAGTGGTATGTGGTATCTGGAAAGCTGATGTTGCGTGTAAAGATTACAGACAAGCTTTATCCAAGGAGATCCGGCTCTTGAAGTTGGGAAAGTGGTGCCTCTTCGGTTTTCGAACAAGCAATCCTGTCGGAGATCTGGCTCTCGAGATTCGGAGAACGATGCCTTTTCGATTTTTGAGAAAGCCATCCTGCTAGGGGTCTGGCTCTCGAGATTCGGAGAGCGGTGTCTCTTCGATTTTTGAGAAAGTAATCATGTTGGGAGTCTGGCTCTCGAGATTCGGAGGGCGGTGCCTCTTCAATTTTGGAGCAAGCAGTCTTGTTGGGAGTGTTTTCTCAAATGTAAGAAAAGGTTGGGCATGTTTGCTAGTCTATCTTGCCACGAAGCACAGAGGTTGACACACAGGGACTTTCCAATTATCCAGCAGTGGTACTGTTCCTTTACCCTTGTGGGTAATAATATGGTAGCTAGAACTTCAAAATTTATGTGTCTAAACTTTGTTAGTGCTGTTTCTTTGCTATTCTTTTACCCTTCTTGGTCAGAGCGGTGTAGTAGGAGCTGCAAGCTTCACGTGTCTCAACTTTGTCAGAGAACTTTGGCAAAGTTATCTATGGTACCCATGAGCTAATGTTGCGTGTGGGAAGTGGGTGATTGAACAGTAAGATTCATGTGCTTTCTACTTCACCAGAAATCTTCGACATAATGCCCATAATTTCCGCAAAGCTGACAGGTGCTGACAAGGCTGGAAAAGTAGGTGCCTCTTTGATTTCTGAGATCGGCCCTCGTGGTCTCTGAGCAGCCCAGCTTTTGAGAAAGCAAGCGCCTCTTCGATTTCTGAGATCGGCCTTCGTGGTCTTTGAGCAGCCCAACTTTTGAGAAAGCAAACGTCTCGTGATCTCTGAGCAGCCCAGTTTTTGAGAAAGCAAACACCTCTTCGATTTCTGAAGCTCCGTCGAGTGCAGATTTTTATAGAGGCTGGCATTAAGTTCCAAAGCACACTTGAATCTCCACCAGTAAAAGCTCCATTCTTGCACTTCTAAGATCTTGATTTGTCCGACCTCTTCTCTCTTCAACACCTTTGAAAATGTCTGGCCCATCCGACCGTCGTTTTGACTTGAACCTTGTTGAAGAGGCAACCACGCCTTCTCCAGACAACATATGGCGCCCATCCTTCGTCTCCCCTACTGGTCCTCTTACTGTTGGGTATTCCGTGATGAAGAATGATATGACCGCTGTGGTAGTGGCCAGGAACCTTCTCACTCCCAAAGATAACAGACTACTTTCCAAACGGTCTGATGAGTTGGTTGTTAAGGATTCTCTGGCTCTCAGTGTTCAGTGTGCAGGTTCTGTGTCTAACATGGCCCAACGCTTATTTGCTCGAACCCGCCAAGTTGAATCATTGGCGACTGAAGTGATGAGTCTCAAACAGGAGATTAGAGGGCTCAAGCATGAGAATAAACAGTTGCACCGGCTCGCACATGACTATGCTACAAACTTGAAGAGGAAGCTTGACCAGATGAAGGAATCTGATGGTCAGGTTTTACTTGATCATCAGAGATTTGTGGGTTTGTTCCAAAGGCATTTATTGCCTTCGTCTTCTGGGGCTGTACCGCGTAATGAAGCTCCAAATGATCAACCTCTGCTGCCTCCTCCTTCTAGGGTTCTGTTCAGTACTGAGGCTCCAAATGATCCCCCTCCAATGCCTGCTCTTTCTGGGGCTCTACCGACTACTGAGACTTCTCCTAAGCAACCTTTGTGAAGGCTCCCTCTTGTTTGTTTATTTTGACTCATGTATATGTACATATTTGTGACTTATCGGGGATATCAATAAATAGCTTTCCTTCATTTCAACGTATTGTGTTGAATACACCAAAGCCTTCTTCGCTAAGTTCTCTGAATTTTCTTTTGTTGAAGCTTGTATGTTGAAGTTTTGTGAGTGGAGCATGTAGGTTGAGGTAGTATTCCCTTTGTTGATGCACAAAACCAGAGGTCTTGGTACAACGTAAATCCGACCGTGAATCTGCATGAAATGTAAATAACACAAGATGTATCGTGGTTCACCCCAAGGTTTGGGCTACGTCCACACTAAATATATATTTATCTGAGGGAGAGAGAGAATGAGCTTTGTAATGTGAGAGCTTTGAGAGGATGAAGGAGCCTTAAGAAATGGCCTCTGAGGGTGAGAATGAGCCCCTCTAATTGTGAGGGTGAGGGGTCCTTTTATAGAATAAGGACTCATCACTTATTACATATTTGCCATTTCCTTTACCACATAATTACATTTAAGTCCCCCGAGTATTTGTACGAGATCTAAATATGAGGCCCTAAATATGGTATAAACAGTAGTCCCCCAAGTCTTCAGTCAAAAGAGTCTTTTGGCTGGAGACTTGAAATTCAATCCATGTGTGGGCCGAAGTAACTAGATATTGTCTTGAACTGATGCTTGATTTGAGGCGGTGCTCAATCTGAAATGATGTTCAACTAGAAGTAACACATGCTGCGAGGCTGCTCGGCTCGTGGCTTATGTTGCCTTGGTTGGCTCAACTTGTGGCGTTGAAGGTGAAGGAGTCCCTTTTATAGAATAAGGGCTCGCTCTTCAATATGTGAATAATGGGTGCTCTCTAATGAAAGTGAATGAGTCCCTTTTATATAATAAGGGCTCGCTCCTCAATACATAAGTAATGGGCTAAGTCCCCCAAGTATTTTTCATGAGGCCCAGTTGAAACCCAATATATGGTACATAATGTAGTCCTTCAAGTCTTCGATCAATAGAGTCTGTTGGCTGGAGACTTCAAATTGAATCCATGTATGGGCCGAAGTGGCGGTTGTTGGGATGCGGTATTTGTATACCATGCACTGAAGCTTTGTAGGTGAAGCTTTGCAAATGAAGCTTTGAAGCTGGAGCTCTGTAAATGAAGCTTTGAAAGCTAGAGCTTTTGTAAATGAAGTTTTTGAAGCTGATTAACATGAGTAATGCTTATGAATGTTTATGTTGATTGACATGAGTAATGTTCATGGATGTTGACATGAGTGATCCTCATAAATGTTGACATGAATGGTATTCATGAATGTTTATGTATGATTGATATGAGTGATGCTCATGAATGTTTATGTATGATTGACATGAGTAATGCTCATGTATAATTTGAAGTATTGGGCGTACTTTTGATCACCTGGTTGGTGGCATAAAGGAGAGTACGGGTTGTACATTTCATCACCTAGTTGGTGGCATGAATGGCTAGTTGTCAAATGATATTAGAGTACGGGTTGTACATTTCATCACCTGGTTGGTGGCATGAATGGCTAGTTGCCAAATGATATTTAGAGTACGGATTGTACACTTCATCACCTGGTTGGTGGTAATGGCGGCGGGTTACCGAATAATTTTAGAGTACTGGGCATACTTTTGATCACCTGGTTGGTGCTAATAGCGGCAGGTTGCCGAATAATTTTGGAGTACTGGGCGTACTTTTGATCACCTGGTTGGTGCTATTTCAGGCTTATGGGTCTTCGCCCTCCACAACATGTCAGCCCATTTGTTTTGGGCTTTTCCTTTTTTTTTTCTTTTTTTTCTTTTTTTTTTCTCTTTTTTTTTTAATTACCCTCTGATGGGTTTATACATATTACCCACTGATGGGGTTTATACATATGTCTTCGAAAGATAATAAATTACATCATTCTGGTAAAATGTTTATTCCTTACTTTTGTTTTTCTTTTTGCTTTTCTATTTTTGTAATTATCTCAGTGGGTAGCCATATTTTCTGCTTTGCTCTTTTCCACCGCAAATCTCATGTTGAAAGGGTAGCCATGCTTTCTGCTTTGCTCTTTTACTTTGCTTTGCTTTTGCTTTCCACTTTAATTATTCAATTGCTGGTTCTTGGTGGAGAAAATAAAGGCGGTGGAAAAGCAGTCAAAGTCTTGGAGCAATTGGTCCATTCTCCTATTCCCTGCAACTTCACCGTCTGATCGTCGCATGATGTGTAAAGCTCCGCTAGTTGATCTCGGCTTCCCCCACCAACACCCAAGTTGATTCTGGCCTGCATCGCCAACACCACTTCTTCAATCTCTCCCATTTCATGATAGTTGCAGACCATATCATGATGATGACATATTCCGCATAAGCATCTGTAAGAAACTCGTGAAGAAAATGACACAGTCACCAGTCCCACCGAGTGCACTCTTCGACGCACGAGCTTTGCCACACTCGATATCTTGCCACATGGCGCGTTGCTCAGGCGAGTCGGGCCAGGTTCAGATCTCTAACCAAGACTTCGGCGTTGCTTCGCTTTCCAAAGCCAGAAGAAGCACCGCGATTGAAATCAGATAGAGATTTGCGAGATCGACGGATATTCTCCGGCGACAGGAGCTCTTCACCCCTTCGGTCGCCGAGAAGGTGAAGAACGAAGGTGAAATGAAGGCGGCGCTGGCGAAGGCGTTTGATCTCGACAGAGATGGAGTTGCAGAGGTCCAAGAGCTTGACGCTGTGGTCCAAATACCAAGCAAGCGAATCATCTAGAGGCGGCGCGACCTTGAGATCGGAGATGAGGTTTCTCGCTTTGGAGTGAGTCAAGGTGACAAAATCAACGGCCTGGAAAGCCATGACAAGCTGATGGACAGCGAATCGAGAGATTTCAGACGGCGGAGATGAGGTGTTACTACCCGACCCCACCACCCCCATGGTCACGGTCTGCAGATTTCTATCAGGACCCTGAAAGGGTGAGCCAGGCGCCAGGATGTGTAGGCGTCCCCCTGGGTGTTGACTTCGAGGATTCATCAGTGAGAGGGAGAGAGTCTTGGCCGCCAACTCTACAAGATTCACAGGGAGCGCTGGACAATACTTCTCACAAGACGAAATATAATTAAGGCTTTCTGCTGCTGTGGACATGGATGCTTTGCTTGTTGGATGATGTTACACTTGTCGCCTTCTCCGGCAGTTGAATTTTCTGAAAAGCCCCCGTGTTTGATAAAATTGCATCTCTGGCCTGTTCTTTTTGCCTCGATTTCCAAACCTCTCTTCTCAGGTTTGCATCATTTTGGGTTTTGCAGATTTTGCAGATTCATAGTGGTGAGATTTGATGAAAAAAATGAAAGAGAACCGACATAGTTTTTTGTGTCGTTTCCCACAGGCGGCGCCAAATGTTGATGCACAAAACTAGAGGTCTTAGTACAACGTAAATCCGACCGTGAATCTGCATGAAATGTAAATAACACAAGATGTATCGTGGTTCACCCCAAGGTTTGGGCTACGTCCACACTAAATATATATTTATCTGAGGAAGAGAGAGAATGAGCTTTGTAATGTGAGAGCTTTGAGAGGATCAAGGAGCCTTAAGAAATGGCCTCTGAGGGTGAGAATGAGCCCCTCTAATTGTGAGGGTGAGGGGTCCTTTTATAGAATAAGGACTCCTCACTTATTACATATTTGCCATTTCCTTTACCACATAATTACATTTAAGTCCCCCGAGTATTTGTACGAGATCTAAATATGAGGCCCTAAATATGGTATAAACAACTCTGTCAAAAGCAAAAGTATCCCATATCAGCAGGGTCGAACGTACTATAGATTTGATGGACTTGTTTTGACCCTCAAATTCTTCAGTCGGCCTTATACTCTGGAGGAAACCAGAAAACCCTCCAGCCCAGTTCAAGAATAAGCCTGTGGAAAGTTACTTCTTCAAAAGCAAAAGTATCCCATATCATCTCTTCTCATTTTTCTTCTCTTTATCCTTCATGCTGCCTGCAAGATAGGGAGAATGTGAACAATCAGCCAGAACTCGAAATCAAAGTTCTGATCTAGGACTGATTGCTTGGAGCTCTGATTGCTTACCTTGTCTGTCACCTCTTTCAGCAAATCCCCTAGCTCGGCGACTTGGAGGACTCCTACTACATGGTTTGTATCGCGCTTGACCAAGCCTGAAACTACAAGTAAGCTTCAAGTGAAATTGATACATTACCTTGTGCATCTCCACCAGTTAAAGATACCACCCCTGGATGGAGGAAGAGTACTTCCAGAGAAGATGCCACATCTACCTACGAGACAGATAAGGCAAGTCAAGACGATACCACACTCCGGAACTTAGAAGTTTCGTGATTACGAGATCATTCTCCCACAATATTTCCTAATGTCATTTGTACTAAATCATTCACTTGTACTCACTAAAAGAGAGCTTGAACTTATGTACTTGTGTAAACCCTTCATAATTAATGAGAACTCCTCTATTTCATGGACGTAGCCAATATGGGTGAACCACGTACATCTGGTGTTTGCTTTCCTATCTCTATCCATTTATATACTTATCCACACTAATGACCGGAGCAATCTAGCGACGATCACAAAAAGCGACCGTTTTCGCTACCTAGGATCTATCTTGCAAGAGAATGGAGAATTAGATGGAGATCTCAACCATAGAATACAAGCTGGATGGATGAAGTGTAATAGTGCATTTGGCGTGTTGTGTGATCGTCGTAGGTCACTGAAGCTCAAGGAAAAATTTTATAGGACGGCAATAAGGCCAGCGATGTTGTATGGCACAGAATGTTGGGCGGTGAAGCATCAACACGTACACAAAATGGGTGTAGCGGAGATAAGGATGCTTCGTGGGATGTGTGGGCACACGAGAAAGGAGAAGATTGTGAATGAGGATATCCGAGGTAAAGTAGGAGTAGCCGAAGTTGAAGGAAAGATGAGAAAAAATCGGTTACGGTGGTTTGGACATGTGCAAAGAAGGCCTACTGACGCTCCGGTTCGAAGATGTGACTACGGAACAGAGGTTCAGGGCCGAAGGGGTAGAGGAAGACCTAGGAAAACTTTGGAAGAGACCCTAAGAAAAGACTTAGAGTACTTGGATCTAACGGAGGACATGACACAAAACCGAGCGCAATGGCGTTCTAGGATTCATATAGCCGACCCCACTTAGTGGGAAAAGGCTTTGTTGTTGTTGTAATATTGGAGGTAGTTTAATATCACATGTAGGTGATGTTTCAATAAAAAAAGGGTAAAATTTAGACCTTTGAAATTACATTATTGCCCATAATTTTTTTTTGTGTGATAGAAGATTAAGTTGTCTTTTACCCCTATTGGTTGACAAAGATGGTTTCATTAATTAATAGAGATTTTGGTGGAATAAAAAGTGAAGTTTCTTTTGTTCGGAAAGTCAATAGTTAATCTTGCATATATAAATCCAATGAAATTTGGTAACAGTTAAAACTTATTCATGAGTGCTTTTAAAATAACCAAAATCATTTTTAGAGAAAATGTTTATGAGTTTCAAAGTACTTGAAGTGCTTTCTTCAAGAAACATTAATTATGTGCTTTTTTCATGAACACTTAAAATGTTTTTTTTTTTTAAGATTTACTTGCATTATTACCAAAGATTGGTTTAAAATTATTTTTTTTTACCCCTATTGGTTGACAAAGAGGGTTTCATTAATTAATAGAGATTTGGTGGAATAAAAAGTGAAGTTTCTTTTGTTCGGAAAGTCAATAGTTAATCTTGCATATATGAATCCAATGAAATTTGGTAACAGTTAAAACTTATTCATGAGTGCTTTTAAAATAACCGAAATCATTTTTAGAGAAAATGTTTATAAGTTTCAAAGTATTTGAAGTGCTTTCTTCAAGAAACATTAATTATGTGCTTTTTCAGGAACACTTAAAATATTTTTTTTTTTAAATTTACTTGCATTATTACCAAAGATTGATTTAAAAAATATTTTCACGAAAAGTAATTTCAGTTATTTTAAAATGACTTTCAAACAGACACTAAATCTTGTATAAAATGCAAGGCCTCGAAGGTTCAAGCAACCTAAATGCAAGGCCTTGAAGGTTCAAGTAACCTAAATATTAACGTGAAGTAAAATACAAAATAATGATGGGTGGTCCGTTCATGGAAAGACAAAACTTAAAGTCAAAGGCGGTGTGTCTAGATTTGTACTACACATGGACATCCAAAAATAAAATTGGTAACCTTTAGCTTCTTGGTACATTAAAAATCTAAACCTACCAAAAGTTGATAGGTTTGTTTTCAAACACACTATACTTTCTTTTATATATTTTTATGAAGGTATTGATCAATTAGTGAAGTTTTCTTAGGAAGTATTAGTGACCTTTGTAGGATTCAAACCGGAATCAAGGAAAAAACAAGGGCACCATTATAAAATAAAAAAAGGTCGTACCCAGTGCACAAGGCTCCCGCTTTACGCAGGGTCTGGGAGAGGTGAATGTCGGCACCATTATAAAATAAACGAGAAAAAAGATGTAATCACTCAATAGATAGAACCATCCTCATCAATATGTTTGCTACCATGTCCGGTGGTTTTTTCAAACCAAGCCACCTCACGTTACTCTCCAAGTCCTGCTCTTGCAAGCCTATGTGCTACCTAATTTGTTTCTCGTCTAACATGACTAAGTTTGAATTGAGAGAAAACATGAAGGAATGAGCGTATGTTATAAATTATTAACCCTAAATTAGAGGTATCATCACCTTAATGTTGCATAGCAATTATTGCAATGATATTATCTCTTTCAAATTCTGCTTCAGTAGCTCGCAACTCCTCAACAAACCGGACTACCCTACCTGCAGCCATCAACTTTGCGTGTTTCGCTGTGGAGTGCCAATGTCGAAAATCAGCTGATGAAACCTTTGTATGTACTTGAATTTTTACTAGTGATAAGTGAGAGTCAGTAAAAAAAAACGAGCTAACGTTTTTGCTCCTGTTGTATGCATTGTATTTAGATTCAAATAAATGACGAACTGACACATCATTTCGTAAACAAAACTTAGTTAAAAAAATATTAAGAACATATTTGCTCAACGTCCACATTATTATTACATATCATTATCTCTAATCATTCTTAAACCCATCTTTAAGTTACTGCATTTGATTAGTGGAGATGTGGATCGAATTAAACACGCCCACATTTACCTTCTTCTCATCATTTTCCATTATTTAATTTTGGTTGGCAAAATTGCCCATCATTTTAATTGTCACCATCTGACAGTGAATGGCTGCCGGGGGAGCACGGGAAATAAATGATGATGTATGCATACGATATTTCCCCTCCGTTGACGGACCGTCCCCCGCCTGCACGACGCCGTGTCAACCATAAACTGCAGGGGAGTCCACGTGACATCCTGCGGACTTGTCAACGTTTTACAAAATCCGGACCCCAAGTACTGGCCAATCGTGTCTCTCCGATTGTCCGTTGATCTGTCCACATTAACTCCGATGTTCCGTCAGTCCACACGTGTCAGGAGATACGTCCACAGGAAGAGTGGGCCCCATGCGGTCCTAACTCCAACGTGTTGAGACCTGTGATGGGTGGACCTACCTTGTCGGCTTGTCGTTTGGAGCGTATGGGTCGTGGGCTCCATTTCTTGTTGCCTTTCCTACCTAAAAAGCACGAGAATTTCATTTTCTCAGCTCGTTAAATTATCTCCTAATTTTTATAACCGACATAACAACAATTAAAGATGGGTCCTGTTTGGTTCAGTTCAGTTCAATTTCATTTCAATTGGAACAAAAAAAATATTGGTTCAATACGGTTTCATTTGAAATTATTACTAACTCGTACGGTTTGATTCGATCTAATTTTTTCAATTCTTGTTATTTTTCAAATCAAAATCGAAACTGGTTTTGAGATGGTCGGATTCAATTTTTGTCCTAATTTTTTACTTTTTAGCCAATGCATTTTAATTTTCTTATTACTGTTTCATTTGGTTTTCGATTTGATAGTTTTTAACCTTTTTTTATGTCCATCCCAAAAAACAATTATTCCAGATTATCTCTGCTCATGAATCTTGATACGAAAAAGAGAAATTGAGATAGTCTAGAAGCAAGCAAGGATATTGATGGAGGCGCATTAAGCAGACAGCAGACAGAAATGGGTCCCCTGCCCACAATGGAGTTATGAGTAGACCCCATTTCTTTCCTTTGTTCTATCACCACCCACCACCTAAGCAACCCGAAAAGCAAACCCCAGAACCTAACCCTTGCCCCGCCCATCTCTCCTTTTCCCAAAACCGACCCAAAAAAGCATAAAGGATTCTTCTTTGCTCTACGAAATTGCGCACAATCGCCCGACAAGCCCTTCGGTTTTGTGTCAACTATGCAACGGTTCACTGCCCCAAGCAAAACCCACTTGCTCAATTTTCCAATTTCTATCTCAATCAATTTGCCCTAATTTCAGTTTATCCCCAAATTAAACCCTAACCCTTGTCCCCTATTTTATGCAACCAACCCACCTGAAAATTTTATAAATTTTATCATCTGGGTTCTGATCCTGTGAGCTTTCTGGTTGGATTTGAGGTGGAAAGGAGGGAGCTTTTTTTGTTTCAATGGAGAGTGGAGGTTCTGCAAGTGGGTCGTTGACTAAGTCAACGCTGTCCAGGGAGGAGAATTTTGCCATGTCTTCTGAGGACTCTTCTACCCCTGAGGAGTCTGGCCTCGAGCTCTGTCTTGGGCTGAGCCTTGGTGGTGGTGGAGGGAAGGATCAGCAGGGGCAAAGGGGTCACTTTGCGAGGATCTTGACTGCTAAGGATTTTCCTTCTGTGGGGTTTTCTTCTTCGTTGGCTTCCGAGTCGTCGTCTTCTACTTCTTCGTTGAGCAGCGGTAATGTTGCTGCTGGAACCAAGAGAAGTGCTGATTCTGTGGCTGCTGCTAATGGTGCCAGGTAAGACAATCGAAATAGATTTTTTATTTTTATTTTTTGGATTTTTATTTATGAGTTCCATTGATTTAGAAATTGGTTGGGTTCTCTTATTGCACATCACAAATTATTGTTACTATTTTAGATTTTCCATGTTTTCTGTACCATGATGTTCTGTTGCAATCTTATTTTCTGCCATTGATTTGATTTTGTCATCTGTTGTTGTCGGATTTAAGAACCTGTATTTGTATTTGGCAGTGTTCTGTTTGTTTATCTCAATTCACAAACATCCTCGCTGGAAGCATTGGTTTACACACAATTATGGCTCTAGATTAAACTATAGTGTACAAACATTTAAACTTGCGATTTGTAGTCACCGTGAAACGTTAAAGCGGATTTTTTTTGAAGTTGGAGGTAGTAGGACTTCTATAGTGGCCGGTTGTTGAGTTGTTTGTATGGAGATATTGTAATCTTGCCCGCTTTTTATAAGGTTTTCGGTTTTGCTTTCTTCTCTTATGGGATTGTATCTTTTGTTGGTTGAAAGCAGTCAGGTTGTGGGATGGCCTCCTATCAGAGCTTATAGAATGAATAGTTTGGTTCTCCAAGCGAAATCTTCATCCACTGAAGGACTTAACTCAGTAAATGAGAAAAGTGAGTACAAGACCGGTGCGGAGAAGGTTAACAATGGAGGTCACAAGTCCAATGGAAATGCTAAGGAGATAGGGCAGCAGAGGGGTTCACTGTTTGTGAAGGTGAATATGGACGGGATTCCTATTGGGCGAAAGGTTAATCTAAGTGCGCATAGTTCCTATGAAGCGCTAGCACAAAAATTGGAGGATATGTTTGGGCCCTCGACACATGGTTAGTCATTTATTGTTCCCAGATTCAGGCAACTCAAATTTAAGTTGTGCACAATGGTCTGTGGAACTCGAATTATCTTCCCAAGCTTTCTTGGAATGTCAATTGAATCAAGAAAAATTCCAAATTTTAGTTTATTTTGCCGAAACTTTTCCAGTTGTGAAGGTTAAAAGTAATTGGTATTCTGGATGTATAAAGTCCATCACTTGAAATCATGGTTTTCATTTGGACAAGATCAAATTTATTTACCTTAGCTGATTAGGGATAGAAATGTTTACCTTTTGACTGATGGTGGTATTATATCTATTAATTAGGTTCAGGTGGTCAGGAGATGGAAGGAGCAACAAGACCCTCAAAGTTGCTGGATGGATCATTTGAGTTTGCGCTCACTTATGAAGATAAAGATGGAGACTGGATGCTTGTGGGAGATGTTCCTTGGGAGTAAGTTTTTTTCAATAAACGTGAAGCATATGGTGCCTGCGTAATACTATGATTGAATTAAGTATTTATTGACTTGTTCTGCTAGTTCTTATAAACATAGCTGGGTGTTTGTGGAATCCGGTATCTAAAATTTTAAAAGCCATACCGAGCTGAAGTATATGATTTTTTAGTCGTTGGTTTTGCCTACAGCTTATCAGGGTTTACTTATTTTTCATTCAGGATGTTTCTTGGTACTGTCAAGAGGTTAAGGATTATGAGGACATCTGAGGCTAACGGACTTGGTATGTAGACTGTGCATGGAAAATCAAATTTGCCTCCGAAACCTGCAGTTTCACCCGATGCTAACTCCGTTAATTTTGATTTGCAGCTCCCCTGTTACAGGAAAAGAATGTGAGGCAAAGATGTAAGCCAACCTAGATCCTTTTCTCATAAGATAAGCAAGAAGAGACAACCTACGTTTGAAAGTGTACAAAGTGGACAAAACTTATAGTTGGAGCATTTTGGAAAGAAGAGGGAGAAACCGTTGGTTTTTCGGTTCATTTTTTATGCTGTCGAATGCCATTTCATTTCATTTTTGTTACGCCTTCTCCGAGAGCAATCTTCGTTTTCAATGTAATACAATACATACGTATGCTTACTTTGGTGAATGTTGTTGTATATATGGGGGCACACTCATATGCTTTTGTCTGTTCAGCAGATGGGGCAACCTTCAGTTCCCCCTTGTTTAATGGAGAGAAATTGTTTGGTAATGAAATTATCAATGTTATTGCAGGACTTGTTGCGATGGCAAGTGCCTCGCCCATGAGCGGTAGGTTTCGGGTTCGAGACTTGGGAGCAGCCTCTCCATAAATGGGGGAAAGGCTAGCCGACATTCATCTCTCCCAGATCCTGCGTAAAGCGGGAGCCTTGTGCACTGGGTACGACCTTTTTTTTTATTGCAAGACTTGTTGAAATTTCAATACCATAAGACATTCTTCTTTATTTGTATCTGCGAAGTACAGTTTGACACGTACAAAAATATATCTCGTTAAAATAACAAAGTAGAAACTTTTATACACATGTCAAATTGCTATTTGTTGAGTCGAGTAAAAAAATCTAAGCTCTTGACTTATTTTTTACTTGGATATATGCTTCTTACACCAATTTGAACCATTGCTTACAAACATTAACAGAAAAAATAAATCTTAATCTTACATACAACATGAAATATCTAAAAATCAGAATAATAACAGCCAAAAACGGAACTCAAATTTCTGTCCCTAGAGAAGGCCATTTACAGGTGAGGTGCTAAACACAGGCTGGTCTTTTTTAGCTGCAGCATATGGATCGTTGTTGCTGCTGCTTTTCCGCCGAGGCTTCGCCTCTCCGAGCATCGTTATGACATCCCTCATGGAAGGCCTGTCCTTGGGAAGCTTGGCAGTGCAAATCAATGCTATTCTAAGGACTAAGAGCATCTCTTCTTGAACATGCTTGCAGTTTCCTACACTGGGGTCTAATGCTTCTTCTAAACTTTTGTTGTCCCTAATCTTCCTCCGAATCCATTCCACGACGTCTACTGATTCGCCAAACTCGGGGTCTAAAGGCCTCTTTCCTGTTAGAAGCTCCAATAGAACCACGCCGTAGCTGTAGATGTCGATCTTTTCATCAACCTTCAATGTGTATCCATATTCTGATCGAAGAATCAGTCCCAGAATTGTCAGTGACAAGAAAACTACAGAAACATGTAAAGATTGAGATGTGAAACTAGAAAGTTCAAACTCACCAGGGGCAATGTAACCGTATGATCCAGCCACCATGGAAACTGTCTCGTTTTTTCGAACCATCATCCGTGCCAACCCGAAGTCCGCAATCCTCGCGTCGAGGTTTGCATCGAGCAGTATGTTATTAGACTTGATGTCTCTATGGATGACTGGTGGGTGACAGTCATGGTGGAGATAAGAAAGACCTTGTGCAACCCCCACTGCTATGTTGTACCTTGAAACCCAATCTACAAGCAACCTCCCTGCTTGCTTGCCATGCAAGGTTTCTCCTAAGCTTCCATTGGGCATAAACTCGTATATAATCATCAAATTCGTATCATTGTTCAGAAATCCTAATAACCGAACAATGTTTCGATGCCTTAGCCTCCCCAAGAGATTCACTTCCCCAACTAGATCATCACTGCTTCCAGTTTCAATGTCTGTTGCCGGTCTCCACAGCTTTTTAACTGCGGCAACTGTGTTTGATCGTGATATCTCTGCCTTGTACACAATCCCAGTAGCTCCCATTCCGATCACATTCGATTCCTTCACACAAGCCAGAATGTCAGTACTTGCGAAACCAAGCCTCTGGAATGCCATCAGTCTCCATGGCCACTCTCCCTTGCCAACTTCGAAACTGTCTCCAAAGCAACTCCCATTTGAGTACCACCTTTTGTATAGAGTTCGAGCACTGAAAAGTGCAAGTCCAACTGCTAAAACTGATGAGATCCCAATCACCCATCCTGCAACAATGTTCCTTGTGTGCACATTCCTATGCCTCGATGCCAATGCTGGATTTTGCGTACATGGAGGGAGGACACTGCCACAGAGACCGGCATTGCCCACAAGATCACTCGGGTTTATTGTTCTCAGTACACCGTTTTTTGGGACAGGACCCTCTAGCTTGTTGAATGAGACATTGAGAGTCTCCAAGGCCGGTGACATTCCGAAATTTTCAGGTATTCCACCAGTGAGAGAGTTGTTGGACAGATCAAGAACGGACAATGTGGGCATCATGGCAATTGATTTTGGGATGTCTCCGGTCAATTGGTTGTTCCTCAGATTTAAGCTTACCAATTTCTCACATGAAGCAATACTTGCTGGGATGATTCCTGAGAAATGGTTTGATGAGAGATCAAGCACTGAAAGTGAAGGGCAGTCCTGGAATTGATCCGGGATTTCGCCAACCAATTCATTATTCGAGGCCATCAGGGTTTGCAAGCTTGGAGCAGAGAGAATGGTGGAAGGAAGAGAAGAATGGAGGCGGTTTCGAGAGATATCAATGAAAGAGAGTGAAGTAGAGGAAGAAAGATCATCTGGGATTGCACCAGTGAGATTGTTGTTTGCCAATTCTAACCTTTGAAGCCTCTCAAGCTTGCCAAGCCCAACTGGGATTGTCCCGGAAAGAAAATTATTCTGCATTCGAACACGAACAAGCGAAGGGCAAGAGGATAGGCTCGCCGGAATTGGACCTGTGAAGGCATTGTTGAAGAGGATGAGCTTGGTGAGATTGCCCTTGTTGCATAATGCGGATGGAATCTCGCCGGAAAACGCGTTGGATGAGACGTCCAACCACTGCAATGGGGCATTTTTGCCAAGATCACTGGGCAAAGGACCTGAAAACGAATTGTTCCATAGCTCAAGAACACTTAACTGACTCAAACTTCCAATTCCTAATGGAACCGAACCTGATAACTGATTACACATCACATTCAGAAGCTGCAAATTCTTCAGCTCCTCAATTTCAGCTGGGATTTCCCCCGACAATACATTATCGGAAAGATCAAGCAATTTCAACGAAGAAATGGCGCCGATTTCAGCTGGGATTTTGCCTTCAAAATTGTTCTTGTACAAGAACACCGTCTCCAGCAACTTCAGCCTCCCCAAGTCGGCTGGAATCTCACCACTAAGATTCCCAACTGCCAAATCAAGATACTTGAGGTTGGTAAGATTCCCAAACTCCATTGGAATCCCACCTTCAAACTCATTGTATCCAAGAATCATACTTTCCAATGAGGACAGCTCTCCAAGCTCAGCGGGGATTTCCCCGGTGAAATTGTTCCCGGAAAGCCCAAGAAACTTGAGCTTCTGCAAGTTCTTGAATGACTTTGGAAACGAGCCCCCGAAAAAGTTCCCTCGGAGATCCAGAGTCTCCAGCATTGTGGCATTGCCGAGATCCTCAGGAAGAAAACCCGAAAAATTGTTACTCGAAGCGTTAAGTTCTGTCAATCCTCCTGCTCTTCCAAACCCCCACGGAAACTCACCAACAAGCGAGTTTTGACTCACATCAAAAGTTTTCAATGCTGCGAGATTTGAGATGGATTTTGGCAGTGATGAGGAGAAGCCACTGCAGCAAAGGTTGAGGGAAGTAAGGCTTTTGAGACGTTGGATGTCGCCGGATATCGGGCCGCTGAGGTTCATGTGGGAGATATCAAGTTTCTCTAAGTGCCCCTCAGTGTTGCACCATACGCCTGTCCAGTTGCAGTGAGCTTCATTTTCTGGAAAGTTCCAGTCTTTGAGGCTGTTCAGTGGATCAATGAGACCGGCTTTTATCGAAAGCAGAGCGGAAACTTCATCATTGGCCACAGCTGCAAATCCAAATGAAGAACAGCACAAAAAGAAGAAGATCAGCATTTGGGTTTTGCTCAACTGCATCTTGTGACTAAATCTCCTTCCTGGGTTTTGTCTTTCTTTGACACGAGGGAGGGTGGAATTCGAACACAGGAGGTCGGGTGCAATGGTAAACGCTCGTAACCATGCTATGCGCTCTGGTTTTCCACCATTTTCAGTCTCTGAAACTGATAGAGAGAGAAGGCGAGAGAGTGTAACTAACTGTTGTTGTCTGAGTAGTGGAAAGAAGGAGATTGGTTAATGTATATGTGATGGTATATAATAAATAAATAATAGTGAATAATTGGGGTGGATTAGTTTGTAATAAGATGAGGTGCTCGTGAGATCTTGGGGACTGCAACAGGCTGTTAACTGCGAGTAATGACGGGGAAGGGTTTGGACTTATTGGAAGTTTCTCCGACACCAAACATGGGACAGAGAATGTGGTGAATACCATTCTCTCTCTCTCTCTCTCTCTCTCCATCGATATTCAATGTGTCAAGAACACGACTCAGTACACTAAGTATATATTATAATACAAGCTGTGTTTTCGGCACACTGAAAAAATTTCTTCTCCCATGCAGTGCGAGTGTTCTCTTATATTTGTTATATCATATTTAGTAACTTGAGTGAATTGAGTAGATAATCATAAAAACCTAATAAAATGTTTCCTTTTCTCTTAATTCTTTGTCTGATTTAAGTAATTACTTCTTAATAAAAGTAATGAGACTAAACAGTTGGATAGGACTGTTTAACCCTAGTATCATATTATTCATAACTGATCTTGGCATTTGTGGGAAGTCCTGATCCCAATGTGGTAATGGAAGTTACCCAATTGAGCTTGACTCTTGCGGCCCTATAGAAAACCTTAATGTATATTTCAGTATATCAAAACAGTTTACAAGATTAAGCATAAATAGAGGAATAATCGGGAAAGAGAGAGGAGAGTAGGGGACAATGGCAGCTAAGCAAGTCAGCTAAGCAAGCATGAGAGTATGATGACCTCCACACTCTCTTAACACATGTTTTACAGCTTATTAACAAGCTTTACACAGAAGAGAGAATAACACAGCTCACTAAACCCTAGCTAAACACAGCTAACACAGCTTTACAGCTGTTAGGGTTTAAAGAATTCAATAATATTCAATACTCCCCCTCAAGCTGGATCGAGAGATTTTCTGGATCCAAGCTTGAAGAGAATACGATCAAGTTGAGAAGAAGGAAGGGGCTTGGTGAACACATCGGCTAGTTGATCACTGGAGCGAACAAATGCAGTTTGTAACAGCTTGGACTGGACTTGGTTGCGGACGAAATGACAGTCAACCTCGATATGCTTTGTTCGTTCATGAAAGACGGGGTTGGCAGCAATATGCATCGCTGCTTGATTATCACAGTGGAGGAGAATTGGCTTGGAAGAGATGATGTCAAGATCATGCAGCAAACTCTTTAGCCAAATTAGTTCGCATGCAGTAGATGCCATTGCACGGTACTCAGCTTCTGCGCTGGACCGAGCTACAACAGATTGCTTTTTGCTCTTCCACGTGACGAGGTTACCACCTACAAGAGTGCAGTAACCAGTTGTGGACTTGCGATCAAGGACGTTGCCTGCCCAATCAGAGTCTGTGTATCCTTCAATGGTGAAGTGTCCGTTGTTTTGCATGAAAATCCCGGTAGACATTGAGCCTTTTAAGTATCGAAGGATCCTTTTAACAAGTTGCAAATGATGAGATGTGGGAGAATGCATGAACTGGCTGACAAAGCTAACAGCATAAGCAATGTCAGGTCGAGTTATAGTCAAATAGATAAGTTTTCCTACCAACCTTTAATACTCCGATGCATTTTCAAGCTGGATGCCTGAGGTTTCATGCTTGAAATTTGTTGGTAGAGGTGTTTTAGCAGGTTTGCTGTGCATCATATTGGCTTCTTCTAAAAGATCGAGAACGTACTTTTGTTGATTTAGAAACAACCCCGTTGGAGATTGATCCATTTCGATTCCGAGAAAGTATCTAAGTCTGCCGAGATCTTTGATTGAGAATGTTGAATGTAAGGTGGCTTTGAGAGCATTGATTTCTTCTGGATTATCTCCTGTGACAATGAGATCATCAACATAAACAAGTACCACCAATCTTCCATGTGTGCCAAGCCTAGTGAACATTGAAGAATCTGCATTGCTTCGTTTAAAACCGGATGACATAAGGATAGAGCTTAGTTTTGAGTACCAAGCCCTTGGAGATTGCTTGAGACCGTAAATGGCCTTGTGAAGCTTGCATACTACTCCTTGTTCCTTCTCTCGTTCATGACCAGGTGGTAGGCGCATGTACACTTCTTCTTCCAACTCTCCATGAAGAAAAGCGTTTTTTACATCCATTTGATGTAGAGACCATTGTGAATTGATAGCCACCGAAAGAAGAACTCTAACTGTGTTCATCTTTGCCACCGGGGCAAAGGTTTCTTTGTAATCTACCCCGTAGGTTTGCGTGAAGCCCCTTGCAACTAACCTTGCCTTGTGCCGCTGGATGGTTCCATCTGAGTTAAATTTTGTCTTGTAAATCCATCTTGCCCCAACCACACGTTGATCTTTTGGCAGAGAAACAATGCTCCAAGTTTTAGTTTCTTCGAGTGCCTTCAGTTCCTCAAGCATAGCACATCTCCATATAGGAGATTGGTTTGCCTCTTCGAAGGATCGAGGCTCCGAGTGTTGAGATAACTTAGTGACAAATGCTGCATGAGATGGGGAGGTCTTGCTATGGTGAACCATTTGTCCAATAGGATATCTAGGCATGTAGATTTCAAAATCATCAAGCCTGGCTGGAGGTTGTCTGTTTCGAGAAGGATTCCTTCGTGGATGAGTAGGTTGTTCAAGGGGCTCTCTCCTTTCGTGGAGGACTTCTTCATTATTTGCTTCTATATTTTCATGAGCTGGCTCTATCTCAATTGCTTCATTGTGCGGTGTTGACAGTCTTGGATCATCAAGGACGAGAGGAGTGGGAAACACTTCATATGAGAGCTCCCCCTGAGGTTCATCATCATGCTTCTGAAAGAAGAAGTGTGTCTCATCAAACCGTACATCCCTGGATACAAACACCTTTCTGGTTTTAGAATCATAGCATTTGTATCCCTTTTGGGAAGTTGAGTAGCCTACGAATGCACACTTGATAGCCCTTGGATCAAGTTTATCTCGGTGAATAGTTTGAATATGCACATAGCACACACATCCAAACACACGGAGATGACTTATGTCAATATCTCTCCCCTTGAGAATTTGACAAGGAGATTTAAACTTCAAGATTCTGCTAGGAAGTCGATTTATGATGTATGCAGCGGTTTGTATAGCTTGAGACCAGAACTTCTTTGGAAGGTTTGCTTGTAACATTAGTGATCGTGTTTTCTCAAGCAAATCTCGGTTCTTCCTTTCTGAAATGCCATTTTGTTGTGGTGTTCCTACACAACTAGTTTGTTGCAAGATTCCATGCTCACTTAAGTAAGTTGTCATGATTTTGGAAGTATACTCAGAGCCATTATCAGACCTTAAGATGCCAATATTAGAGTTAAAATGATTTTGAACTAAGTTATGAAAATTTTTGAAACACTGGAAAGCTTCGTGCTTGAATTTAAGTAAATACACAAAGGTAGTTCTAGAGAAATCATCAATGAAAGATATAAAGAATCTGTAGCCATCAAAAGACTCTAAGGTTGCAGGTCCCCAAATGTCGGAATGGACAATTTCAAAAACTTTGGTAGCTCTAGAGAGAGAATGGGGAAAGGGTAACCTGGTGGACTTAGATTTTTGACAAACTTCACAATCTGAAATCTCTTTACAGAAACTAGGAAAAATAAAAGACATAACATGGGAAGAAGGATGAGCTAATCTCATGTGCCACAGCTGCTCCTTGTTTACTGTGTTTGAGTTTACGTAGAAACCTTTTGGAAAACTTGAAGAGAAGTTGACATAGTACAGTCCATTGAGGAAGAAACCTTTACCAATCGTTTCCTTCGAAACTCGGTCCTGGAAAATCACACAGTGAGTGGAAACAATTGCAAGACAATTTAGCAATTGTGTTATTCTTCCTACTGACAGCAACTTGAAAGGAAAGGAAGGGACATGCATGACAAGGGATTCCTTTTTACTTGAGAAGATTTTGAGTTTTCCTATGCCTACTATACTAACTTTGGTGCCATTAGCTACGGAGACAAAAGAAGGAGTGGAGAAGTTTTGAAAATCATTTAGTAAAGATGCATCGTTAGTCATGTGATCAGAAGCTCCTGAGTCGACTATCCAAAAACCACGGCTACTACTAAGATCCAATGCAGTGGAAATAGTTGCAACAATACCTGGCACATCATTTTGTGACACTGAGCTTGACTGTTCGAGGAAGCCAGCAAACTTGCCGAGCATGGCTGCAGGATTTTCATGATTTGTTGTCCCTTGTTTCTGTTGCAAGAAGTTAGCAAATTCATTTATGAGAGTAATGGGACTAGAAGAAGAGTTCATCACATTTTTTGAGACATTGTCGCAAACAAGGTTTCCTTGAGGAGTGTAGGCAGGCTTCATTTGGTTTCTTGGTGCTCTTCCCTCATCATTGAACTTGGGTTTAAGTTCTGGATGAAGAATCCAGCACTTTTCTTTTATGTGTCCAATGCCTGGACGACCTATTTTCACACAGTGAGAACACTTTAAGTCTGGTCGTTTTCCCTTGTATGGTCTGAAAGAGGTGAAGGCTCTTGCTTCTGATGGCCTAGGATCTGATTCTCCAACGACAACGACTGCATTCATGACCTTCTTCCTTATTTCTTCGCGTTGAATAACGTTGCAGACCATCTGGAAGGTGGGAAGCTCAGGTGTCATCAGGAGATGACTTTTAAGGTCCTCATATTCTGGTCCGATGCTGGCAAGCAACTGGAACACTTTGTCTTCTTCAGCACGCTTTAAAAGAATGGTTGTGTCCGTGGTATGAGGTCTGTAGAGATCCAATTCATTCCATTTGGCCTTCAAGTTGCCAAGATGTTGAACAAAAGAGAGATTTCCCTGTTGTAATTCTGTAAGATCTTTCTTCAGCTGGAAGACTCGCGCAGCATTGTTTAGATCTCCATACATGTCTCGTACAGAAATCCAAAGGTGGTGAGATGATACTGAATAACTGAAAATCTCAGCCATCTTTGGTTCCATAGAATTCAACAGCCAAGACATGATAAGTTGGTCTTGGGACACCCATGCTGCATAATCTTGTGAAGTTGTTTCGGGCATGATATCATCCTTTTGAATGAACTGGAGCTTTCCACGTCCTCCAAGAGCGAGAGAAATAGCTCGTGACCAAGGCAGATAGTTGAATTCGTTTAGGAGCACTGAGCTCAAACGTTGAATTGGGTTGGTATCCATAGTTTCGTTTTTTGAAACTTTCTCTGATGATGTTGCCATAATGGCTTTAACTGGTTTGAATTTGGTAGGATTTCGGAAGAACACAGAAGCAGGTCCAAGAGGGATCACTGCTCTGATACCATATAGAAAACCTTAATGTATATTTCAGTATATCAAAACAGTTTACAAGATTAAGCATAAATAGAGGAATAATCGGGAAAGAGAGAGGAGAGTAGGGGACAATGGCAGCTAAGCAAGTCAGCTAAGCAAGCATGAGAGTATGATGACCTCCACACTCTCTTAACACATGCTTTACAGCTTATTAACAAGCTTTACACAGAAGAGGGAATAACACAGCTCACTAAACCCTAGCTAAACACAGCTAACACAGCTTTACAGCTGTTAGGGTTTAAAGAATTCAATAATATTCAATAGGCCCTTCCTTTCAATCATTTGAATTATGAATGGATCCTGCTAGCAATAGGAGTTCACGTACGTGCAAGTGGATGACCTTCATTTATTGATGTGTTGCATTGTGAAACTCAAAAGTATTAACCGGTGAAAATCATTGACATGCCCATGGATGCTCAACTTAATAGTGCCTTTAATAAATTTTTTGAAAGCAACTTTCATTACATTATGTGTGGACGACTTTCAATCATTGATGCATTGTATGACCTATAACAAATTGACAGTTGAAGGTGACTCATGCAAACATGTTATGACTGACCTTAACATTGTTCTTTTATGAATGTATATTTACAAAAATATATGTTCCACACGTTTATGTCAAAAGCAATTAAAACAGTTATACCTGGTACATGAAAAAGCCACTTTATCTTAAGGCATACACAAAGGATGTGGAACCCAAAGCTACATATGCTCGAATGATTTGGGTTTCAACGATCTTAGGGTTTCCTTTCCTTCTTCAGCTTGTAAAGAGTAACTTATAAGTATGACAAATATTCAGAAAATGATGCCCAAAGTGGATCTATCATTGTATAATCAAAAGAAAAAGAATAGCATATCAAAGCGTGTGTATTTGCCAACATCAAACCCTAATCATCTTAGTCGCTGCTCACTAATAGTAAACTAATTTCTAACTGTAATAAACATTTTTTTATGCAGCATAAAAAATGATGAGAAATAAGAAGTTTGCAAGAATTATGAACCTTCATTGTGCATTTTTTGTCCGAAAGTTGAAATAATATAGAATCATAGCCAGTTCATAAGCATTATGTAGTTAATTTATATGGTTAAATTAGAGTCAATAACCCAAATGAACATGTCATATATTCCTCATGATTGATACGAGGGAATCATGCCATGTTACAAGGTGAAACAAACAATTAATACAAATTGATATCAACCATTACTGCTAATATTAAATGGTAACTAGAGAACTATTCCCATCAGTTTTAAAATTACATTTGGATGGAGACTCAACGTATAATAAAGGGCACTGGAAAATGTGTTTATTGTATTTTTGTTGTTTTTGTGTTAACTCGTTATTTTAACAGATTTTGTTGTGTCAAATCTGTTATCTTAAAGGGTTCTTAATAGGTAATCCAATAACGACTTGACTCGTTAACGGGTCATATCGGGTTAATGAGTCATACAAGCAATTGTTATGTCTAATGTCTAGATCTTCAAAATAGGTCGTGTTCTTAACCGGTGACCCAATAATGGCGTGATTCGTTAACGTGAGTGACTTGACAATGACCCGAATCGTTAACTAATTTGTCATTTTTGTTTTGTTTCCTATCAGGTTAACAGATTATGCAAGAAGTTGTCAGGCCTACTCTAAACTGTGATTTGTGTAAGGCTTAATGTGTGATTAGTTCCCCTCAGTTTTATTTATAATTCAGTTTGTGCATATCTGTATTCAAAAAAGTTAGTTCTTTCGGTTTTTATTCTTTCCTTTTCGTAGGACTAAATTTACACATTAAACCAAAGTCACATGATAACTCAAAAGGGAGTTCCGAAGTAAATTATAAAGGAAAAGCAGTAGAAAAAGGGGGGAGCAAACGGGAGGAAATGGAAGAAAGTGATGAGCACATTATCAATGGTGGTCTGAACCCCACCAACTACCATTTCTCTCAGATCAATTTTTTTTTTTTTCTCCCCTTTTTCTCCTTTTCCCCCCTTCCTTGTTATTATACTGCAAATTTTCACATGCACACATGCAAGGCAGTTCATTTAAAATAGTCAAAATATCATATAGTAGTGGCACTTTTTATAATTAATTCACAATATTAGGTATTCTGTAATTAGAACAGATAGGAAGGCCATGTGAAACAGCAGCTTCCTTGGGAAGTCCCTCCACCCTTTTATTGGAGAGAGAAAAAAAAAGAATTTATTTTCTGGGTGGATTAAGAGAATATTGGGTGGGTTAATTGATCTGTGGATCTGCTGCTAACCCTTCTCATCTGCAGAATGGAAGAAGAACCCCATGGGAAGAAGGTATGGATGCCTACGTGTTTTCACATGGGTTTATACCAAGGCACCCCCAAAACCTTTTCATGGTGCTTGACTTGTGGCTGGCTGCACGTGTCCCACATGCTTGAGTTGGGGGTCCATGATGTTTTGGGACCCACATTTGGTAGACTAATCTGAAGTGAAATACCCAGTGAGTGCATAGTGCATACCAATAATACAGCCCCAGTGTGCCAAGACCGTATCTTGTTCGTTTTTGGTACTATTTGTAGTTCAATGTTTCAATCATGATTATTGATTCGGGAAATAGTATTTTGATTCAAGAGTTGAGTTTAGAAGTGAACAAGAACAAGGGCTTCAAGAAACAACATGACATGATATTATCATCTCTTATATAGCCTTTTTATAAATTATTTTTTTATGCTTTTAGAAGCGAAATTGGGAAGAGGAAAACGAAAACAGAACTTGAGTGCATTAAAAAAAAAAAACTTTTAACTGTTACAAGCCTCTTGCTTTCTTTACGATTAAAGAAACCCATGAGTATTTTCTGTTGAATTTTTAAGCTGGAAAACAGAACAATTAGAAAAGAGAACTAGAAACGGATTTTAGGGGGTAAGAACATCTCCAGAATGTTAGCACATGAAATTTAGTTGAGGACGATTAGCGAAGCACATGTCCGAATCCTTTCTCCTCTTTCTCCTTTGTGTGGTCAAGAACCAGAAACTTACATATAATCTGTTTTACGATTGTAGGATAACTAAACAAATTTGGAACCAATTACAAAACAATTTGGAATTTTAATCCGAATCCTTCATTCAAATTATTGATTGCTTTTGTAATTATTGGTCTAAACATTCTAAATTATCAATTGAAATTTTTTGACAGTTTGCTGGAATATTTGGGAGATGCTAGGAATAAATTTAAGGAAAACTAATGAAAAGGGGTTGAAAACTTTGAGTTTTAATGATAAGGAAAAAATAAAGGGTAAAGTGAATAGTACCAGGATTGACTTTTTAGTGTAAAAATGTGGTTTTTCGTTAAAATGAACAGTACCAGGTGCTTTTCGTTAAAGTTCCCATAAATTTATTTTTCAAAATAAAAATGTTGATGTCTCTTTTCTTGTTATAAATGTCAAATTATATATATATATATATATATTTGAAATGCTAATAACTTTAATGAAATCCACCTTTTTCCGGTCATGTTAAATCAAATTATGGTTCTGTAGTTAATAAGGTCAAGCGGCTGCTGGTTTTGTTTTACGTAATCATATGAGGAATGTTTTGTTAGCGGGTGCTTTTCCTATTGGTTTTGCCTCAGTACAACAAGCTGAGATCCATGGTCTAAAGCAAGGTTTACAATAGGTTATACGACATAATTATAAAAGAGTAAATTATAACAATAGTTCATCAACTTTAATCAAATTGGAGCAATAGTCCCTCAACTAAAAATCGATTACCATTGGTCCCTTAACTCATCAAAATGTGTAGCTATGGTTATTTTCGTCAACTTCGTTAAAATTTTGTCAAAATAAATTATGTTGGAAGGACTATTGCTACAATTGGGGTCCCTCAACTCATCAAAACGTGTAGCTATGGTCATTTTCGTCAACTTCGTCGGAATTTTGTCAAAATGAGTTATGTTGGAAGGACCGTTGCTACAATTGGGTTAAAATTAAGGGACTATTTCTCCAGTTGGATTAAAGTTGAGGGACCAATGGTAATGAATTTTTAGTTGAGGGATCATTGCTCCAATTGAGTTAAAGTTAAGGGACCATTGCTACAATTTACTCATTATAAAAAGAGTAATTTACACTTATCACATTTTTCATATCATATTTATACCACCTTTCTAATAGAGGTAGAACCCTCTAACACATGTAAGTCTTATCTTTATTAGAAAGGTGGTACAAATGTAATAAAAGTATTATTTTTGTATTATTTTTGTTATAAAAACCTTATGAAGGTGATTTGAAAAATTTAATTGATTCATTAGCCAACCATTAATCTTCTTCAGTTCCGTGGAGAATTTTGTCGCAGGTGGAAGATGTTCAAACTCTACTATGATAATTGGATAGCTTTTATTTTCAACATAAGGGAGGCTAATTCAGTAGCTGACACTCTCCCTCATTGGGGGCAAAATATACAAAATCCTTGTATTTGGTTTTCCAGTCTTCTTCATGTAGTGACTTCGAAAGTGTTGTTTGTATTAAGGGTAAAAATGTAATACAGTTAGTAATATAGTTAGGTAGTTAGTATTTGGTTAAAGTGGTTAGGATTTCTATATAAACAGTATGTATAATCTTCATTTGTCAAGTGAATACAAATCCTATTTCTCTCTAAACTCTCTCTTTCTAATATCTCTGTGTTCATCCTTCTTTTCATCCATTGTTCTTGATTTTCCTTTCAATTCCCAAACACTACAATGTAGTTAATATGGTATCAGAGCCACCAGGCTTACGCCATTGATTCTGGTGGTTCCGTATTTTCTTTTAGATTTCTTTTTCTAGTTTTATTTTCTCTTCAGATTTTCTTGAATTTTTCGTCTAAGTTCTTTGGTGTTTTCTTCTTTTCTCTGATCCCTGAATCGGAGAAGGAAGCAGAATAAAAAAACGAGACAAGATATCCGAGCTGTACTCTCGGCGAGATGCGAGTCATCCTCTCTGATCCTCAAGATCTGGCTGTGCAGCACGCACCCCGTCTTCTTCCGAATCCAACAACGGTTGTGACGAATCTCCTGTTGTACTGCTGCCTCTTGTGGGCGCGGCCTCTGGGCTTCTTCTTCTTGTCTTGCTTCGCCACCTTTGGAGTCTGACCCCTAACGTTCCTGGCACGTGCGAGCGATCCGTGAACCTTACCCATGGCTGATCGGTGATGCCGCCGCTGCAGCTCTGTGTGTTATCGCGTTTTTTTTTTCCACTGGGTCTTGGGGAAGAAACGATTCAGCTTTCAGAGTTTTAGTTTGAGCAGAAAGGTCTCACTCTCTGCTCTTTCTGCAGATTATGGTATGGTTCTTTGCTTTTTCCTTTCATAATGTTCACTGAATTTGCATTGGATTTGGGTATGGTTCTTGAAGTTCTTGGAGTCTAGTTGCTGTTCTTGGATGGGTGCTCTTGCTGTAATCTTTTCTGGTGGCACTGTTGGAATCAGGTCGTTACATTTCTTTGGTTTTTCAATTCTGCACAGAAGGTGATTGTGTTTTTGGGTCAATGAAATTTTATGCAGTGTTGGTGTGAATTTTATATGATCTGTTTCGGGGTTTGCGTATATGATTAAGGCTGATTGCAGTGGTTGGGAATTGAAGAAATTTATGAAGTTGCTTGTTCAGGGAGTTGTAAATTGTTGACGTTTATGAGTTTTATGAAGTTGATAATTGAAGAAGGTCGAAGTCAGAAAGTTGGTGAATTTGTTACGTATATTGAGTAGCATTTGTTAAGTTGCTCTGGTATGATTGAATCAATTAAGAATTTTGCTTCAGTATCCTTGTCAATGGATAATGCCAGGCAACCTGGGATAATTCTTGTCCAAGTGCAGGAGTTTGTGCAGTATATTTCTTTTCACAACCTATAATGTCGAGTCTAACCAACTCAATTGTTAGCATGAATCTACAATAAGTCCGGTTATAGATGAAGTTTGAAGAAGTTGTTCACGGTAAATCCCACGAAGGGTAATCCCGTGTTTTGAGTAGGTAAATCCCACGAAGGGTAATCCTACATAGATGTTGATTTTCAGTTGTTGAAATTGTGAAGGCCATTGCCATTGTTCAAAGAAGTTGTTTTTGGTAAAATCCACAAAGGGCGATCCCGTGGTGCTATAGTTAAGGCCGATGCCACACTATAGTTTGTTATTTGTCTGTTTTTAAAAGGCCGAAGCCAATGTTAAATGAAGTTGTTGACGGTAAATCCCACGAAGGGTAATCCCGTAAGAAATTGTTATAACCGGCCTGAGGGTGTGTTACAATTTTATAAGAGGTTGTTCTTTGATTGAAGCTCCTGCACAAGGCAGAGGAATATTAGACTTTTGGATGTGCTTCCTACTGGGCTTGCAGATTGAGTTTGGGGCAGTGAGTCAGTGAATATATTTGGGGCAGATTGATGTTCACTGCTGCTCTGCAGGTATAACAAACTCGTTATTCAGAAAGGTTCGAGATAATTTCCATATTTGCAAAATCAAGTTGCAGTTGGTTCAAGTTGTTCTGTTTTTCTGGGTTTCATAAACAGTGACTGCAGTTGTTCTTCCAATCTCAAACTGGGTTACCCCAGTTGAGATTGAGGGGGAGTATTAAGGGTAAAAATGTAATACAGTTAGTAATATAGTTAGGTAGTTAGTATTTGGTTAAAGTGGTTAGGATTTCTATATAAACAGTATGTGTAATCTTCATTTGTCAAGTGAATACAAATCCTATTTCTCTCTAAACTCTCTCTTTCTAATATCTCTGTGTTCATCCTTCTTTTCATCCATTGTTCTTGATTTTCCTTTCAATTCCCAAACACTACAATGTAGTTAATAGTTTGACTATAGTTCAGCAGGAGTCCCAAGTGGATTCAAGTTGTAATTTATTTTGTTTCATTAAAAAAAAAAAATTCTGTTATGGTAGAACTTCGCAATAGCAATTAAAAATCATGAGTTAAATAGCTCATAGTTTATGTGGAAAATTAGATTTGATAAGTTTTTGCAAGATCTTTTGATGAATTTGCCAATATTATAAATCATTTAGATGCGATATTAAAATTATTAACGTATGAAAAAGTTCTTGTTCAAACTAAATAATGGCATCTTTCACAAAAACCGTGAGCAAAAGTAACTTGGTTTTGAATTTCTTAAAAAAAGAAAAAGCCATCGCATAAAGGTTATTTATTTAGGAAAAAAGTATAACTTGGTTCATTTAACTTATAATTTGATGGAAACGAACAACTATACCCCTAGCCAAAGTTAACTTGATAGTAAAAATAATCGGACCAACAAAGAAAGGGATATAAAGGCTAGCAGAAGAATAATAAAAGGAGAAAACCAAGTTCCAAATTCTCCAAATCCTTCCTCATATTGATAATGATCTGCTTCTGAATCCGAGGCCTCTTTCCTGCAGTAGTATTTCTTTTCCTCAGCTACTCTTATATGAGATAAAATGT
The DNA here is from genome assembly GCF_042453785.1 of Malus domestica. NCBI lineage: Eukaryota > Viridiplantae > Streptophyta > Magnoliopsida > Rosales > Rosaceae > Malus > Malus domestica. Next base: position 28,979,926 of record NC_091670.1, on the reverse strand, counting down.
GAGGAAAGACCTTCTTGCAAGACTCTTCTCCAATCAACAAATCTGAATGCCCAAAACCCTCCACAACTACCCTTTCATGTCTAAACCCTGGTTGGTGCAACTTCATGTATTTATGAGCAAGAAAAGATGTTTGAGGAGTCACAAGGAGAGACCGCCCGCCCGATATATAAAGTGTTGGGAGTGCCATTCTTTCTGGGTGGATCAAGTAGGAGTTGTTACCATTGCTGTCTAATATAAAACCAGATTTGCATATCTTTCTGAGGTGGGGAAATGCTGCCATAGGAAGCCTTTTTGAGCTTTCCTTGTTCAACCACTGGTGCACAGTTGGGCTTATGTTTTCGTGCCAAAATGCGTTTCCAAATATGCCGGAAACAACTTCACATTCATTACAGGTGCATCTCTCGTAACGCGGTATCAAGCGCGCTACAAGTTTTAGGATTCTATGACGTAAGCTCACTGGCGTTGATGTTTCCACAAGCGGAAGTGTCTTGTTACTTCCAAGTATCAACATGGATATCTACATATGTATATTATTTAAATTAGAATACTACTTGGCTAGCTCCTTATGGTTCCAGTCATATATTTTGACTCGTTAAAAGTAATAACTAATTTTTCTTATGTACATTTGTTAAAACTGTGATTCATCTATGAAGAGGAATATGCATTTTCATATAAGGAGCTAATTTTATTATTTTTTTCTTTTCAAAAAAAAAAATTCTTTTCAAAATATAAGGAGCTAATTTTTTTTCTTCTATATAAATTACTTAACACGTTTGAGAGGGAGAGTGAGAGAGAGAGAGCTCACTGGCAGTATAGGAAGCCACATTTTGACTTTGGACAAAGCATTAAGCTTGAAGAACATTGAAGAGTTGGTGCAAGACAGAGAAGCCATATGGTTTCCAGAGACGTGACCTCCCATGAGAGCTATGTGAATAGCTAAGCCTCCAACACAGTGTGCAACTACATGCACCTTTACGCTTGGTCCAAGCAATTCAAGCATCTTATTAATTGCTGAAAGTTATTAAGAAAAAAGTGAATTAGCAAGAAATCACATGTTATTGGCTGAGTAATTGCATGCACGTATTAATTAGGAGAAATTGTCAAGTCTTATATATTACCAGCAGGGATATCAAATCTTCCAACATCTTCCAGGGTAAAAGTGTTTGGAGGATTAAGAGCGTGCAGCCTGGATTGTAATAACCATGTTTCATGCCCTTCTTCAAGTAAAGTTCTGATCAAATCATTTGGCTCCGTCGGAAGCCAGTAACTCTCGACAGCATAACCATTAACAAGGAGAATCGGGTTTCGTTGTCCACCTGATCCTCTAAATTTTGACAAATCATGGCAATTCCATTGCCTGCAACTGATCATGACTCCATCTTCTGCATATGCATAGATTTGATTTTTCAGGCTTCTAAATGTTACGATATTTTTCTGGTCACTGAAATGTTAAAAAATGAATAAAATCTTTGCTACATACGCGTTTCTATATTGTGCAGGGTGCTGCTTGGATAAGAATGTTTATGTTCACAGTCTAACAAATTAAAGTACTCTTGGTTCCCTCGAGGTATCTTCAAGAAATAGGTTCTCAAGAAAGTCCCTGATAGGAGGCATAAGAACTTTCTTTTCTTGTTTCCTTCGAAGCTCATCAAGCTCTTAAGAAGCTCCATCATGGAAATACTAAGCTCCCCTTTTAAGATCACATTCTCATGATCATGATCCACTGAGTTTTTCTCGGGAACTTTTTCAAATGTTACATGCATTGTGGTCGTTTCCCTCCAAGCATATAATGCAAAGAGATAAGGATTCATAATCTTTCTCCCCTGCAGAATATACCTGCATTCATTAAATTGTGGGAGTCCTTAAATTGTCATGACAAAGAAAACAAATGAAGGAATATATGTGCGTGGTGGAATATATTAGGATCATAGATCAGTTTGATTATGCCAAAATATGTGGTTTGATTCACAGTTCGACAATATAAATCCGCCAATACAAAGATATGGATATAAAGATATTCAGGTACATACCTTGAACCAGTAGAAGCCACAAGGCAAAGACGATAAAGCATATATTGTGTGTAAGGAGTTCTGCAATCTACTTCACACAAATTTACGTCTCCATCTATGATATGCAAATTATCCTTCTCAAAGCCTCTAAGTTCTACGTGCCCTCCAACTTTCCCTCTTAGAAGGGGATGGGACTCACGGCGAATATTAGTACCCAACTTGTCATAGTCCATATAGTTCTCATCGTTAGGGTTCATCTTCATTTTGAGATAAGCTGTGCATGGCATACCCCCAACATGTCCTCTCATGGTTTCTTTGAACGCGAGGTCTGATTTACCATTACCTATAGCTATAGTCTTTGTTTTATCAGTGAAGGAATCTGGACCTTTTTTGTCGATATTGTTGGTGCTGTACTCGAGAACATCCTTCACAAGTTGCCTACTTATGTGCTCAGCTGCAGTGGCAATAGTAAGAGATGGATTTATGCCAACAGAACATGGAATCAAAGAAGCATCACACACATATAGGCCGGGGTGTACTGCAGCGGCCGGTAACTCATCATGAGCTGGGTCAAAAACCTGCCCATTATGGTTGCAAACACCATGTAACGGACTTGATGATGCATTGCACCCACCTAAAAGATGAACAGCTGTGCTTCGGTACTTCGACATGAAGAGAACTCCTCCTAATTTCTTAGTGAGCTTTTGAAAAGCTTTAATTTTTCGGGGAAGAAGGGGATCACGAGGTGGATTAAAGCTGATTTTGTTGGTGCCCCTTTCTAACATGATTTTGCCATCACTCTCATCATATCCCAACGCAAGAAGAGCCACCGCATGGGTTGCTTTAAAACCCATTGCAAGCTTTATCTTGTCAATGATCCCATGAAAGAACCAGTACCCGGCAGGCCATCCATAAGTCACAATTCCTTTAAACATAAGGTTCGGATAAGCTGATGGAAGTATTGCACTCTGCAGTTTGATCACAATGGGAAATTGAGTGCACGTATAAGAGTAGGGATTGGGATGATTAATCCGGACCTCCTAGATTTAATACAAATTTTTTATACTTTTATGTTCAAATATAAGTAATTAACATCTATATGTGCATGGCTGTTACAAACTATATGTAGTACTCTTTTATTCGGTCGATTTTATTGACAACATTTCACTTGTACAATAATGTAAATAAATTACATAATACACAACAAACCAATATATTAAAATAGTCTCGGTATTTCAAAGTATGACATATCACTAGTACAATAATGTCCACTGATATATAAAAATTATCAGTATAAGGTCAAAATTTTGACAGTATAAAAAATATTGACAAAATATTAATGATATACCTGTATTTTAAAAAAGTGTAGTTAATCCAAAAAAATTTATATTATCAATCTATATTATAAGATAATGTTCTCTTACCTGAATTGTAAACCCCAACGAAGAAGTGTACGATGATGAGATGGATGGTCCTGGCCTTGCTTGAAATGGAATCTTAAAGAGTTGCTTCTTATCTAGTCCATAACCATTCAACGGCATCGGGCTTCCGGCGAGATAGGCAACAGTATTTCCGTTGCAGCTGAATCCTGAACCAAGTGTTTCTGAAACTCTTAGTCCTCTCATTTGTGACTGAAAGAGGATCTCAGTCGTGCCAAAAACTCCTCCTGGGTTAAAAATCCGAGATGTATGATTAATCAACTAATTAAAATCTTGAAAACGTGACCAAAGTTTCTCCAAGATAATAATTAACTACGTAGTTGGTACGAATTTTACTGTTTATTAATTACCTGATAGGATTACGAAATCGGATGTTACATAATCAATATCATTCAAATAAACACGCCATCTTCTATTTCTTCTGCCACGTTTGTCCTCATCGTCATACGTATTTCTAATCACGTACTGCGCTTGGCATTGAGTTTTAATCGTGCATCCCTCCTGCTTCACAAATTTATTTAAGCTTGGTTAATTGTCTGCAAATTAGATAAAAACATACTGGTTTAACATGAATTAATCAATGCATGCATATATATATATATATATCATTTTCATGCAACATCATTTTAATCAAATGAAAATACTAACATTAATTGGACAACATAGCACTCTTGGCTTTGTCAATTGTCATCAAAAGCCATGATCAATTAACAATAACAACTAGTTCTTTAGATAAGTATTTCTCTTTTCTATTTTAGAAGATGTCCAAAGTTCAATCCTCTTTTAAGCGATACTAATGCTAGAGACACTAACTTACTATACTTCAACTTTTAAGAATTTAACTGATGTGACATTGTTTTATTTTTTATACAGTAAATAAGAAATTGTCACATTAATTGAAAACCAAAAGTTGGAACAATGAGTTGGTGTTTCTAATACTGTTGATTCATTAATATAAAAATTAACATATAATTAAGATCGACATGCCTGGATTGCTGAAAGTAGATAAGTCTTGTCGTTAGAAATTTTGGCATTATAAGGACATCCAGAGAGACAATTCCCACAGGCTAAGCAGCTACTCATCTGTTGAACCTTCTTAATTGGATTATTATTGGATAGTGGACGTTGACCATCTTCCAAGTCAAAATTCATAGTCAGCTTCACCGGAGTCTCAAAAGTTTCTTCACTAGTGATATGATCTTCCAAGACTTTAGCAACAGAAAACTTGTCAGGAAGGCTTTGTACTTTGAGCATGGCAGCTGCAGAAGCTTCACAACTATCCCAATTCTTTTCCCATTGCTTTGGCCATTTTGGATGCCGTCTGGCTCGAACTGGTGTCGGCATCATAACTCCTGCATTCACTAGTGAACCTCCACCGAGTCCGCAACCCACTACTGCTACAGAATCGTTTTGCTCATATACCTACACATGCAAGATATATGTGGAGTTATTTTTCTTTGTGGTATAGTTTGTCGATGTGAAAATTGTACCTCCACTTGGTCTTATTATTGCACTCATGTTATAAAACATGCTATCTTTTTATTAATTATATCGTACAGTTTATATGAAATAACATATTTTCTAAAAAACTCATACTATAACACATAATAAGTAACATCACGGCTATTACACAAAAATGTTTCTTCAACATGTCTTGCTAAGATTTATTAACTTTCTGTGTTTTATGAAATTTGATCCGACGGCTAAAATTATCATAACTTTTAAAGTGGGCCCTTGCTGTAAGATCAAATTTCAATGGCCCGGATTCCCAAACTTGGTGGACTAAGAGGAAGGGATCCGGAGAGGATCCCTTTCCCAAGGAAAGAATGGAGACGCCCCCGGTTGGGTTTGACTTCAACAACTCCGATGAGGTTTGAAATCAATACCGTTGACGGGATCTAAGACCACCGTTGCACTCAACCTCAACTCCAAACCATGGCGTTCAAAGTGAGAAATACCAATACACTCCCAACCATGCCTTTGCGAATCTACATTCAAACCCCAGGACACCCATTTTTATATGATATGGAGGCAATCTTAATACAACGGCAGCCATTTAAGAAGGGTATACTTTTTATTTTTTTTGGTTGAGAATGAATCTTCATTAGTGAAAGAGAAATACAATTTGTGTTAAGAAATGCCTAAACCTTAACAAAGCACAAAGTCTTACACAACAAAGCAAACATAAAATAGAAACCAAGCCCAAGAAAACCAGCCCAAAAAAGAGAGGTATAACCTCAGCCACAAAGGGAGACCCACACAAATTTAGGCTCGTAGGATACAACAGAAACAATGAACAGTAAAACCCTAAGCTCCAAGCGCCAAAAATCAGTCACCACCGCCACAACTGCTGCTACCTCCACGAAGGAAGACATCACACCAAACTGAAAAATGCACCTTAACCAAAAACTAGATTTGAGAGTATTACACACAGTCAATCCACCAAGACCCAAAGCCTCCATAGCCACAACTGCAAGAAAAGTCACAAAAAGTAACAGGAGGAGGGGGAGGGCGAAGGGGGTGTGTAAAACACCCTTGTTCCAACGTGAATCGTTCCACACTTCGCCCAATTTTTCCGGTAAGCCGGATTGACAGTGAGCTTTGAAGGTTGGGCCTTGTGTTCAAATAGAACCTAACACTCCAAGATTTAATTCTTGGTTAAGAGTTGGAAAAGATGAAGGGCAAGAAGAGGGAGGTAGGAGAAAATGGTGTGATGGGGAGGGATGAGGGGGATGGTGATGAGCAGCAGTTGGATGAGGAGCGGGTACAAAACTAAGACAACAAAACTAAGACAAAAGCTCAGATAGATGAGATAAAGCTCATAAAAAACATGGAAACAGAGAAGAAAAGGAAGAGAAGAAGGAAAAGCAAAAGAAAGGAAGAGAGAATGAGGACTGCCACCGACCCAAAAGCCAAAGACTAGGGCCGATGGCTGAGAAGGGTTTTCTTTTGGAGCTTTTTCAGAGAGAAGCGAGGAGAGAGACCTCGTGCCTAATTAATTTTTAGTTATGAAATTTGTTTATGCTATGTTTGGAGGCCCAAGAAATTTTGAGATTCTTAAAAAATACTGCAATCAAACTTTGAACTACTCAAAACACTAAACGAGGACTTTCAAAAATCAAAATGACTACTATTTTAAAGTTCTATCGTATGTATAGCAGCTAGTCATGCATTCTTAACAAATTTACCTTAAGTTTTATGAAACTTAATAGTCCCTCATCTAAACCCAACTTCCCTCATTACCAAGTAGTTGGGTCCCCTCCCCACCCACCCCGCACCCCCCCCCCCCCCAAAAAAAAAAAAAAAGCAAAAAAAATGGCTTAAAGTATTTGTCTCTAAATCCATGTTATCAAGGGATTATGTGAGAACACCTAATAACTATGAGAATTAAATATAAATTTTACTTTTTTTTTACATGTACACTTGAAAATTAAGGACATGCAAACCTGGATTAGTGCATCTTTGGATCCAAGGCTAAGGCCTAAGTTCCGGCTTTCAACCCTCGAAGCTGATAACAACTTGAAGCTGTCTGTTGGGAAATCCTTAGCTTCCCATCTGCGGCCTTTCTCAAGCAGACAAACGCTTCTGCCGCCGGCCATCGACAACCTGCAGGCAACCACAGAACCACCGTAGCCCGACCCCACAACAACCACATCATACTCTTCGGCTTCCCCATCACCAAAACTACTTCCTTGTAATTTCTCCATTTTCTTAATTCCAAGTCCAGATAGAAAAATTCACTCAACTGTGCGGAAAGGCTGATATTTTTGCATCTTCTTATTTTAGCATAAACCCTAGTTAAGACCTATATGTATATAAACTCCACTATATATTTTAAAAAGTTGAAATTCATTCAATTCAATAATTTATTTCTGGTACTACTTTTCTTCAATTATTTAATTTCCATCAGCCAAACTTGGAGGGAGTTTGAACTTTTGGGCTATTGATAATTCTTAACTGAGCTTGCGTTTCATGTCATCTTTGTTTCTTCTTTTACTTAATTTTAGCTGCGATTCATATAACGTGAATTAATTGACCAAGAATTGAGTACTAGGCACACATTTGGAATTGGTTTGGGCGCGTACAATTTGGTCAATTTCACACTCTTACAGGTTAGTTTGTGTGGAGGAAGGCATCATGAAAGATATCCGAGCCTATTTGGATTTTCATCAATGTCTGTGGATGTAAACACTATTAGCTCGTTTGGATGTGCTTTTAAAATGACTAAATGCGTTTATGGTGAAAATGTTTTTGGAACCAATTCTTAGTAAAAATGCAAGTAAATTCTATAAAAGCACTTAAAGTGCTTTTGGAACCAAAAAAACATTCATTTAAAAGTCTTTTCAGTCATTTTAAAAGCACATCCAATTTTCAAATTTTTGAGGTGAACGGCATCAAATTTTATTAAGGAGATCAACAACGATTACAATTTTCAATGAGAGTGTCCCATATTAGATTCAGAGACCCTTCAAACCAACAAGAATTAAAATCAGATTAAACGTCATGTTGCTATAAATTGTGTCAAGCTCATAATAAATATATATCATTTTGAGTTAAATTTTCAATATTTTACAATCAAGTGGAGAAATATATCATGAGATCAAAGCTGGTTGGTTTTTTTTGACTAAGAAATTAATTGCTAGGATCTTCGTTCTCATCCTATAATAATGGTCTAAGTTTTTATTAGAGTTTCTTTGCTTCACTTCTACTAGTTTTCATAACTACTAATAGTTGAATTTTGTTGTGTAAAATTTGCAAATCGCTGGTGAGGCAATTATAATCATAATAGTGGGCATCCCTATGTTTGGGCAAATCAGTCGTGATGGAAACTTCTCATGTGGGAGTCAATGCTCAACTCTTCCAATTAGTTGTGATGGAATGGAAACTTCTCATCTGGAAGTCAATGCTCAACTCTTCCAATTAGTCGTGATGGAATGGAAACTTCTCATCTGGGAGTCAATGCTGAACTCTTCCAATTAGTTTGGCTAATTAAAGGTGTTGAAATTTCCTCCCCCCACCACCCACCCCGGACATTTATTCTATTATTTGCGTCTGCATGTTAATTGTTAACAATTTTTTCATTTGGACTTGAAAAACTAAAATTTTGACTATGTTCGTCGAATGGTTAAACAATTTTTATGTTGATTGATCCTTTTTGCAAAGTTGAAATCTAAAAAATATCGTAGAAATTAAATGATTTTGGTCGTTAAGTAACACTGCACGATGATAAAAATAGTTGAGAAAGTAGAATGAAAATGTCAAAATAAAAAGGTTGGTAGCATCCTCCTATATAACATGCCTCTTAATATTGAAGAGGCTTTTGATTTTTATATCACAATAAAGACGTGTTTGGTGATTAGGATTAAATTACTAATGCTGAAAAGGTTTTATGGTGACTAGGATTTGATTATTGTTGACGAAGAAAGACAAAAAAATAAGATTGATCAGATCCCTTGACAAAAAAAAGGTTGATCAGTGTTCCCCAGCGGATACCAAATTTCAATTTATTTAAGGCCAAAAAAAAAAAAGAAAAGGAATTTCAATTCCTATAGAAAGACCATTTTACACCAATGACAAACCCCTACACAATTTTTCTTTTCTTTTTTCGAGAGAATTGGAAATAACATTTCCAGGGTCGCAGCCAAAAGAGTATAGAAAGCCATAAGGGAAAAGATGAGGTCATCGAACCCAAACTAAGTCGCCCAGCCCCTTCACATTTGGACTTAAATTTGATTCAACACCCATAAAACAACCAAAAGGTTAGAAGACAATTTTGAAATAATATTCAGGGTGTTAGGAATTTGACCAAGTCATACAATAGATCAACTACAATTAGGAATCCAACGTTATGTTGTCATTTATGATAGTTAAACTTAAGATCTTCTAATTATAAGTGTTGATGCACAAAATCAGTGAAGACTTTGGTACAACAGAAAATGTTAAGTTTGTGACATTCGCTAGATTGCTCCGGTCACTAGTATGGATAAGTATGTAAATGGATAAGGACAGGGAAGCAAACACAAGATATACGTGGTTCACCTAGATTGGCTACGTCCACGGAGTAGAGGAGTTCTCAGTAATTGTGAAGGGTTTACACAAATACATTGGTTCAAGCTCTCCTTTAGTGAGTACTAATGAATGATTTAGTACAAATGACATTCGGAAATATTGTGGGAGAATGATCTCCTTTTATAGAAGAGAGTTTCTAACTTTGTTTTGACATTGACACGTGTCGTGTTGTGATTGGCTTTTTATGTTGACACGTGTCGCGCTATGATTGGCTTCTGATGTCGACACGTGTCGCGTTGTGATTGGCCTCCTGGTTGGAGAGAAACTCTTCTGGGTCCTTGACGGTATAATGTTGACCGGTGCTCAGTAGTTTCGAGATTGGTCAAGTATGATACAAACAGTGCTCCCTTAAGTTCCCGAGTAAGGGAAGCTCCTCGGTTGGGGACTTGAAAGATCCAAGCCGCTGAGTAATCACGAAACTTCTAAGTACCGAAGTGTGGTATCGTCTTCACTTGCCTTATCTGTCTCATAGGTAGATGTGGAATCTTCTCTGGAAGTACTTTTCCTCCATCTAGGGGTGGTATCTTTAACTGGTAGAGATGCACAAGGTAATGTATCAATTTGACTTGAAGCTTACTTGTAGTTTCAGGCTTGGTCAAGTGCGATACAAACCATGTAGTAGGAGTCCCCCAAGTCGTTGAGCTTGGAGATTTGCCGAAAGAGGTGACAGACAAGGTAAGCAATCAGAGTTCCAAGCAATCAATCCCAAATCAAAAGTTTGATTTCGAGTTCCGGCTGATTATTCTTATTCTCCCTATCTTGCAGGCAGCAAGAAGGATAACGAGAAGAAAAATGAGAAGAGATGATATGAGATACTTTTACTTTTGAAGAAGTAACTTTCCACATGCTTATTCTTGAACTGGGCTGGAGGGTTTTCTAGTTTCCTCCAGAGTAAAAGGCCGACTCAAGAATTTGAAGGTCAAAATAAGTCCATCAAATTTAGAGTACGTTCGACCCTGATGATATGTGATACTTTTGCTGTTGACAAAGTAATGGATGTGTCGGCACGTGTTCTGTTACGCTTGTCTTCACATGCTTCCTTGTATCATTCTCACTTGCCCTATCTGTTCCTCAGGCAGATGTGGTATCTTCTCTGGAACATAAGATGTTGAAGATGAGTACTTGAGAACAATGCCAGATAAGTAATCAGGCAAGGGGTTCCAGGCAGTCAGTTCCTGACTGGAAGCTTAATTCCAAGTGCTGACTAATTGCTTTCTTTCTCCTTGTCTTGCAGGTAAGAACAAGGTCAAAGGAAAAGATAAGGAAAAAGCATGATATGGGATACTCTTGCTTTTAACCCTGATGATATGAGATACTCTTGCTCTGGTGTGGCTTGTTTACAGAGGTATTATCGGAGGGAAAAGAAACTGAGTATTTCGAGAGACTCTGCTGAGAGTGCCCTCTCAGATGTGAAGAAAAGTTGAGCATTTTTTTTATTTGCAGGTCTGCCTAGCTATGGAGGATGAAGGTCGACATATATAGGAATTGTCCCAACAGCGAGTGGTAACGCTGTTTTTTTACCCTTCTTGGTCATAGCAATGTAGTGGGAGCTGCAAGATTCACGTGTTTTAACTTTGTCATAGCACTTTGAAAAAGTGGTCTATGGTATCTAGAAAGCTGAAGTTGCATGTGAAGATTGCAGACAAGCTTTATCCAAGGAAATCTAGCTATCGAAGTTCGGAGAGCGGTGCCTCTTCGGTTTTCGAACAAGTAATCCTGTCGGGGATCTAGCTCTCGAGATTCGGAGAACGGTGCCTCTTCGATTTTTGAGAAAGCAATCATGTTGGGAGTTTGGCTCTTGAGATTTGGAGAGCAGTGCCTCTTTGATTTTTGAGCAAGTAATCCTGTTGGAAGTCTGGCTCTCGAGGTTCGGAGAGCGGTGCTTCTTTAATTTTTGAGCAAGTAATCCTATTAGGAGTCTAGCTTTCGAGATCCGGAGGGCGGTGCCTCTTCGATTTTTGAGCAAGTAATCTTGTTGGGAGTCTGACTCTCGAGATTCGGAGAGTTGTGCCTCTTCGATTTTTGAGCAAGCAATCTTGTTAGGAGTTTTTTCTTGAATGTGAGTTAAGGTTGGGCATTTTTGCTAGTTTGCCTTGCCACAGAGCACGGAGGTTGACACACATAGGGACTTTCCAGTTATCAAGCAGTGGTGTTGTTCCTTTACCTTTGTGGGTAATAGTAGGGTAGTTGGACCTTCAAAATTTATGTGTCTAAACGTTGTCATAGATCTTTGGCAAAGTTATTTGGGGTACCCGAGGAGCTGATGTTTCTTGTGGGGATTGTCGACATATTTTACTCAGGAAAATCTGCTTCTCGTAATCCGGAGAGTGGTGCCTCTTCGATTTTTGAACAAACGGCCATGCTGTCATTTCTTTTATAGGGGCACCAATTGTGTGCAAGAAGTACGTTCATATAGTTATTGCTTGTAGGAAATTTTCCCTTGTTTTTGTACTTCAGAGATTTATTAAACCTCATTTCTCCTTCATCATTTCTGAAAATGTCTAGCCCATCCGACCGTTATTTTGACTTGAACTTTGGTGAAAAGGCAGTCATGTCTCCTCAAGACAACATATGGCGCCCATCCTTCTTATCCCCTACTAGTACTTTTATCGTTGGGGACTCTGTGATAAAGAATGATATGACCGCTGCGGTGGTGGCTAGGAACATTCTCACTCCCAAAGATAATAGATTATTGTCCAAATGGTCTGATGAGTTGGCTGTTAAGGATTCTCTAGCTCTCAATGTTCAGTGTACAAGTTCTGTGTCTAATATGGCATAACGCTTATTTGCTCGAACCCACCAAGTTGAATCATTGGCGGCTGAAGTGATAAGTCTCAAACAGGAGATCAGAGGGCTCAAGCATAAGAATAAACAGTTGCATAGGCTTGCACATGACTAAGCTACAAACATGAAGAGGAAGCTTGATCAGCTGTAGGAATCTGATGGTCAGATTTTACTTGATCATCAGAGGTTTGTGGGTTTGTTCCAAAGACATTTATTGCCTTAGTCTTCTGGGGCTGTATCGCGTACTGAAGCTCCAAATGATCAACCTTCGGTGCCTCATCATTCTGGGGTTCTACCCAGTACTGAGGCTCTGAATAATCACCATATGGTGCCTCATCTTTCTGGGACTCTGCCGACTGCTGAGACTGCTCCTGAGCAACATTTGTGAAGGCTCCCTATTGTTTGTTTATTTTGATTCATGTTTATGTACATATTTGTAACTTATCGGAGATATCAATAAACAAGCTTTACTTCATTTCAACATATTGTGTTAAATACACCAAGGCCTTTTTTACTAAGTTCTTTGAATTTTTTCTTTTGTTGAAGCTTGTATGTTAAAGCTTTATGAGTGAAGCATGTATGTTGAGGTAGTGCTCCCTTAATTTCCCGAGTGAGGAAAACTTCTCGGTTGGAGACTTGAAAAATCCAAGTCACTGAGTGGTCGTGAGACTTCTGAGTATTAAGGTGTAGTAGCATATGGTCGGAGTCCCCCAAGTCTCCGGTCGAGGGAGTTGACGAATGAGGCATTTCCTTTCTAAGTGGTAGCCTAAAACTCCTCATTCATATATATTTGTTATGAAAGTTGGTTGGCCCAAAGAAGAGGAGGCTTAGACATTTTTTTTTAAAATTTTTTTTTTCGATTTTTTTTTTGATTTTACGAATTTACGAATTTTTGAATATATATTTAAGCTTTGTAGGTGAAGCTTTGGTGTTGAAGCTTTGTAGGTGAAGCTTTGAGGTTGAAGCTTTGTTGGGTACCATGAATTGATTTTGCTTCACACTATCTTGATCAAGATAGTGTGATGCTTTTGTAGGTGAAGTTTTTGTGTTGAAGCGTTGTAGGTGAAGCTTTTATGGTGGGTAAAGCTTTTGTTGGTGAAGCTTTTATGGGTGAAGCTTTTATAGGTGAAGCTTTTGTGGGTGAAGCTTTTGTTGGTGAAGCTTTTGTGGGTGAAGCTTTTGTGTTGAAGCATTGTAGGTGAAGCTTTTGTACGTGAAGCTTTTGTTGGTGAAGCTTTTGTGGTGGGTGAAGCTTTTGTTGGTGAAGCTTTTATGGGTGAAGCTTTTGTTGGTGAAGTTTTTATAGGTGAAGCTTTTGTTGGTGAAGCTTTTATGGGTGAAGCTTTTGTTGGTGAAGCTTTTATAGGTGAAGCTTTTGTGGGTGAAGCTTTTGTTGGTGAAGCTTTTGTGGGTGAAGCTTTTGTTGGTGAAGCTTTTATGGGTGAAGCTTTTGTAGGTGAAGCTATTGTGGGTGAAATTTTTGTGTTGAAGCTTTGGAGTTGAAGCTTTGTAGGTGAAGCTTTGTCGGTGAAGCTTTTGTGTTGAAGCTTTTGTAGGTGAAGCTTTGGAGTTGAAGCTTTTGTTGGGTACCATGAATTGATTTTGCTTCACACTATCTTGATCAAGATAGTGTGAAGCTTTTGAGAATTTGTAGTTATCCTCCATTGATGAAGCTTTTGTGGTGAAGCTTTGTTAGGTACCATGAATTGATTTTGCTTCACACTATATCAAGATTGTGTGAAGCTTTTGAGAATTGTGGTTGAACTCATTTGATGAAGCTCTTATTGGCACCATAAATTGGTTTTGCTTCACATTGTCTTGATCAAGAGTGTGTGAAACATTCTACGAGTTGTAGTGTTTGTATTGTTACAGAGGAGAAATGTTTGAAGCAGATGCAAGAGGGTTGAATAGCTTGATCTTTGTATGCCATGCACTGAAGTTGTTGTTGGCTTGCAATAAGGCTTTGTTGGTGACTATAACTCTTGTTAGGCATAAGTGCTCCCTTAGTTGAGTTGTCAAGCTTGATGGTTTTTGATTATTTGTGAATGCTAGGAGTTCACATGTACAAGTTGTAGCATTCCTCTTCTGGTAGGTGGACTGAATGGTGAGTTGCTTTCATCACTTGGTTGGTGGTACGAAGGTGAGTTCCTTCATAACCTTTCATCGCATTTCATCACCTAGTTGGTGGCACGAAGATGAGTTATTTCTTCACCTGGTCGATGGCATGAAGGAGAGTACGGGTTGTACATTTCATCACCTGGTTGGTGGCATGAAGATGAGTTCATTTTTCACCTGGTTAGTGGCATGAGTTGTAAGTTGCCAAATGATATTGGAGTACAGGTTGTACATTTCATGACCTGATTGGTGGTATGAAGGAGAGTACGGGTTGTACATTTCATCACTTGGTTGGTGGCATGAAGATGAGTTCATTCTTCACATTTCATCACATGGTTGGTGAAAATAAGGGCAAGGTGTCGAGGCACATTATAACAAGTGTCGAATGACACAAAGTATGTTGAACCCTTTCGAAGCATAGTTGGCTTATGTACGAATGTGTTGGAATGTATGATTGAACGAATATACTATGAAACTGTTCGTTTATTTGTATAGTCTTGTTAACATATACTTAGACTTTGTTTCATTTTGGAAACATTTATGTTGAAGCTTTGAACCCGAGTGTTTCATTGCTAGGAATGTAAGAGGATTAGGACCGAGTTGTCTAAATCACCTATTTATTGAATTCATGCCAAATAATCTTCATTACATAGGATGCCGAACGGCTGAAGCTTAACACTTGTACAATGTGAGTTTACTTGTAATAGTACTTCAAGTGATTCGCGTTCCATGGATGGCCAATAGTCTTGCCATTGGAGTTTCTAAGCTTGTAGGAGCCAGGGCGACTGATGCCAACAACTTCAAATAGTCCATCCTAGTTTGGACTAAGTGTTATTTCACTCAGGACTCTGTGGTAGAGTAATCTTTTCTTCAATACCTAGTCCCCTACTTTGAAAGAACGAGGTTTGACCCTCAAGTCATAGTAGTTGGAGATGCGCTGCTTGTAGACGACATTCCTCAAATGAGCCTGGTTTCTGTGTTCCTCGACTAGATCTAAGTTGAGGGTAAGTTGTTTGTCATTTTCGCTTTGGATGTAGTTCTGGACTCGGAACGTTGCTTGCTCAAGCTCAATCGGGACAACTGCCACTATACCAAATGTAAGTAAGAATGGGGTTTCCCTTATTGATGTCTGATACGAAGTGCAGTATGACTAAAGAACTTGGGGTACAAATTATGACCAACAACCTTTAGCCTTGTCCAAGCTAGTTTTCAAAGTTCACTTGATTATTTTATTGATGGCTTCAACTTGTCCATTAGACTGAGGATGAGTTGGGGGTGCAAAACATAAGTTGATGTTGAACTTAGAACAGAACATCCTAAACTTATTGTTGTGGAATTGTCGCCTGTTGTCAATGACTATCGCATTGGGAATGTCGAATCTGCAAAGGATGTTCTTCCATACGATGTCTTATATTTTTGCCTCAGTAATGGTTGCCAAGGGTTCTACTTCGACCCACTTTGTAAAGTAGTCAACTACAATGATTGCATAGCGGACCGTGTCCTTCCCTGCAGGCATTGGGCCGATCAAATTAAGTCCCTATTGGGCGAAGGGCGAAGGGCTGATCATAGGAGTGAGCGGCTCGGGAGGGGAGTGAGGAATAGTTACGTAGCGTTGACACTTATCACATGAGCGGGATATTCTGATCACATCTTGGTGGAGTGTTGGCCAGTAATATCTTTGACGAAAAGCCTTATGTGCTAGGGATTGAGATCCGGCATGATCTCCACAGATTCCTTCATGTATTTCCCGAAGGACAGTTTCCGCCTCCGCAGGTGTAAGACATCTTAAGTATGGTAGATTAAAACCCTGCTTGTAGAGTTGGTCATTAATGATCAAGTAACGGGTAGCCTTGTATTGAATCTGCTTAGCTTGAACTTTATCATTTAGGAGAGTGCCATGCGTAAGGAATTTATAAATCGGGGTAATCCAACTATCGCCATGCGTAAGGAATTTATAAATCGGGGTAATCCAACTATCTCCCTGTTGTAAGTTGCACACTTTCGCGACCATGGTGTTTGGTGCTGCCAACAATTTGACCTGAATTTTTCTCCCAATTTTGTCTTCCATTGCTGAGGCGAGACGAGCCAAACGTCTGCATGACTGTTTGCCACTCAAGGAATTTGGGTGATCTGGTAGTGGAAGTGCTGGAGCAACAATTGTGTTTGTGCCAGATATGCTGCCATAGAGCTATCTTTAGCGTCAAAGTTGTTGGTGACCTGGTTAACTACCAATTAGAGTCACTGAAGATATCAATTTGTTTAACCCTAAGGTGTTTGGCCAAACGTAAGCCTGCTAGGAGGGCTTCGGCCTCATTGTTTGACGCTTTGAATTTGAAACGAAGAACATACTCCATCACCACTTTGTCAGGGGTCGTAAGGACTAGTCCTGCTCCACAACCCTGTTGGTTAAACGAGCCATCAACATATAGACGCCATGCTGGGGCTATTGGTTCTATTTTCTGAATTTCCGAGGGTAGTGAAACCACTTCTTTAGGTGTAGAAACAATGTTCACAGGATATGTGAAGTCAGTGATGAAGTCTGCCACTGCTTGGCCCTTCTCAGCTGGGTTTGATTGGTAGGAGATGTCAAACTCACCTAATGCTATCGCCTATTTTATCATTCGCCCTGAAGTGTCAGGACTTTGGAGTATCTGTTGAAAATGATAATTGGTAAGCACGATGATGGAGTGTGCTTGGAAGTAAGGGCGAAGTTTTTGAGCAGACATGACCAATACTAGAGCCAATTTCTCAATGTTGGAGTATCGTGTCTCTGCATCTTGTAAGGCCTTGCTAGCGTAGTAGATAGGCCGTTCAACATTACCATCATTTCGAATGAGAACGAAACTTATTGTTGAAGCCGATACCGACAGATAGATAATGAGAGTATCACCCTTCATGCATCATTTGTTTAGGTCAGTGTAGTCGACACACATTCTCCACAAGATCTTTTAGAGCAAGAAACTTTCTTTGGTCGGACTTTTCTTAACAAGGACCACATTTGCTACCCATTTGGGTAATTGATTTCACGGATGAAGCTTATGCCTTTGAGTTTTTTAACTTCTGCCTTCATTGCTTCGTATCGTTCAGCGTCATAAGATATTCGCTTCTGTCTCACCGGCTTGGTCTTGGGGTCAATACTCAAGCGATGACATATGATATTGGGAGAAATGCTTGACATGTCCTCGTATGACCAGGCGAAGACCTTAGTGTTCTCTTGCAAAAAAGAGATCAATGCCAACCGAATGGGTGGTGACAAGGTGGTGCCAATCTTCACCATGTGATCTGGATAATCTTTTGATATAGAAACCTTCTCCAACTCTTCAGCGGGTTGTGCTTGCTGGGTGAAAGAGTCATCTCGAGGATCGTTGGGTTAACTATTGCCACCGTGAAGATCCAAGTTGGCTTCGTCCAGGCTGGTCTTTATGACTTGGTCATGTATAGAAAAGGTTTCCTCGGGCACATACAAGTGTTGTTGTTTGACCGAAGTGTTGTAACATGACCGTGCACTAAGTTGATCTCTTCTGATGTAACCATTGCTATAGTGGGTTGGAAATTTCATCAACAGCATATGTGTGGATACCATGGCCTTTAGATTATTGATGTCTGTGCGTCCAAAGATGACATTATATGCCGTTGGGCAATTAACTACCAGGAAGTTAGTGGTAATGGTAGCTGTGTAAAGGCATGTACCAATGGTGAAAGGTATGTGTATTCTCCCTATAGGTTGTATGATATCATCGAAGAAGCTTATCAGAGGAGAAATCGAGCGATCGAGCAAGTGTTCAGCTACATTAAGTGCCCTGAAAGCTTCATCAAACATGATATTGATCGAATCCCCCGTGTCTACCAGGATTCGTCTTACTTCAAAGTTGGTTATGTGAGCCTCCACGATCAGTGAGTCGTTGTGAGGGTAGATGATACCTCTTTCTTCCTTAGGGTAGAAACATATTGGATCCCAGTTAGGCTTTTGATACTTGCCTTCCCTGATGTCTTCCATGTGAAACACTTGGTGGCCAGGCCTTAAAGCTCGTTCGCTGTTTTTCATGGCCCTATTGGAAGATTTAGATATGGGTGTGCCGCCGCTTATGGAATATTGGTTATAGTTATCCCTTAAAGGGTGAAGGAGGAATCGATCAATTTTTCCTTCACGCGCCAAAGCTTCAATATGATCACGAAGGGTGATACGCTTCTCGCCGTCATGGCCGTTATGTTCGTGGTAGCAGCAAAACGTGCCCGTGTTCTTCATGGGCTTGTAACCCGACTGCCTCAGCATTGGCTTCAGTATTAGGTGTGTTATGCTGAGGTAAATGGCCACGCATGTGGCGTTCAAAGACGTGTATGTCTTATACCTCGGGGTAAGGCATGTCCTGACACGTGCTTAGCCCACTGTGTTGATTGCCTGGGGGCGGGCATTATCATGGCGATACCCTTGGTTATCGCGATAGTGTCCCTTATTCTTTTTACTAAAATAGGACTGGTGAGGATGAAAACCTTTCCTTTTACCCTGAGATTGATATGTTTATTGACTTGGCAAAGCATTAAGTAAGGCAGGAGGAGGCATCGCTGCCGTTTGGAAGGTCAAGGTTTTCTTATATGGTTGGATATGGCTTCCACTCCCTACTTGCTGATAATGGGTGGCTGTGGGGGGTTTCCCTTGATATGTCATTGAAGGAAATCTTTTGGGAAAACATGTTCATTTGAGCAACATCATATAGCATGCAATTAACAATTAAAGGCGGAATCATGCTTGTATGTACTCAAAAACAAAACATGACCATGAAATTCAAAGCCTAGTAGATTGGTGAACCAATAATCAACTCAAAAATAAGTGAGTTGAAATTAATACCTTTGTAGATTCCTCTTTGCATAAGCAAAGGCTAATCACCCAAAGAGATAGGGCATTCATTCCTTGCTTCTTAGATCCATGGATTTGGATGGAAGAATAGGTTCTCCAAGTTCCCAAAATTGAGAACCTCTAAGTCTCTACACCAAGGAGAGATTGGATGATGAATGAGTGACCTTGGAGGATTAGATGACTAGCTAATCACCTCCAAGGTGTTGGCCTCTTTAGAGAGAAAATGGAGAGACAATTCTCACCCATTTTCCCCAAAAATAAACCCTTATTTCACTTAATGAATATTTGGCTATAAAGTCATTTATATAGTCACTTCTTTAAGTGACCTAAATAACCAAAACCCTAATTCATTCCTTATGGCCGGCCATTTAGGGATTTTTGGGCTTTTGGGCTTTAATGAATCTTTATTCATTAAATTGTCATACAACTTAAGTTAATGGGCTTGACGTTCGAAGCCCATTGGGCCTTAAGGTCCAAAACTATCCCGTGGTCTTTAACGAACTTATTCGTTTGATTAATTAACATATTAATTAATCCTTGCCATAAATAATTAAACCATTCAATTAATCTTACTCATTTCATTTATTTCGTCCATCTCTACCTTACACGGTGTACGATCCATTAGGTTCCTTTTAGCGAGGTAGTGGGCGATTAAAACCATTTTACATCGATTGTGAATTGAAACTATTTTCAATTCTCCCTTTAGTGATTACACACGTTTAGGGCTTCCACAAACCATGAGTGACACCTAGCCGTATGTCATGGTTACCCAAGCTAATCAGAAGAGGTGGAGAACCTATTCAGTCTGGGATTACAAATGCAATACGGTCCTTCTCTAATCTAATACTCTTGACCACATTGTTTGGTTTGATAGTTTATTTTCTCATGTCTACTATCCAATGTGTGTCTTGTGCTTATATGATTACCTTGAATGTGATTAGGAACGCATTCCCAAATCTCATTCATACTCTGGCCAGAGATTCAAATCATATCAGAGAGTATTCTCCTTCAAACGGTTTGAAGGTTAGAGATCCCTTGTTGCGCATTCACTTGTCTCCATAGCTAAGCGGCTTGACCCCAACGATGCCGTGGACACCCTCCTGGTGGGATGACTTTGACATAATCAAAGATCAAGGTCTTAACCACAAGACAACTATGATGCCTCAGGTCAAAGGACTACTTTGCATTATCCCAACCATGAGTTCTCATGTGACATGGAATATGAGAACTCTTCGTTGATCGCGTTCAGTGAACTCATTCTCTATTGAGCACCTACCGTACTTGTCTTGATGTCACACACACCAATGATTCGAGACTAATCACTCTCCCCGAGAGAAGACATAGTACGTACCGATCTTAACGGACTGCCAATGCCCAATTGGCAATCCTATGATCAGGAACATTTAGGATGTGTCTACGAAAGAATGGTCTCAGGAATCTAACTTCATTAGATTACATTCTCCCAATCACATATTCCTTGGACTTTATCATTTAAGCATATAACATTTATATGAGACGGCTCAAACAATAATTTATGCCCTTTATATGTTAAACTAGATTAGTTTAACATGTGAAATGTCCGTAAAGTATCATCACATGATTGGCTTTAGGGCACATTTCCAACAATCTCCCACTTGCACTAGAGCCAATCAGCTTGATCATCAATGATGATATCTCTTCTGTAGTCATTTCATAAATGGCTGAATAGTAGGCCTAGACAGTGGATATCTATATGTGTTATCCACAGAAGCAACCTTGAGAATAACGACGTCACCATTATACATGATTCTCAATCATGTGGTTCAGTCTCTCATTTGTGTTCGGATCTTGATGAGACCTTGATTCCCAGGCTTGAGCTATCGCCCCATTAGTGTCATACACTTTCTGGTTGGAACCGAATAGAGAGTTCATAAATGAACTTTCCCATCCAAACAACATTGTTGTAAACTTCTATATGGCAATATATCTTGCATTCATAATGGAACACACTAAAGTCATTACTTTAATGTTTCCATCCAAATATCTCTTTAGTCATAATAAAGAGATATTCGTTTATCTCTTCATTCATAATGAAGAAACATCCAATGATGGATTAGATTCATAATCTAATACATTTACGCTTCCATTACGTTACTCTAATTCTTCCTCATTCTTTGAGGAATTTATCCTTTAGTATTTCTTAAATACTTAAGGACTCACTTGACAGTTGCCATGGTTCTGATCCTGGGCTTGCACTGATATCATCTTGTACCGTTCTAGGTACAACTCATATCAATGTTTTTCATACAATATGAAATACATAAATCACCTTTCTGCATATGCATAAAGGATTCTATTTACGCATTATTTCTTTGGGAGTCAAAGGGGCACGTTCCCTTTGAGAAGGGCAACTTGCTAGTCTTACTAGAGTCATCCTTCTAATTGAAGTTTATCATCATATGAGAAACTTCCTAGCATCCATTGTCTATTATTAGGGATTGATATAATCCAATTATATCATGAAATATATCATTATAGATTTCCATCCCATGTATATAGACTATATCTCCCATATACATTCTATCGTTTATAGAATGCTTAAAGTCATAACTTTAACGAAGAAGTATTCTTTTCATTTCCAAAATTAATATATCATATATATTTAAATTTTTAGGAACATGATTAACTCCCACTAATCTTTTGTAAAACTAGTAAACAAAAGATTCATTTACATCTTTATGAGAAATCAAACGATTTGATCCTTTTTCTCATAAAATGCAAATAGCTCCCACTATCTTGCTAAGATCCATGATGGATGGATCTCTACAACTTACATGTCTTGTGATTTATAGTTTTAGACATATATTATCAAGACTATCTTAATAATGGTTTCAGAAACCCATATTATGTCCAAACATTGAATCACCATTTAGTTGTAGCTAGCAATCTTCGAATTTATTGAAACTAAGACTATCTCAAAGATGGTTTCTTCAAAGTCAACCATTCTCTTTGATTGTAGTCACCTTAAGCTACCAATTAGCTATGAAGGTTTCATTATTTCGAGTCAAATGGTACTTTATCATTTCCTTGAATATATATCGTATATGCACTCAATGTAGTCATAAGGATTTTCATTCTTATTTCTTTCGAATTAAGAGGTGCAACTCTATGACATAGTCATAAAGTTCAAAACCATTCAACTAAGACGGTTTATAAATCCTTATCGACTACCTTGGAGCTTGTGGTATAGGAACTAGGTTGTTATATTTGTTGATTACTTTCTTGTCTCTCAAAGAACCCATTCTTTGAGTTCTATCTCTCGTTCATTTGCTTTTAGGCAAATCACATTGTAGAATTACAATAAACTACCCAACAAAACAACATTTGTTAGTTGGTTTATAGAAGCGATATCCAAAAGTTATTTTAAGGATATCCTACAAGATTATTATCAAACAAATATTGCTTGTTAGCACACAACCCCAAATCTTTAACATGCTTAAGATTTGTCTTTCTTTTCCAACTACATCTTATGGAGTTATGAAAATATTGGAAGATCTTCTCATTGACAATCATATTGTTTTAGAAGTATATATCCTATATATGGGTAATAGATAACATCTAACGAACTAAATCTTATTCGAGTTCGTTCTTCTCCTAATGGAGAAATACATTATCTTATGATGCTTATTTCCTTGATATCTTTCAAGGAAACTCATCTAAAATATTACCTTTCCTTGGATCAAATCTAAGGAGGTAAATACTTTAGATGTCTTACTCATCAACTTACATTACTTGAATTCTTTGAAACATTTTGCAAAGTATTCGGACTTTTGTTTATTCAAAATAAATTATAGTCCAACCGAGAGTGATCTTCGGTGAATGTTATTCAACATGAGTAATATTATGTTTGTGGACAAGTGCCACTAACATTTAAGTGAATTAACCTCAACAACTTTTGTGATTCTTTCTTCTTTCCAAAAGAATAAAGATTCGAACATTTCGCCTCCATACAATTTTAACAAGAAGGTATTGGATCCGGATCTAACGATCCAAAGCGTCCATTTTTCACCAACTCATAATTTATGTTTTAGAGGTATCACAACTTTAGTTGGGATTAGTCACTACCTTGCAACCTTTTGGGTTTTAAGCATCATTATTTTCTAAACAGTTAACACTACCATATTATCTCTACTATAGAGATAATTAATTAGATTACCATAATCCAATCATTGATTAATAAAGAACATTGTTTTGTCAAACAAAACATTTATCCATTTCACATAGTGACGGAATTTAGTTCCTTAAAATTGGAATACAAAGACAATCTATGTTTTTCCAATTTCTTTGGTAGTTCATATGAGGAAGTAAGTATCATCTGCTTTCGCAGAGATCTATATTTGATTCACGTTTCCGAATGTGAAGCACATTTTCTTCTCTCATTTATCTTCTACTTCTTATTAGTCACACTTTTACAACGATTGTAAAACATAGTCACTAATACAGAATCACGCATTCAAGTAAAAGAACCAACTGTTTTGAACTATTCAAGAACAATTTACAACACCTTCGAAAGGTGTGTCCTTGACACTTGCAAGACATTTCTTGCAAATACCCCTTCCAATGTCCATCCTTTCATAAAGAAAGTTTGTTCCCTTGGAGTTATTTATCTTCTTTATTTGACTTTCACCTTTGACTACATTAGTCATTGTCCCTAAACTCCCACTATCTCTCTTGAAACCTTTTTCAATTGTGTTATACACATCAAACAATTTTGGAGATCATGTGGTTTTTGTTCACTACATAGTTTACAATAAACTTAGTGAACGATTAGGATAGGGAAACAAAGGTGAAGTCCTTGCCTAGTTTCCGTCTCATTAAGTGGTTTTATCACTTCAACACTTAATGATTCAAAATCATTATAAATCCATGTTAATGGACTATTTTTGTCAACCAACCATTATGTTCTAAACATAATTACAAACTTTAAAGAGTTGTACAAGGCAACTCTTATTTCTTCACACAACAAATTGTAAGTGAAGAATCATGGCACATAAAGTGTCCATGCCTTTGTGCTTTCTTCTCAAGTTCCTTGTTCATGTAACAAAGAAACAAGCACTAAGTGTTTGCATTGACTAAGGGTTGTTCAAAGCAACTCCTATTTCTTCATACAACAAATTGTAATTGAAGAATTATGACATTTAATAGTGTTGTCCTCTTTATGATAGACCTTTTCTAACATATTCTTCTAATGATACATTATCAATAGTAAGATTGTGAGGATGAGACTACTTTGGTACTTTTACAAGCCATTAAAGACAATCTATGGTTTTGTAGTACCAAGTCCGTAAACTAAACGTTCGGTTTTGTCAAGTGTTGGATAGCGTTTGCAAATATATTGGTAATCAAATACATAACGAATATAAATTGATTGATTTTAAGCCATTTGATTTGGGTCTTTAAATCAAATAGCACCACCCACTATTTTTGGCAAATTCCATATCCCTCATAGGAATTCGAGAGTTTTGGATGAAACTCCTAGTAGGTTATGGGAGGCTCACTATTACCAAGCCCACCTCACGATGATACGATGTATGGCTAGCAACAATAATAATGAGAGAGTACGCTTACTCATTTGCAACTAATGCAAGTACCCATCTTATTTGGCCTCTAGAGAATGTCACCTCACAATGATATGATGTTGGCTCCATTTCACTTAGTTAAGTTCTTCCCACCATGCTTAGTGTGTAAAGGGGTTCAAGAATAGCCTCACGATGATACGATGTATAGCTATCCTCGTTGCCTACACTCACCTCATCATATGTATATGGATTCCTCCTGAGTATAAGCATGCACTTTGTACTCCCCCATGATAGGGTGAAGCCGGTGTACAAGTCATAAACGATTGGATCCCACCACGGTGGAAGGCCACGAAGAGATATTCTAAACATCTCTCGCTTATCAACTTAATATTGGTTTGGTTGAGGGTTTTAGGTCTCATCACATATAAACATACATTTTAATCTCTATTAAAACTATTTTGGTCCTATTACAACTATTGGTCCATCCCTTTGTTTTAGTTGTACATAATACTCCCATTATGCTTTTAAAACGATTTTTTTAAAGCAAGAGTATATGATACTACTAACATAAACTTTGCATTCATTTGATGGACTACATAGTTGTCTTAGGGCCTAAGGATGATTATGAACCTTTGTTTAGATTCAACACGAGCCTTGTGTTGAATCTCGGTCTAGGAATGAAGATTGATTTTAGTTACGCGTTTAATCACATTAAGGCGTGTTGTCTTATGGGCGTTGGACCCAACTACTTCATTTTCATGCATATCGTATAAAGCAAGAAAGAAGTACTTCAAAGTAAAGGTGAGCTTATGCTCATTACAACATTTGCATATAACAAATTACTTTAAAGTAAAGAAGAGCTTAAGCCCTTTTACAACATTTGATCAAATCAAATTACAACCAAAATCTAATCTACACATTCCCATGGTTCAAACAAATTTGAAACGCCTTTCACATAGCTCAATTATATTAGGCTTAGGTTCATAATCACCCTTTAATTAATTAACACTTTAACTAATTAATGAATGCAACATTTTCATTTGGTTTTTGTATCCATAAAATTGATTTAAATGGAGCTAAACAAAATGAAAATCCAATTCTCATTTAAAGAGACAAAACAATTTTGTTCTCATCCTATTTGGGCCATCTTGCAATTAACCTCAACTTTTGGGCCATATTGCAAATACAAAAACTTTTGGGGTCACTTTGTACAATACACAAAAGTCACAACTTCATGTAAATACAACTAGAACCCAAACTTTTAATAATGCAAAAACTTCATTAAAGGATCAAAACAATTTGTCCTTTAGCGTTTTTGGACCTAAACGTAAAAACGTAAACTTTTGGGCCAAAGTGCAAATACACAAAAGTATCAAAACTTTATGTAATTGCATAAAAGCCCCAAAAGTACTCCCTTTGAGGGAGTGGCCGGTTTTAGGGAAGATAAGGTGGGAGTGTGTGTTGATTTGTGAGTTTTGTCAAAAACATGCAAGTGTATGTAAGATAAGATATGTTTTTGAAATAATTCAAACACAATTATTTCAATCATCATTTATACAAATATTTAACACTTTAAATACATAATAAATCATTTAAAAACATATCACATAAACTTTATGAAATAAATCAAAACTTTGAATCAAAACACCAAACCTTTTTGTTCTTGGCAAGAACATCAAGAACAATGAAGAACATCCATGAAAAACCCAAATTTTTCCATGAACTTTTTTCACCCAAAAACATTCCAAAACCATTCTTACTTAAGGGAAATAACATCTAACCAAACTAGGGTACTTAGGGGTTCCAAAGAACACATTAAAACACTTTTAACAAGTCAAACAAGAACCCAAAAATCCACCCTTTGGATTTGGCCGAATTTTCCCAAAAGCATGGCACCAAATTTTAGCTCCAATATTCATGCTCATATGAACAACATCTACAACATTTGAGATAGCAAATTTTCCAACAAAATTTACTTTCAAAGAAGCAAGAATAAAGCTTGTAACAATTACAACTTTTAGATCACAAACTTATGAACTACAAAACACAAAAGGATTCACCAACTACTAGACCTAGGCTCTGATACCACTTGAAGGAAATCTTTTGGGAAAACATGTTCATTTGAGCAACATCATATAGCATGCAATTAACAATTAAAGGCGGAATCATGCTTGTATGTACTCAAAAACAAAACATGACCATGAAATTCAAAGCCTAGTAGATTGGTGAACCAATAATCAACTCAAAAATAAGTGAGTTGAAATTAATACCTTTGTAGATTCCTCTTTGCATAAGCAAAGGCTAATCACCCAAAGAGATAGGGCCTTCATTCCTTGCTTCTTAGATCCATGGATTTGGATGGAAGAATAGGTTCTCCAAGTTCCCAAAATTGAGAACCTCTAAGTCTCTACACCAAGGAGAGATTGGATGATGAATGAGTGACCTTGGAGGATTAGATGACTAGCTAATCACCTCCAAGGTGTTGGCCTCTTTAGAGAGAAAATGGAGAGACAATTCTCACCCATTTTCCCCAAAAATAAACCCTTATTTCACTTAATGAATATTTGGCTATAAAGTCATTTATATAGTCACTTCTTTAAGTGACCTAAATAACCAAAACCCTAATTCATTCCTTATGGCCGGCCATTTAGGGATTTTTGGGCTTTTGGGCTTTAATGAATCTTTATTCATTAAATTGTCATACAACTTAAGTTAATGGGCTTGACGTTCGAAGCCCATTGGGCCTTAAGGTCCAAAACTATCCCGTGGTCTTTAACGAACTTATTCGTTTGATTAATTAACATATTAATTAATCCTTGCCATAAATAATTAAACCATTCAATTAATCTTACTCATTTCATTTATTTCGTCCATCTCTACCTTACACGGTGTACGATCCATTAGGTTCCTTTTAGCGAGGTAGTGGGCGATTAAAACCATTTTACATCGATTGTGAATTGAAACTATTTTCAATTCTCCCTTTAGTGATTACACACGTTTAGGGCTTCCACAAACCATGAGTGACACCTAGCCGTATGTCATGGTTACCCAAGCTAATCAGAAGAGGTGGAGAACCTATTCAGTCTGGGATTACAAATGCAATACGGTCCTTCTCTAATCTAATACTCTTGACCACATTGTTTGGTTTGATAGTTTATTTTCTCATGTCTACTATCCAATGTGTGTCTTGTGCTTATATGATTACCTTGAATGTGATTAGGAACGCATTCCCAAATCTCATTCATACTCTGGCCAGAGATTCAAATCATATCAGAGAGTATTCTCCTTCAAACGGTTTGAAGGTTAGAGATCCCTTGTTGCGCATTCACTTGTCTCCATAGCTAAGCGGATTGACCCCAACGATGCCGTGGACACCCTCCTGGTGGGATGACTTTGACATAATCAAAGATCAAGGTCTTAACCACAAGACAACTATGATGCCTCAGGTCAAAGGACTACTTTGCATTATCCCAACCATGAGTTCTCATGTGACATGGAATATGAGAACTCTTCGTTGATCGCGTTCAGTGAACTCATTCTCTATTGAGCACCTACCGTACTTGTCTTGATGTCACACACAACAATGATTCGAGACTAATCACTCTCCCCGAGAGAAGACATAGTACGTACCGATCTTAACGGACTGCCAATGCCCAATTGGCAATCCTATGATCAGGAACATTTAGGATGTGTCTACGAAAGAATGGTCTCAGGAATCTAACTTCATTAGATTACATTCTCCCAATCACATATTCCTTGGACTTTATCGTTTAAGCATATAACATTTATATGAGACGGCTCAAACAATAATTTATGCCCTTTATATGTTAAACTAGATTAGTTTAACATGTGAAATGTCCGTAAAGTATCATCACATGATTGGCTTTAGGGCACATTTCCAACAGTCATTGCCTCAGCGGAGGCATGATTGTAAGCATGTGCCATCACCTCAGAGTAAGTCTTCCAAATGTTGGCATTGATCATGTACTTAAAGAAACAATCATGTAGGCCTACCGTGAAGGCTTTGAGGGTAGTCTTGTCGTCTGCCTCGGCACAACGGGAATACTCATGGCTGAAGTGGCTAGCATACATACGTAATGACTCATCTGGCTTCTGGCGAATAGTGTATAAGTCATCCGCAGAATGCAAGCGATTGGTCTGAAAAATGTGTTGAGAAACAAACAGTTTCCTCAATTCCTCAAATGAGTCTACCATCTCAGGTGGAAGATGGCAATACCAGTTTAGAGCTCCTCCAGAGAAAGTTGAGGGGAAGAGAAGACATCATTCTTCGTTGGTGTGCATCCGGTATGCCATGGTGGACTCAATGAGGTTAAGGTGTTCAATCGAGTCCTTCTTTCTAGTATAGAGTTGTAAGCCAAACTTCTGCTTTGTCTTTGCTTAGAGGGGGTGTTGAGGATCCTCCTTGTAAGAGGGCCATGCCTAGGTTGGTTCCAATAAGGTATCTTAGCTTGTCGTTCGACCTTCAACTTGTTTACTTCCTTAAGGAGCTGTAGAACAAGAGGGTCCTGAGTTGAGTCATGTACCATTGGAGCTTTCTTTCGTAAATCTCTATCTCCTCTTGGAAGTAGGAAGGTTTGATCAAGAGCATGGGATTTTTCCCTAGACTCACCATACTGACTTCCAAGGTATGTCTGTCGGAACATCTTTGAGTCCCTTATACCTTCGTGTTTCTCTATGACTTGTTGCCCCTTCCCCAAATTGGTAGCCGGCATGGGACATGGGAAATGACCGAGTCTTTCAGAGACCATTGGGTCATTGATCTTCGAGCTTACATGGATGGGATTGTCTCGATGTTGCTTTAGAAAGTCTCTACAATCGCGAAAGACAGTTTTCGATCATTCCACTCCTTCTGTAAGGAGGTGCATTCCTACACTCCTCTTGCTTCGGATCGAAGCAGCTGGGTTAAGAGAAGTCTCATGTTGGTCGCCATTTCGATGAGTATCTCGCTCCTCAACCGGAATACCCATGTCGAGGGCAATTAACCCTCCGTGTTGGGGGGCACCCAGTTAATGGTTGACTTCCACAAGGGTGATGAGCTCGTGTGTTTTAGTATATCTAGCCTCGTGGAACATCTTAAAGACTTTCTCATACTGCTCTTGGAAGATCTCATTCTTCATCGCTATCTTGTTGTTCTGAGCCTCTAACTCATCGACTTTAGCCTGAAGAGCAAACTTCTTTTGTTGCTTCGCACCAGATGCAAGAGGGGTGTCATTCTATTTGCTGTGGCTTCCTTCGCTCCCCATGTTGGAAAGGGATGCCTGGTCAAAAGAGAGTGTACGAATGGTGGAAACCAGCTTAACAAAGCTAGAGTGGGAATAAGTGTCGTTCCCACAGACGGCGCCAAATGTTGACGCACAAAATTAGTGAAGACTTTGGTACAACATAAAGTGTTAAGTTTGTGACCTTCACTAGATTGCTCCGGTCACTAGTGTGGATAAGTATGTAAATGGAAAAGAAGCCAACATAAGATATACGTGGTTTACCTAGATTGGCTACGTCCATGGAGTAGAGGAGTTCTCATTAATTGTGAAGGGTTTACACAAGTACATAGGTTCAAGCTCTCATTTAGTAAGTACTAATGAATGATTTAGTACAAATGATATTCGGAAATAATGTGGGAGAATGATCTCCTTTTATAGAAGAGAGTTTCTAGCTTTGTTTTGACATTGACACGTGTCGTGTTGTGATTGGCTTCTGATGTTGACACGTGTCGCGCTATGATTGGCTTCTGATGTCGACATGTGTCACACTGTGATTGGCCTCATGGTTGGAGGGAAACTCTTCTAGGTCCTTGACGGTATAACGTTGATCGGTGTTCAATAGTTTTGGGATTGGTCAAGTATAGTACAAACAATAAAGAACGTATGTTCGAAATTGTAAAACGAGGCGCCTATGTTAAAACGCCTTTATTATTATCAAGGGAAAAGTAAGAGTTCAAAACTATTATAATAATTAAAAGAAGCGAGAGTTTCGAACTCATAGTCTCGAATTAGGACGCATAGATAGAAACCAAACATCCTATCCATTAGAAATATTGAATCACATGCATATAGCTTCAAGATGTTAGTTAACAACCATATAAATTAACATGCCTGAATTTACATGTTGAAAACCCCCCATTCCCTTCACTTTCTGTTTCCTTTGTTTTTTCTTATTGCAGAAACTAAATTACTCAAAAATCGTGTGAGATTGGAAACACGAGTCGTAGACGACACACAAAAAGTAATGATTAAGCTACCTATATATGATTCATCCATTCGGTTTTTCACAAGTGGCAAGGCTTGTAAGTCATCATTTGGTTGATGATATCATATAGGATGATATCGCATTTCTCCCAAAATCATATGAAATTCAACAATAGTTAGATGGGTTTCAATGTTGATTTGTGGCTTTTAAGCTAATGCGTTGGCTATTCGGTTTGATTTAGAAGTTACTCATTTGAGTAATGGTAAGGCTTATCATATATTTGTATCACATTTTAATACCATAAACAATGATTATAACTTACATGTACGCATCAAGTTTGCACATTTAACTTACACAACGAAACAAAAAAACACTAGAAACTTAGAAAGATGGGTCTAACAGTTTTTGTTCTGTATAAAGGTCGGTCATGTTTGCTTCAAGTTTGCACATTTAACTTAACAAACGATATTATCTACACTAATGAGTTGAGGAGTGGGCTAAGCCTCAAAATGAGATAACAAGAATGTGGTTCAAATTTGCCTTTAAAGAGAATCGAACCTAAGACCTCTCACTTACAAGTGAAGAAGAATACCATTAGACCGTAGTACAAAGTGGTTGCTTCGTAGTGTAATGTTTTTTTTTAAATAATATCATTTACACTAAGAGGGATGAGGTGGGCTAAACCTCACAATAGGCTAGCAATAATGTCGTTTAAATTCGTCTTTGGCGAAAATCAAACCTAAAACTTCTCAATTATAAATAAAGAAGAATACAACTAGACTGTAATATTAAATGACAAACCTAATGTGCGCTAGAGAAAAGACACCTACGGGTTGAGGGCTGAATTAATTGGGTTGAGTTATATAAGAGTGGAAACATTGGGCTGCTAGACCTCATTTAAGAACCCTTGTTGGGCTTGACCCAAAGCAATATATCAGGCCACGTGTCCAATTGTGGTGATTCGCCAGGTATTCATGGACCAAGACGCCAAGTAACAAGATTCAAGAATCTAGCAAGTTGAAAGTGCCCCAACAGGATCCTCTTCGAATTCTTCAAATGAGAATTTTGGATTGTTTATTGTATAATGTTCAATCAATTTTTATTAGGTACTATTTTTATTTAATTTTAAATAAAAATATTTCAAATAATTTTTAACAGTATAATATACGATGAACGAATATGATTCACGAATCATCAAGATTTTTAAAAAAAAAATCCGACGAGAATCCGAATTGAAAAGTGCCAACCTCTTTCTCTCTCCAGTATATCCACCAATCCTTTGAAAAGCCAAGAATGTACTGAGAGTGAATGGCTGTCCTTGTTACACACCGCTCTATCCCCAAACCACAACTCCTCTCTCCTCTTTAACATACACACACATACTCTCCCTCTCTCTCTCTCTCTCCACCGTCTACTTCTGCAATGGCAACCCTGCAGTCACTTGCGTTCTCTTCTCCACTCTCACAATGTCTGCAGCAACCACGCCTTCATTCGGGTAATCTTTTTGGTTTTTTACTGCATGTGCTGTAATTCCACTACCAAGCAGTAAATTTTACTTTGTTTAATGCTTTGATTTCTTTTGTTGTCATAATTTAATACCAAGCAGAAATTTTACTGTGGTTAATGCTTTGATTTCTTTTGTTGTCATAATTTAACTCCGTACATTAAGGTCTGTGTGGTGTTCTTGGAAAAGTTATAGGTGAAGGGACAAATGGGGTGAAATTGTTTGATGGGTTTTGTTAAAGTTTCAAACTTTGTGTCAGTTTTAGCAGTTTTCAAGTTGATGAGATTGTTTTGAGGAATTAGCAAAAAGGGTTTATTGGGTTTTCAATTCTGCATGATCAATTGAAACACTCAAATTGTTAATTGGGTTTTTATAATTATAATTTCTGTGTTTTCTATTTCCTTTAATTATGTTCTTATTGAGAATTAGTGATAAGAGCAAGAGATGGATTATGAACATAGCATAAGATGTTTTGTGTTCTGATTGTGTAGGCTTGTTATGTTGGGGTGTTCATAGAAGTGCAGAATCCACATTCAATGGCAAGTCTTTGCGCGTGTCTCGTCCCCAATGGGCGCCATTAAGACGGTGTACTCAAGCATCCAGGTCTATTAAAATGATGGTCAAACCAAAAATTCAGTTCATCCAAGGGACCGATGAACAGACAATACCAGATGTGAGGCTAACCAAATCAAAAGATGGTACAAATGGTGTGGCAGTTTTCAAGTTTGAGCAGCCTTCTGTGTTTGACTCCTCTGGTGAGTTTGGTGACATCACTGGCTTTTACATGATTGACGAAGAAGGCGTCCTTTCATCGGTTGATGTTAACGCCAAATTTGTCAACGGAAAGCCTGCAGGAATTGAAGCAAAGTACATAATGCGAACTCCGAGAGATTGGGACAGATTCATGAGGTTCATGGAACGCTATGCAAATGACAATGGCTTGAGTTTCATTAAAAAATGAGGCAATGTATATCCTTATCTGTTGTCTTACTCGGAAATCTTATTAGTCCACACGTATCTTGTAGTCAACCAATTTTTCTGCTCTTAACTGAGAATTATGCCAGTACTCTGTATTTTGAGTTATAGAGGTGAGAAAGCTCAAATTTCAAAGTCTTCTTTCTTTTAATTACTCTGTTGTAATTTGAAGAATGATACGATGAAGGTAACAGATTAAACGATCCAGCCTATGTGTTCAACCATTTATCTTGTCGTTGCAGAATGCAGATTTGTTAAGGCGTTGACACCGTGTAAGTTTCTTTCTATATCTGCCTAGTATTTCATATTGCATTGAGAATTTTGTTACATGTTCTGTTAAGTTTAGACATAGATGATTTAAGAAGGGGTTTCTTATACAAGATACTGAGATTTATATGTAAATTCATTTCAGTAGGACGGTAACATGAATCTTTATCACTGCAGAAACATTTTAAGTAGAACGAGTTATAAGTCGAAAGATTTCCAACAGCATAAAAGACTAGTAGTTAATACAATAAAAGCATCTGCCTTTTATCAGATGATAAAAACACAGTTTACATCTCAAATTTTCTCCCCCGAAAAGCTAGGATAAGGTATTCGCCCTTGAATCGTCATAAATGTGAATCCAATGAGTCAATAACAATGGATTTTTGATTTCTAGAGTAGAACTACCACGATCACTCTCGTGTCATGAGTGTTACGAGCCCTTTTACTTCCAAGTCACCGAGAAGGGGCTTTTAACCCGGTTCAAGCCATTGTTAGAATTCACCCATGTCAGCTGCCCTTGTGCAAAGCTCATCCTCCCTTTTTCTGTTCTCTTCCTTGATATAAACCGTACCCTGTAACTCAAACTCTGATTGATGTCTGTGAACCTTAGCATTTGAGGTTTAACTCTCACTTTTACTTCCTTGGATGCCAGTACTTCCAGCTTGTAAATGGAATTAGGACTCCCGACGTTTGTTACTCGCCTTCTGATCATTTTGCTTCTCGTACCATGTTTGAAAATTACTGAAATGGAGGGGTAATTGAGGCTGAAACCCCTGTTCATCTTCAAAAGTTCACGGCAGCTAACGTTCTGGTGAGTGATAGTAAGAATTTCTGATTTTGTGTATCCAAGAGTGCATAAATGCGTGACATAATCCTGCGGACTGATGTCATAAATCAACCCGGGATCAATGGCTCTTTCGGGGTTGATATGTCCAGCACCAATTGCAAAAACTCCAGCTGGTTTGTCTCCATCCATTATCGGTTTTCCTGAATGGTCAGTTACCTCAGCAGTTGTCATAACGGCAGATTTAATGGCTGCAGGGCTCCATTTGGGATGAGCTGAGCGTATAAGAGCAGCAATTCCACTGGCATGAGGACAGGCCATTGATGTCCCCGACATGATAGTAAAATTCACTCTTCTAGAATCTTCTGGAAGGCCGGTGGGGCCTAAGTTTTGAGGCCAAGCAGCAATGATGTTGACCCCGGGAGCAATCACATCCGGTTTGAGGATTGTAGGGTTTGAATAGCTCGGTCCTCTAGCGGAGAATTGAGCTACTGCTGGTGCTCTGGATTTTCCTATAACTGTACCTCCGAATACAATTCTAGCTGTCGGTCTCCTAGTAGAGTTTATGTAAGCCATCAAGTGAACTGATTCTTTGAAGCCAATGAGAGTTGCAGGCAAGACATGGACATCGGCGGAGTTTTCCTCTAGGTTTATCGCTGTGTTTGCCAAAATCATTGCAGCACCCCCAGCTTTCTTCACCACTTCGCCTTTCTCCGCCCTTCCATTGACACCTCGGTCACAAACCACAATTTTTCCGCGGACTTTTGCTCGTGGAAGTGACCCTTTGAAGCAATATTCACTTCCACTATTCTCACTTGTCACATAAACCAGTTCAAGCTCTTTCCCTGCTCTCTTAAGATGGTTTCCCTGGTACAAAGATTCTCCATAGAGGTACTTTCCGTTCCCCATTTGAACTATGGCTGGAAATGTTCGGTCTATTGTGCTTGCACCAACGGTAGTGATCCAAGGAGCTTCATTGGCAACTGAACTTTGGATTGGACCATTGTTGCCTGCTGCACACACAACTGAAATTCCATGCTCCACTGCTCGAAAACTTCCAATTGCAATGCTGTCGTCATAAAGTGGAATGGGGAACCCACCTAAAGAGAGGGAGAGAATGTCTACTCCATCTTTAATTGCAACATCCATTGCAGCTAGGATATCAGAGCTATAACATCCGTTGAGCCAGCAGACTTTGTACACCGCTATATGCGCTCCCGGGGCCATTCCGCGAGCCACACCATCTGCATTGCCGAAAACACTTGCCATTGGGACAGTAGCGCCCCCTGCTGTTGATGATGTGTGAGTTCCATGCCCGTGAGAATCACGTGGTGACACATACTCACGACCTCCATCTGGTGTGTATGAAGCTACGCGATGGCCTTCAGTGAAGAACCTGGCGCCAATGAGTTTTCGGTTGCAATTTGAAGTATTGAAGTTCTGCCCTTCTTGACAAATTCCTCTCCATTTCTTGGGAACTGCTGGCATTCCACGATCATCGAAGCTTGGACTCTCAGGCCAAACTCCAGTATCAAGCACCCCAATGATCGTGCCTCTACCAAACGCAGATTTGTACCAAGCACCTTCACTTGAAGCGCCAAGTCCCAAGAATTTGTAAGAATAAGTGGTGTGGATTTGGAGCCGATGGTCAGGCCTAATTGCAATGACATCCGGCAGCAATTTCAAGGACTCAAGCTCCAACTCAGATAGCTGAGCAGCGAATCCTTCCATGGCAGAATGGTAAGAGTAGAGAAGCCGCAAAGAAGCGTCTTCTTCGGAGGACATTGTTTGTTCAAGAAATGAGAGATGCCACCTCGGCTTAGAAGCAAAAGAGGAGCTGGTCACACCTTGAGGGTTGAGCTGAACAATGTAAGTTTGGAGAGTGTTTGCACGAATCGAAACCAAGCAAACGAAGAGAATGGAAACAAAAAGACGGGTTTTGAATGCTTCGAGTTCCATGGTTGAAGGTTAAGATCACAACGGAGGTTAGGCTGCTGAAAGTGCATGATTTTGAGGAAGAATTGATGGGGTATTTGAAGGAGTTTGGGGGAGGATTCAAAAAAAATAAAGAAGAGAGCTCTGAGTTGAAATACAAAACTCGTGAAATTTAAGAGCTCTGCATCACGAGGATCCTTAGTAGTGGTGAAGAGTGGAGAGATTGAGCTTGAGCTAAAAGCTTTTCACGGGATGTTATGGTTAAGATTTATTTCATTTATTACCATGGAAGGCAGTTACGTTAAAAGCAATTCTATGAATCTTTGTTTCTCAGTTTGGTGCTTGGATTTCATAGAATATTATCAGTTGGCCTTTCAATGCTGATCTCCCTTCATGCTGCTCTGCATTTACCAACGCGCTCTCTTGCCTCTACTTTGGTCTCCCTGGCTCCGTTCCCACATGCAGCATGTGCATTGCTGCTAGTTTGAACAAGCGGAAATTCGAAATGAGGACATCTTATATTTACTTTTAGCATTGGAAAGAGAAGTACTACTAAATTAAAAACTCGTGCATCACAATAAAACAATATGAAATAGTAATATAAATAACAAAAAAAAAAAAAAAAAAAAAAGACTACTCACTGTTACTTCGGAGCCTAGCGGCTATGTGAATAACATGTCCCTTCTGTCTTGGGTTCGAAGGTTCACAATAAACAATTACCTTATTTTATGAAAAAATACTTGTCAGTGCCACCAAATTTCTACTTATTTATGATACTGCCAACAAGTTTCAACTTAACTATGATACTGCCATTACCTCCCAAATTCAAAATATATTTACAATACTGCCACTGCTCTAGTTTTTATCCTTATTATTAATAAAAGTTCATTAATGCTTTTGAATAAAAAAAATTTGTGTGAAGCCATTTTCGTTAAAAATTCCTAAAATTGTAACACCAGTCAATTTAACTAATCTCCCAAATGGGGCACTGCAAATGGGGCACTGCAAAGAAATAGATCCAAGAGCCAAGACCAATACGAAGGTTCTTAATCTTGGCTCAAGCTCAATCATGATCATTAGGATTGGTCCTATTTTTGTCCAACGCAACAATGACTTGAACTGTTAAAGTTTTAGTACTTCAGGTATACTGAAAAATTGAAATGTTGTGTCTGTTTCTAAAAGTGATCCAAACATGAGGGCTTTATATTGTAATTTCCTTCAACGGGTGGGCGGATTTGAGTTAGACTACACAATAACCCAATCATAATCATTAGGTCTTCAAACTGACCAGTCGAACCTGAGATCTCGCAAGCGTTCCCATTTATAAGTGTATTATAATTAACTTAAAGGGAAATTAGCCTCTTGGCACACACGTGTGGCAATTGACTCTTTTGATTTTTTATTTGAAAAAGCAAAAAACAGAAAAACAAAGAGGGAAATTAGCCTCTTGGCACACGCGTGGCAATTGACTATTTTGATTTTTTATTTGAAAAAGCAAAAAACAGAAAAACAAAGTAATATATATATATATAATTTTTTTTTTAAATAAAGTTAGTTTTTTTTAAATTTTTTTTTTTGTGAATTTCTATTTTATTTGAAAATTTAATGAGAGAGGGCAATTTTGGAATTATAAATGTTTCACCAAATTTGTCTTCTCCCTTCATACATACAGAATATAAGATAACCAAAAATAAAAAATAAAAAATCGTAGTTAACAAAGGCCTTCTCACCAGTTTTCGGGGAAAAGTGGTGATTTGGATCGTTCACCTCCTCACCAAAATAAAACAAAACAAAACAAAACAAAAACAAAAAAAAAACAAAAAACCCTAGTTAAAGAAGGATATATAGTATTTCCAACAACAAAACACAAGGGATCTAGTACGGCTGGTTCAATTGCTTCAGAACAGAGAGATCGTTTTCGTGCACGGTTTGAATGCAAAACCCTAGTGTTCTTTACTAGGTCAAAGTCGAACCCTAGTGGTTTTATTCTTTTTTACTACATAAAAATATGGAAGAAATTGGTGGTGGGTCGGTGGCAAAGAAGATCATGTTCTTGAGGAGGGCGCTGACGGAGGAGTTGGCAGATGAGCGAAGTAATCACGAGCGGTTGGTGATCGCAGTCCATGCCGTGCTCTTAGAGTCTGGTTTCGTCCCAATCGATCCGATTTCAGGCAAGCAAACCGATGATCAGGACCGTCCTCATCTGTTGGATAAATGGTCAACACTGGATCAAAGTCAGACGATGTGGGTGTACTACACTCTCCCTCAGATTTTGCAAAACTGGACCAATATTGAAAAGTCTAAAGGTTGGACCATTACTGGAAATTATAACGTGATTGAAGGAGGAGGAGGAATTCAGTTGATGATTCAGAGTAGGGGTAATTTTGTCAATGTCTATCCGTCTTTGTCCGGTTACCGATTAGGGCTTTACTCACCTATCCATCACCTATGTTTGGATGAGCAAAGGTTTTGCCCCGCGATTGAATTTCTTTGGGCTAATAGGGATGTGGATCTTGGAGATAGGGATTTGCATCAGTACCAGTCCCCTGAAAAAGAAATTTTGGAATTGTGGAAGATTTGCAGGGATGAGATTGTACTGCCTTTTCTGATTGAGCTTTGCCCGATGGCGGGTTTGCCGGCTCCAACGGTGTTTATGGACCTTCTGCCGGAGATAAAAAGGAAGATTTTCGAGTCACTTTCTGGTGTTGACATTTTAAAAGTGCCAGGTGTTTGTAAGAAGCTGAGAAATCTTGTTAATGATGATCAAGAGTTCTGGAAGCACAAGTTTCGTTCGAGAGTTGAAGGCTGAGATAATATTGCGTACACCGTACGAAGGTGCAACGCTTACTCAAGTGTTAATTTCATGAATGTTAGATTTTCATTAGTGAAGGCGAAAGCAGAAGAATTTTGTCTTTGTTCTACAATTTCATTCTTATCTAAAGACAAATTGGAGCAGCTAACAAGTATTTTACATGGATAAGTTTGTTTTTATTACTGTACAATTTTCTAAGAGTTTCATCTCAATTTATTTACCATGTGGGAGTCACAGGTGAACCGCTACTCCTACTGTTAATTAGCAAGTAGGAGGTGTTCTATTTTTGTGGCTCGGATACTTGTGTAACCTGAGTGTTAGCTCCAAGAGAGTTTGTTGAGTCCATGAAAGCAGGAGGTGGAGGGAAGAAGGTGGTGGAACTACGCCTCATGATTGTTAGGATTAGGAATATATATTATATACAACATGTTTCCTTGTACAATAGGTAATTCTGCAATCCAAGGATTGCAATCGTAAATACAAAATCAAATACAATCAAGGAAAACTTTGGATGTGGTTCCTAGCTATGAATATTCTTTGACTAAAACATTGTTGGTTTTCAATTTTTGATCGAAGTCCCTGAAATTAATGTGATAATTTATTTCTATGTATGTTACCATATTTTTTTAAATTAAAAATTGAAATTTATAGTTCTTTATATTAATGAGATTTTAAATAAAAAACCATAATTTGTGGGATTAAAAATATTAAAATAAATTATACTATTGTGTGTGTGTGTGTACATATATACATGGGTACATTCATCAAAATTAACCAAAAAATTATTGTACCAAAACATGGGTACATTCTTCAAAATCACAAAAAAGAAAAGAAAAAAAAAGAAGATATTAGGTTAATAACATTAGTAAATTTATTCGATTAAACTTGACATGGATACATTCTCAAATCAAAGAAAAAAGAATGTACCCATAGAAGTTTAAAAATTGAATAGATTTTATATAAAAAAAGGGTACATTTTAAATATAACAAATTGGTATATTTAAGAATGATACATTTTAAGATTAAAAATTTGAAAAAAATTACATGAATGGGTACATATAAGATTAAAAAATTGAAAACATTTTTTAAAAAAGTTAATGGGTATTTTTTTTTATTTTGAAAATGTTTTGAATTGAAAATTAGTTAGGAGTTTAATAAAGGTGTGAGTATTAAAATTATAAATAAATTATTAATTTTTATTAAAAAAAATTATGTAACTGATATGTAAATTGATTATTATATTAATGCTAGAGACTTGGATCAAAATCTGAAAACTAATAAGGTTTTAGCCAATGAACATTAGTAACTGGAGACCGGATACTAATTTTTCCTACAATCAATCACATTAAAACTTCCTAACTAAGAACATTGATTTTCTAACACTCCGCCTCAAGTTGGAGAGTGGAGGTCAAGAATTCCCAACTTGCGTGTCATAACGGAGAACTTTTCCTTGCCCAACGGCTTTGTAAAAACTTCTGCTAGCTATTGCGAAGATGCTATATGTCGAGTATAGTGGTCGTGTCATCAATTATCTTGTCTCAAATAAAGTGGCAATCCATCTCAATATGTCGTGTCTTCTCATGAAAAGCTGGATTTGCTACTATATATAAAGTCTTTTGATTATCACAAAATAAAAGTGAAGCTTCTAAATGAGACAATCATAAATCTTCCAATAAAAATCTCAGCCAAGTGACGTCATAACAAGTACCTTCCATCACCTATACTCAGCTCGGCAAAGTATAAAGAAACGGTCTTCTGTCTCTTTGTGCACCAAGAGATGAGAGAATTACACAAAAAAGCACAATGCCCTGTGGTTGAATGACGAGTCATGGGGGCAACTAGGCCAATCTGAATCACAATAAAGGTCGTACCCAGTGCACAAGGCTCCTGCTTTACGCAGGGTCTGGGAGAGGTGAATGTCGGCTAGCCTTACCCCCATTTATGGAGAGGCTGCTTCCAAGTCTCGAACCTGAGACCTACCGCTCATGGGCGAAGACACTTGCCCATGTAAGTAACCAAATTTAATTTATTATCAGACCCAAAAAAAAATCCTTGCCTAGGAGTAGATTTAAGGTATCAGACAACCCAGAGAGCCGCATCCATGTGAGGTTGTTGTGGTTCATGCATAAAACAGCTAAGAACATGTAAGGAATAAGTGATGTCTGGACAGGTGATAGTGAGATAAACTAGCCGGCCCACCAAACGCTAATATTGGGCAAGATCCTTGAGCAATTCGCTTTTATCTGAAAGTTTGACATCTTCCATTAGGAACTCCACTGGTCTAGCTCCCCAAAAAACCTTGATCTCTCAGTATTTCAAGTGCATATTTGCATTGTGAAATTTAGATGCCCCCTTTGGAACAAGAAACTTCAATCCCCAAGAAATATTTTAAATTTCTCAAATCTTTAGTGCGAAAATGAGTATGAAGGAAGTCTTTGAGAGAGTTTATTGCACCAACATTGTTGCTTGTATTTACAATATTGTCAACATATATCAATAAGGCTGTGTAAGACTTTCCGGAACTACAGGTGAAAAGTGAATAATCGGCCTTAAATTGGGTGAAGCCAATGGCAATAATGGCTTCGGTGAATTTGCCGAGTCATTGCCTTGAAGCTTGTTTTAAGCCGTAAAGTGACTTGTTGAGGCTAACCACAAGATTATCCTCCTATCTCCGAATACTAAGAGGAAGGGACATTTAAATTTCTCCATCTAAGTTGCCATGGAAAAAACATTGTTGACATCAA
The DNA here is from genome assembly GCF_042453785.1 of Malus domestica. Classification (NCBI taxonomy): domain Eukaryota; kingdom Viridiplantae; phylum Streptophyta; class Magnoliopsida; order Rosales; family Rosaceae; genus Malus; species Malus domestica. Next base: position 28,937,869 of record NC_091670.1, on the reverse strand, counting down.
GTTGTTGAAGAGACCACTTTTAACTGGCAGCAATAGCAAGAAGGCAACGAACGAAGATCATCTTAGTAGTGGGAGAAAAAGTGTCATAATAGTCAATGCCTTTGGTCTAATTAAAACCCTTGGTGACTAAACGAGCTTTATGTCGTTCGATGGAACCATCTACCCAATGTATAATTGGATCAGGATACCACATGTGGAAGTGAATATTGAAAAAACTATGTTTGATTGCTATATTTAATTATCACATAAAAAATACAAGAAATATTTTATGCAATTAAATACCAAATGGTCAATTGCAAATCCTTTAGCAAACACATTACTAATGAGTGTGGACTAGAAAAACTTGAAATTTGAGATCGAGTCTAATATTTGATACTATGTCCTTAAGACAAAGATTGCTTCTCACTAGTTCTTTAAATTTAAAGTTTGCATTGTCAAATGTGTCTTAAGATACAGTGACCTATCACTTTACAAAAGAAGCACTCCAATCCTCTAAATACGGCGAACCAGATAGTGTTTGAACTCTCTCAATACATACTTTAATTACTAAGTAAGAGAACGCACTCTATCTTTAACTATTGAACTAAAATTCCACGGTTAGAATTCATCCTTGAACAGCTGACTTAATATCCTTTATATAGGCATTGTCATGCCTTTGCATGAACCAATATGCCTTTTTATGAGAAGGCAGAATAGATGCGACCCTTTCATTCAAAGAGATTATAAGTACCCGATTTAATACCGTTTGGAAGAAAAATGATTCCCTCTAATTAATTTCCATTCACGTAATAAAATAATATTAATATTAATATTAAATTCTAAGTTCAATATTACTATTGATTTTCCAACTTGAACTCATTCCATACAAGTCTTTCTCTAAACAAAAGATCTTCAAAATTAGATGCTCAACATTAAACCCAGAGTCTACAAATCAAAGCCAAAAATAAATAAACAAAGCCCTTCTACAATACTGATAAGGTACCTAATCTCAAAGTACTAAAAACCAGCAAATTTAAATAAAAAAAACCAGCAAATTAAAATGGACTATGTATATGTCATGTTTGAATGGAGCTCCTAATCGAACAAATTGAAAAGTCCCTCGTCATCACTTTCTTCCTTGGCTTCTTCCTTCTTCTCCTCTGGTGGAGGAGCAGCAGCAGCTGGGGCGGCAGCTGCACCGACAGCTGGGGCAGCAGCGGCTACTGCAGCGCCGCCACCAACGCCAACATTGAGGATAAGATCGTCAATGTCTCTCTTCTCAGCAAGCTTGGCGAACAAGCCAGGCCAGTAAGACTCAACAGGGACATTGGCAGCTTTTGCCAATGTTACAATCTTCTCAGAAGTGACGGGGATGCCTTCGTCATGGAGGATTAGAATGGCGTAACTGCAAGCAAGCTCTGAAGCCGACATAGTTTTTTTTACCGAAATTAGGGGCAAGAGATATCTGAGATTGAGGGGTCTCTTCTAGGGTTGTCAAGCTAAATCTCTATTGAACAACAAAATGCATGTATTTATAGATGGAGATGAAAGCTTTGAAGTTTTAGGGATATTCCTAATCCTTGTTTCTTCCTTCTTTATCTGATAGTCTTTTTAATTGTTAAGCATTGTTAAGGGTTGCCGTTATTTATGTTGCTGAATAAGTACTGTTGTCCTTTTCTTATGGGACTTCGTTATTTGTTGCCTAGTCTGTAGGGATATCCCATTATCTGTGGAATCTGTTAGTCATGGAACAAGTTGTTCCAAGATACTTAAGCTGTTTCATTTCAACCAGTCAAATTTATCTTTTTCTTTTATAGAGGAGGATTTTTTAGACGAGATTAAATAGTTGTGTTCAAGGCATTGACTTTTCTCCGAAGCTCTGAATGGAGGGACCATTCCATCCAGAAACCCCATGTATGTCCCCTCTCTACCAAACTTTATTCATAATAAGAGAAGAAAAGATACTAAGTGGACTAAGCCAAAACCCACGCAACAAAATAAATCAGTGAAAACAATAAGTAGGACAAGAAGACAAATCTTGTCAATGAGCAGACGCCTCAAATAATAGACTCATAGACCACCAATAAGCACATATCGCATATACAAACGAAGCTAACAAATTAGTACCCCAGCTATCTTCTTTACAAATATGTGTGCGGATAAAACTCATCCAAAGAAGACGTCATAAGCAATTCTTTTAGAGAAAAACTAATTACAAAAGCTTCAAAACTTTGAGTTTTAACAAAAAACCATTATATAACTTTATTTTATAATAAGGACAAGAGAAAAACAAAAAACAAAAATATCTAACTAAATGCGCGTGCAAAGAGCACCCAACCAATCATTCAGTTGCATAACCCTTGAACATAATCCAAGCATATTTTATTCCTCTAAAATTAAAATTTCAAATTGAAGTGGGTCCTTTCGATTCAGAACCACATATGGAGCAATATGGTTGGGAAGGAGTCGGTCAGATGTGCTTTGGGATGGTTGGGGGTAGAGGTGGGGCAACATCGTTGGACTCATCGCCTATTTTTCTAGTAATGGTATTGAGCTATTAGCCATGCATGACTTTAATGGTGTGGACGTTGATCTCTATCATGCTTTTGTTTTTTTCTTTTTTTAATCTTTTTATTGCTCTCTGGTGAAAGAACTTGAAAATCTGGGACAAGCATCTACCGTTAGGTTTCATAAACAGTGTAATATCGTTAAGTTTCATAAACAGTTTTGTACCGTTAAGTTTCATAAACAGTGTAGTACCGTTAAGTTTCATAAACAATGTAGTAAGTTTCATAAACAGTGTAGTATCATTAAATTTCATAAATAGTATAGTAAGTTTCATTAACAGTTTGTGTGAGCAGCACGTGGGTCCGTGCATCAGTTTTTTTTTAATATTAAAATTATGTATTTTCATTAAAATTAAAGTTTTTTTGTCCTTTTTTTTAATTTAAGAGTTTTTAATTAAAATTTAAGTCTTTTTCATTCAATAAAATTTTAACATAATTTTTTATTAGAGAACTTTCATGGTTTTTTTAACCACTTATACGTAGCAGTGCAGGAGAGAGAGTTACTGTAGAGACAGAGGGAGTGAGGAAGGGGAAGAAGGTTCTCGGAAGGAGAAATGGTCAGGGAAGAAGACGAAGGGTTTGAGAGAGTTAGGGACTAAGGTCTGGGGTTTTATAGCGGGATGAGATGACGGACGAGTTTGACGGCGCCGTTTGGTTTGAGTGAGAATTTAAATTTTGAAAAGCGGGCCTGTAACATTGGGAGCCAGAAGTCTGCGACCTCTGCATTCATGATAGGGACATGAGTTTATGTAAGCGGTTGATATGGTTAGTTATGTGCAAGGAAGAAAATATCGGAAATATCGGTAGTCCGAAAACACGGAAATATCGATGGAAATATCGGGATAATATCGATATCGATAAAAATTACATGGAAACCACGGAAATTGTAAGAAAAACTTAGAAATTTTTATTGAAACTTTGCAGGATGTTTATTTAGTCAATTATCTATTAGTTTATCACAAAAAATTGGAAGGAAATGCATTGCATGATGGATTTAACTGATTTAAGTTGATTATATAGCGAGCTGGCAAACATTGTGAATGTAGAAAATATGTAGTAATTAATGAAAGAAGTTTAAACACACCATAATCATTTATATATAATGAATTAGTACAATATTTTACACGTTATACATTGCATGGTAAGATACATGAGTGACTTAGTACCACATAGAGTTCCTATGAGGTTCAAAATTTTCACTATCTTTATCATCTCTATTTGTAGAGTAAGTGTATTGTGAAGAGTAGTCAGCAACCATGGCAATGGTTTTCAAGAACCAAAACCCAAAAGTCAATAGGAAACCGAATACTTCGGTATTTTTCGGGATTACCAAACAAATGGGATTTGGAAACCAATCCCATATCGAAAATTTCGGTATTTTTCGGGATGGGATTCCCGAACTTCAGGATGGTTTTGGTTTGGGATTTTTCGGTTTGGGTTTGGGACTTTTTCGATTTGGTTTGGGATTTTCGGGAATTTTTTCCAGCCCTACCATGTAAGTGACCAAATAAAAAATAGAAAAATTAAAAACCACATGCCATTGACTAAGTAATTAATTGACACAATTTAAAATATAATACCACAAAAAATTTGGAATATGTGCAAATTTGTTTCTTGTAAAAAGAATTCAAAACAAACAATATATATAAATATAGTAGCATATTATCACAACAACATAAGTGATATGGTGGTTAAGGCATTAAGAGTCAAATGGGAGGGGGTTCAAATCCCTTTAGTCTCAAAATTGAGACTTTTCAGAAAATTTTAAGAATTTTTGGATGTCATATCGCGATATTATCGATAATATCGCGATATTTTGACGAAAACTCATTGGATACTTGTTAAAATATCGGTAACTCAAAAAAACGAGCCGATATTTTCGATATTTAAATCCTTGGTTATGTGGGAGTCATTTTGATTGACAGTTTCGATGATAGGGTATACGGAGGGATTGGTGTGGTTGCAGAGATGCGGTGTTAACGCTTGAGAAACGACTGCCGAGATTGTGATCTACGAGCTAAGGTGGATGAAAACTCATTGGATACTTGTTAAAATATCGGTAACTCAAAAAAACGAGCCGATATTTTCGATATTTAAATCCTTGGTTATGTGGGAGTCATTTTGATTGACAGTTTCGATGATAGGGTATACGGAGGGATTGGTGTGGTTGCAGAGATGCGGTGTTAACGCTTGAGAAACGACTGCCGAGATTGTGATCTACGAGCTAAGGTGGATGACGGTTACGCGCCAACGGTAGTGTGGGGTAAATGCAAGGAAGAAATATCGGTAATATCGGAAATATCGGTAGTTCGAAAACACGGAAATATCGATGGAAATATCGGGATAATATCGATATCGATAAAAATTACATGGAAACCACGGAAATTGTAAGAAAAACTTGGAAATTTTTATTGAAACTTTGCAGGATGTTTATTTAGTCAATTATCTATTAGTTTATCACAAAAAATTGGAAGGAAATGCATTGCTTGATAGATTTAACATTATCAAGTTGATTATATAGCGAGCTGACAAACATTGTGAGTAGAAAATCTGTAGTAATTAATGAAAGATGTCTAAACACACTATAATCATTTATATATAATGAATTAGTACAATATTTTACACTTTATACATTGCATTTTTTGTTCTTCTCTGACAGAATTTGGTCTTCACGTGGAGAAGAAGATAAAGTAAGCAGATTTTTTGGTTCTTCTCTGACAGAATATTTGGTTCTTCTGAGCAAAGTCACTTCCAATTCTTTCATACAAAACCGTGTGCCACACACACACCCTCAAAGTTTTTTTCTTTTTCTCTCGGATAACACACACACACAAAACCGTGTGCCACACACACACACACACACACAGGCACACACACACCCTCAATGTTTTTTTTTTCTCTCTCGGATAACACACACGCACACACAATCTCTCGATCCTTCTCCCTCATTCCACACACACACACGCACACACACCCTCCCTCTCCTTGTTTCTTCTCCAATTCTCCCCCCATCTCTTTTCTGCATATCTCCTTCCCAGAGGAGACAAACACACACACACACCCCACTTCCCCGTGTTTCCCCCTTCCCCAATCCCTCGAACCTTCTCCCTTATTCCTCCTTGTTTCTTCTCCCCCAATTTCTGCAACTCTCCTTCCCGGAGCACAGCCACACCACACCCACACGAAGCGAAGGATCCATCAAACCCGAGCGGGTTTTGGGATCCGGAGAGAAGCGGAGGCAGCGGACACCGGACGATGGACCGGAACTCATCGTAGTCGTCGGTGAGGAGGACGACGTTGTCCCAGCCATCTTGGATTCGTGAGGAAGATGACGTTCCCAGGCTCCTACTTCTCTTCTTCTCGGCATGTAATTTCATTTTTGTACAGAATTCGAATTTTCTGCATGTAATTTCATTTTTGTACTGAATTCGAATTTAGGGATTTAGGAATTAGGGATTCAGTTAATTTGCTTTGAATTCGAATTTGGGGATTTAGGGATTTGGTTAATTTGCTTTGAATTCGAATTTGGGGATTTAGGGATTCGGTTTTGCTCCGGCGTTCTTCTCCGATTAGCACAGTGCCAAAATATCCCGATAGTTTCGAAAATATCGCGATATTTTGACGAAAACCATTTGGATAGTTAAAAAAATATCGGACCCCAAAAAAAACGATAATATCGGCGAAATATCACCGATATTATCGATTTTTTCTTCCTAATAAATGGGATGTTGGAATTGGTTTGGATGAGAGCACATATAGGGGTGGGCATAAAAACCATCAAACTGCAAAACCGCATCGAACCGTATGAAAAAAAACCGAAAAGAACCGTGTTGACCAGAAAAGTCAACTTTGAGTCAAAAACCGAACCGGACCGTTCAAACTGGTTTCGGTTCCCGTTTCGAATGAACAGGAACCGGCCGGAACCAAACCGAACCGTTTTATTAATAATAAATAAATAAATTATATATATACACACACATGTCATGGTATAATAGGTTGAAAAATTAGTTTCACCAAGTTGCAAAGCAATGGATCTCATTCCAATTAGGGCTCACTCACACACATGTCACCGAACCGTTTTATTCTTTTGTTTTATTGTTAGAATATGCTGTAAGTTTTGTATTCAGGTTTTATACGGCTTTGCTTATGTGGATTTCAAATTCATTGGATCAGTTTGTGGATCAATTTCAATAAGTATGTGAATGACAAAGGCATTTGCATTAAAAAAGATATGTATTGTATGTAACTTTATATAAACAGTTTTAGAAGATGTATTTGAATGCATGATAATTTGGTGTTCAAATAATTTAATATTCAAAACCGTAAACCGGCAAAAACCAAATCGGAACCGGTGTCAACCGAACCGTACGGTTCTAGTAATAAATTTAAGCGAAATTGCACCGAACCAAACCGTTGATATTTTAAGGTTTCGGTTCTGGTTTAGGGGTGGAACTGCACCAAGCCGCACCATGTCCATCCTTAGGCACACAGAGAAAGTCTTGCAAAGGGACTAGGATTATCTCCCCTCCTCTTTCCATCCCCTTCCATCCTCTCCTCTAACATTCTCTATTTTGTCTTTTTCTTTCTATAAAAAAATAAATATAAGATGTTGACGTGGCTTAACCATGACCGTTCAAATAGAAGGGGAGGGAAGGGGAGAGAAAAAAAGAGGGGAGATAATCCTACTCCTTTGCAGAGTCACACATGAGTCTTGCACCGGGACACGTGACTGGAATAAACCATGCGAGGGTCATGTGTGTGTCACTTTAAACAATTTTTATTTTCTCTTCTATTTTAGAAGAATCGTTAAAAGCGAAAACGTAATGCTAAGGAGATTAAATTTATAAACTAAATAATGTGTTACTAATATGAATGAGCATGTTTATCAACATTTAAGTAATAAACCAATCAACAACTTTCATGTCCTTTAATTTCTAAAATTTAGTCTACAAATTTAGTCTCTCTAGCATTATCCAAAACAAAATTTAGTATGTGTTTATGTTTTAACTTTGGTGAGAGTGTTATTTAAGTAATTGTCTTTCTCTTTTTTCTAAAAACTTTGGATACATCACAAAGCATGTGTTTAATTTTAGGGGTGTGCTATCCACACACCCCTTTTTACTTCTCCCACACCCTAGTTAATTTATGTTATTTGATCTTCTTCAATTCATCCAATCCGACAGTCGAAAATTAAAAATGTGTGAGAGAAGTTAAAAGGGGGTGTGTGGAATCACACCCCTATTTTTATAAGATCAGGTCTTAGTTCTTAGATTGCAATTATATTATACAGTTGTCTGGTCATACATACAAGACACATTATTTTTTCGTATTCAGGTTTCATCTTCCTTCTTTTATGATCTCACTCTTGTTGTCCACTATACTTATACGGTCATCTGAGCACAAGAAATTGTGTTCTCTTCCTTATAAGGTGTTATCATTTGTAATATTAGTACTAAAACATATCTTTGATGGTAACCGCTTATAAACTAACTCTAAGATAGTCTAATTGTATGACTCAATTTAATTTCGTAATACGTTTTAAGTTTGAATGTCACTTTTTGTTAATAAGAAACAACATTTAAAAAATTAGAACAAATCATCGATAACTATATGAATGGTGATTTGGACTCTCACATCATCTATTGAATAGAACATCAATTACATAAAGTGTGGTCTATGTTTGTTTATCAACAACAACAACAACAACAACAAAGCCTTTTCCCACTAAGTGGGGTCGGCTATATGAATCCTAGAACGCCATTGCGCTCGATTTTGTGTCATGTCCTCCGTTAGATCCAAGTACTCTTAAGTCTTTTCTTAGAGTCTCTTCCAAAGTTTTCCTAGGTCTTCCTCTACCCCTTCGGCCCTGAATCTCTGTCCCGTAGTCACATCTTCGAACCGGAGCGTCAGACGGCCTTCTTTGCACATGTCCAAATCACCGGAGCCGATTTTCTCTCATCTTTCCTACAATTTCGGCTACTCCTACTTTACCTCGGATATCCTCATTCTCAATCTTATCCTTTCTCATGTGCCCACACATCCCACGAAGCATCCTCATCTCCGCTACACCCATTTTGTGTACGTGTTGATGCTTCACCACCCAACATTCTGTGCCATACAACATCGCTGGCCTTATTGCCGTCCTATAAAATTTTCCCTTGAGCTTCAGTGGCCTACGACGGTCACACAACACGCCGGATGCACTCTTTCCATCCAGCTCGTATTCTATGGTTGAGATCTCCATCTAATTCTCCGTTCTCTTGCAAGATAGATCCTAGGTAGCGCAAACGGTCGCTTTTTGTGATCTTCGCTAGATTGCTCCGGTCATTAGTGTGGATAAGTATATAAATGGATAGAGATAGGAAAGCAAACACAAGATGTACGTGGTTCACCCAGATTGGCTACGTCCACGGAATAGAAGAGTTCTCATTAATTGTGAAGGGTTTACACAAGTACATAGGTTCAAGCTCTCCTTTAGTGAGTACAAGTGAATGATTTAGTACAAATGACATTAGGAAATATTGTGGGAGAATGATCTCGTAATCACAAAACTTCTAAGTATCGGAGTGTGGTGTCGTCTTGACTTGCCTTATCTGTCTCATAGGTAGATGTGGCATCTTCTCTGGAAGTACTCTTCCTCCATCCAGGGGTGGTATCTTTAACTGGTGGAGATGCACAAGGTAATGTATCAATTTCACTTGAAGCTTACTTGTAGTTTCAGGCTTGGTCAAGCGCGATACAAACCATGTAGTAGGAGTCCCCCAAGTCGCCGAGCTAGGGGGTCTGCTGAAAGAGGTGACAGACAAGGTAAGCAATCAGAGCTCCGACTGATTGTTCACCTTCTCCCCATCTTGCAGCAGCATGAAGGATAAAGAGAAGAAAAATGAGAAGAGATGATATGAGATACTTTTGCTTTTGAAGAAGTAACGTTCCACAGGCTTATTCTTGAACTGAGCTGGAGGGTTTTTTGGTTTCCTCCAGAGTATAAGGCCGACTGAAGAATTTGAGGGTCAAAACAAGTCCATCAAATCTAGAGTACGTTCCACCCTGCTGATATGGGATACTTTTGCTTTTGACAGAGTAATGGATGTATCGGCACGTGTGCTGTTACGCTTGTCTCCACATGCTTCCTTGTATCCTTCGCACTTGCCCTATCTGTTCCTCAAGCAGATGCGGAATCTTCCCTGGAAACATAAGATGTTGAAGATGAGTACTCGAGAGCAATGCCAGGTAAGTAATCAGGTAAGGGGTTCCAGGCAGTCAGTTCCTGGCTGGAAGCTTGATTCCAAGTGCTGACTGATTGCTCTCTTTCTCCTTGTCTTGCAGGTAAAAACAAGGCCAAAAGAAAAGACAGGGAAAAAGCATGATATGGGATACTCTTGCTTTTAACCCTGATGATATGAGATATTCTTGCTCTAGTATAGCTTGTTTGCAGAGGTATTATCGGGGGGAAAGAAAGCTGAATATTTCGAAAGGCTTCGTTGGGAGTGCCCTCTCAGATATGATGAAGGGTTGAGCATTTTTGCAAGTCTGCCTGTCCGTTGGGGATGGAGGTCGACATATATAGGAGTCTCCCTAATTACAAGTAGTAATGCTATTCCTTTACCCTGCTTGGTCATAGCACAGTAGTGGGAGCTGCCAGTTTCACATGTTTTAACTCTGTCAGAGCACTTTGAAAAAGTGGTCTGTGGTATATGGCTCTCGAGATTCGGAGAACGATGCCTCTTCGATTTTTGAGAAAGCAATCATGCTGGGGGTCTGACTCTCGAGATTCGGAGAGCAGTGTCTCTTCGATTTTTGAGGAAGTAATCATGTTGGGAGTGGCTCTCGAGATTCGGAGGGCGGTGCCTCTTCGATTTTGGAGCAAGCAATCTTGTTGGGAGTTGTCTCGAATGTGAGTAAAGGTTGGGCATGTTTGCTAGTCTACCTTGCCACGAAGCACAAAGGTTGACACACAGGGACTTTCCAATTATCCAGCAATGGTACTGTTCCTTTACCCTCTCTTCGATTTTGAGAAAGTAGTCATGTTGGGAGTCTGGCTCTTTAGATTCAGAGGACGGTGCCTCTTCGATTTTGGAGCAAGCAATCTTGTTGGGAGTGTTTTCTCGAATGTGAGTAAAGGTTGGGCATGTTTGCTAGTCTACCTTGCCACGAAGCACAGAGGTTGACACACAGGGACTTTCCAATTATCCAGCAGTGGTACTGTTCCTTTACCCTTGTGGGTAATAATATGGTAACTAGACCTTCAAAATTTATGTGTCTAAACTTTGTTAGTGCTGTTTCTTTGCTATTCTTTTACCTTTCTTGGTCAGAGCGATGTAGTGGGAGCTGCAAGCTTCACGTGCTCAACTTTGGCAGAGAACTTTGGCAAAGTTATCTGTGGTACCCATGAGTTATTGTTGCGTGTGGGAAGTGAGTGATTGAACAGTAAGATTCATGTGCTTTCTACTTCACCAGAAGTCTTCGACAGAATGCCCATAATTTCTGCAAAGCTGAGTGTGTGTGTGACAGGTGCTGACAAGGCTAGAAAAGTAGGTGCCTCTTTGATTTCTGAGATCGGCCCTCGTGGTCTATGAGCAGCCCAGCTTTTGAGAAAGCGAGCGCCTCTTCGATTGATTCGGAGAACGATGCCTCATCGATTTTTGAGAAAGCAATCATGCTGGGGGTCTGGCTCTCGAGATTCGGGGAGCAGTGTCTCTTCGATTTTTGAGAAAGTAATCATGTTGGGAGTCTGGCTCTCGAGATTCGGAGAGCGGTGCCTCTTTGATTTTGGAGCAAGCAATCTTGTTGGGAGTGTTTTCTCGAATGTGAGTAAAGGTTGGGCATGTTTGCTAGTCTACCTTGCCACGAAGCACAGAGGTTGACACACAGGGACTTTCCAATTATCCAGCAATGGTACTGTTCCTTTACCCTCTCTTCGATTTTTAAGAAAATAGTCATGTTGGGAGTCTGGCTCTTTAGATTCGGAGGACGGTGCATCTTCGATTTTGGAGCAAGCAATCTTATTGGGAGTGTTTTCTCGAATGTGAGTAAAGGTTGGGCATGTTTGCTAGTCTACCTTGCCACGAAGCACAGAGGTTGACACACAGGGACTTTCCAATTATCCAGCAGTGGTACTGTTCCTTTACCCTTGTGGGTAATAATATGGTAGCTAGACCTTCAAAATTTATGGGTCTAAACTTTGTTAGTGCTGTTTCTTTGCTATTCTTTTACCCTTCTTGGTCAGAGCGATGTAGTGGGAGCTGCAAGCTTCACGTGCTCAACTTTGGCAGAGAACTTTGGCAAAGTTATCTGTGGTACCCATGAGCTATTGTTGCGTGTGGGAAATGGGTGATTGAACAGTAAGATTCATGTGTTTTCTACTTCCCCAGAAGTCTTTGACAGAATGCCCATAATTTCCGCAAAGCTGAGTGTGCGTGTGACAGGTGCTGACAAGGTTGGAAAAGTAGGTGCCTCTTCGATTTCTGAGATCGGCCCTCGTGGTCTCTGGGGAGCCCAGCTTTTGAGAAAGCGAGCGCCTCTTCGATTTCTGAGATCGGCCTTCGTGGTCTTTGAGCAGCCCAACTTTTGAGAAAGCAAACACCTCTTCGATTTCTGAGATCAACCCTCGTGATCTCTAAGTAGCCCAACTTTTGAGAAAGCAAACGCCTCTTCGATTTCTGAGCAGGCGCCTCTTCGATTTCTGAAGCTCCGTCGAGTGCAGATTTTTATAGGGGCTGGCATTAAGTTCCAAAGCACACTTGAATCTCCACCAGTAGAAGCTTCATTCTTGCACTTCTAAGATCTTGATTTGTCCGACCTCTTCTCTCTTCAACACCTTTGAAAATGTCTGGCCCCTCCGACCGTCGTTTTGACTTGAACCTTGTTGAAGAGGCAGCCCCGCCTTCTCCAGACAACATATGGCGCCCATCCTTCGTCTCCCCTACTGGTCCTCTTACCGTTGGGGATTCCGTGATGAAGAATGATATGACCGCTGCGGTGGTGGCCAGGAACCTTCTCACTCCCAAAGATAACAGACTACTTTCCAAACGGTCTGATGAGTTAGCTGTTAAGGATTCGCTGGCTCTCAGTGTTCAGTGTGCAGGTTCTGTGTCTAATATGGCCCAACGCCTATTTGCTCGAACCCGCCAAGTTGAATCATTGGCGGCTGAAGTGATGAGTCTCAAACAGGAGATTAGAGGGCTCAAGCATGAGAATAAACAGTTGCACCGGCTCGCACATGACTATGCTACAAACATGAAGAGGAAGCTTGACCAGATGAAGGAAACTGATGGTCAGGTTTTACTTGATCATCAGAGATTTGTGGGTTTGTTCCAAAGGCATTTATTGCCTTCGTCTTCTGGGGCTATACCGCGTAATGAAGCTCCAAATGATCAACCTCTGATGCCTCCTCCTTCTAGGGTTCTGTCCAGTACTGAGGCTCCAAATGATCCCCCTCCGGTGCCTTCTCTTTCTGGGGCTCTACCGACTGCTGAGACTTCTCCTAAGCAACCTTTGTGAAGGCTCCCTCTTGTGTGTTTATTTTGACTCATGTATATGTACATATTTGTAGCTTATCGGGAATATCAATAAATAAGCTTTCCTTCATTTCAACGTATTGTGTTAAATACACCAAAGCCTTCTTCGCTAAGTTCTTTGAATTTTCTTTTGTTGAAGCTTGTATGTTGAAGCTTTCTGAGTGGAGCATGTAGGTTGGGGTAGTGTTCCCTTAATTTCCCGAGTGAGGAAAACTTCTCGGTTGGAGACCTGGAAAATCCAAGTCACTGAGTGGGATCGGCTATATGAATCTTAGAACGCCATTGTGCTCGATCCTGTGTCATGTCCTTCGTTAGATCCAAGTACTCAATGTCTTTTCTTAGAGTCTCTTCCAAAGTTTTCCTAGGTCTTCCTCTACCCCTTCGGCCCTGAACCTCTGTCCCATAGTCGCATCTTCTAATCGGAGCGTCAGTAGGCCTTCTTTGCACATGTCCAAACCACCGTAACCGATTTTCTCTCATCTTTCCTTCAATTTCGGCTACTCCTACTTTACCCCGGATATCCTCATTCCTAATCTTATCCTTTCTCGTGTGCCCACACATCCAACGAAGCATCCTCATCTCCGCTACACCCATTTTGTGTACGTGTTGATGTTTCACCGCCCAACATTCTGTGCCATACAGCATCGCCGGCCTTATTGCCGTCCTATAAAATTTTCCCTTGAGCTTCAGTGGCATACGGCGGTCACACAACACGCCGGATGCACTCTTCCACTTCATCCATCCAGCTTGTATTCTATGGTTGAGATCTCCATCTAATTCTCCGTTCTTTTGCAAGATAGATCCTAGGTAACGAAAACGGTCGCTCTTTGGTATTTCTTGATCTCCGATCCTCACCCCTAACTCGTTTTGGCCTCCATTTGCACTGAACTTGCACTCCATATATTCTGTCTTTGATCGGCTTAGGCGAAGACCTTTAGATTCCAACACTTCTCTCCAAAGGTTAAGCTTTGCATTTACCCCTTCCTGAGTTTCATCTATCAACACTATATCGTCTGCGAAAAGCATACACCAAGGAATATCATCTTGAATATGTCCTGTTAACTCATCCATTACCAACGCAAAAAGGTAAGGACTTAAGGATGAGCCTTGATGTAATCCTACAGTTATGGGAAAGCTTTCGGTTTGTCCTTCATGAGTTCTTACGGCAGTCTTTGCTCCTTCATACATATCCTTTATAGCTTGGATATATGCTACTCGTACTCCTTTCTTCTCTAAAATCCTCCAAAGAATGTCTCTTGGGACCCTATCATACGCTTTTTCCAAATCTATAAAGACCATGTGTAAATCCTTTTTCCCATCTCTATATCTTTCCATCAATCTTCGTAAGAGATAGATTGCCTCCATGGTTGAGCGCCCTGGCATGAACCCGAATTGGTTGTCCGAAACCCGTGTCTCTTGCCTCAATCTATGCTCAATGACTCTCTCCCAGAGCTTCATTGTATGACTCATTAGCTTAATACCCCTATAGTTCATGCAATTTTGTACGTCACCCTTATTCTTGTAGATAGGCACCAAAGTGCTCGTTCGCCACTCATTTGGCATCTTCTTCGTTTTCAAAATCCTATTGAAAAGGTCAGTGAGCCATGTTATACCTGTCTCTCCCAAAAGTTTCCACACTTCGATTGGTATATCGTCTGGGCCTATTGCTTTTTTATGTTTCATCTTCTTCAAAGCTACAACCACTTCTTCCTTCCGGATTCGACGATAAAAAGAGTAATTTCTACACTCTTCTGAGTTACTCAACTCCCCTAAAGAATCACTCATTTCATGTCCTTCATTGAAAAGATTATGAAAATAACCTCTCCATCTGTCTTTAACCGCGTTCTCTGTAGCAAGAACCTTTCCATCCTCATCCTTGATGCACCTCACTTGGTTTAGGTCCCTTGTCTTCTTTTCCCTTGCTCTAGATAGTTTATAGATATCCAACTCTCCTTCTTTGGTATCTAGTCGTTTATATGTTTGTTTATCAACACTTCAACAATTTTGGGAAATTAAATGGTTTAGATGTCACATATCATGACTTCTTCCGTATTATATTTTTGGGCCACAAGTGAAGTGAGATACTTAGTTAGAGACTAAAATAATGATGGCCTATACCAACTGCACCCTTCACTCAATCTTAGATTAGTGAAAAGTGGCCCAAAAGAGAAAGAAACAATGTCTTCGCCATCATCGTAATCATAGATAGATTGAGTGTACCCATCGCTCAACCCTTCGTGCCAAAGCTAAGAAACTCCATTTCTAATTTTATAGGTAAACTACTAATAAGATATGGCAAACCCATCAACAAGGAACACCACTAACCAACTTACTTGTCTCATGTTTCATCTGCGTGTATTGTCCCTAGAGACTTCGAGTGTGTAGGGATCTCTTATTCCTAAGGTACAAGTAATAATTCCCTATCACTTGTGGTCACTCGGCGAGGCAGGCATGGCTAGGAAAGTTGTGGAATCTAGCTACACGGTATCTCAGTTACTCCATGCATATCAGTTTATCTCACTTATCTAGTGCGAAATGAGGATCCATATATATATAAACTGCAGTTTTTAAATGTTTTGCTTTGTTGTGTGTTGCACTTATGCTGTGATTATACTGGTTACGAGAAGCGGCAACAATCGCATTAGAACATAAATAGAGTACTGGAGGTTTCACTTAGTATTCGAAACACAATCCCTGCCCCTTTGTCCTCACCACCACATGTCTTTCCTTCTCTGCTCTCTCTTTTCATGTTGTTTTTATAATATTCCTAGGGGTCATAAACCAACACATATGCAAGCACCTAGAAATAGATTCTCATCAGGTTCATAAAACTAGACATATGCACACGCACAGATAGTTTACAAGGGTGAACACATATGCATAGCTGCATACATTTTAGTTTCTAGTTACGTGAATTCGACGCAATAGGCGGACTGACAGTTTTATGAATAAACATTTTCGTTTCTAATGCATGGTAGTATACCGTTGCGCCATTTGGGTGGAACGCACAATGCAGTGAGACAGTGGTGGAGCCAACATGGGGTCATTGGCTGCTTATGACCACAATAGGTTCATAACCCTAATGTATATTTATATATAACACATATACACAACTGCGACAAGTTAGAATAAGTATTTAGTCTCAAACTTAGATTACAACATTCATTTAAGTGTTAGTTCGTCGTGATTGAATAATCATATACATATACGCGTACCTGAGGAAGCCATGAAGTATGAGATGAATGCACCGAAGAGAAAACTACCAGAAGGTGAACGTATCTCTGGTGAGCAGGGATGTTCTTATTTATAGAGTATATCCCTAACCAAATCCCAGCTATCATGGGATCAGTTAGAACCCATTAATCTGCACGTTCAAATGAGGTTGACTAACCTCATCTATATCACGTTCCCCTTAATCCTATTATATAGGAATTCAGTTTATTCATATGGTCATGACTCCTAATTGGTTTAAACCACATTTCGGTATCCTTGTGATGATACGTGTAAGTTCAAAACCTAACATGCTCCCACTTTGAACTTTCACTTATCATGTCTTATCCAACGCGTTAAACCAATCCCTTAAGTGATCACATGAGTCAATTCAACCATATAATTTCCCATACCTGCCATGAATAATATCAAAGAGTTGAACCCCAGAAAATTTGTACATACAATGAACTTGTACCAACACTTTGAGATCACATCTCCCAAAACTATTCATGCATGATCCTAATGGAGCCAAAACATATAAAATGTTTATCCTTTACGCTCCCACCGATCAAACCAAACATCATTGTCAAGCCCTTATTTGGCTCCAATGAAAAGCTTTAATAGTCCAGCTCGTTCTGCTCTCAGTTTCATTATTTCAATGCATTGCATATATATATATATATATTTGTATACACATACAATACCTTAAACAATCAATTCTCATCAATTGCCATGATGACAAATATACGAATACATTAGTCCATGCTTGTTCAAAACACAAGGAAAATTGTGATGAAAGGAACAACATTTACCCCCACATAGCAGCGGAGTCAAATGAGTCAATGACTCCCATATTCATGATATGATCCTTGAACACCCCATAGCCAAGGGCTTTGTGAGAAGATCTGCAATCACTGATGCAATGTCGGTGTGGCTCAATAGACACCTCTTGCCTTCACCTTTTTTTTTATAGACAAATATTCACGTCCATCATTCATACATGTTTATGTTATGCCTTTGGGCAAGAAACGTAAACAAGCATCATTTTAGAAATAGATTATGTAACCTTATTGTAAAATAGTCATGTAAAAGATTAAGAAAACAACCAAGATTTATCTTTAGACAAGAAAATAGTCAACTTAATTTTCTCAAAAAATTTTATGCCTGAACAAATCTCAAACTATTCATACATTCCTCTATTGACATGTTATGAATTTTAAAAACACAATTTACATAATCCATTACCTAAAGTCTTTTCACTTTTGTACCAAATCTAAGACTTTATTGTTATGCTTCCAACCATCTGAAGAATCCAAGAAACATTAGGCAAAGGAACAGTCCACTTAACATTTTACAAAGTACAATAAACTGAACAACAATTTGAAGCACACAAAGTTCTTTTCTTTTGAAAAGAATAAATACACGGTATAAATTGATGATCATATATATGTTTATATATAGTTTCTTTGAACAAAATTTCCTTATAATTAATTTCCCTTTATTGAAAAATTATATCAACATTTGTTCAAGAATAACTCATTATGGTTGTTGCTCCTGCAAAATGTTAGTTTCAATAACTTTCGAGATGAGTAATTTTTATCATCTTGCCATTCAACTGGCGCCTGAGAAACTTTATGCACATGAATTGTTAAAATCGAAGACTAGAAACCCAAGGTCAATTTATAAGGTGATTTGAATGACTTCAGATCAATATTCTTTACGAATCTCAAGCAGGCTAATTGCATCATAAATCAAGATACAACATGAATGAAGTCTTTATTCATATACTACATATACCATTTGTAACACGTTCAAGGTTGAGCATGCGATTGATATCATGGTGAATTAAAAGAATAGCTCTTTTTAGAGAAAATTAAGGTTCATTACAGCTTTATGCATATTGGTTGCAACATGTATATCAATTAGACATCAATAGCCATATAATGAATTCATAGTAACATTTTTACCTTGCCAAAAACTTCAAAATATGATTCAACCATATTCAATCCTTTATCAAACTCCAATGAGTTTGCCTAAATACTTCCAACAAAGCTTCAATTCTGCCATGTGCATATAAACTAGTTATTCAATGAAGGATCATGACATGCAATTTTATGTAACACCTTTGGGTAAGAGACATAAAATATTAGTTGTGCAATCAAATTAGGTCTTTCTCTAGTATCCATGCATAAACTTTAACATGATAAGTAGGAGAACCTTCCAGTAGGTTTCGAGGTATGTGTAGTTTCTATTTGGCCAAATAATTTACTTTACATTAGAATGTGGCACTACAGATTGAAGCCAAGGCATGACAACATACTAATACATCCAAAAGAACAAAGAACCACTTTGCAATATGGTATGGACATCGAACTCAAACCAGCTTCTATAATGAGAAACGAACACTCCAAACTAAGCACAGTGCAAAGCAAAGATACAGAAACAAAGAGATTGAGAAACCTACAATTGACAGCAATGGCGAAAATATAGGGGTACAAATACCATCCCAGCCTTTGGGGACCAAATTGAAGTATGCGAAGTAAGGCATTCCTTTGAGCCTGATGGATCGAACGTCCGGGAACCACTTGATTATCATCCTAGGGATGACATCGTAGAAATTCCTGCTGAAAATCACATCATGCACCACCGTTCGATCTCGTACCACGACTTGCACATCATCGAAAACGAGTTCCGGTCCTGGTCCGTCAGTATGAACGAGAACACGTGCTACAACATCTCATTGGGAAATTAGTTCTGTCATGTTTAGCATTTTCCACAACTCAAATTGGTCGAACAACATTAAACCGAAGCCGCTCTTCTAACTTCTCTTATGTCACCATTCAGTGATGTCAGAGGAAACCCAATAATCACTATGCTCTAATTCATTAATTGAACCGTTCACATATTGTCTTTTTTATAAGAACTTATATGCATGTTATGATTGATGAATTACAATTTTATGCTATTATCATACTCGGATAATATATTATCATAAACCTTCTTTGATGTAGTTTATGCAATCAATTGTCCCAATAAATAATCACACGGTCTTTTCGAGATCCTTCATTTGTTCTGAAATCACTGATGAACACGGTGATGCATGGATATAAATTGAAATAATGATAAAACACAAATCCAAGTGAGACTAACTAGGCTCTTATACCAAATGTTAGAATAAGTATTTAGTATCAAACTTAAATTACAACATTCATTAAAGTGTTAGTTCATCGTGATTGAATAATCATATACATATACACGTACCTGAGGAAGCCATGAAGTATGAGATGAATGCGCCGAAGAGAAAACTACCAGAAGGTCTTCTACTCTTTTTTTTTTTGTCAAAACCTGAAGGTCTTCTACTCACTCAGACCTTATGTTCAATACTAGTGATAGTCTAGTTATTAAGTGAATGTATCTCTGGTGAGCAGGAACATTCTTATTTATAAAGCATATCCGTAACCAAATCCCAGCTATAATGGGATCGGTTAGAACCCATTAATCTGCACGTTCAAATGAGGTTGACTAACCTCATCTATATCACGTTCCCCTTAATCCTATTATATAGGAATTTAGTTTATTCATATGGTCATGACTCCTAATTGGTTTAAACCACGTTTTGGTATCCTTATGATGATATGTGTAAGTTCAAAACAACTACAAAAATGAGTCAAAAACACTAAATTACGACTAACTACTTCTTTTGTGCAACCTTATGTATACTTATTTGTACCTTTTTTTTTTTTTTTGTCTTCCATAAAATGCCTCACTTGACAAAAATCAACACAACAAAGCATAACTAGCTAGGTACCCACTTAAAGCTCGATGAAAAGATCCAATGAAATTTCTTTAGCCGAAATTATGACATCATTGTTATAAAATTATGGCTCTGCCACTGCAATGAGGAGTGCATTGCATTTCTTTTCCTGGGACTCAGTTGCTTTCAGTTATGAGTTACTGCAAGCGTTATCTTGTTTAATTTCCCTTCGCATATAATTGTTTAATTTCCTAGGACAGTAAGCTCTTTACTCTTCTAGATCAACTTATATATATTGATAAATTTACAAACAAGTCTCCACCAAAGAGGAACCTTACAATTGATGCTATTTCCTGAACTCATTTTTCCCCTTTCTTATTCATCCATTGAACCTCCCCTCCCACTACAAAACAAAGTGTCATTAGCGAAGGTCAAATACCGTTGGAAAAGGAATTTTGCCGTCGCAAATACTTATTTCCAACAGCAAATACTTATTGTCCCATTGGAAATACTTTTGTTCCGACCAGCCATCGGAATTAATGCATTTTCGACACACATGACTCATTGTTAATAGTTATATTTATGTTGGAAATGAATGTTCAAAATGGCAAACTTATTTTATTTTCGACATGGAATTTTGGTCACAAATACTTATAGAGTTGTCGAAATTACTTTTCAAGTGACAACAAATGTTTTTTGAGATCACCTTTTTCCAACAAAAAAATTGTTTCAGAAAATCTTTTTCCAACAAAATCATCTTTTTTTACGAGAGTGCATAATCATCGCAATTACAATTACCGACCATACAAGGTTGTCGAAAATACATAACGGCTTGACAGAAATAGGCACAAAAGCATATTTGCTATGATCAAGCGTCGTCGAAAATATGTACTTCCAACGATGAAGTTTTGTTAGTAATACATATTTGCAATGACAAGCTTCGTCGGGAATATATATATTTTCGACAATGAAGCCTCGTCGAATATATATATTTGAAATGGTGAAGTTTCATCGGTAATATATATTTCTGACGATGAAGCTTCATTGGAAATAAATATTATTGACCATATTTAGTCGTCACAAATTTTTTCATAACCAATATTTGGTTGAAAATGGGTTTTTCCTATATGAGCGTCTTTGTTATAAATGTGCACATTAACGAGAGGAATTTACAGTCGAATAAAACTTAACAAGTTCAGATATTTGGTAATATCAAAATGAAAGTATGATGCACTACTAATCTTCATGTTGAGCATCTGACCAACTTTCAACATTCTCCTGTCAAACAAACAATAAAGAGAGTAAGTAAAGAAATAATATATTATTCAACAGTAAGACAAACAATAAAAATGAAATAAAACAATTTACCATAGAAGCAGATGGTCTTGAGCGCGCATAATTATTTGAGTTGTTTGGCATCAATCTTTCAACTAATTCTTGCAAAGAATTCAACTTATCTGTTAAAGTGTGAACTTGGTCCTTCAATTGCTCATGGCTTTCTTCACGTTCTAAGCACATATATTTATTACAACTTTGGCTATTTGAGGGATATGCATCTTTAGTACTAAAGCCAGCACCTACACTAAGAAGACGACCATGACTTGGGCCACAAATCACCTCCTTGTATATAACCCAATCATTTACTTCATTTTGGTCTTCCATAGCAGTATTCTTTTTGTTGTCCATTTTTTCCTATGTAAGCATAGGTAATACACACAATATCATGTAAAAAAAAGATTGAAATTATGATAACATACATAAAGTTCTTTAGCCTTTTCACTTGCCCAAGTTTCTTCACCTTCACTCTTACGCTTACTCACATGAAATTTTTTGAAACAATCAATTGAGCTAGGTTCAATTCCACTACAATCAAGCTATTAAGATAAAAAAAAAAGTTCGTTAAATAAATTTTAAATATGCAAGAATGACAGTATGGAAACAAAGCATAAACATAGTATTTTTACCTCATCTTTTATGTACTTTGCCATTGGAACTGAACCTGTGGTGTGCACAATTGTGGATTGCTCCCTATTGCACGCGTTTTGCACACTTTGTTTCTGCATGAAAAAGAAAGCAAAATTAAAACCCAATCGTCTCACAGTAAGCAGATACATGTACGGAAAATAATATATTAACCATCATAAGATGATATTTCTTATATTAAACTTTTACCTTCCATTCAGGTTTCTCCCACCTTTCAACCATTTTACATCAAACATCTTTAGATACATTTGATGGGCAATTAATGTATCTCTCCCTAGTAGTCTTGTACTTGTGAAAAACTGAATTCCTCAATGTGCCCATCCAATCGACATATCTTGTTTTAATATGCAGTTCAAAAGCAGCCCTCATCTCTTCTTCAAAACACGTGTATGTGTATCCAGTTCCCTTAAAACGATCATACAATTCATCCATTTTCTCTTTTGGATAATCTTTAAATGTAATCCAAAGCCCTTTAATAACTTGATTAAAGAGCACCCCTATAGTTCTCGTAGCATTTGTGGTTACAATCCTATGAAATTAAAATTAGATTAAAACACTCACATATCTAAATAGTTAACTATTTGACAATCATGCTTTTAGTGACTTGTGCTTATTACCTGCTATCATGTATTACAATCGGAGTGTCATTCCCATCTTTACCCTTAGCCTTCCCTCTACCTTTCTTTTTGGTAAGACTAATCAATAAAAATAATAATGTGCATGTATGTTTAATAAATAACTAATTACAAAAAAGCACATTTTCAAACCGATATAAATAAGGTACCTTGGACACTTGAAGGTTGATTCTCAATAGATATTTGTTGTGTCTCATGTATTTCGCTACCATGTGATGCTTGGGTATCACCAAGTTGGTCTGAAGAGGGTGTAGGTGAATGAGTAGTAGTGTGCGGTGCTCTATTTTGATTCATTCCTCTTGTGGCCGCGGCTACAATTTTACAAAGAAAACACAAAGCTAAATAAATAAGACATAATTATGAGAGAATTAGTTTCTTTTAGCATAGGACAAAGTTTATAAAACAGCCAACAACCTTTGAATCATGAAATTCAGCAAACAAAATATCACTCTCTTCTATCTTCAAGTATACTTTGAAGTTAGACTATACATTCCAATTTAATTATTTGCACCAAACGGCCAGCCTAAGCTTTTCCCTCCCCCAACATCTTGTAATTTATGATTTATCAGCGGATTATCTTGAATTGTACTTGATTTTATAATTTTTTTTTAATAAACAAAAAGGAAATATCAAGTATCAACTAGTTCATGTGGCTATGTACGTTCCAAACAAGACCTAATAAATTAACTTTAAAATAATATTCTAAGGGACAAATAATAAATTATTACATATAAACAATTGGTTGAAGCATAAATGGAGGGTATCTTGTCCTCTTTATTGGATTCCTCAAACGTGCAAGTTTTGTAACGCTTTGACTTTTGAAATTGTACACCCCAAACAAAGCAATATCATCGATCGTCGTTTTTCTCAATCCACTCATCATTAGAACTCAATTAAAAAATTCTAAATTTCCTCAACTCACGGGTAAACAGTCGATACTCACTAAATCTGTAAATCATCAATAGTCCTTTCTTCTTTGAACCGACAAGATACATCTTCTGAGGTTCATCTGCTATGCCAATAGCAACCAATTGTATGTCTACAGTGGATATGGAAGTAGAATCAAAAGCCCAAATTTTTCTCTAATTATCAACCACATAAATCTTATCTTCAATTAGAAGAACATCTCTAATCCATGGATAAATTTCATCACCATGCTTATCAATATAAGTCCACCTTGTTTCTTTACCAAGTCTATTAATAGGAGCCAATTGACTAAGAGGTTCATAGAGAACCATAAGAATGCAATCTTTGGAGTTTGAGATTGACGTCTGCTAACATCGTAGCCTTGATGACAAACTAGTCATAATGAGCTTTAGGCTTTAGCATAACACTTGTATTTTGTAATTAATTTGAGGTTTTAGTGGAGGAAGACGAATGATTGAAGGCCTCTTTGTCCTCCCTTTAACATCAAATTGTGGATTCCTTAGGGTTACAACAAAATTCTCCACTGTTATTATTCATCCGTTGGAAGATCCACAAAATCGCGTCTTTGGTAATTTTAATTGAAAACCAAGGACTTGATTGTTCACGAAATCATATTCAGTCCATGTATTTTCTTTCCTTTCAGAAACCAAGACCACTGGAGTTGTCAACCTAGCACGTTTATATTTTCTGTCTTTCTTCATACAACGCCATGACCTACAAATGGCCATGAATTGTATGCAATCTGATGTACTAAACAACCTGTCGTAAATCAAAGACAAAACATCTTTTGGCAAGTTCGCTCAATCTGACAAGAGTTGACGATGATATAAAAAAAATTAGTGCAACAAGAAACTAGGAAAAGAACAAGCCGTGAAAGTGCACAAACACATGGCAATCAAATCGGTTATTAACTAATTTATACTCATTATGTAGTATTGTTTGACTAAAAGATTGAGCTTTTTAGCCTATGTGTATATAACTAGTGCTGAATTTGATGATTTCTTGAAAAAAAAGAAAAAGAAAAAAAGAAAACGTAAGAACAACATATGCAATAATAATATAAACAACTATGATGAATTTCAAAATAAATGTATATGCACCTTGATTCATAAAGAATTAGGATATTGTTTGGGCGAAGATTTCTCTAAAGAAGGCTTCTCGGACCTCAGCACAGCTTCCCAAGGGATTGACACTTTGGATGTGCAGTCGGGCTTTTGCTTGTCGATGTGCTACAAGAAGATGACAAAGTTAGTTCTGAAAGGTGCTTTTTGTGGGGCCTTAGATGTAGGCATTGAGGCTCGCAATCAAAACTAACTGAGTGCTAGGCGTGTCACTGCTGTCTCAGTATAGCAGATGTAGAACAAGTGCATTTTAAGTCGATTACTTGCGCCCCAAGTTACTCGGACTTCTTGTTATCAAAGGATTGTCGTGGATGAGTTAAGTCCACATTAAGTTCTTTTTCTTGCCTTGTAAACAAGGACTTTTATTTCATAGTCTTGTATGTTTGAATGAAGGGAGTCCATATCCCCTTAAGTCATTTACTTAGTTCTTGATTGAT
Source organism: Malus domestica (assembly GCF_042453785.1). NCBI lineage: Eukaryota > Viridiplantae > Streptophyta > Magnoliopsida > Rosales > Rosaceae > Malus > Malus domestica. The sequence goes on along the minus strand of NC_091670.1, from coordinate 28,912,739 downwards.
TTTAATGACAACATATCCATTAAATTAACTAGATCCAGATGCAAATGGAACTCTTATAATAGGAGAACTGATGGAAATGACTTGAATACATGCTGGAGAATACATCAAGTAATAGATCTATTAATTCAGAAAACAAACAAATAGCCTCGGGCAAGATTTCACCTTGTTTGGCAAGGTTAAACTTCTTGCAGTCACTTCTCTTTGAGTTTACAAGGGTTATATGCTAAAAAGGGATGGATGGTAAACAAGTTTACATAAGGGAATCGATATTACGACACTAAGGGAGATAATAGAGCTTTAAACTAGACAAAAGATAGCTTTTGTAGGGAATTATCCTGAAAATGACTAAGATCTGGGCTGATTACAACTTTTGGATGCAAATCTGGCTTGAGAGCAGAGTTTTTATGTTTGTTTGTTTGATTGGTTGAGTATCCTTGTCTCTAGGGCCTCTTCCTCCTTTTATAGGCAAATTAGCCCGACTGCTGTAACTTTATTCTTGCCCGAAAACACTTGAAGGGTAGTAAGTCATCAACTTTTTACTGTAATGCCACTGAAAAGTGTTCTTTGGTTGATAGTGGGTTAGTCTCCATCACTTGTCATTTCAATGGTAAGCACATGACTTATATCTTGGCTGAGAAGGCTTCAATTTGCATTTGGGCTCGGTGCTGGGCTTCGGGCAAGTCTCCTTTTAGTTGGCATCCTTAGGCTTTCCTTCATTTAAACCCACTGTTCAAATATTAACCCAGACAAATATCATGATAATAGAACGTAAATAAATAAAATATATACCTGAAATATGATGTCAAAAGTAGAAGAGATGTCTTTCTTGGAGAAGAATTGAAGGGATTGATGTTTTCTGATTTGAAAGTGTGAGAAGAGATTGATGTTTTATCATAAGCCTAATTGAAGGTTGAATAGATGCGCCTTTTTTTTTTTTTTGAACGAAACGATAGTAGGATTTTATAGATAAGAACCAAAAGTTTTACATGGTAAGGCAAACAAGCCAATAGGCTGTGCCCAAATCAAGAACACTCAGACAAAATAAGGTTCGAAAGATAATCTGGAAATTCCTCGAATCAGGAGCAGATTGTGGAACCGTTGTGGAGAGCGAAACGAGCAAATCAAGAACACTCAGACAAAATAAGGTTCGAAAGATAATCTGGAAATTCCTCGAATAGATGTGCCCAAATCAAGAACACTTAGACAAAATAAGTTCGAAAGATGCTACCGTATACTCAATTACTTTGTTATTATTTCCTAAGGAAATAGGAATATATGTTCCAACTTCCAAGAAGACTGAGGAAACTAATTAATTACTCCAATTTGAATGTTAATTTATTCATACTATACCGACTGCTGCTGGTCCAACTTTAGGGTTTTCTAACCGATTTTTTCCTGCATGTCTTTTTTTCTGCTGGGTCACCTTACGTCATTCACTTGCATACAAGGGCCAAATTCTAACCGGCAAACAAAACTGGGATCAAATAAAGTCAAGATTCTCACATCCAATGGGGCCCCAGCTTTAGAGATTCTCACACCGATGGCTAATGGTCTAACTAATGAAGCTGCAACTTTGAGAGAAAGATTTGCGCCGAGCACTAACGTTATTACAAGACTGGCTGTTGCTGCTGCGGGGTAGTGTGGCTAGCAAATATGTTGCTTTGATTGCCATTATCTAAATATGTTGAGCGTTGCCTTTGTGGAATACCTGATATTTTGAGAGCTTGAATTGATTGGGATTTTTCTCTCCAGTAATTTTCACTCTATGTTGATGGTGCACTCTATACAGTCAATTCATATTATAGTATACAAGTTATTTAATAATAAATTCTTGTGTTAAGTATATTCAATAATATTAATATGTGGGAGCACACGGTGCGTTACCATAGTGAGGGAAAACAATTATCATGCCTATGACGAAAATCAATCATATCTATGCACCATGGTGCAAGTTTGATCCTCATCATTGACAACACCACTAATCATTTGTGAAAAAAAAAATCAATTAGCAGCTGAAGCAAGAAGTTCATTGATCCAAGAATAAAAGGGCAACTGATTCAAGTGAATCAAGACACCACTAATCACCATCACGACATTACATTATATGCAGTGAGCATCTCGTTTTAGATCTTCGTAGAATTAAAAACTAAACAACTGTAGCTAGTTTGATTGTTTATGTGCCTTGGAAATAGTTGAAACTTCTGAGTTTTGGTTGTTGAATCATTCATTGGACCTTTTAATCCACATCTAACCATTCATTGCTCTAATGCATATGTCATACACCGAATATAGTAGAATTTTGTATATTTGATATTTGCTTAACCGTCTACAGCTCCCTACTTACTAATGTCTGTTGAGAACCAAAAGACATACTACATTCTCTTTCTTTTGTATCTCACATCACGTAACCTACTGGAAATGCATCCCCTTCTTTCTGAGAGAGAAGGGGATATACCGGAGACAGCCAAGAACCCCGCTAAATTAATGCGTGGACTTTAAAGAGAGATTGCAAATGCTATGCACACAAATGTACAATTTTTTTCCTTTCGGTAAATATAATAGTGTGCAATTGATCGTCTTCTGTCCCACATTTTTTTCATCAATCGCAGTTCTTTTGACATTTGTTTTCAGACTTGGTAAAACCTGTGATCCGAAAGACTGGCCCAAATTGTTGTATAAAGAACATACCAAGTTCACGGCCAACAAAACAAAAGAAGAAAAAAGTTAAATTTGTGCAGAAGCAGAAGCTTATGGTAGAGGACCAATAATTATACTCATTCGCTTGTATGGTAGAGGACCAATAATTATACTCATTTTTATTTCCTGTAAGTAAACACAAACACGAAAAACTCGGCTAAATTACATGGCAAAAAATTACTAGACAAAATTACGTAATGCAGAAACAGTAACTTTTCTATCGGAAAAAAAAAAGCACTAGACGCAGAATGCGTATATGTTTTGGATTTGAACAAGAATGTGGGGCCTGGATATCTTGAGGGCGAGTTCAGTGATGAGCGCTCGTGACAATACCTGCTGAAACTCAATGCGGGAAGGCTCATCCGCTGATTGGGTGTCTTCATGCATTAGTTATCAGTGGAATCCTTATTGTTGTGCTGTTATCTGCCCGATGATTGATGTCGTCTTTCATTATGCCAAGAGTTTTTCGCAGCTTCGGCAGATGCATCAACAGAATCTCCGTTCCCATCCTTTGGCTTCGAGAAGAAAGGATCCCATTCGTGAGCTCCTACCCCACGTTGTCCCTCCTCCAACAAAGCATACTTCCAACTGTTTTCTTCAATGAAGTTATCATCTATACGGCCTTCGATGATGTCCTTCCTCAAGTTTGTAACTTTGTCAATAATTGCCTGTACAGAAACATCAAAGGCATCTCTAAAAATCCTCAACTTTGAGCGAGGATCGGCATATATCATACTTGGAATAAGGTTTATGACCTCCTCCCTCATTTTCTTCACCTGCTCGGGAGGAATTCGACCAAGTGTTTCCTCTATGCTAACATTCCTCTTGCGAATATCGTCCTCTGGGATGAACACTGAATACCTTGTATAATCTTTTGGTAAATGCCAAGTATATTGTGTGTATGCCGACCCAGGGTGGAAGAAGACAGGTATGCAACCAGCCAACATTGAATCAAAAGCAGACCTTCGTGTGTATGAATCGCCTTGAGGTTGCAGGCAGAAAAGAGAGCGCTGAAACATCTGCATTATACTGCTTGGAGAATGACACTTGCTTTCCCCAAAATCACATTCCAACAGCTTACCAACCTTTGAACTCCTGCACTGATCAATGATCTGCCCCCTAATTGACTTGGCATTGTCAGGACGCGGGGCACCAGCAAAAGAGAAAAGGAATTCACGCTTTAATCTTCTCATTCGCTCCTGCCAAACAAACACATCAGCATCTTTTGCTGGATGGAAATATGTGGGATATGGAATACCAAAATCATTAGCATTCCACGGGCTTGATTCTACCACAAGCATAGACATATTCTTAGCAGCCGGCAGAAAGAGAAGCTTGTTACCCCAGTCCGATTCTTCCTCCGACAGTCTCCTGAAATCCCATGTTATCCTTCCTGCAACAAGAAAGTGGTCTTTGCCACCCATAATGCCCCATTCTGGCCTCTTCATAAGCCAGTCAACCAGATCGAGTGAAGCCGCATCCCTCCTTGATATGTTGAATCCCCAAAGGTATCGGGCAATGTCAAACCCAGCATAAAAGGGAACAAAAATAGCTGCAGCGATAGACGAATCATTTGTCAAGCACTCATATTGCTTCATCCGATTGTTAAATATGACATCCACAGCAAACTGATTTGTGGCATACCAACTCGTATCCCCGAACACACCCTCTGCATTCTCAAGTGGAGGCCCAAGCCCAGCATTAGTTGTGAACTTGCACATATTTGTCCAAAGGCTTAAACTCCTACACTCCTTTAACATATCCTCATTAAACCTCGAGGGAAGATCATGCACATAAATATACTTCCCACCACATGGATCACTCTTGTTTTCGGCAGTTCCCAATGCTCTCATGAACGGATATTTCTCCACTTCATTGATCTGATCGGTTTTCGCAGGGGCCTCCGTTTGCTGAGCAATGGCTACATTGGTAGGGGTTGATCCAGTGCTTTGGTTGCCCATCTGCTGATCACCGGTTACACTGTTAGGCGCCGCTTCAGTGTTTTTGTTGTCCATCTGATGATCATCCGTGTAGGTAGGTGTTGCTTCAGTGTTTTGGTTGTCCATCTGAAGATCAACCGTTACACCAGTAGGTGTCGATTCAGTGTTTTGGTTGTCCTTCTGATGATAACGGGCTACAGGGGTAGGTGTCGATACAGTGCTCTTGCTGTCCATCTGAAGATCATTAGTTACAAGGGTAGGCTTCACCTCGGAGTAAACAGGACCGGCTTGTATATTGACAGATTCATTCACGGTACCCCCTCCCAGCACAACGAAATGGAAGTACAACAATAACATCCAGAAGAACACAGACAAACAGGCCAAGAAATAAATCCTTGTATTCTGATTCTTTCCTGTCCCCTTCTCCATTGGCTCCACAGGTACACTGTCCGGAGAGCGGCGTCTCAATGAATTCATAATCCACTCAATCAAGCAACCTTCCTACACCCCATAGGAACCCAAAATCCCAAATCCCTAATCATTCACCAAATTCCCACAATCCCATATCCCCCAAATCAATCACCAAAATCCCACAAAAACCCAAATCCCAAATCAACAGAATCAATCACCAAACCAACAGAAACCCAAATCCCAAATCCCAAAACTTGCACCAACAAAGAACACACCCACAACTTAACTCAAAAGCTTATATATTGAGCTCCAAAAAGCAAAGCAGAGAACTTTATTTTTTCCCAACTGAGATATAGAGATTTGAGGAACAAGAATGTAGTAACAGATGCAACCTTAACAAACTGAAATCGCCCAAATCTAGGACAAACCAGTTTTCCAGTCAACAATTCAGAAGGAATGACTGAGTTGTTCCGTAAGTTGCGCCTCTTTCGGAGCTGAATAAATATTACAGAAATTTACAGTCTGTTAACAGCTAAAGATAAACAAACTTTAAAACATTGAACACGAAACAATGTGGAAGAAATCGAAACAAAGGAAGACAGACAGAAAGACTCACAGGGGTTTCGTTTTGCCGAGAAAGTTGGACAAAATTTTATGTTGTTTGGTGCTGATATTAAGAGACAGTGAGAGAGAGAGAGGGAGATGAAAGTGAGTATAATATGACTAGGAGCTCGCGCGTCGAAGGCGAAAGTGGGCGCACGTTAGCAATGTGAGTCGGCGGCTGTTTCGTGTCGGTAGCCGGTAGGATCTTGCCGCGTGGAATGATGGGAGGACGGTGTCTTGTTGATGGATGTGATGTCACTCATTTCTTCCTGCCACAAAAATATTGAATGTATTTTTGCTCGCCGCTTGAAGTGAGGGTAATTAGTTATAATTTTGTAATTCGTGTGTTACATCAATTAAGTTCAATTAATTTAAGATAATTAATGAAGAGAGTGAGCATCATTCTTATTTTAAGAAGTGAGCAAAGTAACGCTCAAGTAAATTAAAAAAATTCCCACTATTTTCTCACCAAACAAAATCTCACTTTTGTTTGGTTTATAAAATCCAACTCATATTTGTGAGTGAGAAATGTTCTTGTTGTCATTTTAAATTTAATTACGCATCATTGAATAATATTTAGTTTTGACAAAATAAAAAAGAAAATAATGTTAAAGGGCCCATATGGAATCAGTGAGTAGAGAAATTCTTGCATTCAAGGTCCGAAACACCAAATTCCTACATAGCAGCAAGGCTCTAATGGCACACCCCTAATTTGAAGCACATCGCTACCCTATGTTTTTACTTCAATTTCTCCCTTTTAGGCCATCTCCAACCAAAAAAAACTAAACATAGTCCCGTCTAGAATTATAGTCATGCAAAATTATACACAACTCCCTCAACAATTTATTAGTTTATATTTTATACTTTAAATTTAGGGAATTATTATTGGCACTTCAAATATCTCATTTTGCACTTCAAACTTTCTATAATTAGAAAGAAAAATATGTTTGTGAGGAATGTAGAATGTGATTAATGAAGTGCTAATAACAGTTCCTTAAATTTATTGCTTAATTTAATTAAATCAGCGTTGGATGTTTTCAAATAGGAAACTTTTGAAAAATAGCCAATTTTAGAGGCACAAATAAAAATTTAGCCATATCACCTAACTTCTTATAATTGTAACAAAAAATCTAGGTAAAAAGTCGTATTCACCCTTAGTAACGCCAATCCTCTCATCTTCTCTTCTCCTGTTCTTTCTAACGAGCTTGAGCCGCTACTATTGTTGGGATAGCCAGGTAGCAAGCGTTGGCTTAGCCCGGCAGCAGCTTCTGCAATGCCAGAAACTATTGCAAGTAATTTTCAGGCAAGTGATTTTGGTCTTCCAGTCACAAATTTTAAAAGCATTTTCACGGTTAGAGATCAATACACCACAAGCAAGGACTAAGTATTTCCTTTTCAGTTTCCGCAAACCCTTCCACCCCCTGTGTGCATACAAATTATTAGAACTCGTTCGGAAAGATGTCAAACACATTCTTGGATGCATTCGATCTTTGCCGTCTGATAAAATGAGCGAATCTAGTATTCCAAACTGGGGTTAGCTAGATGAATCCTTGGTGCAGAGATTTGGTTAAAGATGACGACGACGATTGATTTTTTTGCTTAGTGAGAGGACAACGAGCAGTATTGGCTTTTGAATTCTCAACTTCCATGGCTGGAATAGCATCTAATTGTATCAATAGTTGAGTTATTTGCATGAATACATCACATGGTTTCTGGCACTGCGGAATGGTCCACAAAGGATGAGAAAAAGGTTGTTGCCCGTCTACGACCAGTGCATGCTGCTTGACTGTCGCAATAATCGTAGCGGCTCAAGACAAAGAGGATTAGTATTATTATGGGTAATTAAGACTTTTTATCTGGATTTTGGTTAGAATTATAAGAGATTAGAAAGTTTGGTTAAAATTCAATCCATGCATTTAAAATTGGTTATTTTTCAAAATTTTCGTTTCAAATATAACTGTTGAAAGTTTTGGGAAGGAAGAAGTGGTTGTAGCTTTGAAGAAGATGAAGCATAGAAAAGCAATAGGCCCAGACGATATACCAATCGAAGTGTGGAAAGTTTTGGGAGAGACAGGTATAACATGGCTCACTGACCTTTTCAATAGGATTTTGAAAACGAAGAAGATGCCAAATGAGTGGCGAACGAGCACTTTGGTGCCTATCTACAAGAATAAGGGCGACGTACAAAATTGCATGAACTATAGGGGTATTAAGTTAATGAGTCATACAATGAAGCTCTGGGAGAGAGTCATTGAGCATAGATTGAGGCAAGAGACACGGGTTTCGGACAACCAATTCGGGTTCATGCCAGGGCGCTCAACCATGGAGGCAATCTATCTCTTACGAAGATTGATGGAAAGATATAGAGATGGGAAAAAGGATTTACACATGGTCTTTATAGATTTGGAAAAAGCGTATGATAGGGTCCCAAGAGACATTCTTTGGAGGATCTTAGAGAAGAAAGGAGTACGAGTAGCATATATCCAAGCTATAAAGGATATGTATGAAGGAGCAAAGACTGCCGTAAGAACTCATGAAGGACAAACCGAAAGCTTTCCCATAACTGTAGGATTACATCAAGGCTCATCCTTAAGTCCTTACCTTTTTGCGTTGGTAATGGATGAGTTAACAGGACATATTCAAGATGATATTCCTTGGTGTATGCTTTTCGCAGACGATATAGTGTTGATAGATGAAACTCAGGAAGGGGTAAATGCAAAGCTTAACCTTTGGAGAGAAGTGTTGGAATCTAAAGGTCTTCGCCTAAGCCGATCAAAGACAGAATATATGGAGTGCAAGTTCAGTGCAGATGGAGGCCAAAACGAGTTAGGGGTGAGGATCGGAGATCAAGAAATACCAAAGAGCGACCGTTTTCGTTACCTAGGATCTATCTTGCAAAAGAACGGAGAATTAGATGGAGATCTCAACCATAGAATACAAGCTGGATGGATGAAGTGGAAGAGTGCATCTGGCGTGTTGTGTGACCGCCGTATGCCACTGAAGCTCAAGGGAAAATTTTATAGGACGGCAATAAGGCCGGCGATGCTGTATGGCACAGAATGTTGGGCGGTGAAGCATCAACACGTACACAAAATGGGTGTAGCGGAGATGAGGATGCTTCGTTGGATGTGTGGGCACACGAGAAATGATAAGATTAGGAATGAGGATATCCGGGGTAAAGTAGGAGTAGCCGAAATTGAAGGAAAGATGAGAGAAAATCGGTTACGGTGGTTTGGACATGTGCAAAAAAGGCCTACTGACGCTCCGATTAGAAGATGCGACTATGGGACAGAGGTTCAGGGCCGAAGGGGTAGAGGAAGACCTAGGAAAACTTTGGAAGAGACTCTAAGAAAAGACTTAGAGTACTTGGATCTAACGAAGGACATGACACAGGACCGAGCACAATGGCGTTCTAAGATTCATATAGCCGATCCCACTCAGTGACTTGGATTTTCCAAGTCTCCAACCGAGAAGTTTTCCTCACTCGAAAAATTAAGGGAACACTACCCCAACCTACATGCTCCACTCAGAAAGCTTCAACATACAAGCTTCAACAAAAGAAAATTCAAAGAACTTAGCGAAGAAGGCTTTGGTGTATTTAACACAATACGTTGAAATGAAGGAAAACTTATTTATTGATATCCCCGATAAGCTACAAATATGTACATATACATGAGTCAAAATAAACAAACAAGATGGAGCCTTCACAAAGGTTGCTTAGGAGAAGTCTCAGCAGTCGGTAGAGCCCCAGAAAGAGAAGGCATCGGAGGGGGATCATTCGGAGCCTCAGTACTGGACAGAACCCTAGAAGGAGGAGGCATCAGAGGTTGATCATTTGGAGCTTCATTACGCGGTACAGCCCCAGAAGACGAAGGCAATAAATGCCTTTGGAACAAACCCACAAATCTCTGATGATCAAGTAAAACCTGACCATCAGTTTCCTTCATCTGGTCAAGCTTCCTCTTCATGTTTGTAGCATAGTCATGTGCGAGTCGGTGCAACTGTTTATTCTCATGCTTGAGCCCTCTAATCTCCTGTTTGAGACTCATCACTTCGGCCGCCAATGACTCAACTTGGCGGGTTCGAGCAAATAGGCGTTGGGCCATATTAGACACAGAACCTGCACACTGAACACTGAGAGCCAGTGAATCCTTAACAGCTAACTCATCAGACCGTTTGGAAAGTAGTCTGTTATCTTTGGGAGTGAGAAGGTTCCTGGCCACCACCGCAGCGGTCATATCATTCTTCATCACGGAATCCCCAACGGTAAGAGGACCAGTAGGGGAGACGAAGGATGGGCGCCATATGTTGTCTGGAGAAGGCGGGGCTGCCTCTTCAACAAGGTTCAAGTCAAAACGACGGTCGGAGGGGCCAGACATTTTCAAAGGTATTGAAGAGAGAAGAGGTCGGACAAATCAAGATCTTAGAAGTGCAAGAATGGAGCTTCTACTGGTGGAGATTCAAGTGTGCTTTGGAACTTAATGCCAGCCCCTATAAAAAGCTGCACTCGACGGAGCTTCAGACATCGAAGAGGCGCCTGCTCAGAAATCGAAGAGGCGTTTGCTTTCTCAAAAGCTGGGTTGCTTAGAGACCACGAGGGTTGATCTCATATATCGAAGAGGTGTTTGCTTTCTCAAAAGTTGGGCTGCTCAAAGACCACGAAAGCCGATCTCAGAAATCGAAGAGGCGCTCGCTTCCTCAAAAGCTGGGCTCCTCAGAGACCACGAGGGCCGATCTCAGAAATCGAAGAGGCACCTACTTTTCCAGCCTTGTCAGCACCTGTCACACGCACACTCAGCTTTGCGGAAATTATGGGTATTCTGTCGAAGACTTCTGGGGAAGTAGAAAACACATGAATCTTACTGTCCAATCACCCACTTCCCACACGCAGCAATAGCTCATGGGTATCACAGATAACTTTGCCAAAGTTCTCTGCCAAAGTTGAGCACGTGAAGCTTGCAGCTCCCACTACATCGCTCTGACCAAGAAGGGTAAAAGAATAGCAAAGAAACAGCACTAACAAAGTTTAGACCCATAAATTTTGAAGGTCTAGCTACCATATTATTACCCACAAGGGTAAAGGAACAGTACCACTGTTGGATAATTGGAAAGTCCCTGTGTGTCAACCTCTGTGCCTCGTGGCAAGGTAGACTAGCAAACATGCCCAACCTTTACTCACATTCGAGAAAACACTCCCAATAAGATTGCTTGCTCCAAAATCGAAGAGGCACCGTCCTCCGAATCTCGAGAGCCAGACTCCCAACATGACTACTTTCTCAAAAATCGAAGAGAGGGTAAAGGAACAGTACCATTGCTGGATAATTGGAAAGTCCTTGTGTGTCAACCTCTGTGCTTCGTGGCAAGGTAGACTAGCAAACATGCCCAACCTTTACTCACATTTGAGAAAACACTCCCAACAAGATTGCTTGCTCCAAAATCGAAGAGGCACCACCCTCCGAATCTCGAGAGCCAGACTCCCAACATGATTACTTTCTCAAAAATCGAAGAGACACTGCTCCCTGAATCTCGAGAGCCAGACCCCCAGCATGATTGCTTTCTCAAAAATCGAAGAGGCATCGTTCTCCGAATCAATCGAAGAGGCGCTCGCTTTCTCAAAAGCTGGGCTGCTCAGAGACCACGAGGGCCGATCTCAGAAATCAAAGAGGCACCTTCTTTTCTAGCCTTGTCAGCACATGTTACACGCACACTCAGCTTTGCGGAAATTATGGGCATTCTGTCGAAGACTTCTGGTGAAGTAGAAAGCACATGAATCTTACTGTTCAATCACCCACTTCCCACACGCAACAATAGCTCATGGGTACCACAGATAACTTTGTCAAAGTCTCTGCCAAAGTTGAGCACGTGAAGCTTGCAGCTCCCACTACATCGCTCTGACCAAGAAAGGTAAAAGAATAGCAAAGAAACAGCACTAACAAAGTTTAGACGCATAAATTTTGAAGGTCTAGCTACCATATTATTACCCACAAGGGTAAAGGAACAGTACCACTGCTGGATAATTGGAAAGTCCCTGTGTGTCAACCTCCGTGCTTCGTGGCAAGGTAGACTAGCAAACATGCCCAACCTTTACTCACATCCGAGAAAACACTCCCAACAAGATTGCTTACTCCAAAATCGAAGAGGCACCGCCTTCCGAATCTCGAGAGCCAGACTCCCAACATGATTACTTTCTCAAAAATCGAAGAGACACTGCTCCCCGAATCTCGAGAGCCAGACCCCCACCATGATTGCTTTCTCAAAAATCGAAGAAGCATCGTTCTCCGAATCTCGAGAGCCAGATACCACATACCACTTTTTCAAAGTGCTCTGACAGAGTTAAAACATGTGAAGCTGGCAGCTCCCACTACCGTGCTATGACCAAGCAGGGTAAAGGAATAGCATTACTACTTGTTGTTAGGGAGACTCCTATATATGTCGACCTCCATCCCCAACGGACAGGCAGACCTGCAAAAATGCTCAACCCTTCCTCATATCTGAGAGGGCACTCCCAACGAAGCCTTTCGAAATATTCAGCTTTCTTTCCCCCCGATAATACCTCTGCAAACAAGCTATACTAGAGCAAGAATATCTCATATCATCAGGGTTAAAAGCAAGAGTATCCCATATCATGCTTTTTCCCTGTCTTTTCCTTTGGCCTTGTTTTTACCTGCAAGACAAGGAGAAAGAGAGCAATCAGTCAGCACTTGAAATCAAGCTCCCAGCCAGGAACTGACAGCCTGGAACCCCTTACCTGATTACTTACCTGGCATTGCTCTCGAGTACTCATCTTCAACATCTTATGTTGCCAGGGAAGATACCGTATCTGCTTGAGGAACAGATAGGGCAAGTGCGAAGGATACAAGGAAGCATGTGGAGACAAGCGTAACAGCACACGTGCCGATCCATCCATTACTCCGTCAAAAGCAAAAGTATCCCATATCAGCAGGGTCGAACGTACTCTAGATTTGATGGACTTGTTTTGACCCTCAAATTCTTCAGTCGGCCTTATACTCTGGAGGAAACCAGAAAACCCTCCAGCTCAGTTCAAGAATAAGCCTGTGGAAAGTTACTTCTTCAAAAGCAAAAGTATCCCATATCATCTCTTCTCATTTTTCTTCTCTTTATCCTTCATGCTGCTGCAAGATGGGGAGAAGGTGAACAATCAGCCGGAGCTCTGATTGCTTACCTTGTCTGTCACCTCTTTCAGCAAATCCCCTAGCTCGGCGACTTGGGGGACTCCTACTACATGGTTTGTATCGCGCTTGACCAAGCCTGAAACTACAAGTAAGCTTCAAGTGAAATTGATACATTACCTTGTGCATCTCCACCAGTTAAAGATACCACCCCTGGATGGAGGAAGAGTACTTCCAGAGAAGCTGCCACATCTACCTATGAGACAGATAAGGCAAGTCGATACCACACTCCGATACTTAGAAGTTTCGTGATTACGAGATCATTCTCCCACAATATTTCCTAATGTCATTTGTACTCTAATGTCATTTGTACTAAATCATTCACTTGTACTCACTAAAGGAGAGCTTGAACCTATGTACTTGTGTAAACCCTTCACAATTAATGAGAACTCTTCTATTCCGTGGACGTAGCCAATCTGGGTGAACCACGTACATCTTGTGTTTGCTTTCCTATCTCTATCCATTTATATACTTATCCACACTAATGACCGGAGCAATTTAGCGAAGATCACAAAAAGCGACCGTTTTCGCTACCTAGGATCTATCTTACAAGAGAACGGAGAATTAGATGGAGATCTCAACCATAGAATACGAGCTGGATGGATGAAGTGTAAGAGTGCATCCAGCATGTTGTGTGACCGTCGTAGGCCACTGAAGCTCAAGGGAAAATTTTATAAGACGGCAATAAGGCCAGCGATGTTGTATGGCACAGAATGTCGGGCGGTGAAACATCAACACGTACACAAAATGGGTGTAGCAGAGATGAGGATGCTTCGTGGGATGTGTGGGCACACGAGAAAGGATAAGATTGAGAATGAGGATATCCGAGGTAAAGTAGGAGTAGCCGAAATTGAAGGAAAGATGAGAGAAAATCGGTTCCGGTGATTTGGACATGTGCAAAGAAGGCCAACTGACGCTCCGGTTCGAAGATGTGACTACGGGACAGAGGTTCAGGGCCGAAGGGGTAGAGGAAGACCTAGGAAAACTTTGGAAGAGACTCTAAGAAAAGGCTTAGAGTACTTGGATCTAACGGAGGACATGACACAAAACCGAGCGCAATGGCGTTCTATGATTCATATAGCCGACCCCACTTAGTGGGAAAAGGCTTTGTTGTTGTTGTTGTTGTAAATATAACTGTTGAATCAATTATTGCAATTGAAGATAAGGACCCCAAAAAAAGGTCCACTATGAAACTCCTTTGTCCAAATAATGATCTGGTGGGCTCTATAAAATTATAGTTCATCCATTAGTTGGAGATAAGTTTTTGAACAAACCAAATTATTTTTTGGCTCTTAGATCTTTAACTCTCTCTATTGAACATGATCTTAGTCTTGTCTGGTGTCCGAACATAAGACCTTATTCAGGGAGTGTTGGTAACATTGTGAGCTAAGTGGGTCTCAAAATATAAGGTTAAAATTAGAGTTAACTTTGTTTTGTATGCAAATTAGAGTTAATTGTAGGATGTCAAAAAGGAGACTCAAACCAATGGTAATAAACCACAAATAACACAAGTTTCCTCTTTTTTTAGGAAAATAACAAATGACTCTCTTTTTGCCATTGTGATCAGAATCGACAAAGGTTTCTTGATTTTTCTTAACATGAATGAATAAGCAAATTTTAGCAAAAATCATTGTTTCCATTTGATATCCTGGACCCCATCGTAATTAATTGATTTTGGACAATCTCATTTTATTTACCCCATAAAGAACTAAGAAAAGTGGGGATCATGAGAACTATCAGCCATATCTTACCATACATTTTTTTATGTGCATTATTCAACCTATAATGTAAAATAACATTAATTAAACGTATGTGTCAATATCTCTTTATATGGAGAGAGGATCCACGCCAGATCCTCTTTGTGAGCATCCCGATGATCCTTCAATCACATTCGTCATCGTACATAGTACGGACAATTTTCGTTAGGTACTGTTTATATTCAATTATTGTAATTTTTTTACCGCACGATATACAATAAACAGATGTGATTTGAGGATCCGGTGAGGACCCTCATTCCTTTATGTGATGAGATACTGACACGCACATTTTGACATATAATGCAAATCAATTAAAACCATCGATTCAAATATGCAACTAAAATAATGATAACAATGAAAAAAATTGAGGTTCCACCATAAAACTAGTTATCAATATAAGGAGTAGCTCAACATTTTATAAACACATGCACGGTCCTTTTTTCCTCAATGTAGGTTTTGCTATCAACACACTCTCTCATGTGTAGCAAATGTTTAAGCCTAATACATGACAACACAAATCGGATGAGTTGGACTTCACATATGTGAGAATTTACTCTGAAACCATGAAGAAAGTTGAGGTTTCATTATAAAATCAATTAGCAATATAGGAAGTAGCTAAACCTCTTATAAGCACATGCAAAATTTCTCTTTTTCCCGATGTAAAATTCACTCTCAATAGTATATGTTTCATCAATAATTTTTACAGTTTTTTCGACCTAACATATCAGGCTTTTATAATAACAAACACTCTAATGTCATATAGACACGAAATCTGAAGAAAGAATGGTATATGGCGAAGATGGCACCGGCCATCTCAATCGAGGATTAGATCGAGCTGCAACCATATGGTTGTACCACCAAGCTTTTCTCCAGCATGTGAATGTGCATGTGCATGTGCCTGTGAGAGGGGCAGGATCCATCTTATGAGTAAGCTTAATTTTGGGTTGTCAATTTCTCATAAGTAAAGCATGACTGGCTCCGCACTGTACTGCCCAATCAAAGAAAAGGCTCATGCATGGTAATTTGACACTTGTGCTAACAGTGAGTTTATTTACTGCATTATTTATCTTTTAAGCATAATATTTGCATTCCCTTGTAGAAAGGGATGCACATATTTTATCCCTTACAAATGACGTATCTTCATCGTATAATTTTTTTGACTCGAATCATTTTATTTCTCAATTTTCATTTGAAAATTAACCATACAAAATACATCCAAACTGGTGACAATTGATGCATTCAAGTACGGAACAATTTGACAAGCTAAGTAGCAAGCAACATATTTATAAGGAACTTTTCATTTAAATGATTAAGTGATTTTCAATACAAATAATTTTAATAGAATGATCTTCAAGTGAAGGGTAAGAACTTGAACGGTTTTGAAAGAAAATTAACACAACAAAAATACGTTATTAGTAGGAAGTAGAATACATCATTCCCATTAAGAATACATTATTCTTATTTCAATGATTTTCAGAGGCTCATCACATGTATGGTGGAATGACCATAATAAACATATCGATATTTAATTAATTAATTTAAATTGGGGTCCACAATTGTTGGGAGCAGGGAAAGGATATCAATTTACAAATGGACAAGGATTGTCTACCCTCCACTTCCAGTGTCCTCTCCGTACCCTCCTATTTGTGTGGTCACGGTTAAATCACGTCAACATTTTATATTACTATTCATTTTGTCTTATTATATCTATAAAAAAAAATATAAAATGTTGACGTAGCTTAACCGTGATCACACAAAACAGGAGGGAATGGGAAAGGCACCGGAAGTGGAGGGCAAACAATCCTTGTCCTTTACAAATACCCCCTTTTTTCTCAGTGTAAAGCAAGAAAATTTGTGGTTATTAATGTGGAGGCGGATTTTCTACCCTCCCACTTCCCGTGCTCTCCTATGCTCTTCTATTTGTATGGTCACGGTTAAGTCACGTCAACATTTTATATTACTATTCTTTTTTGTCTTATTATCTCTATTAAAAAAATAATATAAAATATTGACGTGGCTTAACTGTGACCACACAAAACAGGATAGCACGAGAAGTGAGAGAGCAGAGAATCTGCCTCCTATTAATGTGCCTTTAGCGATAAAAAAATTCTGATTATTAAGGAAAGGAACCGGATCCATATATACTGAGCCTACTGAGCAGGCTATCCGAGTTATTGAAATTTGATCCAACGGCTACAATTATTATAACTTTTAGAGGACTTCCTTGTTTGTAGTCATTAGATCAAATTTTAACTATCTGGATTGCCTGTTCAGTAGGCTCAATTTTATTGGATCCGAAGGGAATCTAGTTCCTTAGGAAACGCCTTTAATTTTTTATTTAACTAGTTTAGTCCCCATATGACAACTTAATATATCAGTGAGAAATACTCATGAATTAAACAATAGGGAAATCATAGGTTATAGTCGGTGATAATTTCAAAATTCTAATCTTATGGGTCCCATTGTAAAATATTTAGGGTTTATTAAGTATTTGGTGAACCTATTGTCAGCTATGTTCATATCAACAAATGCCGAAATAATATGCCTAGTGACGTCAAGGCCCCATGCCGTTTTATTTAACACATCCTGTCAAATGCTATCGAGATATTTCATAAATGCATTTTGTCAAACATTTAATGGATACAAAAAAAGCTCCTATCTGACATTCGGAGGGTCTCCAAACCTTCACATGCATGTTCCCCAACCTTCGGAGGGTTCAGGGAGCACCCGAATCCCTATGTGGATCTGCCCATGCTTTTACAGTGCAATAATAGTGGTGAAATTATAGTTGAGTCCAAAGTTTGTTTTAAATCGAAACTGACTCTTGAAGTATTTTTTAGCATGCCTTTTGAGAAGCTTATTTGTGAGGAACTCTTCATATGTTTGGTCATTAATCCAAATTCAATCTGAATTTAGTCTCATAACAAAATGAGAGAAAAAAAGAGTTAGATCATATCTAATGTGTTAGGCAAGGGCAAGAGGCCAAAAAAGCAAAATCTAGCCCCTCACAACGATGATATAGCTTGTTAATATTTTTTTTGTTCTAGTGATGAAGGGCTAGAGGCTAAGATTGTAAATGTTAAGTGGGTCCCATGATGCCCAAGGCTTAGGCTATGGCTAGTTTGGCCTTGCAAGAGGATTAGGATTCTCTTCCATCTTATTATCCTCTTCTTCATTTTCCTCCTCTCACACTTTCCTTTTTGTCTTTTTCTTTCTGTAAAAAATTCAAAACAAGATGTTGAATGTGGCTTAATCATAACTGTTTAAATAGGATGGAACGAAAGAAAAGAGAGAATAGGAGAGAAGAAAATCCTATTCTCTCGCAAGGTGCCTAGGCTTTATTTTGACTAAGCAAATTTAATTTTGTTGGGCTAGAAATTAGTTTTTCATTTTTCAGGCAAGATTATCAATTTATCTAGGTCAGAAGGCTCCCATTAGATATGTTCTTATAGAATATCTTCGAGCAATGAATGAACTTTTGTTAAAGGTATGGAATCTCCATCTCCCTTAACATTAGCTCTCATCATCACTAAATCAAAGCATGTTGCTCCATTCTTTAATTTATAAACTACAAATGATATCTCCTTACATGACCATCATATATTTTGTTAGTTTGCACTATAATATTGTTTCCTCCAATAAGATGGCTCGACAATACTAGGACTACAAGGACTAATCAAGCACATTGACTAGTAGTGACTACATAATTTTCGTACCAGAAAAAAAATTGAAAAGGACCAGTGGGGAAATATATCATGTCCTTTATTATACATGTACGTGTTAAGGTCCATTATTTATTCAAGCAATTATGGTTATTTTTAGGGTCTTCATTCTTTCTTTCTACCTTGTACAGTTTAGAGAGTAAAATTTTTATTATTGTAGTTCGACGATCAAGTCTTATGCATAACTCGACTTGTTTAATCCATTGACATCTTAAAAAATAAAAATAAATAAATAAAATTTAAAAAAAAAGGCAGCTAGCTAAACCTGTGCAATCACATCGCATGTAAGGAATCTCTTATATATTTTTTGTCCCCGAGTTGGGCATCACAACTTTTAATATGCAATAGAGAGCGGGCAACCTCAAATATTTCTGTTACCTGGGATCTTTGTACTGATTGATTGTAATAATCTTGATGGATCTAATAATCTGGACGAGGGAGTTATTCTGAGCTCAAATGTTGCCAAGTGTCTGCCGTTTTGAATTTTGTAACAAAATATCGAACATAAGTAACATCTGTTGTTAATGAACATTTATGATATTTGATTTGTTGATAGTATGGAAGAGAAATATTAAGCAGAGAATTCGAATTTATAGATAGGTAGCGTCTACGAAGGTTTCTTATGGTATTTTATGAGGGCATATTGATAGATACTTGCAATTCAAAATAAATATCTGCCATTATTTCTGTGTGAGGCAAGAAAGAACGTGAAAATTTATTTAAAATGCATATATCGTTTTGTTTTCAGATCATACTTACAACTTGAAAATTACAATCTACAAAAACACATCTTGCATAACGTCATAAAGTTCTTCGAAACAAAACAATTCATTTACCAAAAATCATCAAAAGTTAACCAAACAATTGAACAACAATATTAGCTTGCCAACTAACATAGAACTTTACATAACGACTTCAATAGGCCTACCAATCACTGATGTATCGAGTTCTTCTTTTTATATCCTTCACAACTTGTAAAACATTATATCCTCGACGTGTCAAAATTACTTGAAATGACCAATTATAAATTAATCTCCTAGAAGGAGAAATAACATAGATTTGATTTTTCACATTTTAATTTTGCCTTACCGTACTTGAATGCATAAGATGGATCCTGCCCCTCTCACAGGCACATGCACCTCTCACATGCACATTTTGATTTTCACATCAAAACTGGAGACAATTGATGCATTCAAGTACGGAACAATTTGACAAGTTGAGTAGTAAGCAACATAATTATAATGAACTTTTTATTTAGACGATTAAGTGATTTTCGATTCGAATAATTTTAGTAGAATGATTTTCAAGTGAAGGTTAAGAACTTGAACGGTTTTGATTGAAAATTAATACAACAAAAATACGTTATTAGTAGGGAGTAGAATACAACATTCCCATTAAGAATACTTTTTCTTATTTCAATGATTTTCACAGGCTCATGACATATGTATGGTGCAATGACCATAGTAAACATATCGATACTTAATTAATTTACATCGGGTTCCACAATTGTTGGGAGCTGGGAAAGGATTGCAATTTACAATTAAATTACCCCCTTTTTCTCGGTCTCTAAAGCAAGAAAATTTATGATTATTAATGTGCCTTTAGCAATAAAAAAATTTATGATTATTAAAGAAACACCTTTAATTTTTTTATTTAACTAGTTTAGTCCATATGACAACTTATTATATCAGTGAGAAATACTCAAAAATTAAACAATAGGGAAATCATAGGTTATAGTCAGTGATAAATTCAAAATTCTAATCTTAGGGGTCCCATTGCAAAATATTTAGGGTTTATTAAGTATTTGGTGAACCTATCGTTAGCTATGTTCATATCAACAAATGCTGAAATAATATGCCAAGTGATGTCAAGACCCCATGCCATTTTATTTAACACGTCATGCCAAATGCTATCGAGATATTTCAAAAATGTATTTTGTCAAACACTTGATGGATACAAAAAAAGCTCCTGTTTGACATTCGAAGGGTCTCCAAACCTTCACAGGCATTTTCCCCAACCTTCGGAGGGTTCAGAGAGCACCCGAATCTCCATGTGGATTTGCCCATGCTTTTACACTGCAATAATAGTGGTGAAATTATAGTTGAGTCTAAAGTTTATTTTAAATCGAAACTAACTCTTGAAGTATTTTTTAGCATGCCTTTTGAGAAGTTTATTTGTGAGGAACTCTTTATTTGTTTGGTCATTAATCCAAATCCAATCTGAATTTAGTCTTATAACAAAATGAGAAAGAAAAAAAAGTTAAGAGCATATCTAATGTGTTAGGCAAGTGCAAGAGGCTAAAGGCAAAATGTAGCCCTTCAAAACGATGATATAGCTTGTGAATATTTTTTTTGTTCTAGTGATGAAGGGCTAGAGGCTAGGATTCTAAATGTTAAGTGGGTCCTACCATGCCCAAGGCTTAGACTAAGGCTAATTCAGCCTCCAAGAAGAGTGAGATTCTCTCCCATCTTATTATTATTATGAGTAATGTTATTCATACTATGTTTTTGTATCATACTTTTATACCATCTTAGATGACATTTGATGTGAACAACTACATCATTTGAATTAATCAGATTTTTAAATTTAGTTCATTATTTAATAAACAAATAATTAAGAAAAACTAGTTAATTAAATGATGATTGTAGTATACGATAAGTCTTTCTCCTTCATTTCCTTGGGTTTTGCAAATTTTTCAAATGATGTGGCTATCCACATCAGATGCCACCTAAGGTGGTAAAGAAATGTGCTATAAAAACATGGTATGAATAGCATTACTCTATTATCATTCCCTTATCTTCCCTCTTGTCACACTTTCCTTTCTGTTATTTTTTTTTATATAAAAAAATTCAAAATAAGATGATGAATGTGGCTTAATCATAACCGTTTAAATATAAGGGGATGGAAGAGGAGAGAGATTAGAAGGTAAGAGAATCCTACTCTCTCGCAAGGTGCCTAGGCTTTATTTTGACTAAGCAAATTTAATTTTGTTGGGCTAGAAATTAGTTTTTCATTTTTGAGGCAAGAGTATCAATTTATCTAGAGCAGAAGGCTCCCATTAGATATGTTCTTATAGAATATCTTCGAGCAATGAATGAACTTTTGTTAAAGGTATGGAATCTCCATCTCCCTTAATTAGCTCTCATCATCACTAAATCAAAGCATGGTGCTCCATTCTTTAATTTATAAACTACAAATGATATGTCCTTACATGACCATCATATATTTTGTCAGTTTGCACTATAACTTATTGTTTCCTCCAATAGGATGGCTCGACAATACTAGGACTACAAGGACTAATCAAGCACATTGACTAGTAATGACTACATAATTTTCGTACCAGAAAATATATGAAAAGGACCAGTGGGGAAATATGGTTCATGTCCTTTATTATACATGTAGGTGTTGAGGTCCATTATTTATTCAAGCAGTTATGATTATTTTTTGGATATTGGTTCTTTCTTTCTAGCTTGTCCAGTTTAAAGAGTAAAATTTTTACTATTGTAGTCTGATGGCTAAATTTTATGCGTAATTCGACTCGCTTAATCCATTAACATCTTTGAAAAATAAAAAATAAAATAAATAAAAAGAGCAGCTAGCTAAACCTGTGCAATTACATCGCATGCAAGGAATATCTTATATATTTTTTGTCCCCGAGTTGGGCATCACAACTTTTAATATGCAATAGAGAGTGGGCAACCACAAACATTTCAGTGACCTAGGATCTTTGTACTGATTGATTGTAATAATGTTGATGGATCTAATGATCTTGACGATGGAGTTATTCTGAGCTCAAATGTTGCCAAGTGTCTAACGTTTTGAATTTTGTAATGAAATATAGAACAAAAGTAACATCTGTTGTTAATGAACACCTACGATATTTGATTTATTGATAGTCTGGAAGAGAAATACTAAGCAGAGAATTCGAATTTATAGCTAGGTAGCATCTACGAAGGTTTCTTATGGTATTTTATGAGGGCATATTGATATATACTTGAAAGTTTATTTTGAAATGCATATTTCGTTTTGTTTTCATATCATACCTACAACTTGAAAATTAAAATATACAAAAACACATCTTACACAACGTCATAAAGTTCTTCGAATCAAAACAATTCATTTACAAAAAATTATCAAAGTTAACCAAAGGATTGAACAACAATATTAGCTTGCCGACTAACATAGAACTTTACATAACGACTTCAATAGGCCCACCAATCACTGATGTATCGAGTTCTTTTTATATCCTTCACAACTTGTAAAACATTATATCCTCGACGTGTCAAAATTGTCTAAAATGACCAATTATAAATTAATCTCCTAGAAGGAGAAATAATGTAGATTTGATTTCCATGTTTCAGTTTTGCTTTACCGTTTATATCCTTGATTTTCACAGGGATAGTTTGGAGCAACGAAAATGATCTGCATCTCGTTATGCCTGTAGTTTTTCACTTTGCAAAATCAGTTCAAACTTTCTTGCTGAAACAGTTTTTAAATAAACATATTTATTTGGAAAATTAAAGAATAAGTAGAAACAGAAATATGTAGAAGTTTGATATTAAAAAAAAGAGGGGGGGGGGAATAAATATATGTAGAAAAATAAACTAATTTTTGGCTATGGACAAGTGTTCTTTTTTCACTCGAGCGACAAGTCATACTTTACATCTAAATATGTAGAGACACAAAGACCTAACTTCAAGTGCAAATCACACAAAAGTGTGTAGAAACAGAAACTAAAAGAGATAAACATTCAAATTTCAAACATATTTACTAAACAAGATTAGTTCAACATCAATAATTCATAAATTCATCTAAATTAGGTTTGAGTGCGTTACCTTTTCAAAGTGTTGATGCAGAAATATCTGAGTCGTTTTATTTTTTGTGTGTTTTTAGTTTTAGTGGGTGGATAGAGAAAATGTGAAATGGGAGGAGGAGAAGGGCGTGTAAAAGGGATGGGTTGCGACGGAGGAGGGGCAGAGCCGATCTTCAATGGCTTCCAACTTCATGGCCTAGGTTCATTCTGAAAACAAAAAAAAATCGAAGTTCAGGGTTTATGTGTTCCAACTTCAATACCAACAACACCAATATTTCTAGTTTACTAGATCTTCATATCAAAACACGATTTGGAACATATCCGAGCGACATGAAATTGCTGAAATGGTGGCGTCGGAAAACTTTGCATCTGTTTTTGCAGATCGTGCGGAAGGAGGAGGTCAGCGTGATGGTTTTCGGCAAAAGATTAAATTCCCACACACAAATGAAGTAGCAAGAAAATCTTAAATTTCATGGACAAAACAATGAAAGCAACAAGAGGAATAGAAAAGATACAAATAAAAACGTGGGCCAAAACCATAGCTGCTTTGAACCAGATAAGCTTTCCTCTCTCTCTCTGTCTCTCTCTCCATCTTGTTTGATCTAAATAAAAAAGACCTACCAAACTTCACTCCCAGATCCTTCATTTTCACAAAACTCCCATGCAGAACTGAATAATTGCACATTGTTGTTTATATAAATGTTGATGCAGCAACAGCTGCTATAGTGCGATTCAGCTCCGATGCCTGGATCTGGATGCATGGAAAATGATGCACCGGTGTTCTTCCCTTCATAGTTGATGCGTTCGAAGAAGTCGTGGTCTGCATTTGGCTCCATAATGTGTTTGATGGCTCCATGAAGCTATCTTTCAGACTATAATTCCAGATCATCCTTCTTGCTTCCTTTGCTTGCATTATGAATCTGGTATTTAGACTTCGGAAGAAAGGCCAATATTCCATGTTGAACGACTTTATGTCAAACTAGAATTTTAACAAGCAAATTGCACTTGATTTCAGAGTCAGAAATTGGAGTTAATTTTCGGACATCTTTTCAGCTTCTCACACGCTGGCATCGTTTTGAGTAAACCGAACGTCAACAGTAGCCATAATTAAACAAAAAGGAAAACTAATGAAAAATGCTTGAAAACTTTAAGTTTTAATGATAAGGACAAAATAAAGGGTAAAATGAATAATATCAGGTTTGCCTTTTTAGTGTAAAAATGTGGTTTTTCGTTAAAATAAACAGTACCGTAGGCTTTTCGTTAAAACTCCCTAAACAAAATGTGTGAAAAGCTAAAGAAGGTTTGTGTTTATCGTTTCCCTAAAAAATAGTGCTACTTTCTTTTACAAGGCAATGTTTTAAATCATGCTCCGGAGATGGAGATTGTATTTCGCACAAAAGAGCATTCACACAGCTCTGACCAACAGGCCTTGAAGCAGAATCTATAAATTTAATAAATAAAGGGTAAAATTAAGGACAACAAAACTCCATCATTTTTCCCATCCCACTACCTCAGGACGTCCGTTCAGCAAAAACAGATGAAAAGATGCATCAAATTCCCTTCATGGCACAGGGCTTATGAACAAGCACAACAAAATGATGCCAGATGCGTTGAAATTACAAATGGTCGAAATTCGGTCAAATATTACAGATATGAAACTAGAAAAGAATCATTCTCCATATCTTTTATTTCTTCCTACTATTTCTCAGAAGAAGCAACCCACACCCTCTGAAAACCTGTCGTACAAATAGTAGACAACCCTAGTATTAGTACAATTGTTCTGAAATACCACGAGAAACGGAAACAGAAGTTTGGATCGGAAAAGAGAAAAAAATAAATAAATAAAAGGATAAAACACACGTCCTGCAACCCTAACCTGATTCCAAGTTTCCAAGTGGGTTGAACTCCTGGACTTGAAAAGCATTTGAAAATTAGAAAGCCTGGGACTTATGGCCAAGCATCTGGAGAAACTCTTTCGCTGACAGTAGAACCGTAGTTGGGGCCACCCTTGCGAAATTGGATAAGAAACTCAATAGGGTAACCCTTCAGCTTATGGGGCACAAGTCCAAGATCATTGAAACTCAAAGCTACAAACCCCACCACAAAATTGAGGAAAGTGAGAAAAACCAACCATGGATAAGAAAATGGGGAAGAAGGAACTATCACATCCTAAAATTTGTCGAAGTTACCGTTTTCTGACACGAGTGTATCTGTAGCTTGGGCAAGGATCTGATCTCGGTTGAAGATTTCAGGATTAGGTAATGGAAATGGAACTTTGTTAAGCAATATTTCTCGTGGAGCTCCCATTGCCTGGAACAATCAAATCCATAAACATTGGAGGTCAATTAGACATAATTAATTTTAAAAGAGAAGAGAGGCATGCACCTAGGGTATGAAGACATACAACTAACATGGTCATAAAAATATTCACACGACATGATCACTAAACGAAGTTGAATAACAACATTACACTTATTTTGGTGTGTGTTTTTTTTTTTTGAAAGGGGGGGGGGGGGGGGGTCTGGGGGGTGGGGTTTTTGGGTTTGCTGTCACGTCCAGTTACACTTGGCATCCAAATACACACTTGCATACCTTTGCAATTGGGAGAGGAACCTTCACGTAGCGGGGCCATTCACGGATTGTATCAAACATAAGCTCTGCCTGCAGTCTTTTGATGCTTAGTAAGAGAAATTCCATATCAATGCAAAACAACTTCACATAAACAGATGAGAAATTACCAATTGATGCATTGTAAAAACCTCAGGCCCACCAAGTTCATAAACTTTTCCCATGCTGGTACCATCATCTTTCAAAGCTGCCACAATTGCCCCAGCAACATCAACAACATATACAGGTTGGAATCTGCATACAAGTTATTGCATACAGGTTGGAATCAACAACATGTGCATGAGAAAAATTGTTAAATTACACAAATTGAAAAATTAAAATTAACTGACTTTCAAATGATAGATTGAAGACATACTTGGTAGATCCATCCCCAATAAGCGGAAGAAAGCCATATTTTTTCGCAAAAAATGCCCAGCGATTCAAAATCCGATCCTCAGTACCAACCATCACAGCAGGTCTCAAAATGGTAGCCTATTGATGAAAAGCGAATGTTAGACACTGCTCCTGAGATAAGCATGCCTACTTACGTGAAATCAAAGCACATAAATCTACCTCAGGCAATTCACTTAAAACAGCTTCCTCTGCAGCAGCTTTAGTCCTTAGAAATCTGGAGGGAGATGAGGAAGATGCCCCCAAGCAAGAAACTTGAATGAATCTCATGATACCCCCATGTTCTTTGGAAATCTGCAGAAATATAAAGATTAAACAGAAGAACAATATTTCTTACCACAAAACTTGAATAATCACATCCAACTTTTTTTACCACTAATCAGATATTGAACAGAATTTCAGATCCCAAAAGACACTTCCATGTATCTTGAAAGAAAATTTCAGTTGTAGGCAGGCTAAACAGCTGCTGCATTATAATCTTGATACACTTTTTACCATTTTTGTTAAGGATGATGCTTATAAAAATCAATTTTTAAGAGAAGAAGGCACTAGGATCAGAAGCAGCACAGGAATAACAATAATGTCATGAATGTCAACGCAGGATACGTACCGTTGCCAGTTGTTGCGCCATGGAATGATTCACTTCCTCAAAGCTAAAGTTTCTCGTCTCATAATCCCTCCCTGCCAAGCTACAAAGTGTTCCTTCATTGAAGCCAAAGAGTTATGGATCTTTAACATGTAAAGTCATAACTGAAGAATGCATACCAATGAGATTGATAACCACATTTGCTTTTGACATGACTGCCTTAATTGAATCTTCATCTCTTGGATTGTATTTCATTGGTACTATCTGAGTACGTGAAATATGAGAAGATCGGAAACATAATAGATTGAAGAATGGGAATAAATACTTTCCCAGTTAAGAAAGAACATTAACTAAGAAACAGCACAGAAAACCTACCTGTCCCAAATCCCCCATTAACTTGAGGTGGCGATGGGAGTCTTCAGAACCACGGAAAGGAACTAACACCTGACTTCCCATTTTGGCTGGAAGAGAAGTAAAGAATCAGCACAAGCATGCATGAAAGATAACCAAGCATCTTTCAGTCATTTTTTTAAAGATGAAAGATTAAAATCACACTTCCATAGATCAATTTCAGTCCAACAATCTCCTACTCGAAATGTTCCAAATCAAACAAACAGAGTCTAAAACAATGCATGCATGTGATTCGACGGAATTCAAATCAAATGCATTTATAGACAGTTAACTCACCAAGTTGTTGCACAAGATAACGCCCAAGGAACCCCGTAGATCCAAAAACTGCAGCAACAATGCCACTGAAAAAAGACAAATTAAATTTCCAAACAACACAATCATGTGAAACAAGAAAATTCAAGTTCCAACACCTACGTTTCCTGGGTTTCTATATCTGTATAGTTAAAGCATTAATAGCACATTATCTTCACCAAGCGCAATCATAAAACATTTTTTTTTTTCTCAAGACTTCAGCTGGCAATTAGCACCTTAGAAGTTGCATTCCATCGCCAATGACAACTTTGCTTACGAAGAAAAATGTAAGAAATCTATCCTGCCCTAAAATAGGCTCATTCTAGCTCATAAATTTGAGAAGAGAAATAATTTCGACGAAACGTTAAGTTTTCCTACATTGTCCCCAAAAACAAACGGAGCAACAACAATTAAACATTCTAACTATTTCAATAATATTCAATGCAGTAAAATCAATTTCGACAAAAAGTTCTAACCTTTCCTACATTTTCTCAGAAAACAAACGGAAGCAATAACAAAAGGTTTAAACTTTCCAGACCGACTGACGCCAAAAGAGAAATGAAGAATTCGGGTGTTACCTAACAGATGATCTTCCACCTGTGCCCTTGCGCACAAGGTGCCCCACTCCCTTGGTGGCGAGGGTAGATCCGTACTTTGGACGATCAGCTCCATAATCTACAAAATTGACAAATTGACAAATTGAGGTCACCAAAGCGGGGGAATTTGAAAACCAAACCCTAGAAATGGAGAGGGAATGAGAAGTTACAGTGATCGGAAAGGGGGTAGATTGACTTGAGCGACGAGATTGAAGATGATTGGGTCAGATACTGGCGCCCAACGCGCTTCGACGCGGCCTGCATCGCGCTCTCAGCTACAAGTTCAGAGTGAGGCCAGAGAGAGAGAGAGGGAGAGAGAGGAGACAGAGAAACCTGTGCGTAATACGAAGGGGCTGGATGAAGAAGATGGTTGGGCATATGCTTTACTTTGGTTTGGGCCATGATAAACTTGGGCTCTACAAATGACCCACTTCTTCTTCTTCTTTTTTTCTTTTTTCTTTTTTCTTTGCTGTTTTTAAGTAAAAGCGACATTCTGCTCTGAACTAATCGAAAGGGTCAGAAGCCGGTTCAAAGTCGAAATCATAAGAAAATACACTCGTTTTCACATTATATGTTGTCAATCCGAATAACTGAATCGAACGAACTCCTTTTTTCAAATAGTTTAAACATGTTATGTTGTCAAACTGTTAACCTGGAAAAGTGATTTAATTTTCACTTGTGTATACGATAGTTTAACATAACATACCAACTTAATAACGTTAAACTTTCATTGATTTAAACGTGTAGTCTTGATCACATCACAATAAAACTTCTATTGTGAAGTTTTTTAAACATGTTATGTTGTCAAACTTTTAATCTGAATAAGTGATTTAGCCGAAATGTTAATATATACATCAAAACAGAGTTATCCGTGAGGAAACAAGAACAAAAAAGTGGGATTGAGATTCTAGCATTAGGGTCTTTAACATTGCTCTTTTGCTACCAAAAATTGTGGAACAAACATTCACCCATCTTCCCTTGAAACCAAAAACATTGACTAACGGAGCTGCACCTATTCCCTAACTAAATCAATACACCTACTGCGTCAATCTAAACAACTACATTATTGAACACGATTACGCACAAATCTACTCCCGTCTTTGCCTCTCTCGCGCATTTTATTACACCCCTCGCCAACCTAACTTATTTGTCCGACCAAGAACACTGACCGTGAAAGGATTCCCCGATTTGGCTTGGGGGATGAATTAGAAACAACTTTCCTCCAATGGGGTTCTGCATTGATACAATGACGTGCGCCTTTATCCTTCCCATTTGTCTTCAATTTTCCGAATGCAGCAGCAGCAGCAAGGAACGCGGCATCAACTGTTTTGTATCATCTGCTCTTGCTGCTGCCTTTGAATCAAAGTTTCTCGGCCATGACATCCGAATCAAAACTCTGGTATGCCACTTGACCTAGAGGAATACTCTGTTACCAATTTTAGAAACATGGATGACTTATCTTCTAATAGTCGTGTAGGAGTATCGAACTCTGCAACTCGACCTGCAAAAACATCAAATGTCTAGGTTAATAAGCACTGCATGAATCCCTATAAAACCTCCCTGAAGCACCAAAGAATAACCTTTCCCAAAAAATGCAGAATAATGACATCTCAATGCATTTACATACAAAGAACCATATGAAAACTCGACACGGTTTTCTTTATCATTATATATTATGGTTCAAGAGAAGGAACTTTTTTATTTTCAGTCACGAGTTTAGACTATTTTCCTTCTATTGATGACTAGGTGTGGAAATTCATAACAAATCATTTTACTTACCATCACTGAGTACCAGTACTAGATCACTGTCAATGACGGTTGGAATACGATGTGCGATAGTGCACACGGTGCAGTTCTTAAACTCTGTACGAATAATCTTCTGGATGAGATTGTCTGTGGCTGTATCAACTGATGCTGTCGCTTCATCAAGCACCAATATTTTTGCCTGCTTAAGCAATGCTCTTCCGAGAGAAACAAGTTGCCGCTGCCCCACACTCCAATTATCTCCATTTTCCAGCACTGCAATTTCAACATAAAAATACAACTCATTGGTAGCCATATACCCAAACCAAGGCGTTCTGGTTTCTTTATTTATAGGGTTGGATGTGTAAGAGATTTCATTCATACCTGGTGCATCAAGCCTTTGCTCTTTCTCACGGATTACGTCTCCAAGCTGAGATTTGTCAAGTGCCTGTACCGAATAAAGCAACCTTAGTTAGGAACTATGTGAATAATACACGCATGTACAAATTCTTGAAAAATACTGCTGCTTAGGTGATAAAAAAATTGTTTGAATCCCAGAGGATGTAATCATATTCCAAATGAAAAAGATAGGATATGCAACGGCAATCAACCTGCCAAATCTCATGATCCAAATGCTCTTCAAGGGGATCAAGATTGAGCCTAATGGTCCCTTCAAATAAGGTAGGGTCCTGGGGTATGATACTGAGACGGCTTCGGAGATCATGAAGACCAATCGTCGAAATATCAACATTGTCTATAAGGATCCTCCCAGCTGATGGTTCAATAAGTCGAAATAATGCCTGGATCAAGGTAGATTTACCACTTCCAGTACGCCCAACAATTCCAATCTTCTGTCCACCAGGAAAACTACAGGTTACCCCATGAAGGACGACAGGAAGATTTTCCTTGTAGCGAACCTTCAAAGGAAACAAGGAAGCAGAAATGTTTTCATTTCGTAATCCAATTGCAATACTTCATATATATCGAAACTACACATTATTCCAAAATTAAGCATAAGCATAATAAAACCTGTCCCCGACATCATGAATAGGCACAGCTAAAAAACTTATCCCTGACGTTAATCAGGAGCACATGTAAAGATCGGATGAGCTTGAACTGCAAGCAGCATACCTTTAAATCAATTATGTCAATTGTTCCATTCTCTGGCCATGTAGATGGAGGTTGAGAATCCTCAATAAGGGATGGAGCTTCACTTGGGATTTGACTGTACTGATATATCCTTTCAATGGAAATAATTTTGTTTTCAAGCTTGCAAAAGCTAAGTATCCATCGTGATAGGCGTGCATTTAAATTCAGACCATATGTGACAGCGAGGCCAGCCATGCCTACATGGAAAAAGCAATTACCATTAGATGTGGCATTTTGTCATAATCTGCAAACTCTTCTCCTTTGTCATTGTCCCATCACACCATTTAATCATCTGAATTATTTCGTGCGACTAAACTTTAGACTATATCAACACTAATCCAGTTCTCAAACCTGCTCAGTTTTCTTAAGCTAGCAGAAAGGGTGCTTTTTTTACATTACAAAGTGTAAAATGAACATCAAAGCTCATTAATAAATGCGAAATCAAAATAAGTAGTATAATGATGGTTGAAATTATGAGCTCAGAGATTCAATCAGGTTAACATGCAAGAGATCCAACGTCATAGATACTCCCACATAAACCAAGTCAAAGATTGTTCATATATGTGTGCACGCTTCGAAATGGAGGCGATCATTCAGACCAAGCAAATCTTAAGAATGGCAATGCTATTTCATATTCAAGTTATGTTTTTACGGGACTCAAATCTCATGATAACATACAGATAAAAGTATACGACATGTACTTACTTGGATCGATACTCCCATGTGGAAAACTCACAAGTAAAATCATGCAGAAAGCGAATACAAAAGTTGAGAGTAATTCCATGCGCAGACAGAGCCATTCAATAGCTGCAATACTGCAGAAGAATGGGCGAGCAAAGCAATCAAGAAGATAAAGATTCCTCTTCATGAACCTTTTTTCTTGTCCAAATCCTCTTATAGTGGCAGCCCCAGCAATTGACTCACCAAAAAGATGGATAATTGGAGATTTCTGGATGCTAACAATACGGACCAGTTCCCTTGATGAAGACATGTAGTATTTCTGTATTGAAGAATGCTCACATTAGGTACAATAAAGTAGGTTTGATAATGTAACATACAGTAATTAGCTCAAAGATTTATATACACAACGTGATAAAAAGACAAACAATAAGATTGCTCAAAGTGATGAAACTGATCACAAACAATATGATTTATCTTTTGCAGTAGCAACCATTAGATGGTGCATAGTACTCAGCTAATTTATAGTTACATAAATATTATATATTTCGAAACAAAAATATATTAGTAATTGTACACTCCCGATCTCTTGAAAGAAAAAAATAAAGAGAACAATTTTTTGAAGATCTTATGTGATTAAAGTTCTAAAATCTGATTTAACTACCACTTAGAAGATGTGCACTACAGTGAGTTATATCCTTTCTTCTTTTTATCTTCATTTCCTAAATAACAAATAGGAGTTAACGCAACAAATTCAGGGCAAAGAATTTAATTACCTGCATCCACAAACAAGCAATGGCCATAGGAATAACAAGCAGCAAAATTTGCCAGGTAACTGTTGTCATCACACCAACAATACCAATAAGTTGTATTGTCGTTGAAGCAAACCCCCCAAGTCTAAAAGGAATGTCAAGATCCACCACACTTTGATCAATTGATACCTATAGAAAATAAACAATGCAATAATTATATATGCAAACGAAAGGAGTATGTGAATTAGGTATTTGTCACAAACAAAAAATCACTTGAATTCCAAAAAAAATGTGAGACTTACACGATTCAAGATCCGTCCAGCAGGAGTAGAGTCAAAGAAAGACATTGGTGCCCGGAACACACTTCTAAGCATCTTCACAAACAATTTTTGAGCAGCTGCTAGACCAAATGTAGCTACCAAAACAGCCCTAACAAATATAAACCAAGAGCTTCCGAATGCAAGGGCCATGTAAACAACAAGGAGGACCATCGAACTCACTTTCGGTTGGTCTCCTTCTGTTTGGGGATTTGCCCAAGCCATCCACCAACTACTAGCAATTTGAAGGAACTGAAATACTATTTGTGCAATGATTATGAGTGGAATCAGCAATCCTTTATATGCTGCAGCCATATATGAAAAGTAGACCTTCATGCTCACCCTTCCTCGTACCCTTTCCTCTTCTTGGACAAGCTGCTTTTTTCTTGAGTGCTTTGCTTTCTTTTTCTCTTTAATTGCTTTCTGCTCTGAAGCTGACATACCTTCTTGCACCTTTGCCAAACAGTCAACACTACTGCTAGCTTTATCACAATTTTTTCGGAGCCCAATATCTGCACACAAGCTTTGATCTGAATCTCCCGATGAATAATTGGGAATATCCATAGCTTCAATTGCTTCATGGTGAGCTGAGACTAGTGATTTAAAATCAGTTCCTGCCTGCAAAAGATCATCATATTTTCCTGCCTGTATGATGTGGCCTCCTTTAAGAACCTACAGATACAGAAAATGAAGGTTACAGACGACTTCTCAAAAGCACATATAATAGAATACATAAAGTCAAATATAGCAAACTAAATTTGGAATAAATGGAAAGGGAAGTAGAAAGTACGGAAAAGAAAAAGGAAAAAGAAAATACTTAGAAGGTGTTGCAATAAACTTAAAGAACAACATAAGTAGAGATTCTCCAAGCCAACAGAGATGGTACAACTGTTAATGTGTGACTGGCCTTATACACATAAGCTACAGACTAGCGTGGACCTTTCAGTTCAGAAACAATATATCAAAGGTTTGAAGACAGTACCAGTATTAAATCAGCAGCAGGCAGAAATTCAACTTGATGGGTCACGAAGACCACAGTTTTATCTTCTAATGCTGTCAATATGTATTCCTGCATCGCCCCAATATAATATACTTAGCCATCAATCAATGTAAATATATGTAAAATACCACTTCAACTGAATTGTGATATCAGTGATACTATCAGCAAGTCTAACCTTAAACAACTCTGACCCAGTGTGTGCATCAACTGCACTAAAGGGGTCATCAAGTAAATAAATGTCAGCATCTTGATACAGCGCCCTTGCGAGCTGCACACGTTGCTTCTGGCCACCACTCAGATTTATACCCCTATCACCAATTATGGTCTGATCTCCATGTGAGAAAAGTTCCAAATCCTTTTTCAGTGAACAAGCATGGATAACCTTCTTGTACTTTGGTTTATCCATTGGGCTGCCAAAAAGAATATTTTCTTCAATATTTCCAGACTGTATCCACGCTGACTGAGGAACATAAGCAGCAGTGCCACATAGCCTTACCTGAAATGATAAGGTAAGAAACAAGTATTGGGAATATTAATACTTAATATTCATCCTAGGAAAACAACTCCATGAAAGGAAAGAAAACATGAGATCCAAAACAGAACCAAAAGTTCAAAAACACCAACTTACTTCACCGGAGATTTTTGGAATCTCACCAAGGATGCAAGAGAGAAAGCTTGACTTTCCAGCGCCAACCATTCCACAAACAGCCACACGCATCCCTTTTTCCACTTTCATTTGTATTCCTGATAACGTTGGCCTGGGTGAGGAAGGGTCCCAGCAAAAGACACCATCTTCAATTTCTATTGACGTGGTTGTGATGCCTACTGGTAGGACAATTGTTGCATCCTCCTGCAACTCTTTCTCCTGCAGGAATCCAGAAATTCGATCAAGGGAAACTTTTGTCTGAGCCATCATTGATACAAGGTCAGGGAAATTCCTGAGTGGTTCTTGGAGTATCCTGAAAGTGGCTAGAGCAGAAAGAACACCACCTGCAGTTAGATGGTGACCCAAGAATATAGAGGTACCAAATGTTACGGCTGAAACAAATATAGGAGAGCTCCAGAACATGAATGTAATAAAAGCTTGAGAGTAGAGAGCTTTGCGTAGCCACTTGAACTCTACACCGCGCATTTCCTCTAACTTCAACCGGTACCTGTCCTCCCAAGCTTGCAACTTGAGAATCCTCATGTTTCGCAGACACTCAGAAGTCTTCCTCATTCTTTCATCCTTGGCAGTCATCAACTTGTCTTGATACTCTTCTTGTATCTTGGCCACTGGAACAGTAAGAACAATGGAGATAATGGTGGCAATCAATGTCGCTACAGAAGCAATTCCAACATTCTTGTACAAAATTGCAAGGGCAAGAATGATTTGCATAGGGAGCATCCACATGTCATGGAGATACCAAGAGTAGTCCCCTATCCTTTGCACATCAACAGCCATGTAGTTAACAATCTCTCCACTAGTGTGACTTTGCTTGGCTGAGCTGGAAAGTCTAAGTCCCTTTCGGTATACCATTGCCGTTAGAGCTGATCTTACATGCATACCCAAAATGTCTACCCCGAGATACCACTGCCGGGTCGTTATGGTCTCAACAAGCTTTGCCGCAAAGAAAGTACCAGCAAGGATATACCCTTCATGGGGGAAAGTCTCTATCCCCCCTAAGTAATCAACAAAATAGCTAATCATAAATGGACCCACATATGAAACAAGAGTATTCAATCCAGCAAATACAGCATTACAAGCTGCCTCCTTCCAAAAGGACTTGAGAATTGCCCAGGCTAAAGAAGGCTGCCCTGAAGGGTTTTCAGCCTTACCTTTCTCCCAATTTGAATTCAAGATCTTATAATTGGTTTTGGCTCGATCTTGTGGCGCAAGAAGGGGAATGTCCTTGATCTCAAGCGGTCTCTTTGCCCCAATTGAAAGAAGCGGGTTCATCCAAGACAGTGTGGCTAAACTGAAAAGCCCAGCATCATGATAAGGGCTAACCTTAAGACACCCTGCTTCTTCTTGCAGCAATGGCTCTTGAAGATCAGATTGTCCACAAACTTGAATACCAGTAACACCCCTAAATGCAACGAAACAAAGAAACGCTAGAGCCGGTGTCACAGCAAGATTTGCCACAACATGAGAACTCATGCGTTTCAATCCTTCAATTGCAAAAGCTTTCCCATCAACATATAAAGTGCACAAGCAAATCAGAAATGACACTGACCACCAGACCCTCAAAAGTAGTGGGAATTTCTCACACCCCTTGAATTTACAATGCAGAGCCGAAAAGCTCAGCGCGAACCAAGCCAAAGCTTGTGCAGCAGGCAAGACCATCACAGACCAATCCACAACATTCCCATTACGTCTCTCCCTTATCAGACCAATCCCATCAAAACCCAACACCAAAACTTGCACAAACAACACATAGAAACAACAAAAGACTGAAAATTTGAAGTCTGTGCCAACTCTAATCTCATGAGTTCCTCCATCCACAGCACTATTATGCCGAATTGAGCTCGAGTTCGAACCCGAATTGTCCTTGAAGATTCTAATCCGACCCAGACAAGCAAACACCTGTCGAGCTGAGAGGACGAAGAGGAACCCAACAAAGAGTACCAAATTGATGAGAATTGAAGCGAGCTCCAAAACAGGCAAAGCCTGCAGAGCTGTTAAAAGGGTAATCGACCATTGCTGAGCTGCTGGAGATAACGAAGGAGCTGAGGAGGTGCTTCCCTGGAAAAGGAGGAGGAGAGTGGGACCCATTATTGGATGTAGCGGAACTTATGCAGGAGTAGATTGACAAGAGTGAGTCGATGGTGAGCTACTAAGCGAGAGGAGAAGGAGAGATCGAATTGTTTGATAGAGAAGGGCATTTCACCATCTGGGTTTTGAGATACTCTGCAGAGACACATTGCACATGGAAACAAACAGATACAGATTTTTATCAACAACACGCAATTCAGAGCGAGACACACACGCACAAGGCGACAAAGACGATGACGAAAATTCGAAAACTTAACGGAAAAATACCAAAACATAAATTAAAACTTGCCTGAAATTTTTTTTGCATAAATTAAAACTTGCCTGAAATTTTTTTGATTCAATGGCGTGAACCGATGGAGGTCTGTGCTGAGGCAAGCCTGTGATGGAGGTTGCCCAACAAGCTCTGCCTCTCTCTCTCCCTCCCTCTCTCTCTCTAAACGCAAAATTGAACAAAACCCACAAAGATTTTACACTGAAAATCAACAAAGAAAACGTTAATGGCGATGAGAATTGAGAAAGCTGAGGGCTTTAACATGTGGAAGTCGAGAGAAAGAAAAAGAGGGTCTTTGTTTATGGGGTTTTTTCTTCTTTCTCTTTTTGTTATATAGTTTTTTAAACTCTGCATGTCAAGTTTTCCGAGGAGAGAGCCTTTATACTGCCGGTCGAGAAAGCTAGATGGAGGAGGAAGGAAAAGGAGGGACCAAAACGAGTGAAATTACTTTATACTGCATGCCCATTTTTTACTGCATACTCTTTTTTATTTTTAATTGACAAATCAAACGAAAAAGAAAACAATAACCAAATTATTTAGTGTGTAGAAAAACAAAATGTGTATTTATGTTTTTCTTTATGAAAATAGGAAAGTTATTTGTTTATTATTCTTTTTTTTAGTAATTTTTTATTTTTTTAATATAAGCAATATCCTACTTCAAACTTATCCAAAATATAGTACAGAATTTAAACTTGTATGCAAAAGGTCACACTGCTCCAACCAATTAGACCAAGTCTACGGTGTTTGTTAATTTGTTGTTAGGTTTTAATTTTCATTGTATGTTAAGCTTTATTTATTATAGTTTTCCAAACCCCATTATTTATATAAATGTACATGGTTGTAGAGTTAGAGACATGTGTGTATGATATTAGAAAGAGATTTTTTAGGCAAGTTTAATTGTTTGAATTTGATTCGAATGCTTTTTTTAGGAATGATTTTTAAATAAAGATTAAAAATTGAGCAATCCGATTGTGAATTCTTCAAACACTTTAAATAAATTTATGGATAATATTTGCCTCTCCCGTTAAGTTCAAATTTGCACAATTTGTGTATTACTAGTTTTTAAATTTTCAACTTGTACTATGTTTAGTTGTTTATTATTAGTTTGCAAACCCTATTATTTATGTGTAAATGTACATGTTTGTAGAGTGTGATTTGAGAAAGAGAATTGTAGATAAAGAATATGTTGTTGGTAAAGAGAATCGTAGAAAAATAATAATATTATTATTATTATTATTATTGACGTGTTTAGATGTGTTTATTGATGAGATCATGATGGGGATCTCATCAAACAAGAAAATACTAGATTACGAGTGGACAGTCCATTTGGTAGTGTGTGAGAGAGAAAGAGAGACAGAGACAGATATTTGTTTGTTTACACATTACAGTGAGTAATTTAGGTGGCGTTAGGTCGTAGTGGTGGATTTTTTAATGAGAATATTGGATATGACTCTGATGCCATGATGATATTTTTGTTTGGGTTCTCACTAATATCCCGATATTATTCCAATATTCACTACAATTTGACTTTGAGGCTTTTGCTTTTAGCACCTTAAATATTCTCAATGTTACATCCCACATCATTCAAGAAAATGGATCTTCTAAGTTTTATATGTACATACTCATCTCTTTCTAGCACGAGGCATTTTAAGAGCACATTGGTTTAGGGTTCCATCAGAACTTCGAAGTTAAACAAGTTCGCGCGATAGCAATCCCATGATGGGTGACCCACTGGGAAATTCTCGGAAACAAAACCGTGAGAACGTGGTCGGGGATCAAAGCGAATAATATCGTGCTACGATGAAGTTGAACTTGAGATCTGGTGGAGCCCGGATCGGGATGTGACAAGGCACCAGATCAAATATTTGTTATAATATTCACTGCTTTCAGTTTGAGGCTTTGAGCATCCCAAATATTCTTCTCCAGTACCATCATTAGTGATTTAATTAGTAAGAGAAGTCATCAACCGGAGAGAAAGGAAAGTGGAAGCTTGGTTGATCTGATCCATAAATTTTCCGATATATGGATTTTATTTTTTTTTAAATGAATTCACTCCTTTTTCTTTAATCAGAAGTGTCAATAAATATAAGGAAAATCATGAATTTGAACGGTTCCAACACCATGTTTTAGAAAATGCATGCAAATCAAGAAGCCAAATAATTTCACTATCCATTCTATATAAGTAAATTTACCACAACATAAAGCATATTCACATACTCAAAATGGAGGAATTCATTAATATGTGAAAGGAGTATGAATAAGAACAATTGCTCGCTTAATAAATTAATCCCGATTTTTTCAAGTATTAGGTTAATTAGCAATTGTAATGTAAGAGTCACATGTTTTTTTAATTTCATACATATTAACAAACGCATGAAAAGTTATAAATCTTGCTTTGTAGAAACAATTATAGATACATATTTGTTAACTAGGTAGCAGTGGCACACTGGCATATGCAATGCATGTAAGTGAAATCATCAGGGATTCACAGTCAGGGTTGGGGTGCCATGAGAAAATTGTGTTTGTTTTTTGTGTTGAACATACTAAGTTGGCTGCTTCTGCAGTTATGAAGATGCTGACAAAATCACCAGGAAACTTTTGCGGGTTTCCCTAGGTATGGCCCCCAGCTGCTGTGGGCTGAGGTGAAGGATGATCAAACTTCTTTCTAGCTGACATGCACATGTGGCTGTGGGGGCACTTGCTTTTGTAAGTTTTGTTGACAGTTCTTATAATTTCTGGGCTGTGATCTCTGACTGTGAATCTGTGATGCACTCATTTTGTTTTCAATGAAACAATTGCTCATCAAGCGAGCCACATTTTACGTGTCTCCCAATTGCATGGCATTTTATAGGCAGTGCAAGCAAGGATGCCTGCATAATTAAAGTCATCCCAACGAAGAAGAATAAAGTAGCTTTATTCTTTGTTTTTAATTCAAAATAGTTGTTATATATAATGCACTTCAAATAGAGAATCAAACTATTCCCTTTCGAAAATTTTCGACAAAATTTTTATCAAGGTCCCATCATAAAGTTTGTACGTATTTCTATCGTTAATGAACATCGTATATTTTCTTTAAAAAAAATATTGTTAACCAAAAATAGAAGTTAATTGTTTTCTAATTATACTACTGTGCTATGTTATGGAAGAAAAAAAGGCAAACTTTATACACCAATAAGCTCAACTCAATAGGCTGCCCTCTCAGTTTCATGGCGACCTTTGACATCCATTTGTTGGGTACATTTTGTGGTTTTATGTACTGAGCTCTAAATAGTTTTTAGGGTTCTTTATAGATAGACTCTTAAAACTCTTTTTCCTAAACAAAAACCCACCTACCTTTTTTTTTTGAAAGCTAAAACCCACTTAACTTTAAACATTCAAATGAAATCCAAATTTCAATAGACTGTCACGCAGACAAATATATAACTAATTATTATTATATCATAAAATTCTAATTATGTCAATAAATGTTATTACTCACCCTAATTATGATGAGCAATTAAACCTATAT
Source organism: Malus domestica (assembly GCF_042453785.1). Taxonomy (NCBI): domain Eukaryota; kingdom Viridiplantae; phylum Streptophyta; class Magnoliopsida; order Rosales; family Rosaceae; genus Malus; species Malus domestica. The sequence goes on along the minus strand of NC_091670.1, from coordinate 28,872,531 downwards.
GGAATTTTACCTTCCTTGTATCATAAATTTAGTAGCATATATAAATTAGTTTACCCATAGGGAACTGTTATTAACACTCCAAAAATCTCATTCTAGACTCCTCACAAGTATAATTTTCTTACTAATTATAGAAAGTTTGGAGTGCAAAATGAGATTTTTGGAGTCCCACTAACAATTCCCTATCCATATTAAAAATAATAATAGGTATCTTTTGTATGATAAAAATTCCTTTGTACAATCAATAATATTGTTTGATAAAAATAAAAGCAATTACTATTGTTTTATTTTGTAGTTAAATTATTTTTCATGGATTATTACATATATTAGGCACTTTTTATTATATATATGCATGTTGAAATAATTTATCTATATTTATATGTAAAATATAGTTAATTAACTTTGAATTAAATAACATGTTTTCTGCATGTATATTAAGGACGTTGTATTGTTATTATATACATATATACTATGTGTTTTTTAAATAATTTGCTTATATAATAATTTTGTTGTTAATATATATGCATTCAAATCATGACATTAATTTTTTTTTTCAATTTGTATAATTTATTTCCTCCTATGCATGAGACATTTAATTGTATTGTGAAACATCGATATTTTATTGAGATAGTAGAGACTGCATCAAGTCTTGGACAAGAAGGCCTTGAATGAGATCAAGAGGGCTCCTCGAACCAAACTAATAGAAGTGGCAAACTGAGCAATCCTATGGGCTTAAGCCATTGCAAGATCTTGAAGCATACACAAACTCAATGTGTACAGATTAATTTGTAAAATAAATGTTGATAACAAGTAAATAACCTAAAGTCAAATGTTATTAGGGGTATTTTTGGCACCCAAAAATACAAATTGTGCAAAGTTTAATAAATTTGTTTAGTTGGATCCTAGTCATTGGATTTTTGTTGGAAAAATTTTTATGGTGGGTTTTAGCATAAAGAAAATTGAATTTTAAGAGGTAAGGTGACATTTTTAGTAGTTTCTAATGCTATATATTAATTAATTGCTAACCATGCAAGTAATTAACCAGTAAAGAGAGTAGCACAATAAGCTTAAGGCTAGTTGGTGTTTAATTGCTCTTGTTAAACCGTTTGCCATTCAAACATTTGGCATTAAAACTTACGATCTTCACAAAGTTAGCCACTGGGTATCCATCACTATATAAACGTCTTAACAGCCTTTCTTGAACTCGGAATTCAATTCTTTGTCTCTGGATTGATGCTGACTTAAGCTCACACAAGTTGTAAAGAGCTATCATATATTCACGAGAAATGCTAAGGAGACTCTCTCGAAGTGATATTCTTTATAGACTCTCCGCTACCTCATAGTTTTGGCACAATATTTTATAAAAATGGCTGGAAAATTGTGCCAAAAAACATAAGATAGCGGAGAGTCTCACTTTTAAGAAAGTTTCCTTAACATTTCTCTATTCGCATTCACCCCCTAGATTGGACCAACAGTTTTCAATTAGGACGGCACCTTTGTGTCTTTCAAACTCCATAAAATTCAATAATACATGTCATGATTATTTGGTTTAAGACATTAATCTCTATTTTGTTAGATGAAGCAGTAGGTTCAAATATTGTAAACTATAATTGTTTGTCTATAAATATACATAAATATATATATATATATATATATATTAGTATAATATAAAGATTTTATATTTCAGAAGATGATTGACCATTTTGATTTTGTACATCTCTCACACGGTTCACCAACCGACCTATACACGTATACGAGAAGCGAATTGTATCACGTTTGCATTTTGTTGGTGACATATTTTATTGCATGCAGTTTCTTGTCGGTACGTCGTAATATATATCCCCACGTATAAGTCCTGTGAGCCGTGCTGATATTTTTTTTTTCGGTGGGAAGGTCCACGACTCTATGGGCTAATTGAGGATTAAGGAGGAGTTAAACACTTCCTTAATCTTAATTAGATATTGTCACTTAGTACTACGGTCTAGTGATATTCCTCTTCACTTGTAAGTGAGATGTCTTAGGTTTGATTCTTACCAAATGCGAGTTTGAACTACATTATTGTTAGCCCATTGTGAGACTAAGCTCACCCCCTTCAATTAGTGTAGATAATATCACTTGTTAAAAAAAAAAAAAATTAGATATTGGTTAATCCATATGTACGTAAGTGGCTTGCATTTTCATCCCAGCTGCGTAACCGCGTTAGGGTTTGGAGTTTATTATTATGCCCTCGTACGTGCTTATCCAAATGGTTGAGCTACTTGTCCATGCACAATAATGATCGAAGACTCAACAAACAACCATTGCATCTATCATACAGTCCACATGTTCACCTACGTGTTCTTCTCAGAATAATATCGACATGTTATTCTTGCCTCTCAGTTAATTTAGCATTGAATTCCATGCATATCCCACTTATAGGTGTGGCGTGAACTACAAAATCAATTACTTCGTAATCTTGATCGGTCGTTCCACTCTACCAGAAATTTACGGAATATATTAGGATGTAATACGTATTTGAATAGTGACAAATTCATGCATAAACATTTTGTATGTACATGAAGTAGGTTAAATGTAGATATAACAGGACTTTAGCCCTTGAAATATGCTTTTTTTTCTTTCTAAAACCCGACATAGTTTTTAACCTGAATAAAACTCAATGACTAAGCAGCACATAAGTAAATTTATTAGTTAAGCTTGACTTTACAAATTTTGTAATTTGTGAATATCTAAAATACCACTAATTATATTTTGACTTGTACTTTTTTTGTCAAACGATAAATTTTGTTAAATTAGTCACTGACAAGGTTCGAACCCACATTGTCATGCAAGGGCTCAACACTTTTTTACCACTGTAGTAAATGACCACTTGCTATTTTGACTTATACTTTGGGTATGTTACTTTTGTGTTATCTACAATTAATTGTATGCATATTATGTGAATTAATGCCAATCTATTTTTATAAACTTTCCCTATTGAAAAACGGGTTACAGACAAAAAAAAGAAAGGGCATTATATGTTATAAGTTCTATGCACATTGATGTTATTTGATTCGAAATTTTCAGATTGAAAGAAAGGAATGAATTTATTTACCGACAAAAAAAAGAAAGGGCGTTAATGCTATAAATTCAATGCACATAGATGTTATTTGATTCAAAATTAATTTATTTACATATATTTTATGATCCTTAAGGTACCGTTTGGTATGTGGGACGGAACGGAATGAAGTGGGATAAGACGTTCCGTCCCACGTTTGGAGTGCCTAAAAAGGGTGGAACGCGCTGTTCCACGGGATGAATTTTGGGTAAATTTTCGTTCTGCCTCACCCCCTGGAACGACTCGTTCCACATCCGTGGAACACAAAATTATAACCTCTCCGTCTCCTTCTTCTTCCTCCTTGTTTCCATCCGAGGGCATCTTTGCTCCCTTTCCGTTTCGTCTCGTCTCGTCTGCATACCAAACGATACCTAAATGTGTCCAATATATGTAGCAATACATGCAAAATAGATTACATATATAATAAAAGAATGTTGTTTGATTTGAAGATAACTCTATGTAATTTCAATTGTTTGGTAATGCTTTGGAGGATAGTTAACTCTAAGTTGTTGTGCATGACTCTCTTTTTTAGGATAAGATTTGATTTCCTTGCATGTTAGGTTTTGGATTTACTTCCTATTACTATTCTCATTGTAGAAGTCATATACTCTATTAATAGGACCTTAGGAGTTAGACTATTGTGGTGTGTCGTCGCCATTAGTTTAAAGAGTTTTCTCTCTTTTGGTTTTAGGGTGGAGATCACCGTTTAGAGGCATGAGTATGTGGAAAATTTGTGACTTATTTGAGTGGCAAGTTTGTGAGAGTTAATTTGTGAGTTTGAGAGTTTAGTGAACAATTTAGGAGAATCTCTTCCGTGTGTTTTGAGTTCTCAACTTGTTTGATCCAAGGTTTGTTAATAGTGAGATTTAGGTTGTTGAGAGTTAAACATTCTTTTGTGTTCTCTGTTTGTTTAGTGAAATTTCCATGGTGCTTCGCCTTTGGACATAGGTTTTATTAGGCCTGTCAAATGGGTCGTGTCAGTCGTGTTCGTGTCGTTTTCGTGTAATACCTGTTATCTTAACGGGTCATGTCGTGTCACACCTGTTATCTTAACGGGTCCTTAACAGGTCGGGTCACTTTACCCAATGGGTAAAGTGACCCGACCCATTATGACCCGTTAAGAAAAATATTTTTTTTTTCTTAAATTTGCACATATCACACATTGTCACATAAATATTACTTCAAAACATTAAAACACATTTGTCGCTTAAGTACTACATCTACACTCGAAAATAAGAGCCTCATAAAAAATACATTCATACAATACTAATCTATTACAAATATTAAATGTGCAAGGATATGCAAAATGAAAGCGTTTTTGTTTTCAAGGTTGTAAAGCCTTTCTCAAAAGTTTAAACCTTGTCAATGGAACTCAAAGCTTAATGAAAGTGACCCACTAGTGTGTTTATTCGTACTTTTATTAAGTATAACATAAGATTTTGTGGTATCCACTAGTGTAAATATTTTAAATTGAAGATCGAATTCAATCATTGTATTCATATAGGGTCAAAGAGTGTAGTTGTAAAAAATCATCAAAATCGGAGTTAAAATAACCGTTAAATTGTGATTTTTCGTTTATAACCGCCGAAACGTTTTGTCCCGTTACTTAATCTTTAAATGTTTGTTTTTTGCAATTTTTGGCGTATGCGATCTTGAAGCATATACAAACAAGTATGACGGTTAGATCGTTGAAACTAGTTTCGTAGAATGCGTATCCCATCAAAACAATAGATTCACTAACACTTAAAAGTTTATTCTTACTTTCATTAAGTATAACATAAGATTTTGTGGTATCCACTAGTGTAAATATTTTAAATTGAAGATCGAATTCATTCATTGTATTCATATAGGGTCAAGGAGTGTAGCTGTAAAAAATCATCAAAATCGGAGTTAAAATAACCCTTAAATCGTGATTTTTCGTTTATAACCGTTTAAAAGTTTTGTCACGTTACTTGATCTCTGAATGTTTGTTTTTTGCAATTTTTGGCATATGCAATCTCGAAGTATATACAAACATGTTTGACGGTTGGATCGTTGAAACTAGTTTCGTAGAATGCGTATCCCATCAAAACAATAGATTCACTAACACTTAAGAGTTTATTCATACTTTTATCAAGTATAACATAAGATTTTGAGGTATCCACTAGTGTAAATATTTTAAATTGAAGATCGAATTCATTCATTGTATTTATATAGGGTCAAGGAGTGTAGCTGTAAACAATCATCAAAATCGGAGTTAAAATAACCGTTAAATCGTGATTTTTTGTTTATAACCGTCAAAAAGTTTTGTCCTGTTACTTGATCTTTGAATGTTTTTTTTTTTTGCAATTTTTGGCGTATGCGATCTCGAAGTATATACAAACATGTTTGACGGTTGGATCGTTGAAACTAGTTTCGTAGAATGCGTATCCCATCAAAACAATAGATTCACTAACACTTAAAAGTTTATTCATACTTTCATCAAGTATAACATAAGATTTTGTGGTATCCACTAGTGTAAATATTTTAAATTGAAGATCGAATTCATTCGTTGTATTCATATAGGGTCAAGGAGTGTAGATGTAAAAAATCATCAAAATCGGAGTTAAAATAACCGTTAAATCGTGATTTTTCGTTTATAACCGTCGCCGTTACTTGATTTCTGAATGTTTGTTTTTTGCAATTTTTGGCGTATGCGATCTCGAAGCATATACAAACAAGTTTGAAGGTTAGATCGTTGAAACTAGTTTCGCAAAATGCGTATCTCATCAAAACAATAGATTCACTAACACTTAAGAGTTTATTCATATTTTCATTAAGTATAACATAAGATTTTGTGGTACCCACTAGTGTAAATATTTTAAATTAAAGATCGAATTCATTCATTGTATTCATATAGGGTCAATGAGTGTAGCTGTAAAAAATTATCAAAATTGGAGTTAAAATAACCGTTAAATCATAATTTTTCGTTTATAACCGTCGAAAAGTTTTGTCTCGTTACTTGATCTCTGAATGTTTGTTTTTTGCAATTTTTGGCGCATGTGATCTCGAAGTATATACAAACATGTTTGACGGTTGGATCGTTGAAACTAGTTTCGTAGAATGCGTATCCCATCAAAACAATAGATTCACTAACACTTAAGAGTTTATTCATACTTTCATCAAGTATAACATAAGATTTTGTGGTATCCACTAGTGTAAATATTTTAAATTGAAGATCGAATTCATTCATTGTATTCATATAGGGTCAAGGAGTGTAGATGTAAAAAATCATCAAAATCGGAGTTAAAATAACCGTTAAATCGTGATTTTTCGTTTATAACCGTCGGAAAGTTTTGTCTCGTTACTTGATTTGTGAATGTTTTTTTTTGTAATTTTTTGCTGATGCGATCTTGAAGCATATACAAACAAGTTTGACGGTTGGATCGTTGAAATTAGTTTCGTATAATTCGTATCCCATAAAGTTCAATGGTGTGTGTGTGTATATATTTATTTATTTATTTATTAAGTAGATTTAAATGTATTTATTTTGTATGTATAATTATTATAGTTTTTAGGGGTATAAAATTTAATATATATATATATATATATAACTATTATAGTTAATATTTTGGGGGTATAATTATTATAGTATATATAATTATTATAATTATTATAGTTAATTTAATATATATATATATAATTATTATAGTTTTTAGGGGTATAAAATTGTTAAATTAATATATATAATTATTATAGTATTTTTTTTAGGGTTATAAAATTATTTAATTAATATTTTGCTTATCGTGTATCTTGTTACTCATGTGTATACCCGAACCAACCCGTTATCTTAACAGGTGCTTATCGGGTTACCCGATAACGACCCGTTTCGTTATCGTGTCGACCCGAACACCTGTTAATTTCTTGTCGTGTCGTATCGGATTATCGGGTCGTGTCAGAAATTGTCAGGCCTAGGTTTTATGCCCAACCACGTTAGTCTCTTATGTTCTTATTTTGAGATTGTTTGTTTCTTGGTTTTCACATGCAACATTGATATTTGGGAGAATCTCCTCCGTATATTTTTTTGTTCTCTACTCATTTTATTTAGGATTTGTAGTGTGTGGGATCTTGATTGTGAGAGTTAAACTCTTTTGTTTTCTTCGTTTGTTTGGTGAAATTCCTCGTCATACTTCGCCCGTGGCATAGGCTTAACCACGTCAATCTCTTATGTTCTTATTTTGAGATTGTTTGCTTCTTCACTTTCGTGTCGTTGATAACTTAGTACTTTGTTAGAATTTCACTTCCACTTGCGCATAAAGTACAACACTAAATATTCAGTCCATCAAACTTAAAAAAATGTAAGTTGTGATTACTATCATTTGGTAGAAGTGTCATATATCCTTTTTTTTTCCTTAAACCAGACGATATAGGAGGAGGGTGAATTTGAACATTGAATTTTTCATGCAAAGAAAAATATTCTAATCAACTAAGTTACAAGATACCACTTAGTACTATGGTCTAGTAGTATTCATTTTCACTTATAAGCGAGAGGTCTTAGGTTTGATTCTCTCCAAAGACAAATTTGAATCACATTATTACTAGCCCATTATGAGGCTTCGCCTACTCTCCAACCCTCTTAGTGTGATAATATCGTTCGTTAAAATAAAATAAAATAAAATAAAACTAAGAATACAAGTGTTCCTTACAAAATATGTGGCTGAGCTCCATTGTCAATCATGAATTATTAAGCTTCGGATCCTTAATATTGGGCACTGAAAGCAGTCCTCATTCTTACTCTCTCTACAATGATTACAGCTGGAAATTAATGTAGGATACCATAAAGTCCGTCCAACCCCAAAAAGCTTCATAATTGATGCCTTTGATTTTTCCAACCATATAAGGTTTGATGTACATTTGTGGTCCAAGTGTAAACTGGAAGGGACCGAGAAAGGATCAAATGTGATGGTGTTAGGTTCCCCAACCTGCAGTTGGGACAACATTTTCATGCACATGCATCTTCCACATGTCACAAATGTCTAGCCAGCCAGCTAGCTAGTAAAGAGATATTTTCAAGGATTCTGTAGATCTAGATTCATCATGATTCCTTAATAAAAATCCATCTAATTTTTTTTTTAATAAATAATATTATTTATACTAAGATGTATAGTAAGCTTCGCCTCAACAATTACAATGATTTAAGGGGAGAGAATTTGAAACAGTTACATATATTGGGCACATTATTATTATTGCATGTAAAATAATTTATTTATTATATTTAGTTATTTAATTATATGTAATATAGGTAAACTAATTGTTGAGAATAAGTCTCACATTGATGGAAGAAAAGACCTTTCATGAGTTTATAAGAGATTGGGTTACTCCCTATATTGCCAATTAATTTTATGGTGGAACCTCAACAACTTTCTTCACTAATTTTGAATAAAATAACAATAAGAAATGGTGTAGGTAAATTATCTTGCATGTATTAGTACATATATTGGGCACATTTTATTTTTATTATATGTATTTGTGTGTAAAATAATTTACCTGAATTTATATGTTAAATATAGATAAATTAACTTTAAGTAAAAAAAATTATACTTGAATGCATGAGAACTGTTTTAGGGTTTGAACTCCAAGTATAATTAGGTCCATGGGCTGATTAAGAATAGTTAACCTGCAGTTTCATCCGGCTGCATTGGTTTTGGACTTTGCCTTGGCATCATACTTATCCAAATGGTTGAATCTAGTAATGGTCAAAAGCATCAAAACAAAAGTATTGATCAGTGTGCGGACAGAGATTGCATCACACAGTATAACGTGTTCTTCTTCTGAAGGGTATAATCTCGACATTCTTTTGAAGAGCATAATCTCGACATGTTAGGATGCTACTCATGAGTTTATTTTGCCCTTGAATTCCTTCTCTCATTTAGTCGTGGTAACAAACAACATCTTATTGAGTAGTTATAAATGCACAACTAAATTCGTCTGATACTAAAATTTACATTGGAAATTCATCACTTTTAGTTTCGGACGTTCTATTCTATTGAAAATTTAGTGATAACAAACTCATAACACTATTTGTACATGTATGTAAACAATGTATATGTTAAAATTTGATGTTAATCCCAGCCTATTGTAGAAGAACTCATTTCTATGCCGCTTCTGCTGTTGGAATTCATAACACTTTATGTATATCTAATCTAGCTATTTACACTATCAAACCTCAAAGTTTTAACATGTGATTATCTAAACTTCTTCTGGTAGACCCTGCCATTTTAAGCTTAGACAATCATGAAATCAAAGATTTGAGCTCTCTCTGTAGTAGTAGCGCACACGGCATCAATGATAGAAGTAACAAATATTCAATGTCGGTGATGCCAATCATGATCTGGGTGACCCCGATTTATGTACGGCAGGAAAAAGGGTAGGGTTAGGGTACCATATATAAAGTCCGTCCAACCACAAGGCTTGTGAAATGTTGCATTCTATTTTCCCCAATAATAAATGTGATGGTGATAGCGCTCTTCAACATGCATAAGGATAAGGGATAACATTTTTCTCACACATATATGAATGTTTTACATGCCACAAATGCCTAGCTAGAAAATAGTTTTTCATGCAATTATCACCAACGTGCGGACCTTTTCGGCCGTTGATGTCGAATTTATAAAAATAAGAATCTCAAATAAGTAACAATAATTTTGTTATATGTCGACAAAAAAATTTAGGGTAAATTACATAAAACTACCTCAACTCATACCTTCTGTCAATTGTCTGTCAATTTCTCCGTTAAATGCTGACGTGGCTTGAGGCGGGACCCACTTTCAATTAAATATTAACTAAATATTTAAAAAAAATTAAAATAAAATAAAAACCAAAAAAATCCAAACCCACACCCAGATCCCTTTCCTATCTTCCCCATCGACCTGTGTCCCCACCCCCCAAAACCTTCCTTCCAAACCCAGAACCCCACCCCCACCCCTTTTCTAGCTCCCGAGCCTCCCAACCACCTCCCTCTCTTCCACTCTCTTCACCTCCCCTCCCATTCAAAACTTAAAAAAATAAAAAATAAAAAACAATGAGAAACAAATCTGAACCCAGATTGTCCAGATCGTCGCACCCCACCCAACCCTTCCTTCCTGTCGAAGTCGGACCACCTCAACTGGTCCTCAAGTACCAGGAGCTCTGCGACCATTACCTTCACTAGACCTATCTTGCTCACCCTCTTCGGAGCTGATCACGATTTGGGTGTAGCGATGCGGATCACGATCTCGGTGACGAGCATGATGTCACTGTTGTTACTAGCGATGATGGGGGGTTGGGATTGTCGTCTGGGTGGGTGGTCGGGTTAGGCTTGGAAGGGTCGGGTTCGAAGAGTGGAGGAGAGGAAAGTGGTTGGGAGGCTCAGGAGGGAGAAGAGGGGGTGGGGGTGGGGGGGGATCTGGGTGTGGGTTTGGATTTTTTTGGTTTTTAATATTTAGTTAATATTTAATTAATTTTTTATAGAAAGTGGGACACGTCAGCATTTAACGGAGGAATTGACAAACAACTTACGGAATGTATAAAATTGTAACAAATTCGTAAATGAGGTATGACATTGACATTTTTTAAAGACGGGGTATGAAACTGTGACTGATCCAATAATTGAGAGTAATTTTATGTAATTTACCCAAAAATTTATTATATACATGGTTAACATTTGTCTAAGATGGGAAGCAACGTGTTCCACAAAATCTACCAAACATCTGTAATTGCGATATGTAATTTTAATTATTGAAGTGAATGTGATGGCATTGGCACATTAAACTTCTGCATTGCGATATGTAATTTTAATTATTTCTTTTAGCTTAAGATAAAACATCTGTAATTTTATTACTCCACAAATCAAATTTTAATCTAAAAATTACTGCATTTCGATATGTAATTTGAACGTATTTAAAGCTAACAGTTTCGTATAAAAAGTGGTAGCAGTTTCTGAAAGATAAACTTTTACCATCACCCTGCAAACAGGTTCAAATAGGAATCGAAAATGAATGAATCAGATTATTTCCATGTAATGTTTTAAAACGAGTGTTTGCGTTAGAGTCTAGAAGTGTGTCGGCTAGGAAACAGATATACCATTCATGTTGCAAGATGCAACAAAAGAGAATACTGATTTCTACTACAATGTTTGAATATTATTGGCTTTTTAGTCAAAATGGTCTCTGAGATTTTCATAATACATCACTTTGGTTCCTGAGATTTGCATAACACATCACTTTGGTCCCTGAGATTTGAAATCAATAGAAGTGATTCTTAAGATTGTCCACCATCAATCATTTTGGTCTTTCTATTCAAAATTATGTTAAATAAGGATCAAAATGACAAATATACCCTCAATTTAATAAATAATAGGTCAAAATGATTTGACAAAAATTAAGGGTATTTTGATCATTATATTCTTGTTTAATGGAGATTTTTTTACAGAATTACCAAAATTATTGATGGTGGACAAACTCAGAGATCAATTCTATTGATTTCAAATCTCAATGATCAAAATGAGAAGTTATGCAAATCTCAGGAACCATTTTGACTAAAAAGCCAACATTATTTCATTTTTAGTTATTAGTTATTGTTCATTTTAGTTATTAGTTTTTATTTTTGAAAAATACATGAGAGGAAGGAGGGATGTAAAAGCTAGAGATGATGACTGATGGAGGACAAGGGTAGAATATGTGTATCAGAAAGTACGCAAAATGAAAACCAAAAACTAAAAATCCAAAAGCCAAAAATTATTTTGAGGGTTTGTATGACTGTCATTTCGTATTTAGTTTTTAGTTTCACTTTCTTCAAATATATTTCCTCATATATCAAGCACCAAAATAAAAGCCAAAAAATTAAAAAAAAATTATTATCAACAGACCCTAAATTATTTTGACTTTCAAGATGTTTCCATTAATTCTTCTTTATTTATTCCCCTCACTTCCACCGTTCTTCTTGTAAATTTACTTGGGATTTCTTGTTTGCATAAATAAAAGCTTTGAGCAATTTTTTATTTATTATATAGTTTTTTTAAACTACTTTAATTTATACTAAGAGACCGTTACACTGCTTTGACCACTACCATAACCCACATTTGCATAATATAGTTTAGGATTAGATAGAAATAAATCATATCCTAAAAACTAAAGAGGTGCAAGGAGGGCAGAAGCTTCCTCTTGCAAAAGCTTCCATGCTGCAAGCACATGCCTCTCCTCAGTCAATGGAGCTCCTACTGCAAAACGTAATACGTACTTTCCTGACAACACCTGCATATATAACATGTTGGTATCATCAGGACTTGCGAATTTACAACAGAAAAAAAGTGTCAACGATACCAAATAGTGAGCTTACAGTGTGAGAAACGAAAATTTTTCCAGTCGAGTTTACAGTATCTAGTAGGTCATGGTTCAGTTTCGTCGCATAAGTTTCATCGTTGTGAGGGGGTAGAAGACGGAAACAAACCAACGAAAATATTCGGGGAGTAACAATCTGCAGTTATGGTGATTATCAACAAGGTAAATGTTCATAATATTGCAGCATTCAACTTGTAATGAAATATAGTAATCAAACAAGAAACTTCACTTTTTATCAAAAAAAAACAAGAAACTTCACTAGGAATACAATTAATTACCTCAAACCTGGAGTCTTGAGCAACAAGATCTTCGAAGCATTTAGCCAAATCGATATGGTTTCTTATGTAGGATTGTAGATTCTCCAGACCATAAAGTCTTAGCACCATCCATAGTTTTAATGATCTGGAAGCAGCAGTCGATATATAACAGTCAGTTATTAGCTTTAATGTGTGAGTTTATTAACTTACATTCTTTTTTTTCACTTTCATTTTTTCTTTTTATTAGCTGCCCAATCATGGTGGATGGGGGACCCTACTAACCCGAGGGCTTTAGGGTGCACATTGTGTGATTTCACCCAAGGGTGAACAGACCAAGACCACCATAACCTCACCTGGTTAGGCTTCATCCAGGCAACCAATCACTTTAATGCTCTACTTAGTTATAAGTCCACGCTACTAGGCTCGACATTAGCTTACCTTCTTAAAGAGAGAGATTCTACTCTAAATGATCTTTGTACTACTAAGACAACCCAATGTCACTGAGAGCAGTACAACGGAGAGTTATAATGCCGTGTTTGGGAACCTTACGGAAATAAATATATTGAATTTCTCCCATCTGGGTTGCACATATGAGCTCTGAAAACTCAAAGCATCGATCTAACTCCATATGTGAAAAATGTTCAAAGGCACACCTAAACCGACGTCCAAGTGGAATTTGCCAATCTTTGTAATCCACAACCAGGTTTGCTTGAGAGGCCTGCAGTATCAACAACGTAATAATCAAGGAAGAATTAAGGGATGGAAACAAGGGAAGAAGTGCAGAAGGAGAAAACGCTAGTGTGAAATACCCATAGCTAATAGTAAAGAGGATAATTTAGGAGAAAATTACCTTGTTTTTAAGGAACTCAGGATTTGTAGACAGCGCCTGGACCAAAGCGTTTCTATCCTGTTATAAGTAAATAAGTATATGTTCTATTAATCAATCACAAGAACAGGAAAACGATAGCAAAAGGGTGTCACACAAAACAGATATTTTGTCACATGGCAAAACTGTCATGCTAAATCTCCGACAATTAATGAACAATCATACTAATTTCCCACAGGATCACACATTTCCACTACAAGTTGACTGCATGGAAGTAGAATTCATGTAGAACTATTTGGGCAGTTCTCAAAGTTCATATCGTGAATGCAGAAAATGATAATGGTATTGCGCAAATTCTTCAGAAATGATGCTTGCATGTGGTTCGTAGAGAGAGGAGCAGTTGGCCGGAGGAAGTACAAAGTAATTAGCAGATGAACAATGTGCACAACCACGTAATGACATACCTTGATCCAGAGCAACGAACAATCAAAGTTCGTAAGAAACCATTTATGTGCATTCATGTTAAATGAGTCCGCTTCTTCAACACCATCAATGTGGTGTCGGTATTCTGGACATATACAAGCGCTACCAGCGTATGCAGCATCCACATGGAACCACATTCCATTGCTCTGAGAAAATGCAAAGAATTACAACAATTATGGACAAGATTATTTTACAAAAGTTTAATGTACGTGATCTTTGTATTAAAAGAGGTTTTGCATAAAATTGATAAACCATAAAGCAGATTAGACGATTCATTTGTTACCTTAGTAATCTTTCCCAGTTCTAGCAAAGGATCAACCGCCGTTGATGAAGTAGTACCAACCTAAAAGTACAGATGCAAACTTTCTTTAGTTAATTAGGATTCTAATTTTATGAATGTGGTAACCTTATTTCCATTATTGTAAATAGTTCGACTATTTGTTTTTTAAACCAAAATTTTTCCCGTTAACGAACATTTCAAGAACAAAATGGAAACATGCTCAGCATCTGAAGTGTTTTTGTATCTTACCGTTGCACATAAGAAAAATGGAACTAAACCACTCGCGATGTCATTTGAAATCGCCTCATTAAGTACATTGGGAGAAAGGGCATAGTTAGTAGAGGAATCGGTACTCAGCACCCTGCAATTCTCAGGATGGATTCCCCCTATCTGCAGTTAAACAATAAAAATCATTAAAAATGAAAGATATTATCAATATAGCAAGCTGAATTTAAGTGTTTACAATATATACAAATACGTTGATACTAGAGCTAGAGCACATAAGGAAGGTACCTGACAAGCCTTTTGTAAAGCTGAATGTGTTTGATCAGATGCATAGACAACAAGCTTCTCGAGGGCTTTTTTTCCTTCCGCCCTCAAAATCCTATCACGAGCAGCCAATAGTACAACCAGAACTGCTTCACTCGCTGTGCCTTGTATCACTCCACCGCCTTGTCCTGCAACAAGATATCTGACTGTAAGTCCAGAAGCTCAACAGTTCAAGAAATATCTTTCTTCATCTATTGATAAAGGAGAAAAAGCACAATTTTCTATGAGAAATTCATTAAAAAATATAGTTGTATATAGAACAATCATCTCACCTGCTGAAAGAAATTCTTCAGGAAGTTTAAGCATTTTAGCAAACCAATCCAAGACGATCATTTCAAGTTCAGTTGCTGCTGGAGAAGTTATCCAACTAAACCCCACAATGTTAAGGCCAGCACTTAGCATTTCGCCTAGGAATCCGGCGACACTGCTGTTTGAAGGGTAGTACCCGAAAAAATTTGGGCTCTGCCAATGTGTTACCCCTGGTAAAATCTTAGCCTGAATGTCTGCAACCACATAAAAGTTTGCTCTTCACATATGTTTATGTCACATGAGTCATACAAATCAAACATATACAATCAGGCCATGAATTTTCTTTTGTATACACATTTGCAATAGGTATGCAAGAAAATCTAGAACATAAGAACCCTATTAGAAATTTCACCATCGAAAACTTGTTGCAAAGACTCGGGATGAGTAGGCGCAGAATCCGGTAAAAGATCACGAAGATATCCAGGCTGCAAAATGTGACTAAAGTTATAACAATGGAAAAACTTGAATTAACTGAATCATCATCTGTGCCAATATGTGTGGAATACTTTTGCAAAGTTTTCACAAAACCTAATGCCAACATTGATAAAGGGAAGAAATAAAGATTTCTTCAGAGTTCAAATTGGCTTTGCATTTAAAATGTAAGAGAGATGGGATTGAGAGTTGAAACCTGAACTTGGCTGAGGACAGGGAAATCCTCAATGGTTTTGTAGTAATCAGCAATGAAATCTACCATTTTGTGGGCATTCTCTCTGAGTTGCTCAGCGTCCATTGGCTTCAACCCACTCATCTTCTGCTGTTTTTCTTGTTTGTTCCTCAAAATTATGGCAGAAAAACGAGGGAGATGAAGATGCCTTGGATTTCCCAGGAAAAATAAAAATAAAAACAAATGAGAAGATAAACGAACTGCTTCTCTTTTTTTTTTCAAAGATTCAATTCGATTTTTCTGAAAATTTGAGAAATTGGAGCAGAATGTGTTTGTCCTTTGTTTTGGACTCTTTTGTTTTGGACTCTGCTGATTGCTGAGTGGACGATAGGCAATCATCCACTCCACGACATACGTTATAAAACACTTGGACGATATGCATGTTGGATTTTTGGATCCGCGGCTCGTGGGATTTCATTTTAACAACACCGATACTATTTCTAACTTTATCATTTGTCTAATCTGTCAGATGTAGGATTTTATCAAAAAATACCTTATATTAGTTAGAGTGGAGTAATCATATTTAAACCTATGATTTTCTTTTTCACCCACCGATGTGGGATTTCAACACTTCCCCTCACATATAACCTCATTTAATGGTTCACACGTGGAGATTCACACATCAGCAATTGAAACTCAGAAGTCGGCTTTATGTTAAGAGTCCAGACTTACTTTCAATGGAACTCAGAGGTCAACTTTATGTTAAGAGTCCTGGCTTGTTTCCTTCTTGGTGACAAGCTCGTTAGCTTGCACGGACATGAACCTTGACTCTGATACCATGTTGAAATTTTTTAGATCGACGAGCCCAGAGGGCTCACTCTTAATGACACCGATACTATTCCCAACTTTACCATATGCGCAATCCGTTAAGTGTAAGGTTTTACCATAAAAAACATCGATATTAATTAGAGTAGGGTAATCCTATTTAAAGTCATTGTTTTTCTTTACCCCCACAGATGTGGGAGTGCTAACACGCCCCCTCACGTGTAACCCCATTTAGTGGTTCACACGTGAATGTCAATTGAAACTCAGAGGTCGGCTCCAATGGAGTCCAAACTTGTTTTCAGTCTTTTCAGGAAGTGCCTCTTAAGAACTCAGAGGGCTGACTCTATGTTAAGAATCCAAACTTGTTTCCAAGTCTACACTTCCTTGTGACAAGCATTTGGCTTGCACGGGCCCATAACCAGGGGCTCTGATACCATGTTGAAATATTTTTTAGATCGACGAGCCCGGGGGTCCCACTCTAACAACACCGATATTATCCCTAACTTTATCACCTACCCAATCTGTCATGTGTGGGGTTTTACCACAAAAAATCTCGGTATTAGTTGAGTGGGGTAATCATATTTAAACCCATTTTTCTTTTTCACCCACCGATGTGGGATTTTAACAATGCAATCATCCACTCATCATCGGCTTTTTTGGTTGATTAAACGTATTAGTTTAAACAAATTGGCTAGAACAATGTGCTCTCTACTATGTACTCAAGTTTGAATTCTCTCTAGTGCTTAATTAAAATTATATTAGAATTTAACTTGAATAAAAGAAATAATTTTTTTTATATAAAATTCGGATTAAACACTAAATCTAACACTTCAATTTTAATTATTAAATTGTTTATATTTATGGTATGATCGTGTTGTATCTTAGCTCTATCTCCATTCATTGGAGTGTCTGTACCAAAAGAATTATAACATTTATAAATTTAGGAAATGATTGACCAATTACAAAAAGTTGCACATAAGATCAAAGCAGTTCCTGCTTTCTTGATGTACAGGCAACAAAATATTCATCTCCTCTGGAAACTCAACATCTTGATGGACAAGGCAAAGATAAGTGCAAAGAATAGAGCGAATCCAACAACCACAGCTGCAACCACTCCGATAAATTCTTGCTTGAAACCGAAGTATTGCCTCATGAATTCTTCCACTGTTGCACCCGTCTCGAGCTCGTCCTGTATATCTCCAAACTGCGATGTAGCCAGTCCGTACAAGGTCCAGGCCATCGGACACGCCCAATAGTACCATCTCCACCATATAGGAATCCTCTGCCGTTGGCGAAATGAACACGAATGAAAATTGCAGGATCAGAAAATAAAACATCAGTATATGTTTTAACTTCTAAGGACATCAAAGCCTGCATAAGTTAGGAACTAAGGGCAAAGCAACACTTACAGTCCGTGGGATTATGAACCCCGAGAAGACATTCCATATTGCGTAAAATGCGCTGGAATTTATAGCGGCTATGTGTTGGTTCGGCGTCAAGGCCACTCCCATCATGCCGTAGTAGGTGAAGTACAAAAATGTGAAATACATGAAGAATAAGTACCACAAGAATTTAGCCAGAGTCCATTCAAACCCGATCATTGCGTAAACTATGACACTATAGACAAGGGCTTGTACAAAAACGTAAGGGATCTCAATTGTAACCTGCAACGAAATATGGAAACTTGGCATCAGATAAGATAAATAATGCAAGTAATCGTATAAATTAAATTTAATATAGGCTAGTCTTAGGTAAAATGTATGATTAGTCACCTGTGCGAAGGCGTATGCCAAGGCAGAATACATTCCAGCTGCTCGTTCTCTGTAGAAGACTGTTCTTTCAACGTCCACAACAGGCTGCACGGTTGTAGAATTTTTGATACCGAGAAAGAGAACAGCAGCGTACATTGAACCAATTGCATTGAAGAGATCCCTTTCTTTCGTTCTGTACTCAAAAGTTTCATAGTTACATTTGGAAGCAAAACGTATTGGTTAGAATATATTTATCTTTTATGTGGGAGGCATTGTGACTTACGTTTTGGAGCCAAGGTTCCAGAACATTGTCCCGAACATCAATGCTACGATGGTTGTGTAGATCAACCTGATGGCCGTGTATGGCGGATTGCGCCAATAGGACCAATGTTGTTTCCATAAGCAAGCTACGCATTGGGTTAAAAAGGGCTGAGAGTATTGAGTAGGAAAATGAAGATCCTTAGAACCAGAAGCAGGGTTGCTTAGTTCTGCAATAAGTGCTTTGTTTCTCCTGCATTTATGCCATGTATAAGTACATTTTCTCAACAAATCTGGTTTACGGAGAGAGACATTCTTTTGTAAATGGTTTCTTAGGCCAATAGGTAATAAACAAACCTGTACAGTTCTGATTTCTTATACACTTCAGCAAAATCAATCTCCATAGCTATTTCTTTGGCTGACGAAGTGACTTCCAACATCCATGTTGCTGGATTGTAGCCATCCCTAATTTTACTGACGTTATCGATCCCCTAGATATAAATGTGCATTAGAAAACCTTCAACAATTATAAAGCTATCAAGGCTTGAAATTTCTTCATTCACTATACCTCAAAGTACTTGATCAAATTGCAAGAATGGCGGCCTAATGGTCCTACATAGAGCTCTTGTCCTCCTTTCTTCAGTAAGAATAGCTGCAACGACATGTTACATATATCATACTCGAGTAGAAAAGACCAGTCAAAATAGAGTTCAAAGTTTGAACAATTTGTATCAAAGAAGATTTTGATTTTCACCTCATCGAAAGCATCAAATATGTCAATGCTTGGCTGATGGATGGTGCAGACGACTGTTCTTCCAGTGTCCACAGTGTTCCTAACTGCTCGCATAACAATGGCTGCAGCTCTTGCATCCAAGCCTGAAGTCGGTTCATCCATGAATATTATGGAGGGGTTAGCCACTAGTTCAACCGCAATGGTCAGCCTCTTACGCTGCTCAGTTGAAAGACCGTTCGCACCAGGCAACCCTACTAATGCTTGCCTCAACGGGTTCAGCTCCACAAGTCCCATAACTTCCTCAACGAACATCTGCAATCATGTTCAAGTTTATGAAAGATAACGACAATGAGGCCGGTAGTTGCCTTAATAACAGGACCTAATTTTCCATCAGTTCATAAAGAATTAAATTTAAGCTTACAAAGTTCGAATACCAACCTTCCTGGTTTCAGAATCGATTTCTGAAGATAAACGCAGCCATGCTGAGTACATCAAGGATTCATAGACAGTAACATGAGGAGAGTGGATGTCATTCTGCTCACAATATCCAGAAATCCGGGCAAACGATTCCTGCTTTTTTGGGTACCCGGAAATTGTGATATTTCCCTCAATATATCCTCCAGTTTTTCTACCGGCTAGTACGTCCATTAGAGTTGTTTTACCAGCCCCACTCACTCCCATTAGAGCTGTCAAAACACCAGGCCTAAAAGCACCACTCACGCGCCTAATGAGCACCAGTTTATCCTCGGGAACACCTTGATTCTTCATTTCCTGCAATTTCGATCCAAAGAAATGTGTCACAATTTTGGATTTGGACAAGCTTGTCAAGTGTCAGACACATTTTACTTTGGTTGCATATACATCACCTGTGGCATGTCCACGGAGTATGTGATTTCATCAAAGGTGATGGAATGTGGTTCGAACGGAAGAACCATTCCTCTTTTCTTGTTACCATTTGCGTCATTAGTAGCTTCTTTTGTAATTGAGGAAGACCGGGAGGAGTTACTTCCATTCCCTTTTTCTATACACCCACAAAATTTGGTTTTTGTCAAACAGATCAAAAAAATAATGCCGGATAGACAATTGCACACAAAACCGACATCCACGAATGTAAGATATATTACCTCTACTAATTTGAGGAGTCGAGATAGGATCTTCCAACTTAACAGCCTGTGGCTTCCCGATTGCTGCACAGTGTTTACATATTCTGAGTTAACTGTCGCTTCGAAGATTTGATGCAAAGAATTAAGATGAAAGTACTCACGCTTTAGGTAAGTGAGAGCCAAAGTGAAAAAGAAGTTGAATATAATCATGTATCCAGCCAATACTCCCGCGCCAATCCAATACCAACGAGGCTCTGTGAAGAATCCGCGTGACTTCAGAACAGCGACTCCTAATGGTTCTGTTGAGTTCGGAAGAACCTTCAAGGTAAAAAAGAACTTAGACTATGAACTGGGGACAAAACACAAAAACTAGAATGTTTGAAATGAATGTTCAAAGGAATTACATGTCTCCAACTCTTTCCGAGGAACTCATTGACTACTATTGCATTCTGTCCGTACATCAAAGGCGATATCCAGTAGCCCCACATCCACCATTTCTTTATATCGTCTGCGCCATCCAAGCCAAAAGGTAAATATACAAGTTCAACTACCAGTATGTAATGAAACATTAAGTTGTTTTTTTTATTGTTATACCTCTTGACAGAACAAAACCACCCAAGGAGAAAAGCATGACAAGTGCAAATGATCCGAATGTGCTTGCAATAGTCATGCTTCTACCAACTCCAGCAATGAATCGGAACAACCCTGAAGCCATCTGATTAATGAGTAAGAGTAGAAGCCATTGCTTAAACAACCTGCATAATGTGCATAAATATTTATCATTTCGGATGGAGAAAACATGAAAAAGGTAGGAGAATTTTCTAGTTATTTTTACCTTCCGACATTTGGATCATATCCGATGACATAATAGGTCATAAATACCCAAACCACAACTTCAACACAGGTGATAGGGATCTTTAGGATCCACGAGGGAAGGGTATATGTCCACGGCGGAAAGAAGAGGAGGTTTCTCTGCTTATAAAATACAGGGAGCTTTGTAACAGTCATCGAAAGCTCTGCCAGTCCATTGAACATAACAGCAACCAGGGAGAAGAACAAAGCACCGGCATAAATTACCCCGTCATCTACTGAATTGCGATGCATCTCAGTTCGTAGGAACAATGTCATTGTAATCATAGCCAAGATTGAGAGCTAAAGAAAATAAGGAAACTTTTAATAAAGATTAAAAACATGTAAGATTGCGCGAAGCATGGAGTAAGTCGAATAAAGGAAAACATTACTTGGGCAAGCTTGAAAAGGTAGACAAATGAGTTCCTCTTCATGAGCAAGAACTCCCTTGCAAAGCAAGCTTTCAACAGTTCAGTTTTACTAACGCCATATCTTTTTGTTGTTAATGCAGCTGGGTGGCTCTTGGCCTTGTCAAATGGAGTTGCGAGTTCATCTCTAAGTTTGCGCCCGACATGGAACGATTGGAATGCCTCGACAAATTCTTCGACCGTGATGAACGTGTAAGGCTCATCTCTGCTTGCCCAATACTGCTTCTGATCTTTCCTTGATGTCACCTACAACATTCAATATTATGATTTATTCACACATGGAAAATTAATATGACAATTTTATGTGTAATGCTCAAACCACATCTATGTAGTGACATACTTCTTGCAGGAAGTCCGCCACGCCTTTCCTCTCAGGACATCTGAACCCCATGGATTCGAAAAATTCAAGAACATTTTCACGAGGACCTTGGTACACAATGTGACCATCGGAAAGGAGAACAATGTCATCAAATAGTTCATAAGTCTCAGGTGCTGGTTGCAGCAGTGAGATGAATGCAGTCCCATTGAGAATGTGAACATATTGCTTGATCGAATTCACGATTTGATAGGTCGTTGAGCTATCCAAACCCGTAGATATTTCGTCCATGAACAATGCCTTAGCCGGTCCAACCAACATCTCACCTATATATAATTCATTAATCAAAATCGCTCGCTTAAAAATTTTGAAAATCATGTGGTTTATTAAAAACTAGAAATATGTTTTAACCAGTTGTGAGTCGTTTCTTTTGTCCACCGGAGATGCCCCTTATTAAGTTATCCCCTACCAAGGTATCTGCACATCCCTCTAATCCCAAAATCTGGAAAAATCAAATGAATTTCTGATCAATAAAGGGTAATTTTCAGAAAATCCTTCTCTTAGTACAAAATATAAAGGTGATTTTACCTTTAGTATATAATCTGTCACCACTTGTACCCTCTGGCCTTCTGTTGCCACTGCCTATATTAACCGAAACAGTGAATTAACAGTACGTAAATTGTTGATTATTCCGAAAACATAATTAACAACACACTAATTAACTAACTAATTGACCTCTCAAGTAGATATCTAAGTTCTGCTAAGTATCTTTTCTTGTTTCTCACCTTCATGTAGATATCTATGTCTGCATCCGGCTTAATATTCGCTTCTTTCTCTCGTCTACTTAACTCTACAAGGATCTCTGCCATAATTCAAACCAACAACGGTTAATCTTCGAGTAATAGAGTCATTGGTTTGATTTGAAATTGAACAAAAGTCAGTTCTCTAAACCCACCATAACGTGCTCCGACCCCTTGGCATCTTGCAGAGAAGTGCAATGTTTCTCCGACTGTCAATTCTCCCATATGAACATCATGTTGGCTGATATAGGCAGCTGTCCTCTGAGGCACAAACTCATGCATGCCGTGACCATTGTAGGTCACACGTCCTGAAAACTGCACAACAATTTTTTACTCAGATAACTGAGTGACAAAAACCAAGAGCAGCCCCCGAAGCTAAAATCGGAAATCAGAAACCCAGATTTCGTGTTGTTTAACCTGAAGATCCCGGTCAAGCTCTCCAGCCAAAGCCAACAACAGCGTGGTCTTTCCGGAACTCGGAGGACCCAAAAGCAGTGTCATTCTGTACAATAAACACATGATCAGCCAAGTCAGATTTTATTTTCCAACCGAAACACAAAACACAGATGAACCAAATTTGCAACGTTCTCTCACCTGCAAGGCCTAATGATCCCACTAACATCTTTGAGGATAGACAAGTGCTTTTTCTTGCTAGGAAGAATATGAACGGAGTTCAACAAACCCTTAGGAAGCCGAAAACAAATATTCAGTAAGAATGTACTAAAACTAAAAATGAAATGGTTATCAGACGGGTCCAAACATGTAATTAGGTATGGGCAACGGTTACGACAGACGGATAATCATGGTTATTTATCCATAACCGTTTATTCTCATACCCGTATAACCATTTACTTGTTGGGTAATTCTCTAAACGGCTATACTCATACCCATAACCGTTTATAAACGGTTAACCATACTCATAACCGTGTACCCATTTAATCGTAACCGTTTAGTACCCGTTTACCCGTTTATCATTTTTAAACCCGTTAATCCTTTCTTTTTTACCATTTAAACCCGTTTATCCGTTTATAACCGTCTATTTAAATTTTGCGGGTAAACGGTTATACTCATAACTGTTTATTTATCTAAACAGTTACCCATAACCATAACCGTAAAATTTAAATGGACGGGTAACCGCCGTTACCCATAACCGATGGGTATTTGCCCATCCCTACATGCAATGGAGAACTTGGAACTCTAGTAGTTAATCATTTACCTCCACTAAATTAACACAGTAATTAAAAACTGTAGGCAGAGCCCTGCTTCCTGCATAAGCTTCAGCTGCAATTTTCAAATGCTGGAATCTAACTTCAATTTTCGGAAGATTAATTCCAACTCTGAGATAAAAACCAAGTAAAACAA
The DNA here is from genome assembly GCF_042453785.1 of Malus domestica. Classification (NCBI taxonomy): domain Eukaryota; kingdom Viridiplantae; phylum Streptophyta; class Magnoliopsida; order Rosales; family Rosaceae; genus Malus; species Malus domestica. The sequence continues at coordinate 28,848,372 of NC_091670.1, read as the reverse complement.
CCCCATCATTATCAAAAACCGAGAAGATGGCAACACCCAGAGTTGCGAAAACTTTGAATTCTCACCTATCAATGCGGTTCTTAAGTCTCAACAAGAAGTTCTCATGATCCTCCTCGGCTACTCCAACTAACCGCTCGATCAAATTCTTCCTTTCTTTCACTTCAAGATTGCTCACGTCAACTTCGTTGGTCTCCCCTTGAGGAGTAGCGAGCAGGCCTTTCTTCAAGCGCTGAAACGTTGGAAGTCTCTGAAGAGCAGCCCATTTGAGAGCTTCCTCATCGTCCTCTCCGTGCGAAGACGTTGAGAAAACTCCGCTGCCATTGTCAATCCAGAAGGAAGAACCACTTCGTCTAAAACTGTGGCCAGCTTTCTGAATATCACAACTGATCTCCATTGAAGAAGAACAGCTTGGAACTGGGCTAGCTGGTAGCTTGAAATTAAAAACCAACAAAAACCCAAGTTTCGTTTCCCTCCAAAGTTCCAAACTTTATGAAAAAGTGTGATGGAAAAAGACTTTGGCTTTGTTGTTTAGTTGGCCACTTCCTCTATTTTTTGCAGCATCGAATTTATAGGAGGATAAGATGCTAAAGTGTGATGCAACTTTCATGGGGTCCTCCATGTCATGATCGAAAGTTTATGGTGTTGGCATGGGACATCATGGATGGCAATCGTATCATTACCATTACTTATGTTTTTTTCTTAATGTCATGAGTTGTTGGCCCACCTTTTTTCTTGCCAAAATTGTTGACCCTATGTTTTTGGTCAAAATTGTTGGCCCTATTTCATCATGTGAGGGTTTCGATTTTTTGACTTGCTAATTCCCACCATCTATAAACCCTAAATTCAAACATTCGCACCCAAAAGGAGAAAAAAAACATTTTCGTTTATATGTCTGGGGGAGCTTTTGAACTAGAGACCTAGGGTTTTCTGATTTCTGACCTTTTGTATATTGATGTATAAAACAAAAATCGTTAAATACATAAAAAAAACAATTTATTTTTATATCAAATATTATTAAAAGTTAATCAAAAGAAAATATTACTTAAATATTACACATCTCACATTTTTAGATGTAAATGTACTAATTAAGTTTATATAATCTAATTTTTTAACAAATTTTTCAATTGAAAAATAGCTAACTCATTCAATCTTCTTTTGTGATATAGTTGACCGAAGATAAGATTTTATCAACTTTAACTTTGAAAATTTTATTTCTGCAGAGGCAATGGGCTATTGTATATATATTTAGACAAAAACTCAAAGCCTGTAAAATTAATATATATATATATGTCTTATATAAAATGTGAGTCTCTTAGGAGTGGGGACCTAGACCGCCGCCACCCTCAGGGCCGACCCTATTAATAGGTGTGTAGTTTCTATTTCGTTCAGAGTCATATACGCACACAAATATATTAACACTAATTACTATGATCAATGGAAAATTAGGAATCGAACTTGAGACTTTGAGAGGGATAATGCTAGGAGACTAAATTTTTAAACCAAATTTGCAAACCAAATAATGTGTCACCAATAGAAAATAAACATATTAATCAACACTTAAGTAATAGTCTAATCATTAATATCCACATCATTTGGTTTACAAAATTTGGTTAAAAAATGTGGTCTCCCTAACATTACCCCTTTGAGAGATTTTTTTTTGTTTTTTGTTTTTTTTTTAACAAATGATATTATCTACACTAAAGGGATGAGGTACTAGACTAAGTCTCACAATAAGCGAACTATAATAATGTGGTTCGAATTCATCTTTGGCGAAAAGTGACCATGAAACCTCTCACTTATAAATAATAATAAAAATATCACTTGATCGTAATATTAAATGACGGGAAAAAAGTGTTATTTAAATCAAGATTTTAGAGCAAGTAAGACGCGTTAAGCTATTAATGTGTTTGGGCAAAATGCAACGGATTTTTTAACTTTTTATTTATTACATATTTTGGTCATGTGAGTAACACGGTTGTACCGACTAAATTTGAGGCCAGCACTGAAACAAACGAGTCAACGATAAGTCGAGGGTAGAATTTGGGTGGTCAATTCTTTGCATGAATGATTGGATAAAGTGGGACTGGCGGCGCACATACGATTTAAATGGGTTGAAGATGGGTTACAGGTACAGAGTTCAATGGTACAGAAATTTGCCAAATTCCCCTCCCCCAAAATTGCTTGTAGAAAGAGGAGACTTGGCTAACAAAAATGGTTGAAAGAGGAGGAGACTTGGCTAACAAAAATGGTTGGTAAAGCACAACTTTGAGGGAGTTAGTCAATCAGAGAGATACCATATTCAATGAATACTTTTCACATATTCTTCTCAGTTTTTAAATGTCAGATTAAATGAATTGAAAAGAATCAAAAGAGGGAAATTAACAGAGTATGTGGAAGGTAAAAATGAATGTATGGACAACACCACCTTTGAAGAACTGACTTTGATCTTGGTTAAGAGGCATATTAAAGTATAACTACAAATATATAGATTTAGTGGTGTGTATATAACCAATATGCATATAGTTTATATACCCCCTAAAATTTTTCAAATTCTTAGGTTTCATTAGGCTTTATATACTTTATCTTTCCGACACAGGTGACTATATCTCGAGGAAGACATATCCCTTCAAAGCGATGGTATGGTACGTGTGGATGTCTACTAAACTCTCAACTTTGATGCTAACTACCATCTTAATAGAAATGTGATAGGTTTAATAGCCCTCAAACGGAATTTAAGAGACATGGAAATCTATAGACACATCAATTACGTGAACCGTGTCATGGAACAACACAAAGGCCTAATGGTCCAACAATTCAAGGAATGCGTTCCACTAGATGGTTGGTTTACAAGTTCCGTTGATAAATGGATTCAATTTGCAATGGAAAAGGGAGTTCAAAAACTTGACTTGGAATTCTTTTTGAGATATGATTACTACCAATAATATGTCCCGACTACTTACTAGGTCTCGGAAAATGACCCTTCTACACTCTCATGGATACAATAGCGAATTTAAATTCTTAAAAATTCTTAATTTCCGTTATGTTGATGTGAATGTTAATACTCTTAGGGCACGTTTGTTTGGCCGGCTTAAGTTTCACTGGACTGGACTACTAAGCTAGAATCAGTAGTCCTGTGTTTGGTGTAAATTGGGATTGTGTTTAATGGGATTAAGCCGGACTCGTGCCGACTAAATCCTTCGCTAGGTGGGCTTAGCGAGAGCCACCAAAAACGAGGGGATTTGTAGTCCCGCTTCTGTTCTTCTCTTCACCTCATGTTGCTTCGCTTCACCCCAGGCTTGAACGACAACTTGCGGTCCCTTTCTCTGACTCTCTCTCTCTCCTCCTCCCTCTTCTTCATCTCAGAAGATCTCCAAATCTGGAATTTTGGGTTTGACGGAAACGAATCCAAGAAATCCAAGCCATCGCCTTCTCTCACTTCCCCGACTCCACAAACCCCGACTCGTTGCCGGACAGCTTGCCAGGCATTGTTGCAGGCTGGTTCCGCCGCTCCACAGGCTTGCGGCTCCGATTGAATCCACGGACTTGGAAAGCTCTCTCCAGTTGTAATCTTGCACCGAACAAAAACCTGAAAAACCAAGCTCGATTCTTCGTTTTGCAGAAAAAAAAATTGGCAATTAATCGGAAAAAAAGAGGGCAGGAATGAGAGAGTGGGACGGAGAGAACGAGGGAGATAAAGAGGGAGAAAAGGATGAGGCTTCCACAGAGAGAGGGAGAGTTTTATTAGAATAAAAAAGGTAGAATTAATTAATATAATATTATTAGATATGAATTAAAAAATATAATATTGTAGTTTGCTATTATCCTTCTTTTTAGTCCGACACTGCACCAAACGCTTCACTAAGTTAATCCAGCTTAGTCTAGTCTAAGCCAGTCCAGCTTAGTCCCTGAAGCTAGTCCAGTCTGAGATAGTCCGGTGCAACAAACGCACCCTTAAATACTTCTTGTGTAATTGTCCATTTCTTGAACGATTAATAGTGTTCGGTGCCAAAATTTTGGTTAACTTAAGAGCTGTTGGCTCCTCAGTTACATTGAAGTATCTCGTGATATATGCATGTGTTCACCTCAAAAGGATTGAGATTTGTGACGCAAACCCTGTTTCATTTATCTATCAAGGTAGTGTTATAGACCTGCGTCTCAGCAATGTTCCTTCACTTGTTGAGGTATCTATTTTGATCTACGCTGCATCGATACAGCTTCCCCTTTACCATTCCTTCACTTGGTGAAGGTATGTGTTTGTACTTCATGGATCATTTAGTAAAACATTTCTGTTGATAATTTTGAAGAACGAAAGGTATAAACATAAATTAAAATTGTTTCCTTGGCGCAGATGAATTGCACTGGTGACGGGAAATATGTGGATGAGATAAAGAAAGCTAAGGCATGCCCCCATCACTGCCTCAAGGTAGTGGAAATCGAAGGTTATCGCGTGGTGCACCTGCTAGAAGACATGTCACGTACTTAATCAAGAATCTTGTGGCATTAGAGAAAATTGTTATTGATCCTATCAATCGTTGGAGGTATCTTAGCCATGGTTTGGTATTGAGGTGATTCTGAAAAAATTGTCTATAAAAAAAACATGGGAGTTTTTTTATGTTTGGTAAACATTCAGCTTCAGTTTTTTTTCACAGTTTTGGCTGAAAAAAAAAAAGCCAAAAACACAAAGTTGCAAAGCCCAACTTTGAAAAACCAGTTTTTTTTTTTCACATCTGTTTTACATAAAAGTTTATCAAACACTACAATATTGTTTTTTTTTTCAAAAGCATTTTTACAAAAAAGTTTACTAAACACTCTGCTGCTTTATTTCATAGTTGTAACACCCACCCCCATTTATAAAATATATTTATGTAATTATCCCCTAAATTTTATGAATCTATCTATTTGGTCCTATTTTGACTACCTTATCAGGATCTAAGCTTTGGATTCTTTTCTTCCTCAAGCTGCCATGTGGCAGCACCCCAAGCAATTTCTCATTCTTCTCTCTTTGTCCCCCCCCCGGTGAACCCATCTTCTTCTTCTTCTTCTTTTCTGTCTTTCCCGTCTCTCCCTTCTCTCTCGAAACCCTCACTCCCTTATCTCTCTCTACTCTACACTGTGAACCCACACACACATCCGCATGCAGAGGCTCACGCCTACTCGAGGAAAACACCCATCACCATCATCATCTCTTCATCCTTCTCTCTCCCTCTTTCCCGTGCTGCTAACCCAGAAAACCGGAAAGGAACTCCGACGAGTTTTTCAAATCTCCGGTTAGGTAAGCCTCAAATCTTCCCTTTTTCATCCTAGAATCTTGTGAGATGTGGTTTAATTGAGTTTATTTCGTGATTTTGGAAGGTTTTAGGACGAAATCAAGGCAGGTGTAGACACACCCATTTCCGGCGAACTCGAGAGTGTCAAGGGACTTTCCGGCCATCTCCAGCCATCCCAAGGTGAAATGAAGGTATAAAAATACTCCCCTTGTGTTGTACTTTGTTTTGGTACCTAGATCGGAGTCTAGGGTTGTGATTTGAGGTCGGCCGAAGCTGTAGAAGCTCCGACGTTCTTCTCCGTCGACGCCAGGCCATGCAGGCCGGTTCCAAGGCAAAGGGGCCTTACGCCCGTGGGGAGTCTAGCCCAAAACCCTAACCCAATTGTTTTTAATTGTTTTAATTAAATTGATTTAGGACTTAAAGGCCTTCGGGCCGTGCCATTCAGGGCTTAAGGCCCGTGACCCAACCCAAAAACCTTTTTAGGTTTTAATAAATTTCTGTTTTAGAAATAAAGGCCTTGGGCCAATCTGAGTTGGGCTTTCAGCCCTTTTCCAAATCCATTAGCCTTAGTCTAGACCCAAAACCCTTAAGGCCGTTTCGACCCAACCCAATCCAAAACCCATGTTTGACTTTGACCTTTGACCAGTTGACTCTGACTGTTGACTCGGTCAACGGTCAGCGTTGACTTGGTCAACTGTCAGAGTTGATTTTGACTTTGACTTTGACCAGTCAAGGTCAACGTTGACTTTTTGAGTTGACTTTTCGGGGTTTCGTCAAGGACCTCTCCTAGGCTAATTTCAACGTCCTGGACCTGTTTTTGAAGTCCGTTTTCCCAAATTCAATCGTTTAAATAGAGTTTGACTAAAGATACTCCTTTATGTGAATAGATGCAATTATTAACGGTGATTCCGTTATACTTTTTTGGTATAGCTTTGCACCATCGGTGTACAGTGAGTGGACCCCTTCAAAAGCATGTTTTAATAATAGAAATACATACATGAAAAACATGATTTAATAATTATGTTTTATGAAGTACTTTGTGAGATAACATGCTTAATGAGGCTAGATTAAATTACTACTATTTTTCATATAACCCATGTTCTTATATAATATCCAATGGATGACGATATGATATTTAGAACATGTTTAGAACACCTCTTTATAGTATAGATGATGATGACTTTATACTATGAAGTTGTTTTTCAATATAGATATGTTCAATGATTTTGTACTTACCTAGTGGTCAATTCCGATACGGGACGTATGGATAGATTCTGGTCCTTCCCGAGCAACGGTTTTGTGTTGGCATAGGGCCTGGAGTGTGTTTCCTCTGGCTATTTAGCACATGGACGGGGAGCCGGTATGGGGCATGAAGTGTATTTTCCTCTGACTGTCTTGCTCAGAGACGGGGAGCCGGTATGGGGCCTGGGGGTTATCGGACAGATCACTAGTGTTTATTACTTATACAAGTTATGAATTTGAGATACTGCATATCATGCTAGTTTTCAGAAAACCTATTTTTTTCATTATATATGTGTTTTCATAAACCTGGGGTTAGTATGTTGATAACTGTTTTATTATATCTATATCAACTTGGTCCACTCATGTTTGTTTTGCGCCCCTTCAGGACCTACAAACGAGGATTATGATTTAAGCTACGAGGCATTTCCCTACCAGTGATTCAATGCTATATTTCCTCTGCTTAGACATCTATTGTAATATAGCACATCTCTATCTTAAATTCTGTTTGTACTCTGTAATAGACGTATGCTCTAAGCTTGTGTGTATGACCATAATTTTATAAATTAGGAGTTGAACTTTAGTATTGTGTTGCTAGTTCCTGCTGCCTGTTTTAGCTTATTTCTGAGTTTTTACTTAAATTAAATGGCTTTCGTCACCCTTCGGGTGTCGGCCAACACGTGACCATCCCGATGTCCCGAGGACATCGGGATCGGGGCGTGTCAATATTTGCTTATTCTCACAGCACAGCAGAAGTAGTTTTTTTTTAAAGTACAGCAATATCAAACCAGCCAACGCATCATCCAACACAACTTCTCGTTAATCGTGGAATTAACATAGAAAATGAAGAAGTCGTGTTGGAAGAGAAGGCAAGAGATGACAGCAATGAATTACCTTAAGAGAAAAGTGCCTTCATCTGTTGAATTTGTGTACTTATGTTTAACGTGGTACGAGTTGATTTTTGGATTGTTTGGAAATAATGAAACTGATTTTGGGTTTGATTTACAGCTGATGATGAAAACTGTTGTTTAGCGTGGAGATGGAATTGTGATTGTGAATGTTTATTATTTGATGAGGATCTCTAGTGATGGGAAAGACATGTAACAATTATATCACCATCAGCGTGGTGAGCTAATAATATAATATCAATTATGAGTTTCTTCGTGTATTATTATTAACTGGAAATATCACAAAATAATATCAGCATTACAATTTACATGTAAGCCTCTTCTGAATGGTGATGTTTAAAAAAAAAAACACTTTAGTTAACAAAAATAAAAAAAATAAAAACCACCACAGATGGTCCAGTAGTTGGAGATGAATTTCAGGATTGTATTCCACAAGCCACGTCCTGAGTTTGATTTTTGGATTCCTGACGCTAATGAATCATATGATGATGGTTAAGAAAGACTAAAATGCATGTGTTAGACCAAGTTTGCAACTCATATGATGTGTCACCAATAAAAAAAGCACGTATATCAACACTTAAGTAATAATCTAATTATTAACATTCACGTCATATGGTTTACAAATTTAAAACTAAATAGTTGGTCTCTTAGCGTTACTCTTGTAAATTTTGTAAGTTAAAAGGGTGTGCTATCCACACACCTCTTTTTACTTCTCACATACCCTTCTAATTTTTGACCGTCGGATCGGATGAATTAAAGAAGATCAAATGACAGAAATTAGCAAGGTGTGTGTAGATAGCACACCCCAAGTTGAATTTTAGGGACTGGGTATCAAAAGTCAATTGGGCTTTAGAAAAAATAAAATATTTTTGGGCTCGGTCCGAGAAAACACAAAAATTGGGCTAGCCCACCAGCTATTCCCCTCTCTCCCGGTTAAAGGCGGTGGAGTCTGGACGCATATAAACAGGTCTATATCGGAAAACACCAGAAAAACGGCGACGTTTTAGGCATCGACGACGAAACGAAGAAGAAGAAGAGTGTAGTGCAGAGAGAGAGAGAAAGACAAGTTCCAATGGCGGACGACGAGGCAGAGATGTACGACGGAATCAGAGCTGCTTTTCCTCTATCGTTCGGGAAGCAATCTAAGTCTCAAACCCCTCTCGAAGCCATTCACAACACGACTCGTCGTTCCGTCAGCAACAACCCTCCGGAAAAATCCTCCTCCGCCGCCTCCAAAACGAGCGGCCTCCCTTCTCTCTCCTCCTCCTCCCAAACCTGGCTCAGCTCCATCCGCGCCCCCAAAAACCCTAACCCCAATCCCAACCCCAACTCCAACCCTAACGAGAACGACGATGGCGATGCCATGGTTGGACCGCCCCCTCCGCCGCCGCAATCCGAGCTTGGAGACGACGACGATGGTGAGTTGATTGGACCGCCGAGGCCGCCGGCTGGGTCCAATAGGGACGATTCCGATTCCGATTCTGATTCGGAGGCGAATTTCGAAAACAGGTTCCGAATTCCGGTGAGCAATGAGATTGTTCTCAAGGGACACACAAAAGTCGTTTCCGCCCTCGCCATCGATCACACTGGGTCTCGAGTTGTTTCAGGCAGCTACGACTACTCCGTGCGGATGTACGATTTCCAGGGAATGAATTCAAAGTTGCAGTCTTTCCGGCAGCTCGAGCCATCAGAAGGCCACCAAGTTCGAACCATCAGCTGGAGCCCCACGGCGGACCGGTTTCTCTGTGTTACTGGCTCGGCTACGGCGAAGGTGCTGCTCAACCTTACAATTCATCTTCCTGTTATTGTTTTGCATTATTTGATTTGGGTTTTGTGTATTTGGAGTTGGTGCGTGATGGGCAATTTGCATTGCTTATACCCTTTTCGATTTCATGCGGATTTTGCAGATCTATGATCGTGATGGACTTACTTTGGGAGAGTTTGTAAAAGGGGACATGTATATTCGTGATCTCAAGAACACCAAGGGCCACATAACTGGATTGACTTGTGGAGAGTGGAATCCTAAAAGTAAAGACACGATTTTAACTTCGTCCGAGGATGGATCTCTACGTATTTGGGATGTCAATGACTTCAAAAGTCAGAAACAGGTTCGATATTGTTTTCGATTTTCTTAAGGCAATGTTTTTGAATAATATGAGCGTCACTTGTCATGCATAACTATGGCACTAGAAAATTGCTTTGTTCATTGCTGAATTTGGAATTGCTTTATGTAATAACGAATTGGATTGCTAATTGAGTTTATTGTCATTATATTCATTTCTACTCTGTTTTACTTGTGCTAATGAGAATGCATGTTACTGAACTTGATGTGTTAGACTAAATGATGCTGTATTTCAATGAATAGGTAATCAAGCCAAAACTTGCTCGGCCTGGAAGAGTTCCGGTCACCACTTGTGCTTGGGATCGCGACGGAAAACGTATTGCAGGTGGTATAGGAGATGGTTCTATACAGGTATTGGCTGGAATATCTTACTTCAATAACCGCAGTAGTGAATTAGCTCACAAGGCCCCTCCCCACAAATGGAAGTTTGCATTGCTTGGATAGATAAATAGATAGATTTATATTGTTCGATTTTTGCATTAGCTTCTTCTCACAGTGCATGTATCATTTTGACAGGTATGGAACCTTAAGCCTGGATGGGGAAGCAGGCCAGATATACACGTTCAGAATAGTCATTCAGACGATATTACCGGGCTAAAATTTTCTATGGATGGGAGAATCTTACTATCAAGAAGCCTTGATGGTACATTGAAGGTAATGCATTTCCTGTATAAAGAATATACTGCTGTTTATTAGCAGTCTAGGATGTGCTTCGTCAAGATTTGTTCTTTCTGTTGTGTATTTCCCTACTAATTACATAATGTGTACTAGGTTTGGGATTTGCGTCAGATGAAGGATCCTCTTAAGGCATTTGAGGATCTCCCAAACAACTATGCCCAAACTAATGTAGCTTTTAGTCCCGATGAGCAACTCTTCTTGACTGGAACGTCTATTGAAAGGGAGAGCACCACTGGAGGTTTGCTATGCTTCTTTGATCGAGCAAAACTTGAACTTGTTTCAAAAGTTGGGATATCCCCCACCTGTAGTGTTGTGCAGTGTGCCTGGCACCCAAAACTCAATCAGGTAATGCTCTCAGTGATGGTCCATCATTTTCCTGAACTGGTCTAGCATGCTCGTTGATCTATTTGAGAATCGTACAACACATTCGTATGCATGCATGCACAATTTATGAAGAGTGCAAATATACTCAGAAATTACATGCCTTTGATTTTCCGAAGTTTAAAAAAAAAATCGCACAACTCATTCGTATGCATGCATGCACAATTTATGAAGAGTGCAGATATACTCAGAAATTACATGCCTTTGATTTTCCAAAATTAAAAAAAAATGAAAAATCTTACACGCCTTTGTTTTTGAAGATTTTTGCAACATCAGGAGATAAAAGCCAAGGAGGAACTCATGTGTTATACGATCCAACCCTTAGTGAAAGAGGAGCCCTTGTATGTGTTGCGCGTGCCCCAAGGAAAAAGTCTATGGATGATTTTGAGGCAAAACCAGTGGTTCACAACCCTCATGCTCTACCCTTATTCAGAGATCAGCCAAGCCGTAAGCGTGAGCGAGAGAAAGCACTGAAGGACCCACTGAAATCCCATAAGCCTGAACTCCCCATGACCGGACCAGGTTTTGGTGGAAGAGTTGGCGCAAGTAAAGGAAGCTTATTGACCCAGTACCTCATGAAGGTAACGTTTTTTTCCCCATTAAACATGTATTTATCTTTAGTTCCGGAATTTAATATAACTGCGGAAAACATATACTGATCCTGAGTCCCATCTCAGCAAGGGGGTATGATCAAGGAGACGTGGATGGACGAAGATCCGAGAGAGGCCATACTGAAGTATGCAGACATTGCAGTGAAAGAACCAAAGTACATTGCTCCAGCTTATGCACAAACCCAGCCTGAAACAGTTTTTGCAAAATCAGACTCTGAGGATGAAGAGAAATGATCCGAGAAAGCTCGCCTTTAAGACTACTCCCGCAAGCTCTTGCTGGCAGTACACAGAGATAGTGGCTCCCGATCCATAGTAGGTTGAGAAAAATTCATTTGCAGGCCATCCCCGACAGAAACAGAAACCGTTCCACGCCTCATTCTAAATGTACTCGTGCCATGTGATTCGTCAAAACAGCTGCAGAAGCCATGACGGACAAATCTTCGACTTTCAACTCGGAATCATTGTACGATGAAGCATTTTGAACACGAGAAATTGTAACGACCCTAACTAGTAAGGTTTGATGGATCGTTAACGACCCTATGTTGGAAAGGTTTAATTAGCAGTGATATCTTGTCTACAGAAATGTCTAGTTCTAGCTAGAACCCGTCAATCCTTACCCTCTTCCTACAAACAAAAAGCAAAAATTCAAGATAAAATAACATGCAATGATATCGAACACAACACAACTAGTTTAGGCTCCATATTTAATCTTAGGCGTGTCAGTCCACCACGGCCAGCCTCTCTTCGCCGGATGCGGCTGCTTCCGTGACATGGTCTTGGCCGATATCTTGTCCAAGAGCATCTTCAGCAAGACCGATGATGTAGAAGCCACTCAATACCGTCAACCCTGGCTGCGTACAAGACTGCGCCGGCTAGGTATTCCGACAAAGTCCAAAACAAAATGTGTGGCACCACATTCCCATAGCCTTCATCCTGACCTCATACACCCAGTCTTCCAGGTGCTACAATATTCACCACTATGATCAGTCTCGGTGGCTTGCACCTAACATCCTCGCCTTGTATAAAATTCACCTCATGCCAATCGCCGTGACTGCTCACATTCCCTTTCCATGGCTCTTCACTCAATTCAGACACCAAAAGTCCCAAAGCAATGGGGATATCATCTTTGAATGTCGAGTTGATGACGTCCATGCCGCCAAGCTGTTGTTCATCTTGCCTTGCTTTTTCAAGTCCTCAACCATTGTCATCCACTGAAGCTCGGCCACTTTCTCTACATTCCAGAGATGAACATTGCATATGTTTCATGTGGAAGCAAAGTATCCGCCTCAATCTCCGTCTTGCCAGCCTTCACTTCCTCCAAATACTTGTGAACCACACAGCTTCCGTCCTCTTTTTTGGGAGAAGAGAAGGCGTCCTTCAAGGGCACCACAACCTCATTCATGAGCCGATATAGGACCATGTCTGTGTAATCGTCCTCTGTAACATCATCATCTTGGTATTCCGGTCGTGGGAAAAACTTCCTCGCAATGCTTTCATTTCATGCATCATAATTGGTTCTATAGGCCTGGGAATACTGCTCCCTGTCGGAAAGGCACCTCAATGCAGGCTTGCTTATGTGCGTGCTACTACAACTACTCTTCCCTCCGTCTTCCTGGCCTTCTACAAGGCAGTGCAGGTTCCGGACAATGTTGCTAAAACACCCAAATGATGGGGGGAATGGACGGGATGTCGCACGCTAGGGCTTTTGGGGTGGATTTGGTGGTCATAAATCATTTGACTTTTTTTTTATTTAAAATTAAATACAAATAAATAGTATGAAGAAAATTGATCGCACGATGTACGATGAACAGATATCCTTAAGATCCCCACAAAGTGGATCCGGAGAGGATCCTCTTCCATGTGAAAAAGCGCTGCTGCTGTTTATCCATCCATTTTTTTCAATGACAACTTTACCCTATGTAGTATACAAAACTTACGTATTTATTGGGAGACATAAAATAAATGGTATGGGCAAACATGATTTAGTTTACTGCTACAACTAGTGTCAATATTTTTCAGGACCCATGATTTTTTCTCACTTATGTTTTATTGACATCAGAAGCAACATCTTTTATGTCCATTGACATTTACAAGATTTTTGATACGATACAGAAATTCGTTACATCGAACATCATATTCCCGTAAAATATAGGGATTATGATCCTACAGGGTGTGCAATACAAATATACAATAGATGTTGGTGTGGAGATTTGCGCTTTGGACTATAACTTTTATGTTGCAAAGTATTTGCTGCAAGCTTTAGCCAGCAGTTTGCAGAGATAGAAGCTCCCAAACCATGTTAGGTCGAATAAAATTCCTTCGGCAGGCCATCCCAACCGGGCCAGGAGCCATTCCACCCCTTCCCTCCAAGTTACTTGCACCTCGTCCTTCGTCAACAGTTGGAGAAGTCGTTATCCTTGAGACAAATCTTTGAGTTGCAACTTGGAATCTTCCGATGATGTGCTCATTTAACTTCTGTATCAGGTTTCTCTTAGGGGTCACCATTCTCGAAGCTTGACAAACGAGAGTCAGTTAGAACAGTGAACATCTGTGTGTCCACAAATAACTGCACAAGCCGAAAATTGCAAATGAAATAAAAGACAGGCGATAGGCTACAAATGAAAGATCCAGGAGAAGTTTAGAAAGGATTGCAGGTTACCTTCATAAATTGTCTGTCCTTGCTCGGAAAGGAATCGATAAAGCTATCTTTAAGAAGTAAAGAAACCTGAAAGGACGGTAAAAGATTTACATGTCAAAAAGTGTAATAAGCCATGTACTCTGGTATTTTCAGTTTATTTCATCGAGAACTTCTAGGAATATAGAAATTACGGTGTTAGTTTCTCTACCCTGTCACTGTTTGATTGTACACTTGTTATTGTGTAAGACCTTAGATCTGAACAAAGTGATTCTGCGTAGTTCTTCATGACTTCCAAAAACTGGCCTGCAGCTTCGATCTGAAGCATGTAGGAACGAGATATGTATTGGCATTCGTGATAAGTAAAATGCTGGAACTGCCTAGAAAAGTATGATAAATTGTTGAACAATCATTGATTCTAAAACATTTTTCCATAATTTGGTATCTGCATGTGCAATAAAATATGAAGTTTCCAAGTGTAAAGCCAGCAGAATCACGAGCAGAAGCAGTAAGCATGCAAGTATGACAGTAAACCTGCACTTCGTTGCACCTATATACAGGATGCTTTTGAGCAAATGAACCTTCACGCGACAGTCTAGCATGGATGGGCCCTAATTCAGTGGCTAGATCTTTATGTCCTGGAAGTGACGGCAAATGACACATTTTCACCTGCATGAACAACAAAGTAACAGTAAGTACACTCGTTATTCTTAATTTGAATACTGCAAGATGTAAAATACGTTGTAATTCCTCTAAGGTGGCATAAAAAACTGAGCATTCTGTAGTTCTGAAGAGATAATCCCTAAAAGAAAAAAGGACTTCTTGAATGATCAACTCGTTGCTTGAATCAAACTCGAAGATGCGAGAATTCAAAGATCTTCCCATAGCGTTCTAGAGACACCTACCTCTTTATAAAGCCAGTGATAAGGAAAAAAGTAGCCGAAAAAACTAAATGAGAATAAAAGAAACCTGATCCTTTTGCACATTAACTTGAACAGGATCCGACGTTTTCCTCTTCAGGTCTGCAGGAACCTGTTGTATCCCAATCTGCCATATGACAAGAGCACAAAGGAAATTGAACTAAAATTAATGACAGTTTTTTTATTACAACCCTAAAAATTTAAGTGAGAACTTGACATATGATTTCTCTTGGCAATACAATTAGGATTTTCTATATATACCAGAGAGTAATATAACATTTAGGCACAGAATAGAATTCCGAGAGTTAAAACTATCACAAGATTTCTAGAGGGTAATACTTGACGGGATTCCCACTTCACTTCAAACCCTAGTTCATAAACAGTACATGCTGTTTCAAAACAAATATTCAAGACTCAGTAATAGGTAAACTAAACAAATCAAAAAGAAAAATTAGATGCGGAATGTTTTAACTGCCTAAGAAGTATATGAATTTGGAGATGACTTGATGACATCCCATTTAGATTTCTGGCTTCATGAATACAGAATATCCAAGCAAAGCAAGGAACTGTTTTTGGTCAAGCCTTAAAGTTAACCGCACATACTAGCATAGCATTAACACCTCACTTGGAAAGATGAATCCTAAAATGTCGAACATTCGGTCTGAGAGAGTAATACAATGAAATACATTTATACAAATACAACTGTAAAAATGAAACGAAACTCACAATAAATGGAACTGGGGCGTCAAGAAAATCAAGTATTTTCCCTGGTAGAACCTGAAGATATTGAAGAAACTTAGAGAAAAACATATTTTCAGGATGTCATCAATGATATCGCTTAAATAATTAACAAGGTTTTAGCTATAAGCAAATATTTTACGTTCAGCAATAAATCAAACTTACAGGAAGCATTAAACTCTGCCATTGAAATGGACGAATCATGGGAATGAGAGACAATACTGTAGCTGATAGCACACCCTGCATTGATTGCAGTGTCAAATGATCAAACGATGAAAATAGAAAGTGCTCTCAGGATTGATGCACGTAACTCCAATACAAACAATTACTTACCAGATTCGGACACACTATCACCACTTGTTTTTCTAGTAATACTCCCGTAAGCAATGACAAAATCTGGCAAAAACACCACTGATGAATCAGTAAGTGTAGACAACAATATTTACTAAGGGGTTGACGGAAAAAAAAAGACTTCTTTTTCCAGGGACAAAAGTGAGCCCACATGCAAATACGCAGTTAGGTTAGAATGTCAAGGGGTCGTATGCCTAACAATTCCAGAAGAGCTATGCTAACAAGTTCCCGTATTTTTTTTCTGTAACTAAACAACAATCCACAAAATATGGTAAATCACATGAAAAGTGAAAAGCTCAAGCATAAACATCATTGTCAGTGTGGTACGGGATTCAAAATGTTTCAGTCTCACAATGGACTTGAATCAAAGGAAAAACAAAAAACTAATTGAGTCACATGGTGCGAATAAATATTGCTTAAAAAGAATCTGGACCAGATGGTAAAAATTATTTACAATCTTAACACCAGCTGGACTCAAGGCAAACATTGAAGCTTACACTTTCAAGGGAGAGAACTCGGCAAATTGTTGCAGTTGTCCATATTGATAGTGCAAGCGCTTCCTCAGCAGCAGCTAACATAACATTGACCTTTAACCAAGTGAAGTAACGTTAAGCCAATATTAAAGAATACAACAAAATTTATAGAGAGAGAGAGAGAGAGAGAGGCCTTAAAAAATGAGAAATCAACCAAATACCCCAGGATCTTCAAATGAATCAACACTATTCTCATCAAAACCAAGAGCAGCAACTGAAGGTCTCCTATACTCAGTAGCTTGTAGGTGTTCAAGAGGTTGAAAAGAAAACTCACTTCCTCGTTGCGGGAGAGGCAAAGCATGAAAACCACAAAGAATCTGTAATAAATCGTTCTTGTTCTCCTATCATAGAGAGTTGATACAAAAATAACTGTCAAAGGGAAATCAAATTATCAATAATAGAGAAATAAAATTAGTAAGATTGCAGTGTTGGTAAACTCACCCTAGCCCATTCCATTATTAGTTCATCACCAAACTCTTTCTCACACGTTGAGGAAAGGTCATCATCTTCATCCTCCGATACCATGCTTCTAGCTGGACTGCCAAAGATAATAATAGATTATTGAACTTGTACTTGTATGGTAACATGGGAGAGTGGCATCAAGTTATTTTACACGGCATAAAGAATTGAGATTGAAACTAATAATGGAGCTATTCAAGTACTACTTAATCTCATATAGCAGCATATATACAGACATAGCATAAAAAAAACCCCACTACTTCATCTCTAAAGCATAAAACGATAAATCGAATAGTAGAATAGACATATATTTACCACCTGAATAGAGATTCAGAACTGCCAAGACGCTCCAATGTGCGATTCCTGGTGGAGAAAGATGTCCCAACCTCTGGAGAAGTATGGTCATTTCCATAGATTGCGCATATTCTTTCTGAAGCCTCTGAACGAGTTTCAGAGGCCTCAAAACCATAGTCATCAGAACATTGTGAATCCCTTCTACCATCTTTGTCTAAATACCGTACTTGACAAAAATCTGAACTTTCGCTAGCAGAAACACTTTCAGGGGACTGCAGTTCCCATATCTTGAGTGAAGAAGGTGGAGTCTCATCCTCCGGTCTGATTCCTGCACCAGCAACTGTAAGTGCAATTGAACTGTTCACTGGTATTGCGGAGTCCATCCAATTATCAAAAGACTCCCTCTCAGGGGACTCATTATCATAATCTTGTACTTTGGGCAATGTAGGGACAAAATCATTGAGGGCCATTTCACTAGCAAATTGTGTTATTCGCTTCAGACGCTCCTGTTGAATGATACTGCATCATCCAAGTAAAATGCGGTGAAATGCATTGATTTTTTTACAAGGATAAATAAAATTTTGAAATGTCTATACTATACTTACAAATTATAGAGAAATAAAAACTACAACTCACCTATTCAGCATCTCGTAATGTAACTCAAAAAAAGGAACTCTGGATAGCACACAGTAGCATCGAGGTGCAGAAACCAAAAAGCGGAAGAGTCCTCCTGTCGAATGAGAATTAGGTGATGAGATGCCTAAGATAGCAGGAGGCCTCTGAACAATTTCTGACACATGCAGGCAAACACCATAAAGTGTTGCATTGTCTGCCACCTGATCAAAGGGTATTACCTTTTTAGTAACCGTGTGTGCTACAAACATATGTAAATAGCAAGCTGAAATAACAACTGTACAAATCTTCAAAGGGGACAAAATGAACATAAGATACCTTGAGTGAGAAAATAAATGATAAATCATCTTTGCCTAAATGCTCCTGTCGAGAATATCCGATAATTAGAGTGCTATCTGTGTTTTATATTTAAATATTTATGTAAAACTAATCGATAAATAATGAAATGAAACATAAAGTGGAAAATCAGTCTGCAAACTCTAAATGGACACGACTCACAATGATTTTTTCGAGGCTACACATAACTGATTAAACTTAGGACCCATTTTAAAACAATTGATCTTGTTTTAGCTTCTGATGTTCAATGGTAATATCAGAGCTTTATCCCCAGGGGTCTTGTGTTTGAAACCTCATATCCTTGTTACCCTACTTATTTATTAGTTTTAAAAGTGCAGGTTGGGACTGAACCTGCGTTTCTCCATCAACATGTATGGTTGCCTTTCCACGTGCAAGATCGACTGCACGCGAAAAAGCATGTTAGCTTGATACACATTGGTGGCTCATTTCCTAACTGTTTAGCATTAGATATGAGCGAGCAAAAATAAAAGGAAAACGTAATTTTGTGTCACCTACTCTCCATTGTTCAATACCAATTACACTTTGTATTCTTTTGTTTTTCACTTGGTTATTTTGTAGAAAAAGAAAATTTAGATGCAGAAGTATAACGAAAAGGCAATAAAAAGGCTACAGGCTCTACTTTTCCTCATACAGTGTTTATGTTACTGTGCTATTAGTACCTAGATTGTGAACACCAGCCCCTGTACGACAATATTGTCAGAGACGCAAATTTGAAGTTTTACAAAATCTCGATATTTTTTCCTTCCTTTTTTTTTTCCAAAGGACCAATTTCAATTTTTTTAAACAATTTTCAGATTTTATAAATATAAAAAAAAACTGAACCAAAGTCAAACCAAACCGAAGATAACTCAGTAATTTCAGTTCAATTTTTTGTTTTGGTAAAAAATCTAACCGATTGAAACTGAACCAACCCCTACAAGAAGTTGTGTTTTGTGACGAGATAAAATGAAGAGAAATTGAAAAGTTGATGAATATATATGTAATAGATTACATGAGACACGTTTTCGTGTACCTGTCCATAAACAACTTGATTTAAATCACTTAGTGACGGAGTCTTCTCCAATAACCGTGCCTGTAAGAGAACAGTATATTATATCAATGCAACATAAGTGTTAAATAAATACAAGATAATGAGTGAATTTAAAATTAATGGAAAATGAGCAATATCGAACCTTAACCCCTCCAGGAAAACAAAAGGAAGCTAAATCTGTCAAACGCATATCAAACCGCTTCCCAGGAGGATATTTAAAAAGTATCTGTAGATCCAGTAAAACATTCAGGAACATATAAATTATCATCGCATGCCAAAGAGAAACAAAGTTCCTGGGAACTTCTGATGCAGTTATACGCCCAACCTGAGGTTCTAATGTAGGAATTGGAGGTCCCCGCTGCTGTAGCAATTTAAGGTCAACAATTCCGCAATTTATCATCTCCATCTCCCATTTCTTTCTTTTAACAAATGCATCCTCCGCAGTGTCAAGGTTAGCATCAGGATGAAGCCCCGCAATAATAAAATGCTCAAAGAGTGAAGTTGGCTCGGTATATTTTATATGGCCCTAGAACGGCATAATCATAAAACTTTAGTAAATTAGACAGACAATTAAACCAGTAAAGAAAAGAGATTTTTTAAGCAATAACATTCAAGCATCGCGGGGGAAACTGGTTCCAAGATTTTTATAATCGCTACATTTAATCATTTACTTTTTCTAGTTTTCATGTCTGATTATACAATCAAAAATCCTACACCTATATTCATAAACAAAGAAGTGGACAAAAAAGGTTACTTTCTTACACAATAGATTAAGTTTAAACCCTCTTTATTTACTATTACTCGATAGCATGAAATTCTCGAGTAATCAAGTTCTGTTTTCTGTTTTTCCTTTTTTGTGTAGCAACAATGTATCAAGCAATGCCATAGAAAAGGATACCTTTGATTTGGAGTAACGCTGATACCACTGGCGTTTTTGGTTTGCCAAAACCTCAGGATTGAAAGACAACCGCAAACCATCCCGCGAACTTCCACCCCATCTCCAAGCCTTCTGCATCTGAGTTTTCAATTTTTGAAAGCTATTGCTCCGTCTGTGTGTCGTAGTTACAACTTCACTTTGGGAGCGCGTATGCCCCGGTGCCAGTGGTGGCATGCTCGATTTACCTGAGACCACATTTTGCAGTGTTTCCCCTGCCACTTTAAATGCCTCCTCAGATATTTCCTGCAAAACCTGAGCAGGCGACGGAGGCCGCTCTTCGTATGCATCACCATCTTCTTTACCCTCCATTTTAAAACCCTTATCTAATCTTTATAAAATGCTCATTTCACCGAATTAATACGCGTCGCTCCATTGTTTAAAAAATCCCAAAACCAGCATACATTCAACCCATTTTACTACTTCTTATCACTCCAGCATTCCGACCCACAATAACAAGACCCAGATGCAAAAAAAAAAAACACGAAATCCGAAAGGATTCTCTCCTTAAATGTGTTTGATCCTCGATTTCGCAAAAACCCAGATCACAGAAGCATTCAATCTACTCACAAAATCCACAAATTTATGTCCTTTGCGCACCAACTCCACTGTTTTGAATACAAGTTTTGAACTTTTTAATCAGGCAAACAATTTGCACCCTGAAAGTACCCATAGAATGTGAAGCAAAGCACAAAATTCAATACAAACACAATAATAATGCAGAGAAATGAAAGAGCAAAAAATCAGGCATTTATGAATTTCAAATAAATTTCAAAATTTGTGATTGCTATCATCATTGATTTGTAACTGAAACAGAAGATGAAGGGGCATAATTCAGATGGTAACTGCATGAGGAAATTAAATATCATAATGCAGATTAATAAGAAAAAATGAGTAAATAAAACAAATAAAAATTCATATTAGGCTGGGATTTGAGAAATATTAGTACCTCTTTGTTTGGTTTCAAATGGATTGTCCTTCAGAGAGAGAGAGAGAGAGAGAGAGAGAGAGAGAGAGTTGCTAAATTTGGAATGGGGTTGTATAAAGAGAGAGGAGAGGAAGGTTTTATTTAGGACGAGGTGGTCTGTGAAAGCAGGGGGCGGAAGTTAGACAAACCCAAGGGACAAGGATGTGGCGAGAGCGAACAGAAAAAAGGAAAAGACAACTCAGGTAGAAATCGAAATTCAGAGAATATCTGAAACCACCCCTTGATTTTCACATATTCACTATTGCACCATGCAGACATTTTCAGTTTTCTTATCGGGACAAAAGAAGATAAACAAAAAAGGTCTTGTTATTTTTTGGACGATATGCCGTTACAAACAAATATATATATATTGGTTATTCTATACGAAAAGAACATTTACGTAGACGTGGATGCACCCTATTGATTATATATAATTGGATATTGTTTCTCAGAGACTTATAATTTAAGTGATTAAGAACATTTAATTTACACAATAAATTTTATATTTGATTTAGGATTTTCCCCCTATCAGTTGTATATTACAAAAACAAAATAAACTGTCTAAGAGAACTATCATTTATACTGCCCATTTTGAAGCATTTCTAACAAAATTGAAATTATGAACAATATTATAATTAATGATATATTATCCAGTTTCTAATAGAAGAAATGTCGCATGATGGGATCCTTAGTATGTTGCTAAAATGGAAGGAGCAACTTTTTAAGTTATTTTTTAAGAGCTGCTTAGTATTACGGTCTGGTGGTATTCTTCTTTACTTGGAAGTGAAAGGTCTTAGGTTCGAATCTCGTGAATGGCGAATTCGATATCAAATTAGGTTGCCCATTGTGTGGTTTAGCAGAACTCCCCCTTTCCTAGTGTAAAAATATCGATGTACTAATTGTAAGAGTGTCACATCCCTGCCCGGGCGGGACCACTTTCTGAGCTCGACTCCGTCCTAGCATGATATTGTCCGCTTTGGGCTTCAACCATGTCATCACGGTTTTGTTTCTGGGAACTCACGAGCAACTTCCCAGTGGGTCACTCATCATAGAGTCCTAGCATGATATTGTCCGCTTTGGGCTTCGACCATGCCATCACAGTTTTGTTTCTGGGAACTCACACGAGAACTTCCCAGTAGATCATCCATCTTTGGGAGTGCTCTGGCCACCTTCTCGCTTAACTTCGAAGTTCCGACGGAACCCGAAGCCAGTAAGTTCCCAAAAGGCCTCGTGCTAGGTAGAGATGAGAATGTACATATAAGGCTTACAGGATCCACTCCCCTGGATGATGTGGGATGTTACAAAGAAACTTTTTGGTGTTCTCTTTTGTTTCTTTTTTATTCGCACTGTGTAATTATTTTTACGTAACAAGTATTTTATTTAAGATTATGTTTTTGTTCTTGATAAAATAAAACACCTTATTCCTATAAAAACAAAAAAAATGTATGTTGCTAAATGGAATCACCTCCTACAAATTATGTGAAGTGTAATATTAAAGGGAAGTGGCTGAGGTCAACGAGGGTTGGCTTGGTTGGTAAGTTTCATGCCTTCTGTGTTGCCCACCAAGGTTTGAGTTTCACTATCAATAGTTCCAGTTGATGCGTGATCTGTAAATTCCTACGTAAATCCATATATACATTTGGCGGTTGATAGTTAGGTGACACATGTAACTACGTCTACCTCGAAGTTGTTGGTATGCACTGGTGCTGATTACGGGATTAACCAATTTCCCCTTAACTTTTTTGAAATTGAAAGAGCCCCTCCTTAAGATAGTTTCCCATAAAAAAAAATATATATATATATAAGACAATATATTAATACTAGAAAGCAATAACTTTCAAAACAAATTTGAAAACCTGTGCAATTGCAACTTTTGTTCTCCCCACCCCTCTCTAAAAGTTACCTCTAACTTAATCATAACTCATTTCTCATTGTCACCACTTCGACTATTCCTAACTACATAAAAGAATGTAGCATGAATACTTTCCATGATGTATTAGAAAGTAATGGGTAATATGCATACTTCCATGATGCATTCCTAACTACATAATATTAACTAAATAAATAAATAAAAATAAGAGGGGCTCCCCATGTAGAAGAGAGTAATGGGTGGAATTACGTCATTATAAAAAACCCCAAGGCCTAAAACGCAATTATAAAAAAAGTTAAAAAAGTATCATAATCGTAATAACTTCCACTAACAAAAAATGTTTTTGGCTTTAACATCCGACGTGTCGTGTGCAGAAAGTACCCCACTTCCACCGGACAAAACTGTAAATGCCGTTGCAATGCTGTTGTGTTGTAAGTCGGATGATCCTGACCGTCGAATTTTGCACCGAATTAAATATAGGGTAAATTACATAATACCTTTTCAGATTTGAAATATATTACAATCTCATACAACATCTTTAAAATATTTCACTTTCGTACCTTACGTACTATTTTATTTCAAAATAATACCTCTGTTACATTTTTCATCTATTGATCCGTTAAGCGCTAACGTGGTTGCCATATGGCTGCCAAATGTGTGCCACGTGACAAAAAAAATAATTTTTTAATTTAAAAAAAAAACATGAATCTTCTTAAAAAAACAAAACTTAGAAGATGTAGAACCCACCCCCACAACCTCTCCCCACCCCTCTTCTCCCTCCCAAGCCTCCCAACTAGGGGTGGGTTCAAATAACCGAAAAAAACCGAAAACCAAACCGAACCGAGGCCGAAAAAAACCGAACCGAAACTGCCAAACCGAACCGAACCGAATCTGGCTGGTTCGGTTTCGGTTTTTAAGGTTCGGAAACCGAACCGAACCGAACAAATATATATATTTAATTTTTTTTCAATATTATAAATAATTTAGTGATACAATCATAACAAGACATAACCAGTTACCAAGTTGGTTTGCTTGAAACTCTTCAAGCCCTTGCGCATGGGTTCGAATCCTCATGCCTCCAGGGTTTCAGAAAAGTTTTTTAGTTTTTTTGAGCAATCAACAAACCTTTTAAGTTTTAACCCTAGCCGCACCTTTTATTTTTTTCATTCCTCTCTTCTCTCTCTCATTCCCTGCCTCCAGTGTAACCTAGCCCAGTAACCCTCTCGCGCAGCCGAGCCTCATCTCTCTCACTCTCTCTGTCTCTCTGTGAAGAGCTTCATCGAAGCCAAGCGCAAGGAACGCGAGGCTCGCGAGAAGGACGAGTAGTACTAGTGCGAGGTGAAGGGCAGCAAATCCCCCGCGGCCAAGAAGCGCGAGGAAGATGACGGCGTCCTTGGAGCGAAGGGAGCACCGCCAAGAGGAGGAGGAGGAGGAAAGGCGGCGGTGGGGGAGGAAGTTGGAGGTGTCGTAGATTTGGGGGTTCTCGGGGATTGGGCTTTGAAGGATTTGAAGGATTTGGGGGTCACCGACTCCCTGGGATGGCTGCAACGAGAATGCTTCATCAGCAAATCCCCCGTGGCCAAGAAGCGCGAGGAAGAAGCCGAGAAGCTGGCGGAGGCTGCCACGCGGAAGTCCGAGGCCCGCCGATTAGCGGATCTGGAGGAGAAGGATCTCGAAAAGGAGGAGCAGGCGGCGTTGGAGAAGAATTCGGATGAGGTGAAGAAGAAGCAGAGCCGTACGGTCGAGGAGGAGGAGTATGAAAGGATGGTGGTGGTGGAGAATAAGAAACGGGATGATTCGTTTAGGAGGCTCAAGGCTTCGTTTAAGGGTGAGCTTTTTTTTTCTGTTATTGGGAGAATTTAGGGTTTGTTTGGTTAGGGGTACTGGATTACATCGGTTTAAATTTCATTTTGGATAGTAATGCATTCGGATTCAGAATAGAATTGTTGTAGTTTGTATTGAATAACTGAGCTTTAGGAATTAGGAATGGTACTGTACTAGCTTGAAGCTCTGGGAATTATTTGAGTAAGAAATCCGACTCAGCATTGAAAACATGCGACTCGGTGTTGTTTGAGTACGAGATGGGTTCCGTTCTGCAGATGCTTTGACTTAGATGTGTACGAGATGGGTTATGTAGATGTTTTGTATAAGATTTTAGTACTACACAGGATGTGAGGAAGAAGAGTTGAAGTCATTAGCAATGCTGTCTTAAATCTGTCAAATTTTGCCATGGCATGGATTGTCTTTAGCTTATTCAAGTCACAAGGCTTGTTTACGTTTTGTTATAAATAATACAAACTGTTGCGTTTTTGCTCTAACATGGTTCATTAGTTAATTTTTCAGTACAGCAGATGAACCTTTAAGGGAAGTATGTGAGAGTTTTTTCTCGTTGCATGTTTAGTTTGTAGATCCAGATACTTTGAACTAAGGTGTCATTGTTTTCTTCGCTAGTAACTATGTACTATAGTTGCTGGAAATTTCAATTATGCCAAGTATGTGTGCCAAAAATATAATCTGAAATTTCAATTATGCCAAGTATGTGTGCCAATTATGTCATGTTCTTATTTTTATTTTTATTTGTATGTAGAAATGGCAAGGGGAAGCTCAAAGAAAGGTGATATGTTGCCTCCTAGGCCGCCTATGCGTTGAGCTTGAGCTTGAAGACTTGGAAGATTTTATTTGTGCAAGACATGAAGTGATGAAACCTTGAAGGTTTATTTGACTTGTGTGATGTTTAAATTTGGACTTTTTGAAGACTTAAACTTTGATGTTTAATTTGGACTTTTTGAAGACTTAAACTTGATTGATGATTGATTCTATTTCTAGTTGGACTTTAAGTTTTATGAGACTTTTAGTTTTATGAGACTTTATACGTAGAGATGGAAACATGTCATATTTTCTATTTCTATATTATGTTGTGCTTGTTTTGCATTTTTTGGAGGAAAAAAAAAAAAAAAACCGAAAAAAAGCCGAAACCGAACCGAAAAAAAAACCGAACCGAAAAAAACCGAAAAAAATTTGGGCCGAACCGAACCGAACCGAAATTTCGGTTTTGGCAAAAAACCGAACCGATAAGAACCGAACCCAGCCCTACTCCCAACCACCTCCCTCTCCTCCACTTTCTTCACCTCCCCTCCCATCCAAAAACGAACCCCACCCCCACCTTCCCGAGCCCTTTCTACTCTTCACCCCCACCCCCTTTCCCCCCGCACCCACCCTCGCACACGCACCTACCCTCCCTCCGCACCCACCCTCTTCCCTCCTCTACACACCCCACTCCTTAAATCCACACCCATTCCTCCCATTTTCACCTCACGAACCCGGCGATGGCGGCGTAGACAGGATTTGGGTTTTTTTTTTGGGTTGAAGGTAGGGGGTTGGGGGAAGAAGATAGGGAAGTAGGATGGGGGAAAAGACAAACTAAATGTTTTTTTTTTTTTTGAGTTGCAAGGGAAAAAAGATGAAGATGGGGGAGACGAGATGAGGATGAGGAGGGGGAAGACGAACTGAAGAGCATTTTTTTTTCCTGGGTTGCAAGGGGAAAAAGATGAAGATGGAGGAGGAGGAGGAGGAGGAGGAGGAGGGGAAGGAGGTGCGTCTACGTGGGTTGTGGAGGGATAAGGTTTATGGGTTTGGGTGTTGCAGGGAGGTGTGTTTCAGCTTTTATTTTTATTTAGAAGATTCAGGTTTTTTTTTATAAAAAATTAAAAAAAAAAAATTTTGCCACGTGGCACAAATGTGGCAGCCACTTCAGCGCTTAACAGATCAATTGATAGAAAATGTAACGGAGATATTATTTTGAAATAAAATAGTATGTGAGGTATGAAAGTGAAATGTTTTAAAGATGTTGTATGAGATTGTAATAGACCTCAAATCTGAAGGGTATTATGTAATTTACCCTTAAATATAATTAATAATTAGTCGCAGGAAATCCTCCTAGGTTTTACTGATCAGCATGTGCCTTTTTCTAGGTAATTGTTTATTAAAACCGACTTTTGGCGCCAATTCTGGACACCTTACTGACAAATATGGATTCTCTACTCTCTTTAATCTAAATCATTTTAAAAATGTTTAGTATTTATCTTTATTTGTAAGTGAAAAATTTTAGATTCGATTCTCGTAAAAAAAGATTTGAATCATATTATTGTTAGTTCATTGTAAGGGTAAGTGTAAGATCCCACATCGTCCAGGGGTGAGGATCCTGCAAGCCTTATATGTATATTCCCATCTCTACCTAGCACGAAGTCTTTTGGGAGTTCATTGGCTTCGGATTTCATCGGAACTCCGAAGTTAAGCGAGCTCGCACGAGAGCAATCCCATGATAGGTGACCCACTGGGAAGTTCTCGTGTGAGTTCCCAGAAACAAAACCGTGAGGGTGTGGTCAGGGCCCAAAGCGAATAATATCATGTTACGGTGGAGTCAAGCCGGGGATAGGTGGTGGCTGGTCCAGGATGTGACAGTAAGCCAACTCCCCTCACTTAGCATATATAATATTATTTGTTTAAAAAAAAAGGTAATACGGAAGATCAAAATTTTAAACTAAATTTGTAAACTAAATGATGTGTCACAGATAATAAATAAGCACATTAATCAACGCTTAAGTAATAATTTAATCATTAACAACCATATCATTAGATTTACAATTTTAATTTAAAAAATTTAATCTCCCTACTATTAAAAAAAAAAAGAATTAAAGTTGTGCCACAAATTTAATAAGCTTTACTTTTTTTTATTGTTTTTGCTCAACAACCTTTCCTCTTTTCCACGAATTTTCATTGGTGATTCAATTGGGTTTGAATAAAAGAAATAAAAAAATAAAAAAAGACTGATTAAATATGTGACAGAAGTTTAAATGATTAGATTCCTTTTGAATGGTCTACAGATTTAAGAAGGAATGTGACTTTACGGAAAGATTCTCATAAACAGAAGTTATTAGATTTCCTTGGTCTTCCTTCCTTCTCTCTCTTGTATGTGTGTGTAATACTTAAGGTTGAGCTAGGGTTGAGATTAGGGTTTTATCAATGGTATCACCCGTATTGAATTCTGGATTCCCTTCCTTGCGCGCTCGCCAATCCGCTGCCACTTGCGACTCTGCCATGGAAACTCGCGTTGCTTCCTTGGAGGCTATCATCGCCTCTTTACCTTCCCTCATCGCCACTGCGATCGACAATGCCTTCGAAAAGGCCTTCACCAAGGCCTTCGAAAAGGCCTTCACCAAAGCCTTCGATGCCTCTCTTGAAAAGTTTCGTCGGGAAATGCTCTCTCGAGGTGCCGGGGAAGGCATCTCTGCCCCTCTTGCCGGCGATCATCATGCTTCTCCTGCAACTGATCCGATCCAGCTACCTCGGAGCCCAATCTGTGCTGAAGGAGCCCAATCGCGTATCTCCGACGACCAACTGGGTCGGATCGACCTGGATGAGGAGGACAACTTTGATTGTGTATCGGAGCTTCTGGAATCCGTCGACAAGGTAACCGACGACGATGATTCCGATGACGTTGTGTTGATTAGTGAGGTCAACTCAAAGCCTAGCCAAAAGTCTTCGAAACGGACGGTGGCGGATGATGACGATGATTGTGTGGTCTTGGACGGCGACCCGGATAAGCCCGTTTCGGTGGTGGAGGATTCGGGTAGCGGCTCCGACGAGTTGATTGTGGTTGGGGAAACGGGGCAGGTATAAATTCGACCTGGTTTTGGTTTATGTACGATTTGCATTGTTTGGTTGGTTTAGTTTACCTGAATTGGAAGTTAGAGAAAGATAACTAAATGCTTTGGAAGTTTTTTTTATTGTTGGTTTGATTAGAGAATTTAAAGAAATTTAATTTCAACTGAAGGGTTGCGGTTATCGTATCTTAATAATTTTTCGACTTGTGCTTAACTCTGTTTGGTTGTCATGAAAACGTAGCAAGCTGATTAGTTGAGGCATTAAGTTTTGGGTTAGGCTAATGATATTGTTGTCATATGAAAGAGGAACAATCCAAGACTTGTTTTTCTACTTTTCGCGACTAACTTTCTCGTAAGGGAGAGTTGATTGTGGATGCATCGGAATGATTTACACATATTTCAAATTTTGCCCCGTTGTCTGCGAGCATGAACTTTGGTCTTTCTGGATGATATTGTTTTTCAGACATTGTTATCTTGATATTCTTGTTTTATGGTAAAAGTGAAAACCTGTTTCTTGCTTTTTGGTGACCTTGATATTGAAGTTCAATGGGTTTGAAGAAGTTCCCTTTGAATTTTTGGTCTTGTTTGCTTGCTTGGCCACTTATTTATGTTAAACTTGTTTCTCATAATACAGGACCGTAGCACCATACATTGTCTAACCCCTTAATTTTCGTATTAGTTGGATAGTGGACGCACCGTTTGCTTTTCCATCTTAATTGATCTTACATTATTTCTTTGGTTGCAGGTAGCATGTAGAGACTACCCTCATCCACGACATCTTTGTGCCAAATTCCCTTTCAAAACTACCCGGCCCGAGAACCACTGTAAACTTGTGAGTTGACTCTTTTGCTTATAGAATTTCCATCAAATACTGTTTTATTGCCTGAGTTTGACAATATACCACTGCGATGTCTTTTTTTTTTTTTTTTTTCCTTCTAAAATGCAGTGTCATTGTTATGTCTGTGACTCGCCGGCGCCATGTGTACATTGGACCTTTAATCATTGTTATGCCACGGATGAAGAAGAGCTATATAGAAAATGGAGAAAAATATTCAAGACACTGAAAATTGGTCAGAATTCTAGCCAGGAAGTTAGCCAGCAACAGCCTCCGCTTCAGCAACCTCCCATTCAGCAACCTTTGTTTCAGCAGCCGTCTCCTATCCAGTGTCGCTGGTTATGAATCCCATTCGCTTTTGAAACGAAAAAATCTGTTTGACACGACTTGTGATTGACTTGTGATTCGGCAAAATAAGGCTGGTTGTGAGGAGCGTTGGTAGTATATAGGTGTTTGAAGTAGTGTACAAGGTATCCCTGCTTGAAGATGCAGTACAGAGGCAGGTTGTTTCCCAAGTCTACTGGTTAATTATTATTTCTGGGTTTCCCATATGCTTGAAATCATGGGGTACTTCATTCCTGCATACTGTTTTTTTTTTCCTGCTCTTTTGGGTTCCCAAAGAAAATCGAAAATGACAAGTTTTTTTTCAAAATGTTGGAAGCACTTTATGGAGAGTAGATGCTTCTTCAGGAGCACCTTGAAGTGCTTTTTTCAGGAAGCATTTTAATATCAACAAAGCATTTTTTAGCGAAAACGTTTACGTGCCGAGTACATAAACAACTTTAAACGACATAAACAACTTTAAACGAGCCATTTGGCCATGCGTGAAGTTGTCCCAACCTCAATGGCCGCACCAAGATGGTTCCGAAGACAAAGCCTACAGAACCACCAAAGACCTTCAAGAGGAGTGTTGGTCGATCGGGATAATGCACTCCAAAGCAAAGTCAGGGTCACACTCCTTGTTGATCATCTGTACAACATTCTTTGCATCAGACTCAAAAATGACTTCATCATATCCCATCTCTCAATGCAAAATTTCATCGCTTCCCGAATGGCCGCAGCTTCAGCCGTTGCTGCACTTGAAAAATGCACATCACCTGAGCCTCCCGCCCACTCCCGCTCGCAATGACACTTTGCACCATGCCGCATCGGTATAAACCTTAACAGTCGCGAACTCCGGTTTCTGCCACGCCACCTTTTGTCCTTTCGCTACCTCCCTCACCGCCGCGCCAAACCTGCACGAAGGGGCAGCCACCTGTAGCTTCGCTCCTCAAAATTCCCCAATGTTCTTCTTCCAGACCTCCAAAATCTCCATCGGATGTCGGTGCACTCCATGAAACACGGCTTCATTTTTGTTCTTCCACAATCTCCATAAACCAAAAACGGAATCTTGTACGATCTCATTTGCATTGTCCATGCTCCTAACTCTATTACAAAAGTTTATATTTTCCTCCCCTTGCATTTAGAGTAGTTTTCGAATAGGTTATGAGGTGTTAATTTTGTCATTCCACTCTTAAAATTTTGTGAACTTATCATTTATGTTGCCACTTCATATTACAGTCTAGTGATATTTCTCTTCACTTGTAAGTGAGAGGTCTTAATTTTGATTTTCGCTAAAGACGAATTTGAACCATATTATTGCTAGCCTATAGTGAGATGAAATCCACCCGGCTTAGTATAGATTGTATCATTTGTTCAAACAACAACAAAGTCTTTTCCCACTAAGTGGGGTCGGCTATGTGAATCCTAGAACGCCATTGCGCTCGGTTTTGTGTCATGTCATTCGTTAGATCCAAGTACTCTATGTCTTTTCTTAGGGTCTCTTCCAAAGTTTTCCTAGGTCTTCCTCTACCCCTTCGGCCCTGAACCTCTGTCCCGTAGTCACATCTTCGAACTGGAGCGTCAGCAGGCCTTCTTTGCACATGTCCAACCCACTCATTCCTAATCTTATCCTTTCTCGTGAGCCCACACCTCCAATGAAGCATCCTCATCTCCGCTACACCCATTTTGTGTACGTGTTGATGATTCACCGCCCAACATTCTGTGCCATACAGCATCGCCGACCTTATTGCCGTCCTATAAAATTTTCCCTTGAGCTTCAGTGGCATACAACGGTTACACAACACGCCGGATGCACTCTTCCACTTCATTCATCCCGCTTGTATTCCATATATTCTGTCTTTGATCGGCTTAGGCGAAAACCTTTAAATTCCAACACTTCTCTCCAAAGGTTAAGCTTCGCATTTACCCCTTCCTGAGTTTCATCTATCAACCCTATATCGTCTGCGTAAAGCATACACCGAGGAATAACATCTTGAATATGTCCTGTTAACTCATCCATTATCAATGCAAAAAGGTAAGGACTTAAGGATTGTTGATGCACAAAATCAGTGAGGACTTTGGTACAACAGAAAGTATTAAGTTTGTGACCTTCGCTGGATTGCTCTGGTCATTAGTGTGGATAAGTATGTAAAAGGATAGAGACAGGAGAGCAAACACAAGATGTATGTGGTTCACCCAGATTGGCTACGTTCACGAAGTAGAGGATTTCTCATTAATTGTGAAGGGTTTACACAAGTATATAGGTTCAAGCTCTCTTTTAGTGGGTACAAGTGAATGATTTAGTACAAATGGCATTAGGAAATATTTTGGGAGAATGATCTCCTTTTATAGAAGAGAGTTTCTAGCCTTGTTCTGACATTGACACGTGTTGTGTTGTGATTGGCTTCCGATGTTGACATGTGTCGCGCTATGATTGGCTTCTGATGTCGACACGTGTCATTCTGTGATTGGCCTCTTGGTTGGAGAGGAAGCTCCTTGGTTAGGGACTTGCAAGATCCAAGCCGCTGAGTAATCACGAAACTTCTAAGTACCGAAGTGTGGTATCGTCTTCACTTGCCTTATTTGTCTCATAGGTAGATGTGTCATCTTCTCTGGAAGTACTCTTCCTCCGTCCAGGGGTGGTATCTTTAACTGGTGGAGATGCATAAGGTAATGTATCAATTTCACTTGAAGCTTACTTGTAATTTCAGGCGTGGTCAAGCGCGATACAAACCATGTAGTAGGAGTCCCCCAAGTCGCAGAGCTAGGGGATCTGCTGAAAGAGGTGACAGACAAGGTAAGCAATCAGAGCTCCAAGCAATCAGTCCCAGATTAGAAGTTTGATTTCGAGTTCCGGCTGATTGTTCTCATTCTCCTTATCTTGCAGGTAACATGAAGGATAAAGAGAAGAAAAGGAAAAGATATGATATGAGATACTTTTGCTTTTGAAGAAATAGCTTTCCACAGGCTTTTTCTTGAACTGGGCTGGAGGGTTTTTTGGTTACCTCCAGAGTATAAGGCTGACTGAAGAATTTGAGGGTCAAAACAAGTCCATCAAATCTAGAGTACGTTCGACCCTGCTGATATGGGATACTTTTGTTGTTGACAAAGTAGTGGAAGTATTGGCACGTGTTCTGTTACGCTTGTCTCCACATGCTTCCTTTTATCATTCTCATTGGCCCTATTTGTTCCTCCGGCATATGTGGTATCTTCTCTGGAAGCATAAGATGTTGAAGATGAGTACTCGAGAGTAATGCCAGGTAAGTAATCAGGTAAGGGGTTCCAGGCAGTCAGTTCCTGATTGGAAGCTTGATTCCAAGTGCTGACTGATTGCTCTTTTTCTCATTGTCTTGTAGGTAAGAACAAGGCCAAAGGAAAAGACAGGGAAAAAGCATGATATGAGATACTCTTGCTTTTAACCCTGATGATATGAGATATTCTTGCTCTGGTGTAGCTTGTTTGCAGAGGTATTATCGGGGGGAAAGAAAACTGAGTATTTCGAGAGGCTTCGTTGGGAGTGCCCTCTCAGATATGAGGAAGGGTTGAGCATTTTTACAGGTCTGCTTGTCCGTTGAGGATGGAGGTCGATATATATAGGAGTCTCCGTAACAACAAGTAGTAATGCTATTCCTTTACCCTTCTTGGTCATAGTACTGTAGTGGGAGTTGCCCACTTCACGTGTTTTAACTCTGTTAGAGCACTTTGAAAAAGTGGTCTATGGTATCTGGAAAGCTGATGTTGCGTGTGAAGATTACAGACAAGCTTTATCCAAGGAGATCTGGCTTTCGAAGTTGAGAAAGCGATGCCTCTTCGGTTTTCAAACAAGCGATCCTTTCGGGGATCTGGCTCTCGAGATTCGAAGAACGGTGCCTCTTCGATTTTTGAGAAAGCAATCCTGCTGGGAGTCTGGCTCGGCTCTCGAGATTCGGAGGGCGGTGCCTCTTCGAATTTGGAGCAAGCAATCTTGTTGGGAGTGTTTTCTGGAATGTGAGTAAAGGTTGGGCATTTTTGCTAGTCTACCTTGCCACGGAGCACAGAGGTTGAGACATAGGGACTTTCCAATTATCCAGCAGTGGTACTGTTCCTTTACCCTTATGGGTAATAATATGGTAGCTAAACCTTCAAAATTTATGTGTCTAAACTTTGTTAGTGCTGTTTCTTTGCTATTCTTTTACCTTTCTTGGTCATAGCGATGTAGTGGGAGCTGCAAGCTTCACGTGTCTAAACTTTGTCAGAGATCTTTGGCAAAGTTATTTGTGGTACCCATGAGCTGATGTTGCGTGTGGAAAGTGGATGATTGAAAAGTAAGATTCACGTGCTTTCTACTTCACCAGAAATCTTCGACAGATTGCCCGTAATTTCCGCAAAGCTGAGTGTGCATGTGACAAGTGCTGACAAGGCTGAGAAAATAGGTGCCTCTTCGATTTCTGAGATCGGCCCTCGTGGTCTATGAGCAGCCCAGCTTTTGAGAAAGCAAGCGCTTCTTCGATTTTTGAGATCGGCCATTGTGGTCTTTGAGCAGCCCAGCTTTTGAGAAAGTAAACGCCTCTTCGATCTTTAAGATAGTTCATCGTGGTCTCTGAGCAGCCCAGCTTTTGAGAAAGCAAACGCCTATTCGATTTCTGAGCAGGCACTTCTTCGATTTTTGAAGCTCCGTCGAGTGCAGATTTTTATAGAGGCTGACATTAAGTTCCAAAGCACACTTGAATCTCCACCAGTAGAAGCTCATTTCTTGCACTTCTAAGATCTTGATTTGTTCGACCTCTTCTCTTTTCAACACCTTTGAAAATGTCTGGCCCTTCCGACCTTCGTTTTGACTTGAACCTTGGTAAAGAGGCAGCCGCGCCTTCTCCAGACAACATATGGCGCCCATCCTTCTTATCCCCTACTGATTCTCTTACCGTTAGGGATTCCGTGATGAAGAATGATATGACCGCTGCGGTGGTGGCCAGGAACATTCTCACTCCCAAAGATAACAGACTTCTTTCCAAACAGTCTGATGAGTTGGCTGTTAAGGATTTTCTGGCTTTCAATGTTCAATGTGAAGGTTCTATGTCGAATATGGCCCAACGCCTATTTGCTCGAACCCGCCAAGTTGAATCATTGGCGGCTGAAGTGATGAGTCTTATGGCTCGTTTGGTTGTGTTTTTGAAAGAGTCAAAAGCTCTTCCTAATGAGTAAAAGCGCTTTAGTTTTAAAAAATGGTCGTTTGGAAAATATTTTAAAAGTGCTTTTAGTTAGAAGTAGAAGCACTAATAAGCATTTTCTAAAAAGCACCTAGGAGGTGCTTCCTCCTAAAAGTGCTATGCAGAGAAAACAAGGGAAGCACTTTGCTCCCTTTAATGAATTTTTTTCAATTCCCGAATTATCCCTATTTTTTAATTTGCAAAGTCTAAAATGCCATTACACTTGAAAAAAACATCAAAATTGACATCACCAATTTTTTCTAGGTTTGCACGTTAAAAACCTAGAAGTCTTTTATTTTCATAATATTTTGGTGGCTGGAGAAGTCATCTTGGTCTCCATCTCTTCCTCTCCATCTTCCCCAAATCTCTTTGCATCTCCATCACCTAAAATTCTTGTGGAGGTATGTTTGCTATTTCTTATCTTAAAATTTGTATGTAGTGTGTGAATTTGATTGTTGATATGTTATTTTTATCAAAATTGTTGTGATTTTTGAACTACACGAAAATAATTTTAGGGTTTAGTGATCGTTCATTGACATTCCAATGGTATTTTCTGCATTTTTTTCACGATATTTCTAATTTTCCTGATTCATTCTCTGATGCCCTTGAGGTTGACGATTCATGACTTTGCACATCCCATCCCATGTAAGTAGATACGTGTGACACAGAACGTTCATGTTGTACGTATTACATGGACACCATCATATCATGAATGAAACCAAGCATTCGAACGCTGAAAGACCGACGATGAACAATAACTTGCAGATTTGATGCCGAGATTTGATGTCGTATTAACGATTGTAGATACTACTAATAGCAAATTAACTTCCAATGACAACAGAAAGCAACACTAATGAATTTATTGTTAATGGTTACATATCCTGCATTATATATACAAATACTAGATACATATGCAATGGTGTACTGCATTATTATATATAACAACAGTGTACTGCATTATTATATATAACAAATACTAGATACATATGCAATGGTGTACTGCATTATTATATATAACCACGGTGTACTGCATTATTATATATAACAAATACATACGCACTGCAGTTTTGGAAGCAACGGTGTACTGCATTATTATATATAACAAATACTAGTTACAAATCTTGCATTATTGCTTTTAATTTACTTTTGTGTTGTTAGCTAGGACGTAAGTAGTGGTATATGCTCTTATTATGTGCTATGGTTTTTTTTCCACTTCTCTTTATAGATATGTCTAAGAATATAGTTAAAGATATGCAAGATCGTGGAGAAGGTAACGAAAAAAAGAGCAAGGCAATATGGGATGATGCAAGTGTTGAGATATTTATAAGTGTTTGTGTAGCTGAGACATTAGCTGGAAATCAAACAGGTGGTCATCTTATTAGAATTGGATGGAAAAATGTTATTAAAAAATTTAATGACCTTACTCAAAGGTCATATGTTCATAAACAACTCAAGAACAAATGGACTGCACTTAAGAAAGAATGGCAATTGTGGGCATCATTAGTTGGAAAAGAGACTGGCTTAGGATGGGATCTTGTGAAGCAAACTATCATTGCAAGTGATGAGTGGTGGGAGAAAAAAGTGAAGGTGAGAAATTATTATCTCATATCCATGGAAATCTAACTTCATATTTATGTTCTTTTATCATAATTTGTTAATTGCAGTTGGTCATATTTCAGGAGAATTCTGAAGTTGCAAAATATCGAAATAGTGGATTGAAAAATGTTGACCAACTGGACATTTTGTTTAAAGAAGGAGCTGTTACAGGTGTAGGTGCATGACCACCCTCACAAGGGTTGATGAGTAATAATGTCCAAAAAGCTCCAACATGCGAACAAAATGACGGTCAAGATGATTTGGAGAATGACATAGATAATAATGAGGGGCTTGACGACATAGCCGATGCTGAGACACCTTCCCCTGCTCAACCTTCAACACAAGGAAAATGAACAAAAAGAACAAGAGATTCTAAAAGAGTTGGAATTGGGGCCAAGATGATAAAATAATTAGATGGTATTTTAGAAGCTGTAAACAACCGTTCTAAGAGCACAGATAAGCCTGGTTGTAACATTGAGGAAGTGATGCAAATGTTGGAAGGAATGCATGAAGTTGTGAATGATGATGAGCTCTTTATGAAAGCGGCTGATATCTTCACTGAAAGAAAAAATAGAGAGATGTTTGTTGCATTGAAGCAATCTAACCGACAAATCATGTGGCTCAAGAGCAAGAAAATTTGATTCATCACATTTATCTTAGGATTATATTTTTCAACATGTTTTTTTTTTTGGTGGTTGAATAAGTATTTATTATGTAATGGATTGGTTAAACATGTGTGCCTCTAATATCTTTAATTATATGATTTTTTTAGAACTTTATTCAAAATGTGATCTTTATTTTTGCCATGATTATATATTCCTCTCATATTAAAATTTTCTTTTGTGTTTACAGATATGAGTTCTAGCAGCAGTGATAATAGCAATACAAACAACTCTACTGATGGAAGTGATGATGAATTTTATCAACTGGTTTCTGCAAGCTGTGTCACGGCTGTCTCTGAATGGTTAAAGTATGTTGACAAAGAACCTTGTAGGACTTCTTCGTATACGGGATATAGATGGGTAATGGAAGTTTTAAATGGTCATCCTATAAGATGCCATGAACAATTTAGGATGGAACAACATGTTTTTAAGGACTTGTTAGAGACTTGGAAGCGTGATTATGGCTTAAAAAGAATCGGAGATATAACCCTAGAAGAAGCATTAGCAATGTTTCTAAACACATTAGGTCATGGGCACACTAATAGGATGGTCCAAGAAACGTTTCAACACTCTGGAGAAACTGTTTCTAGGTGGTTTGGGATACTATTAGATGTTGTTTCTCGCATGGCTACTGATATTATATGTCCACATGATCCGCAATTCAAGAGAGTATCAAATAAAATTAAGGATGACAATCAGTATTGGCCATATTTTAACGGTTGCATAGGGGCAATTGACAGAACACATGTCCCAGTTGTGGTACCTAGAGAAATGCAAGTGCCATATATAGGTAGAAAAGGAAATACAACTCAAAATGTTATGGTTGTACGTGATTTTAATATGTGTTTCACATTTGTCTGGGCTGGATGGGAGGGTGCTGCTCATGATTCACGTATATTCATGGAGGCCTTGAGAAGACTAGAATTGAAATTTCCTTATCCCCCTTCTGGTTAGTAATCAACCTTAGTCTTATATGAATGTGTTTATTTATTTTTTATCTTAAGAACGCAAAAATCTTTATATTTTTCTTTTCAATTATGGTGTAGGCAAATATTATTTAGTTGATGCTGGATATCCACATATGAATGGATATATTGGACCTTATAAGGGTGAACGATATCATCTTCTTGAATTTCGACGTGGAAGTCAGCCAAGAGGGAAAAAAGAGATATTTAATCAGAGACATTCATCCCTAAGATGCACAATAGAAAGAACTTTTGGTGTTTGGAAAAATAGATGGACAATGATTCGTCTTATGCGTAACTTCCATTTTGAAAAACAGGTACAAATTGTTGTTGCTTCAATGGCCTTACACAATTTTATTAGGAAGCATTCCATGACAGATTAAGAGTTCCAACCTTATGATGATGATGATGAGCTACTTCCACCTGGACATGAGGAAGATCATAGAGATGAAGAAATTGTTGATGAAAATTTTACTCATAGGCGAGAGATGGATGTTGAACGAGAAAGGATTGCTAATCTTCTTATATCTAGTTAATGCTTATGTCACATTTGATTGTCATGCAACTATAACATATCATTTTGTTTTCAAGAAACAAACACATATTCTCAATAAGTATGTATAATTTTGTTAGTGATCATTATTTTTTGTAATTGAATTTTCATCAACTCTTAATCAAATTGTATGCTAATTATATACAAAAAATACTTATGCAAAAATTATTGAGAATTATTAATGAAAGCGCTTTTTCATTTGACAACCAAACACTCTATTTAATATCAAAAACGCTTCTATCCAATACAAAATCGCTTAGTTGGTTGCATGCCAAACAACAAACTACTTCCTCATAGAAGCACTATTGAAAAGTGCTACAAACAAAAAGCGCTAGTGAGTAAAAGCGCTTTATAGAGTAGCACATCCAAACGAGCCCTTAAGCAGGAGATTAGAGGGCTCAAGCATGAGAATAAACAGTTGCACAGGCTCGCACATGACTATGCTACAAACATGAAGAGGAAGCTTGACCAGGTGAAGGAATCTGATGATCAGATTTTACTTGATCATCAGAGGTTTGTGGGTTTGTTCCAAAGACATTTATTGCCTTCGTCTTCTGGGGCTGTACTGCGTAATGAAGCTCTAAATGATCAGCCTCCGATGCCTCTTCCTTTTAGGGTTTTGTCCAGTACTGAGGCTCTAAGTGATCATCCTCCGGTGCCTTCTCTTTCTGGGGCTCTACCGACTGCTGAGACTTCTTCTAAGCAACCTTTGTAAAGGCCCTCTCTTATTTGTTTATTTTGACTCATGTATATGTACATATTTGTAACTTATCGGAGATATCAATAAATAAGCTTTGCTTTATTTCAACGTATTGTGTTAAATACACCAAAGCCTTCTTCACTAAATTCTTTGAATTTTTCTTTTGTTGAAGCTTGTATGTTGAAGCTTTGTGAGTGAAGCATGTAGGTTGAGGTAGTGTTCCCTTAATTTCTCGAGTGAGGAAAACTTCTCAATTGGAGACTTGAAAAATCCAAGTCACTGAGTAGGGTCGGCTATATGAATCTTAGAACACCATTGTGCTCGGTCTTGTGTCATGTCCTCCGTTAGATCCAAGTACTCTAAGTCTTTTCTTAGAGTCTCTTCCAAATTTTTCATAGGTCTTCCTCTACCCCTTCGGCCCTGAACCTCTATCCCGTAGTCGCATCTTCTAACCGGAACGTCAGTAGGCATTCTTTGCACATGTCCAAACCACCGTAACCAATTTTCTCTCAGCTTTCCTACAATTTCGGCTACTCCTACTTTACCTCGGATATCCTCATTCCTAATCTTATCCTTTCTCGTGTGCCCACACATCCAACGAAGCATCCTCATCTCCGCTACACCCATTTTGTGTACGTGTTGATGCTTCACCGCTCAACATTCTGTGCCATACAGCATCGCTGACCTTATTGCCGTCCTATAAAATTTTCCCTTGAGCTTTAGTGGCATACGGCGGTCACACAACACGCCGGATGCACTCTTCCACTTCATCCATCCAGCTTGTATTCTATGGTTGAGATCTCCATCTAATTCTCCATTCTTTAGCAAGATAGATCTTAGGTAGTGAAAGCAGTCGCTCTTTGGTATTTCCTGATCTCCAATCCTCACCCCTAACTCATTTTGGCCTCCATTTGCACTGAACTTGCACTCCATATATTCTGTCTTTGATCGGTTTAGGCGAAGACCTTTAGATTCCAACACTTCTCTCCAAAGGTTAAGCTTCACATTTACCCCTTTCTGAGTTTCATCTATTAACACTATATCGTTTACGAAAAGCATACACCAAGGAATATCATCTTGAATATGTCCTGTTAACTCATCCATTACCAACGCAAAAAGGTAAGGATTTAAGGATGAGCCTTGATGTACTCCTATAGTTATGGGGAAGCTTTCAGTTTGTCCTTCATGAGTTCTTACGGCAGTCTTTGCTCCTTCATACATATCTTTTATAGCTTGGATATATGCTACTCGTACTCCTTTCTTCTCCAAAATCTTCTAGATAATGTCTCTTGGGACCCTATCATACGCTTTTTCCAAATCTATAAAGACCATGTGTAAATCCTTTTTCCCCTCTCTATATCTTTCCATCAATCTTCGTAAGAGATAAATTGCCTCCATGGTTGAGTGTCCTGGCATGAACCCGAATTGGTTGTTCGAAACCCGTGTCTCTTGCCTCAATCTATGCTCAATGACTCTCTCCCAAAGCTTCATTGTATGACTTATTAGCTTAATACCCCTATAGTTCATGCAATTTTGTACGTCGCCCTTATTCTTGTAGATAGGCAACAAAGTGCTCTTTCGCCACTCATTTGGCATCTTCTTCGTTTTCAAAATCCTATTGAAAATGTCAGTGAGCCATGATATACCTGTCTCTCCCAAGACTTTCCACACTTCGATTGGTATATCATCTGGGCCTACTGCTTTTCTATGCTTCATCTTCTTCAAAGCTACAACCACTTCTTCCTTCCTGATTCGACGATAAAATGAGTAGTTTCTACACTCTTCTGAGTTACTCAACTCCTCTAAAGAAGTACTCCTTTCATGTCCTTCATTAAAAAGATTATGAAAATAACCTCTCCATCTGTCTTTGACCGCGTTCTTTGTAGCAAAAACTTTTCCATCCTCATCCTTGATGCACCTCACTTGGTTTAGGTCCATTGTCTTCTTTTCCCTTGCTCTAGCTAGTTTATAGATATCCAACTGTCCTTCTTTGGTATCTAGTCGCTTATACATATCGTCATAAGCCATTAACTTAGCTTCTCTCACAGCTTTCTTCGCCTCTTGCTTCGCTCTTCTATACCTTTCACCATTTTCATCGGTCCTATCCTTGTATAAGGCTTTACAATATTCCTTCTTAGCCTTCACCTTTGTTTGTACCTCATCATTCCACCACCAAGATTCCTTTTGGTGTGGAGCAAAGCCCTTGGACTCTCCTAATACCTCTTTTGCTACTTTTCGGATACAACTAGCCATGAAATCCCACCTTTGGCTAGCTTCTCCCTCTCTATCCCACACACATTGGGTGATTACTTTCTCTTTGAAAATGGCTTGTTTTTCTCCTTTTAGATTCCACCATCTAGTCCTTGGGCACTTCCAAGTCTTGTTCTTTTTTCTCACTCTTTTGATATGTACATTCATCACCAACAAGCGATGTTGATTAGCCAAGCTTTCTCTCGGTATAACTTTGCAATCTTTACAAGTTATACGATCCCTTTTCCTCATTAGAAGAAAATCTATTTGTGTTTTTGACGACCCACTCTTGTTTGTGATCACATGTTCTTCTCTCTTCTTAAAGAAGGTGTTGGCTAAGAAGAGATCATATGCCATTGCAAAATCCAAGATAGCTTCCCCATCCTCGTTTCTCTCCCCAAAACCATGGCCACCATGAAAACCTCCATAGTTGCCTGTCTCCTTGCCCACGTGTCTATTTAAATCTCCTCGTATAAATAACTTCTCCGTCTGAGCAATTCCTTGCACCAAGTCTCCAAGGTCTTCCCAAAATTTCTCATTCGAACTTGTATCCAACCCTACTTGAGGTGCGTACGCACTAATCACATTGATGAGTTCTTGTCCTATTACAATCTTGACTGCCATGATTCTATCTCCTACCCTCTTGACATCTACAACATCTTGTGTCATGGTCTTGTCCACGATGATGCCAACACCGTTTCTTGTTCTATTTGTGCCCGAATACCAAAGTTTAAACCCTGAGTTTTCTAGATCCTTTGCCTTAAAACCAACCCACTTAGTTTCTTGTAGGCACATAATATTTATCCTTCTCCTCACCATAACTTCCACTACTTCCATAGATTTTCCCGTTAGGGTTCCTATATTCCGCGTTCCTAAACGCATTCTATTCTCTTGAACTCTACCCTTCTGTCCTAGCTTCTTCAACCTCCCCCGTCTAATAGGATCAAAATACTTCTTTTGTGTGTCCTATGTAAAGTTGATAGGAGCATATGCTCCCAAACAACTTTGAATGGAGTCGTTCGAAAAGAAGTTTCTATGGCCCCTTGCTCATTTAACACTGCATCCGGGTGCCGATGGAGATACAGCGACCCTTGCTCACTTATCACTGTGCTCGGGCCACATAGCGTGTCACTTACGGGTGACGCCCTAGCTTTAGCGCGATTTTATTCTGGATTCATTTTCATAAGGATTCGACGTAAACTAGGAGTGTCGGCTGTCAACTACCTGACGCCCTCCCCCTCCTCCTTTATCCGGGCTTGGGACCGGCAATGTAAGATAAACTTACACAGGCGGAGTTAGATTGTATCATTTGTTCAAAAAAGAAAAAATAATTATCATCTATGCTTTATGTTTGTTTGATTATTTGAATCTTACTTATAATTGATCAAGCGACAGATATGAAACTCGTTTATAGGCTGTATAGAAGGTCATATTTGCAGCATTGCTGTCAAACTATGCAGTGGGTTATCATTTGGGATACAAAATATAAATTTATGAGAAGTCAAAACTTAATGACGATTATTTTTTGTTTATGTGGTGCAAATGCAGTTTCTACGTCATTTGAAAAATAGGCCACATACCATTCATGTCATCTATTTATTAGGTCGTCTCTGATACAAAACTATATATTACTAATACTAGACATATATTCTAATATTTGAGTAAAAAAATAGTGGTAGGTTTGAGTTTTTCTGATTTTCTTTCAATGCACAAACACAAGTCTTTAAACTTATTTTGAGTTTTATGGTTCGAATCTATGCGTTGGAGAAGAAGACTTCGGAAATGCAGTGTGAGATATTTAGAGAGACGAGTTATTGTCTCACTCTTAATCACATTGATATTGTTCCAAGTTAACCACATATTGTTAGGTGTTTAGTTTATCACAAAATACCTTAGTGTATTAGGAGTGGAACTATACACATATATTTTATTTTATTTTCTAAATTTCCCAATGTGGCCTCATATTTAACACGCCCCCTCATGGGAGACCATCATATGGCTACCATATAGTGAGCCACATGTGCAACCAATCTCACATCGGAGATTAGGCTTGAAAGCATGATGTTACATTGAACTCGGTAACTTGAGCACAACACGGACCCACATGACCCATAATCAAACCCGTTCTTCCATGTTAGGTCTTTGGAGAGATGGACCATTGGTCCACTCCTAACCACACCTATATTCTCCCAACTTAACAACCTATTGTTAGGTGTTGAGTTTATCACAAAAGGCATTTGATGTTATTATGGCTAGAATTATATGCTTATATATTGTATTTTATTTTCTCAATTCCCGATGTGGGACTTATATCCAACATGGAGATGGTTGTAGACTTGGAGCCAAAACTTAAATCTTATTTTTCTTGGTTTTGGTTGAATAACATTTTTCTTTGTTGCATGAGCTCCACTTTAGAATTAAATCTCGTATGCAAACCTAAATTCGGATCTCACTTTAGTTGAAAACTCATAAATAAATTTTGACTCATATTCAAACTCAAATATAAAATTTAAAGTCCAAATTTTTTTGGTACATCAAAAGTATTTGTACAACTGTTATTTGTCATGCTCGATAAATATTTAGTATTTCTCCACAATATACCTAAAATTAATGTTGGTCTTTCTTTTTTACGATAAACAATATACCTAAATTATGTTCTAATTCGAATAACTTTTATGCCAGTGACCCTTTACAATCAGACTCTATTTTAGTCTCCGACATCAGAATTGGGAATAGTCTTGAAGAGCTTTGTGCGTCTACCTTTTTCAAGGTACAATCTTCACCGATTTGATGTTTTAGTTTGTTTATAAATTTTTTTTCTTTTGGATTTGTTATTCATCCTTTTG
Source organism: Malus domestica (assembly GCF_042453785.1). Classification (NCBI taxonomy): domain Eukaryota; kingdom Viridiplantae; phylum Streptophyta; class Magnoliopsida; order Rosales; family Rosaceae; genus Malus; species Malus domestica. Next base: position 28,803,868 of record NC_091670.1, on the reverse strand, counting down.
TACGTGACAATATGTGGTCCGATGTTATAGATTAGATATTTTTGTGATTTTGGGTTTGTGGATTTTTTTGGTGCCTGAAAAAATGTCATCTTATGATTTCAATGAGTGAAATAACTAAAAGATAAAAGAAATAATTAATAAATAAAAGAAGAGTGAACGATTATCCTCGAGAGGAGTGGGTGGAAAAAGGGAGGAAAAAAGGATGAATTTGGGGAAAATGGGGGAGTGCGAAGAGCTGGCCCTAAGGGTAGCCAAATAGGCGCCCGCCTAGGGCCCCCATTTTGGAAGGCCCCCCAATTTTTAGGCAGAGTTAGACAGGTCTGGACAAGGATGGGTGGGAGCTATGCATGCTTATATGTAAAAGCTGGAATTTGGAAATCTTTTGTTGCAGGGTCGGCCTCGCGTGAGGAAGAAGACAACCCTATTCCCAACATCATTTTAATTGCACGATTTTACTTAAGTTGGTCCCACCATCTTTTTTTTTTATATACATCTGCACGTCTTCTCCCCTTTAAATAGTCCCCACCATCTTATTTTATGTCACATCCCAGTCTTGACTTCGCCATAGCACGATATTATCCACTTTGGACCCCGACCACACCCTCACGGTTTTGTTTCTGGGAACTCACACGAAAACTTCCCAGTGGGTCACCCATCCTAGGATTGCTCTAGCCCAAACTCGCTTAACTTCGAAATTCCGATGGAATCCGAAGCTAGTGAGTTTCCAAAAAGCCTGGTGCTATATGGAGGTGGGCATGTACATATAAGGCACATAACCCCCTCTCCATTGGTCGATGTGGGATGTTACATTTTTACTATTTTACTTCTCTCTTAAATATCACCTTTATGTTTATTTTATGGGGTTTTATTACCCTATTTTAAGATCACACCACTTATATCATTATTATGTACCTAAAGGTCACACCACTTATATCATTATTATGTACCTAAAGGGCTAAAACTCTCACCTTTTTGAAAAAAATGATGTTATTAAATGTTCAAATTAATTAGTTTATATAATATATAATAAATTATTCAAATCCGTTTCGGCCGCCTAGGTGCGTATATGAAAATTACTATCATCTTCACTCTATTATTTTTCCTAGTTGTAAGATGTTGTCTCTGTAATCCAACCATTCATTCATTTATTGAATGTAATAAGTAACATTGTAACAATAGAAAAATGATTGGAATTTGGCATACTGGGTAGGGACTTCTCTTTCGGTTTGAATTGGTTGAAAATTAGATTATGTAAACTTAATAAAATGCATTTGCATCTAAAAATGCGAGACAGGTAATACATTAATATTTGAGTAATGTTTGTATATCTTTCTTCTTTTGATGTTAATTTTTAGGGTAAAAGACTGTTTACTACCCTCATGTTTCGTGGTTTTCAACATTTAGTACATCAAGTTTTTTTCGTCTCAGAGTCATACCTAAAGTGTAAATTTTGGGACAGTCTCATACATCCGTTAGTCAAACTGTTAAATGTGCCGTTAATTGTGACGTGGCGCCCATGTGGACAATGACTGGGTGCCACGTGTCAGCCACGTTTTTTTTTCTTTTTTTTTGTCTTTCTTCTTTCTTCTTCTTCCTCCGACTGCAACTTTTTTTTTTTCCTTCTTCCTCCTCCTTCTTCCTTCCTCCTTCTTCCTTCCCCTCCTTCTTCCTTCTTCATTCTTCTTCCTTCTCCCTTCTCCTTCTTCCTTCCTCCTTCTTCCTTCCCCTTCTTCTCATTCTTCCTTCTTCTTCCTTCTCCCTTCTCCTTCTCCTTCTTCTTCCTTCGAATCTGGGGAAGTTTCTTTTTTTTTTTCCTTCTTCCTCCTCCTTCATCCTTCCTCCTTCCTTCTCCTTCCTCCTTCTTCCTTCCTCTTTTTCTTCTTCTTCCTCCAAATCTGCCCAGATTCGGTTTTTTTTTCCTTCTTCCTTCTTCTTCTCCTTCTTCCTTCCCCCTTCCTCCTTCTTCCTTCCCATTCTTCTCCTTCTTCCTTCTTCTTCCTCCGAATCTGGGGAAGATGAAGGTTTTTTTTTTTTTTTTTTTTTTTTTGAGGAAGATGAAGAAGAACTTCCTCCTTCTTCCTTCCCATTCTTCTCCTTCTTCCTTCTTCTTCCTCCGAATCTGGGGAAGATGAAGGTTTTTTTTTTTTTTTTTGAGGAAGATGAAGAAGAAGGAAGAAGGAAGAAGGAGAAGAATGGGAAGGAAGAAGGAGGAAGGAAGAAGGAGAAAAAGAAGGAAGAAGGAGGAAGAAGGAGAAAAAGAAGGAAGAAGGAGGAAGAAGGAGAAAGAAGAAGAAAAAAAGTTGCAGTCAGAGGAAGAAGAAGAAAGAAGAAAAAAGAAGAAAAAAAAAAGCCGAATCTGGGCAGATTCGGAGGAAGAAGAAAAAGAAGAAGAAGAAGAGGAAGGAAGAAGGAAGAAGAAGAAGAAGGAGAAGGGGAAGGAAGAAGGAGGAAGAAGGAGGAAAAAAAAGAAAGAAAAAAAAACCGAATCTGGGCAGATTCGGAGGAAGAAGAAGGAAGAAAGAAGAAGGAGGAAGGAGAAGGAAGAAAAAAAAACTTCCCCAGATTTGGAGGAAGAAGAAGGAGAATGAGAAGGAAGAAGGGAGAATGAAGAAGAAGGAAGAAGGAGAAGAAGGGGAAGGAAGGAGGAAGGAAGAAGGAGAAAGAGGAAGAAAAAAAAAGTTGCAGTCGGAGGAAGAAGAAGAAGAAGAAGAAAAAGAAGAAGAAGAAGAAGAAGAAGAAAAAGAAGAAGAAGAAGAAGAAGAAAAAAGGAAAAAAAAAACATGGCTGACACGTGGCGTCCAGTCATTGTCCACATGGGCGTCACGTCACAATTAACGGCAAATTTAACAGTTTGACTAGCGGATGTATCCCAAAATTTACACTTTAGGTATGACTCTGAGACGAAAAAAACTTGATGTACTAAATGTTGAAAACCATGAAACATGAGGGAAGTAAAAAGTCTTTTACCCTAATTTTTAATGATATTTGATGTAGAAATAGACTTTTCATGTATTTAGTGAATTTTTTTTTTACGTTTTTTTACACATGTTAATGTACAAAGGGTCGGGAGTCAAAGAACTCTAGGGCCCCATTTCGAAAGCTCGCCTAGGGCCCTAAATTCTCAGGGCTGACCCTAGTGCAAATGGAAGAAGAGGAATAAAAAAAAAAAGAATAAGGGAAAAGGGAGAGAGAACTTGGAAGAAATTGAGGGATGAATTTGGTTTACGTTTGTGGTTGAGGTTTTTTAGTGGTAGACCTCTATTATGCCCATAGTTGGCCATTATCACTAGAGTAAACCAACAACACCCTGAGTAAAGTAAAAGTCACATGAATACAGTAGCAGATATGTTTACACTAATATTTGAGTAATGTTTGTATATCTTTCTTCTTTTGATATTAATTTTTAATGATGTTTGATGTAAAAATAGACTTTTCATGTATTTAGTGAATTTTTGTTACGTTTTTTTACACATGTCAATGTACAAATGGTTGGGAGTCAAAGAACTCTAGGGCCCCATTTCAAAAGCTCGCCTAGGGCCTTAAATTCTCAGGGCCGACCCTAGTGCAAATGGAAGAAGAGGAAGAAAGAAAAAAGAATAAGGGGAAAAGGGAGAGAGAACATGGAAGAAATTAGGGGATGAATTTGGTTTACATTTGTGGTTGAGGTTTTTTAGTGGTAGACCTCTACCATGCCCATAGTTGGCCATTATCACTGGAGTAAACCAACAACACCCTGAGTAAAGTAAAGGTCACATGAATAAAGCAGCACATACGTTTACACTAATATTTGAGTAATGTTTGTATATATTTCTTCTTTTGATATTAATTTTTAATGATATTTGATGTAGAAATAGACTTTGCATGTATTTAGTGAATTTTTTTTACGTTTTTTTCACATGTCAATGTACAAAGGGTCGGGAGTCAAAGAACTCTAAGGCCCCATTTAAAAAGCTTGCCTAGGGCCCTAAATTCTCGGGGCTGACCCTAGTGCAAATGGAAGAAGAGGAAGAAAAAAAAAAGAATAAAGGGGAAAAGGGAAAGAGAACATGGAAGAAATTGGGGGATGAATTTTGTTTACGTTTATGGTTGAGGTTTTTTAGTCGTAGACCTCTACCATGCCCATAGTTGGCCATTATCACTGGAGTAAACCAACAACACCCTTAGTAAAGTAAAAGTCACATGAATAAAGCAGCATATACGTTTTAGTTTAATATCTCCATTTGTGTAGCACCGAGAATCTAACATGCTAGTTGTGGATGCAAATTTCTGCCTTCTTCTTCTTGGACAAACTTGCACCTACAAAACAATTAACACTTTAGGTCAAGGCCAATAGCCTCACGTGCCCACGATGAATTGGGGGGGGCTTTGGCCGAAGAACCTCCGATGCCAAAGTTAGAATTTAGAGAGAAAAGTATTTGGAGAGTTTTTTGGAGTTTTGCAAGAGTGTGAAACTTCTTTTTTTTTAGAAAAAATAGGGTCATATATATAGGGAATGGAGGTGGCCGGCCCTTAGAGGGTTTTTGTGTGAAAATGGGTGATTAATGGATTAATTAGCCAATTGATCTCCATTTATATGGAATAATTTGTAGGTTATGAAGTAATTACCTAAGATGAGGATGGATGAGATAATTTGGAATTGGTTACCTTTTTTGGACATTCTTGCTTGATTAAAGAATGATTGTCCACTGCTCGCGCGTAGGAGAACCGGTGTGTCTCAGGGGTAACTTTGTCCTTTTTACCAAAAATCCACGTGTCGCCTTGTGATTATTTTTTTCTCCACAAATGCCCCCACACCTACTGGGCTGCTTGTAGGAAAGGGCAGCAGGTGTAGAGATCTTCTTGCTCTTGGAAACTTATGACTGCTTCCAGTTTTGATGTAGATTCCCTCTTTAATATGAAATTAGATCCTTCTAGGAAAAGGAAATAAATTTCTCTCAAAGCCTATTTAAGTCCACCTTAAGTGGGTTATTAAATCAACTTTGGAGAGTGATTTATTCTACCCTACAAGAAAGAGAGAGCTTAGAGGATATTTGTTCCCCCTCCTCTAGCAATCTTCTACATCTTGCTCGTGCAAATGACCGTTTTTTGTTGCTTTCTTTGTCTTCTCCGTGCCGCACCAATGTAATGAAAACTTAATTTCTTCTTGTCTTCTTCTTGGGTAGTGCTGCCACGGGGCAGTCGTCGGGGTGGTGCGGCACGTCGGCTGGTAGGGGCCAAGAGTCGGCTTGGCATGGACCAAGGATGTGATGTGGCAGGGGCCATTGCTTGAGTAGCTCGGCTTGATTGAAGTTAATGATTGGTTCAGCATAGGCTAAGGAAGTGGCGTGGAATAGGCAATTGTTTAGGCTACCACGTCTGGGCTGTCTGCTAAAAATGAGGAAACTGCTTGAGTTTGATTTTTCAACTACCATAGATGGAGCAGTCAACGATGAAGTTGCCAAGATCAGAGTTGCTGAAGATGAAGTGTCGGATGAGAGACATGTTAAGTGTAAAAGTGGCTGCTGCCCCCTAACCATTTGTTGCTTAGTTGATCTTCAAGCATTCGATCTTTTGAACTATGTGGCCTTCTCACACTGGAGAGCTTACCCAGATGGGTGTCAGGGATTTAGTTTACCCTCTCGCACTGGAGAGCAATTAGTTTTACCCTCTTGTACTGGAGAGCAATTAGTTTACCCTCTCGCATTGAAAAGCAAACCCATATGGGTGTCGGGGAATTGGTTTACCCTCTCGCACTGGAGAGCAATTGGTTTATCCTCTCGCACTGGAGAGAAAACCCATATAGGTGTCTGGGAATTGGTTTACCTTCTCGCACTGGAGAACAATTAATATATCTTCTCGTACTGGAGAGCAGACCCATTTGGGTGTCGGGGAATTGGTTTACCCTCTCGCACTGGAGAGCAATTAGTTTATCCTCTCGCACTGGAGAGCAGACCCTTTTGGATGTCGGGGAATTGGTTTACCCTCTCACACTGGAGAGCAATTAGTTTATCCTCTCACACTAGAGAGCAGACCCATAAAGGTGTCGGGGAATTGGTTTACCCTATCGCACAGAGCAATTAGTTTATCCTCTCGCACTGGAGAACAAACCCATATGGGTGTCGGGGAAATGGTTTACCCTCTCGCACTTGAGAGCATGGAAGTCGTTGTCATGAGTGCAGCTGAGGAAAACTGGACTGTTGGGATAACCGAAATAATCCTTAGCCTGCGAGGTCATGTTTAGCGATCTGCTTAAGACTTCAAACTGCTTGTGGACCTTGCGTAAAGGTGTAAGCGCAATGAGCTACTTTCATAATTATTGTGCCATCATTAGGTGTTTTGTCGTGTGCCTTTTTTAGGCATGGTTGGCATGAGCCACATGGCAAGATCGGCATGGTTGGGAGCCATAATGCAAGATTGGCACATTTATGAGCCATGGTGATAGATCAATGGCTGCCAAGAACCGTGGAACAAGCATGCGTGGTTGTGAAATCAGAGATGGGGCTAGCTTGGGCCAGGTTGTGCGCAGCAGGAGGAATTATTTGGAGTGTTGAGAATAAAGTCTGCCCTCGGTTCTTGGTAGTCGAGCTGGTGTGTCATTCTGGTACTCGTCTACCCCTGACGTGCCATTAGGCTGAGCTGTTGTGTTTGTCAGAACATAAGAAGTCTTTATATATGGCAATCTATATGAGGTAGTCATGTTTACTTGATCTTGTCATTGAAAGATGACTTGCTTATGTTGGTCATGTCTCATCGAAGCGCTTTGTCAATCGCTTCATTGTGCGGGAAATCGTGCAATCGCTCGGTCATGAGTATTTCTACTTCTTCCTGAATTTGCCTTTGTTGGAGTGGCAGAGCCCTCAGCTGCCCCTGGTCATGACCTGCTGATCTAGGCTGTTTTTCCATGTGTTCGGCTCGTCTATGTCATGGCTGCGGTCGGTGTGGTATGTTTCTAGCAGGAGAGCGAGTAACTCGCAGGTTGTTGGTTGAACTTGAGCCGGATTAAATGATTGCTTATCTCCGTCCGCTGTGCTGCCTACTCTGATGTGAGGTGCAGGATGCTCCTTGCGGGCCTTGCCGCGAATGAACATTTCGCCTAGAAGGTTGCTCATGCTGATTATCGGAGTGTGGCCCCAACCGCGAGTGTATGTTTGTCCGTGGGACTAACTGTGAATGCACACTCCTCCACGCGTTAAGACATGAGTATACGCTATCTTGGGGGTCCAGTCGGGAGTGTACTCCGTTAGAACGCTCAGTTCATGACTGGTCAAGTGGCTGCTTGCCGGGACGCTGGTGGAAAGGTTCATCTGTCCTTGTCCTTCTTCGAGACACTTCGTCTGGGGCACGTTAGACCCCGTTGTGTTGCAAGAGTTGATTCACCAAGGTTGTCTGTTGTGCAAGGGCACTCGTTAACTCTATGACTTGTCGAGACAAGTGTTGTTCGTCATTTGGATTAGAAGAGCTTGGAAAGAATATGTCTCCTTGAGCAGTGGAAGTGTGGTAAGCTCCGGGCGCGAGATTTAAATTAGGAAATGTCAAATCCACGAAGAAACCAGGTGAAAATACCCCCGGCTCGATGATTGGTCCGAATGGTTGAGATAGTCTTGGGCCGATCTGGGTTGCTTGGAATGCCACGGGATCTAGTTGGGCCACGAGATTAGGCTGCTCGGCAGGAGCAGGATGGGCCACGGGAGTGGGCTGTTCGGCGTATGATGCACTCATGTGCGAGGCTTGGGCTCGACTTGGCAACACGTTGGGCATGGAGTGACATGGCTTGGGCCGTGGCCTTAGTGTCGTGAGTCACCTTGGATGGCACGGCTTGGGCCGAGGTGGTGACACGATGGACCTGACCGTGGGTGGCTACCATGGTAGCCACCACGGGAACCACCGTGGTGGAAACTCGTGGTGGTGGTGCCGCTCCACCTATTGTCACATTTAGCCTCATGGATCATCGTGGTCCCATCTCTTGAATGTTAAAATTTTCATTTGTTGAATTTTCTAAATTTCTAGCCATTGTACTTCTCTTTTACGTTTTATCAAAGAATTTTTGCAAATAAAAAATTCTAATAATAAGAACGTACGAAAAATCTACAAATGGACAAGAAAATAGAAAACCTTGGATGCGAGAGTCTTCTACGAGTGTGGGACTTAGCTTTCAATGAAAGCACCAATTTGTGGATGCAAATTTCCGCCTTCTTCTTGGACAAAATTGCACCTACAAAACAATTAACACCTTAGGTCAAAGCCAATAGCCTCACACGCCCACGATGAATTGCGGGGGGGGGGGGGGCTTTGGCCAAAGAACATTTGATGCCAAAGTTAGAATTTAGAGAGAAAAATATTTGGAGAGTTTTTTGGAGTTTTGCAAGAGTGTGGAACTTCTTTTTTAGAAAAAATAGGGTCATATATATAGAGAATGGAGGTGGCCGGCCCTTAGAGGTTTTTTGTGTGAAAATGGGTGATTCAATTGGTGATTAATGGATTAATTAGCCAATTAATCTCCATTTATATGGAATAATTTGTAGGTTATGAAGTAATTACCTAAGATGAGGATGGATGAGATAATTTGGAATTGGTTACCTTTTTTGGACACTCTTGGCTTGATTAAAGAATGATTATTCACTGCTCGCGCGTAGGACAATCGGTGTGTCTCAGGGATAACTTTATCCTTTTTACAAAAAATCCACGTGTCGCCTTGTGATTATTTTTTGCTCCACCCTAGCCGTTAGCTTTGGTCTTTTGCCTGAGGGTCATGTTGAAATCTATGTTTTTGTATTATGGGTTTTGAAGAGATCAACATGTGTTTGAAATCTGTTGGGATTGAAGGATTTTTTTATTTGTTGGTTGATTTGCGTATGGACTGTGTATTAATTTTTTTTTACGAGTTTTATGTGCAGAGTGCTATGTGTAAACAGCAATGCAAGGATAGGATCCCATTGCTTGCACTCAAACAGTGGTTTATTTCTCGAATCACATTCATTAGTTAGATTATTAATGTGCCTAGATTGTGGTTTTCAATATGACTTTCTAATTTTCCCTTTACAACATTCTCTTTTTGGTTTTTGAAGTGTGTAAGCTTGATTATAGAAAGAAAGAAAAAAATTAATGAAACACAAGAGATGCATCAATTAGAAACATGGCTGCAAGTGTCTTTCCTTAAATTACTGTATTACTTTTGTAGTGTATGCATGCATAACAGAAATCCAAATCATAATACAAGATTTTAGAACTGTGCAAAATCTGTGTACCAAAATACTCAAAAATTAGAATTGTGAAACCAAGTCATTGTCACTTAAAAAGTGTACATAATGTTAATGTTATACCGATGCAAGTTATTTTTCACTTATTCTCTAAACCTTTTACATCCCTTCTAAACTTGAAAGCAGGAAGCCAAGTCTCCTGACTGCTCCAAGGAATAGGAGGGTCATCCATAAGCAACCTGGCATGAGGACTTTACTCACATGGTTGGGCTTCTAAACCTCATTATATTTAGTATATTCTTCTTATATACAATGCGTCTATTTGCGGATTTAAACATGGCCTTTTTGAATTTTAAGGGCATGAAAATTGAAACTCGGGTGCTACCCCCAATTTCAAGGCAAATGAGACTGCTTGACACTGGTAACCAAATCGTTTTCTTTGTTGTTTTCCTGAATGGATTATCGATTTCTCACTTTTTCTGAGTGTTTTTACTATCGGTATTTTGCATTTCTGGCCTTCAAGACATAATTGCCCAGTGCATATATTTGTTTTCATAAAGTGCAATGGATAATATGTTTATCTGATTATTTGTGTGCATAAAGTATTTTTTTTTTTTTAGAAATATATATGGTTATTGCTTTTCTAGTTTGCAAAGGGGTTTACAATGCAATGTCAAAAAGAATTTTTGGGTATTTAATTTACTGCCAACATATTGGAAGTTGGGTTTATTTTTCTATCAGTTTTATAGTTATTACATCTTATTAGGTATGTTGCTTCTTAGAAGTAATTTGATCACATTATGACTATGTCAGAATTGATCTTGATTGGGAACATTTTGACATCGGTTGAGAGAGGTAGCATTTGTAAATTAGTTAACACCTAATACTTAAATTAATTGGTTCATTTTCATCTTCTCTCTTTTTCGTCTTCATGAACCAATTATTTGTGTGTTATATATTTTTTCTTTAGTGGAATATTAAATTACAACAAGGTTTATAACACAAAAGTCTTTTGGGGACAAATGGTATATTGACTGAAAATATCATTAAGAAGATGAAAAAGTACTTTATTTAAAATTTATAGTTATATGTCACTCAGTACTATTGTTTGGTGGTATTCCTCTTCAATTGGAAGTGAGAGGTCTTAGGTTCGAATCCCATGGATGGCGAATTCAATACCAAATTAGGTTGTCTATTGTGTAGCCGAACTCCCCATTTCCTTAGTGTAAAAATATAAATGTACTAAAAAAAAAAAACTTATAGCTATATGTGTGACAGTTGAAGTTTTTGGTATGAATTTACTTAATTTTTTTAATTTGGTGTTGTTTAATAAGTAAAGATTCATGGCTACTTGGTTGAAGATAATTTATTAAAATCCATTGTTTTGTTAGTAAATATTTATCCTTTACCTGTAAATAATATTGCGCGTATAGTTTTTGTAATGATGTTGAGAATTTTAAATATGTTCTTTTTGTGTCGAAACAGTAAACAGTGCGTTGTACGCAGAAGCAAAACAGCGGACAAGATTTACTCCATATGAGAAGAAGAGGTTAACTTAATTGTGATTACTTTTTTTTCGTTTAGTTTTATTCAAAATTGGTCAGATTCAATATAATTCAATCAATTTTTTTTTTTTTTGCAGTATGGATAACATAAATCTGTCATTTATTTCTTCTCTTTTCCTTAGTTGGAGCTACCCACCTAAAAAATTGAAGAGATGATGAATGTTGGTATTCGAAATGAATGTTGGTATGTTTCTTCTTAGAAGCGCTGCAATAATTGTGAAAGAAAAGCAGACGAATTAAGGGCATATTATGTGGAGGGTGAACTGCTTGCCTGAGGTAATTATATATTTTATGTGTGGATGTGACTTATGTGAATATTAACTGAAATGTCAAATGTGTGTGACATGTAATGTGTATATGAATGTGAACTAATTTAATATATGTGAATTGAAATTGAGATTGGCAAATTGCGTAATGAACTGAAATGTACATAGGTGATGTGTATTTAAATTGAAACGCACAACAAAAATTATGCTTAGCATGCTTTTGCAATTGATATATAGATCTTTGTACAAAATTTTCTCATATTGATGGTTCATTGATCTCAAAGTAATTACCACATATTAACTATGTGTTGTGGAGAACTAAACATTGAATCATAAATAGTCAATATATAAGTATTATGTAATCAATAAACAATCAATATATACGAGGACACTATCTTATTATGCTTCTTGAAGAATTTAGTGTCTAATTTGAAAAATTGAGGAAGAATTTTTATTCTTTTGAACAAACCCCATCTACTAAAATGTCAGATTTCTTCAATTGATTGAAGGAAACATATGGTAAATACCCTAAACTTTAGGGCAAATACATTTTTGAATCACTTTGCTTTTCAGGGATGCAATGAAAGATGATGTGAGGACTTGCGATGATGTAGTTGCTAGCTATTTTGCTACATGTATAGGGATGAGCAACCATGGATGTGAGATCACATACTTTCGAACTCCGATCAATTTTTGAAAAGTTAATTGGTCAACCAATCTATTGTATTTTGGATAATAAGCAGCTCATAATGTAATGTAGATGGAAAAATATGATTGATATTTGTACCTAGCTACTTTACATTATTTTGGTTGTAGCATACCAAGAACCATGACCCTTTTGTTCAAATGATATGTGTGTCTAAATGCATTTAAGATATTCAAGACATTTATATTTCGAGATCTCCAAATACATTTTGAATCATTTTTAGATTCTAACATGAATGTAAATAAATTTTAATATATTTCAAATGTTTAACATAGTTTTATAACCTGCAGTATTGCACGGATTTAAATACTAGTACGCATCTGAAATCATCAATAAGTGGTAAAAAATTGAAGAGATGATGAATGTTGGTATTCAAAATGAATAGAGTTCATCAAAACCCACCTAACAAATATATATGTCGGATGGTCAGGTTGCTTTCACTTACCCATCAATCCACCTCCAACATTGCTATATATAAATAGCAATGTACTACATGTGATGCTATATGGACCAATCAATTCACATTCAGCATTGCTATGTATACGTGTGTATATAACTATGGGAACGGATCCATGATGTATTTCAATGATTCGAACCGTTTATCTTTTAGATCTTCTCTCAAACATCATATCTAAAAAAAATCACTCAAATTTGAAACCATACGGCCGTTGGATTAAGGGTTTATGGTTTCTTTGTAGAACCATCTTCATCTATTTTTTTCACTACAAATGAATGTCTTAATGGTTTTGGATTTGTCTAATTTTTTGCAATGATGATCTAAAATATAGATAGTTCGGATCATTAAAGTACATTACGGAGTACGTCCCACAAAAATTTGTGTAATGAAATGGTGCTATAGATTCGCCCTCATACATCCATATATGTCTTAGACAATTTTATGATACTAGGACCACATGGCCAGTTGTTAATTCCTTCCTTTCTTTGGTTTGAAAAAGTGTCACATGAATTACCAGACCAAAGGCCACATAAATCAGAAATTAAGGTTGCGTTTGTTTGAGAGAATTGTTTCTAACAAGATCATTTTTAACGACTGTCCAAGTTAAATGTAGAAGATGAAACAGTCATGAAGAAAAATTATTCGCCCTAATTCACAAATTAGCAACAATTGGTGATGCAGCACACGTAGAACTCCATCATACACCTACATATTTTGAAGGGGTTGATCTCAAGTCTTAACATAAATCGGATGATTTGAAGCATAATGCCGAATCTGCTTTGTTACTAAGAAAAAAGTTAAAATTTTATCATAAAATCAATTCACAATATAATAACTTGTAAATAGCGGACTTTCTTATAAACACATAAAATGTCGATTCTCTCCGCGTTGAAACTCTCAACAAATTCTTGATGTAGCCCAACCCAAAATCTAACTTACCCCACCGAGATCGTCTACTCAACCCACGACCACAAGGCCAGCATGACCCAACGGCAAGAACGACAATCCCTTCTTAGTCGTAAAGTGAACGCCCCTCACAAAACTGAAAATTCCGTCAATATCCCTGACATTCGTCGTCGGTTAGGTAAAACGACTTTGAGGAGTTGAGTCACTTCCTCACTCCTCCTCCTCTCTCTCTCTCTCTCTCTCTCTCTCTCTCTCTCTCTCTCACCGCCAAAGTCGACGATCTATTTCAAACCCTAATATTTTCATCTTTCTCGCTCAATTCAAAACCCTAAATGCCCTTCCTCAATCTTTCAACTTTCCCTTTACAGAAAATTTCCCGGGAAAGTCCGGAAATTTTCCCGGAAATCCGAGGCTTGCCCATTTTCATGTGGTTCGGGCATTGGCTTCCCGTTTAATTCATTCGTTTCTTTCTTCACAACCCATGCCTCGAATTCTCCAGTTCAATCAAAAGTTCGAGCTTTTCTTCAAACCCTAGTCTTTGAACTTCAATCAGCCATGAATTTGGGTCCAATCTACATAAGCTCCGACGACGAACTGGGGCGGAACGACCTGGATGAGGAGGACAACTTTGATTGGGTATCGGAGCTTTTGGAATCCGTCGACAAGGTAACCGATGACGATGATTCCGATGACGTTGTGGTGATTAGTGAGGTCAACTCCAAGCCTAGGCAAAAGTCTTCGAAACGGACGGTGGCGGATGATGACGATGATTGTGTGGTCTTGGACGGCGACCCGGATAAGCCGGTTTCGGTGGTGGAGGATTCGGGTAGCGGCTCCGACGAGTTGCTTGTGGTTGGGGAAACGGGGCAGGTATAAATTCGACCTGATTTAGGTTTAAGTACGATTTGCATTGTTTGGTTGGTTTAGTTTACCTCAATTGGAAGTTAGAGAAAGATAACTAAATGCTTTGGAAGTTTTTTATTGCTGATTTGAATAGAGGATTTAAAGAAATTTAATTTCAACTGAAGGGTTGCGGTTATCGCATCTTAATAATTTTTCGACTGGTGCTTAACTCTCTTTGGTTGTCATGAAAACGTTGCAAACTGATTAGTTGTGGCATTAAGTTTTGGGTTAGGCTAATGATATTGTTGTCATATGAAAGAGGAACAATCCAAGACTTTTTTTTTCTACTTTTCGCGACTAACTTTCTAGTAAGGGAGAATTAATTGTGGATGCATCGGAATTGATTTACACATATTTCAAATTTTGCCCCGTTGGCTGCGAGCATGAACTTTGGTCTTTCTGGATGATATTGTTTTTCAGATATAGTTATCTTGATATTCTGTTTTATGGTGGAAGTGAAAACCTGTTTCTTGCTTTTTGGTGACCTTGATATTAAAGTTCAATGGGTTTGAAGAAGTTCCCTTTGAATTTTTGGTGTTGTTTGCTTGCTTGGCCACTTCATCTTTCTCATGCTGTTGTTATTTTCTTATGTTAAACTTGTTTCTCGTACTTGGGAGCAGCCTCTCCATAAATGGGGGTAAGGCTAGCCGACATTCACCTCTCCCAGACCCTGCGTAAAGCGGGAGCCTTGTGCACTGGGTACGACCTTAAAAAAAACTTGTTTCTCGTAATACAGGACCGTAGCACCATACATTGTCTAACACCTTAATTTTCATATTAGTTGGAAAATGGACGCACCTTTTGCTTTTCCAGCCTTAATTGACCTTATTTCTTTGGTTGCAGGTAGCATGTAGAGACTACCCTCATCCACGACATCTTTGTGCCAAATTCCCTTTCAAAACTACCCGGCACGAGAACCACTGTGATCGTGTGAGTTGACTCTTACAAGCTGTTGCTTATAGAATTTCCATCAAATACTATTTTATTGCCTGAGTTTGACAATATACCACTATGATGTCTTTTTTTTTTCCTTCTAAAATGCAGTGTCATTGTTATGTCTGTGAGTCGCTGGCACCATGTGTACATTGGAGCACCGGAGGCTCCAACTTTAATCATTGTCATGCCACGGATAAAGAAGAGACATGGAGAATACAGAGAAAAAAATTCAAGACACCGAAAATTGCACCATTACCAGCTTTAAACAATCTGTCACCGACTAAACACAGTCCAGTTCCACCACACAATATTATTCAGTTGGCACCTAACTCTATATCACAGAATCAGCTCTCAAGGCCAGCTACAATTCACCATTGTACCTCAGCTGGTCGTACCATGCCTAGTATCAGAAGCCACCAATCAGAATATCTTTTCCCTAAGAACCAACTCCAACCTTGTTCAGTTTCTAAGCAGTTGCTTGGTGCACGCACTAATGTTGTTGGGAGGAACAGAGGTCAAAGTATTGGTCATTTAGGCCCCATCTCTTCTCATTCGACATTCAAAAGAGTAGGAGCTCTTGGGGTCTCCTTGCCAATGAACCGAACCACATTTGTTTCGTCAAATAACAGTAGTTGTACCACTCCATCAGTATACGGCAGAAGTTCCACTCCCATGGCAACATCAAATGACAGAAACCCCTTGAGGTTGCAGGGTGTTCATTCTAGTGTGCATCAAAGCGCCTCCCAGCTCATGACCACTTCTGTTGGAAATACAGTGCCCTCCCAACCCCAAACTTATAGTCAGGCCATTCCCCAATCAATTTATAGCCAAACATTTCAACAGCAAGGGAATCAAAGTCAAAATGATAGCCAAATTTTTTGTGAGCACGGGATTCCAAGTCCGGATTCCAGTAAAGGTGTATTTCAGTATGGGAATCAGAGTCAGAATTATAGCCAGAAATTTAGTCCGCAAGGTAATTTAGGTGTGAGTGTCACAGATTTGGATTTTACGAATTCTGATTGGGTAAACAATTCCAGTCCAAACATTCAGCAGCCTCCTGTTCAGCAGCCTCCAATTCAGCAACAGCCTCCGCTTCAGCAACCTCAGTTTCAGCAGCCATCTCCTATCCAGCAACAGCCTCCAATTGAAATATCTGAAATTCAAAGCACCGAGCCTGTATATGGGCTAGGTGCTGTCAATGAGCGGTCTAACAAAGTCGCTAATTTCAGTGGTTTGGATGAATTTGAAAGCTGGCTTATGGAAACCCAGTGTGGTCCGGCAGAATCAAATGATCCGATGGCATCTCATCTGAACATCATGTCTCCCGAGCCCAGTCTCATAGACTCGCTCATGTTTGATTTTGAACCCCCCTGGAATGGTCTTGCGCAGGTTTAGTCGACTGTAACTGTTAATCCTTCCCTAAAAGCGGCAAGCTTATGTGCGTAGGTGAAGTGATTCTTACTTGTCTAGTTTTTCAAACGAAAATATCTGTTTTGACACGCGTGTGATTCGGCAAAATAACGTGCTTGTGAGGAGCTTTGGTAGTGTATAGGTGTTTCATGTTTCAACTAGTGTACAAGGTATTCCTAGCTTGGAGATGCGCTGTAGAGGCAGGTTGTTTCCTATGTCTTCTACTCGTTAATTATTATTGATGGGTTTCCAAAGAAATTTGAGAATTACGAGTTTCTTTCTTCTAATAAAAAGTTGTTGCCAGGGTTTGTCATTGTTTTCCGGCATTCAAAATGTTGGAAGCACTTTATGGAGAAGCGCTTGCTCGTGCTTCTTCAGGAGTACGTTGAAGTGTATTTTCTAGAAACATTTGAATATCAATTGTATTTTCAAATAAAGCACTTTTAGTAAAAACGTTTACGAGCGAAGTACATAAAACAACTTTAAACGGGCCATTAGGCCATGCGTAAAGTTGTTCCAACCTCATGGCCAGACCAAGATGGTTCCGAAGAACAAAGCCTACAGAACCACCAGAGACCTTCAAAAGGAGTATTGGTCGATCGGGACAATGCAACCGTCTACCGGCATACAAGTTCCGATCGATTCATCCTACATCGAAGAATTTGTAACGCAATGTGAAGTTCCGATCGATCTACAGGGAGATCTTGCAATATTCTTCCGACATCGAAGAACTTGTAACGCAATGTGCAGAGAAAGACAAGACACATGAAGCGTAGCCCGTTGAAGGAAAGTTTTATCCAAGAATTGAAGGCCTGTTTGGAAAAAAAAAAGCTTAAAACTCAGCCCAGCAAGCCCATCACCAACCATAATTTGCTGCTTCCTGTTGCAGATGAGTCTAGAGACTCTGCTGACGGTAGACTGAAGAACACTGCTTCTCTCTCCTCTCTCTTTCTCTCTAGTTGCAGATAGCAGAAGAACAACAAAACATAGCAAAGAGGCGAATTTGAAGTAAGAAATGGCGCTGCTGATGGAAAAGGGGTCCCAACCCCAAACCGAAAGCGAAAAGGCCGACCTTGACGCCATCGCCGCCCTCAAAGAAAGCGCTGCCATTGAACTCAAGGTTCTCTCTCTCTCTCTCTCTCTCTCTCTCTCTCTCTATATATATATATATATATATATATATATATATGACCATATGGATTTTTTTCTTCATATTCTGGGTTTGGCAGGAAAAGGGAAACGAGTGTGTGAAAAAGGGTAAAAAGCATTTCGCTGAAGCCATAGATTGCTACACGAGGGCAATCAATCAGCAAGCTTTGAGCGATTCCGACACCTCAATTCTCTTTTCGAATCGAGCCCATGTCAATCTTTTGCTCGGTAACTACAGGCGCGCTCTTACTGATGCCGAGGAAGCAATCAAGCTCTGCCCCACTAATCTCAAGGTGCTCCGTTTTCATTGTTGTTGTTGTTCTGAGCTGGGTTTGTTTGAATTTCTAGTCTTTTTTGTGTAGTTCGAAGCTGGGTTTTGTTTGAAATTTTAGTCTGTTTTGTGGTTTAAGAAATGTGGGTTTTGATTGTTAGGCTTTGTACCGTGCTGCGAAAGCGTCTTTTTCGTTGAATTTGTTGTCTGAATCGACATCACATTGCGAAAACGGGCTTAAACATGACCCGGCTAACGAGGAGCTGAGGAAGCTGTTGAGGCAGATTGAGTCGAAGAAAATGGAACATGAGCAGCGTGAGGCTCAAGTCTCCAAGGCTATCGCAGAGGCTAAGGTGTGATTATAATACTTAAGGAGTAATGGGGATGTTGCGATCATGCTTGAACTGTTTGTGATTATTATTGATCTCGTCCTTGTTTGTTTGTTGGAACAATGCAGGACCTTGTTTCCGCGATTGAAGGTCGAGGCATGAAGCTTGGGAAGGCAATGTATCGAGAACTTACCGGATTACGAAAGCCTGTACTAGACAAGAATAACATGCTTCATTGGCCAGTTCTTCTGCTGTATGCAGAGGTTATGTCCAGTGACTTCATTGAGGATTTCTGTGAGACCGACATGTTGTCAGCTCATCTCGACATGATATCCTTCTTTTAAAGTGTTCTATTATATTTTAAAGCTGAATTGTCTGTGAGTTTTCTATGTAGCATGCCATGCTTTTGGATAGATGTACATTTTGTTGTTTCCTGAACCTTCAAACATGTTTTCAGATAGCTGCCCGCCTTTGTCATGGGATCAGGAACACAATTACACTCGTGATGCTATTGAGTTATACTACGAAGTAAGTCATTTTAGTTTATAGTCGCTTTGTTGACATATAGTGCTCGCAAAAGTATACTCTCTTTTTTCACTCAAAGTAAAACGAAGTTGCTTTTTGAAGAGTCTTCTCAATATTTTGTGATATTAAACTTCTCAAGAAGTTTATCTATATTTTGGGTTGCTTATATTGTGTTGGACTACTGAGACTCTGAGAATAATTGGCAGAGTCACTATATCTCAGGAGTCTGACCTTATCAGCTACATGAAGTGATATTAATTATTAAATTTGGCGAAATGGATGTTGTGGCATTGATTGTTGTACTGTTGGGTTAGCATAAACACATTATCTGATTCGAGGATGCTTCTATCCATTTATTTGAGGTAATATTTCATGGACTTTGAGATGCACGTCGCTTATAGGATTGTGATTAGATGTTAGGTTTGGCTAGTTCTCGATAGTTGGGGCATGAGATCACAGTTGGCTTGTAGAAATGGTTTGTTTTACCCTGAGGTTAATTGAAGTAAAGTGTAACTAGTAGAGCCTGCTGGGGATTCCTTTGGATGTTGGTGCATCAAAGAGCAGGAAATGAGGCTTATGAGTGAACTTGTATAAACCTAGTCATCTCCATTTTTTGTTCTTTCGCTGTAGACCTGTTGATTGGATGTCCAAGTAATACTTTTTTATGGGTACATCACCAAGTAATAGGTTTATGTATCTTTGAAGATCCGTTATTTATGATTTCTCCATCCTTGATTTTGACAGGCTGGTTCAGGAGTTTCTCTGTCGAAGACAGAGATCCTTCATTGTCTCCTAGAGGGCACTCCAGCTTCTAATGTGGAAAGCATCAATGGCGAGCAAAAGGATGCCAATGAGAATTCTAATGGTGGCAGCTCAGCAGGTATGGTGCCTTTACCATACTTTTTTAGCCCAGTTATCAGTAGTTCATTGATTATGCACTCTGAGTTTTCAGCTATTAGGCTGGATATGATTTTCCGGTGCACTAGAGTGGCTCATGCCTGTGTTTCTGCGTGTTTGTGGTTTAGGCTATGAAAAGTTATATTGTTGGTGGCCTCTGGTCGTGGACAAATTTTAGCTTCTTCTCTTTAATGATTAATTTACTTTTATCCTCTCTATCCCTGTCTTCGGGTGTTTATCATATGCGTATTTATGCTTTCACTTGGCTGCGATGGATATGGTTATCTTGGGTTTGTGGACTGATAACCGTACGTTTTCATGCTCATATGATCTCAAAGACTCAACACAGGATTGGTCCTTTCAGCTTTAAACATTCAATTTGCTGCAGTCACCTGTCTACTCACCAAATACAAATAAACATTATCGACCCCCCTTTCCCCAGTCTTTACATTTTTCGACAAGGTTATCTGAATTTCCTTTATCTGATGCTCCCCAGGAAAAGGTTCCTCTAAATGGGTCAAAGTAAACGAAAAGAGAACACTTCACGACGTTCTGAAAGAACCTAACTTCATCGTTCCAGGGATACCAGGTGCGCCTTTAGCGCAGTCACCTTCAGTTCAGACGCAATATAAGTTTCGTTCCTTTGGTTTTCTTACCAGTCGTTGTATACTCGTGCAGTGTTTTATGTTGTTTCTAAACGCTCCAGCTTCCATAAAGAGTTCAAAGCCGGGAACTGGGCTCCTCCATCTTGAGTAGGCCACGACGTTGCGTCTCATCCGCCTCGAGCCGCCGGTTGGTTGTCTCTTGAAGATGGGTGATGTTTGTTACGAGTCAAAGTTAGTCATTTTTTGGTATTACAAAGAGTCGTGCAACTGACATAGCGTTCCAAATGTTTTGTTATTGGTTAAGGTAGTGCTTGTACCAAAAACATGAAAATTCTAAGGGTTGTTTTATTGACACGTTGCATTTTGTTGATTACACCCCGTGTACTATAAACATCGTATGTGTATTTTTTAAATTAAAATTTATCTTAATACACTCTGCACGCATTCTCACACTACCCTCACGTCTCAAACCCTCCACACTTCACATCAAATTCGCATATTCGTCTTCACAAACTTGTTGCACAGAAGTACAGGACCACGAATCAGTTACGAACCGAAAGTTTCCTCCGGTTTTCTTTTCAATTTTCATGTCAGTAGCCTATATAATTCCACAGCCATTATTTCCGTCCATCTAATTACCCGAATAATATTATGGACTTGGGGTCTTTTTATATGAGAAAGTAGTAAGACTCCCTAATCTTTTTCTCGAAAATGAAGTGATTTTCACACCTTTTTTTAGCCTCACACAACACTCTTTATTTATAATCATTGGATTGAATAAATCAAATAGAATCAACGACCATAATTAAATATGGGCGTGTGTAAGGCCGAAAAGGGTGTGTACCATTTCACTCCTGAAACTTAGGACAACGAAAGGCTTTTCTTTGACGGAAAAGCAATAACTGAAAAAAAGGAAGAAAAAAGCTTCCTTCATAAACTGGCATTTAGGCTTCTCAACCGATAAACGTAAGGCTACGCGACGGATAACAAGATTCAATTATGACAAAACACCAATCAGAATCTTATAATTCTGCAGCAAAACATTCCGACAATTGCATACGATAGCTAAGCACAAGAACAAGACTTTTTAATATGACAAGTAGCAAACCCGCCAGAAGTTTTATTTATAATCAAAGCAGGCAATGTCAAGGTTATTTTTTCAAATCTTACCACTAAAAGGGATAAGGATAAGGAGAAAGTTCCATCACATGAGACACTTGGAATGAGCCTAAATGGCATTCTTCGTGAATCCGAAGCAAGGGCAGACCGGAGGCATCCCATTTCATGCATCGGTAGAAAGCACACACCGGAGGCATCCCCCTTCGTGCATCAGATCAAATGCTTTGTTGATCTCACCAAGAGTCAAAGTGTGGGTGATGTATTCATCAACTTTGATTTCCTGCAAAAGGCCATGACATAATGTTATACGTTATATAATTTGTTACAAAGGAATTCATATTGTTGAATATTTGTTAAAAATCATTTACCTTCTTCAAGTACTTCTCTACAAGCCATGGCACCTGCGAGCGACTCTTGAAACCACCAAAGGCTGTTCCCTTCCAGACACGACCAGTTACCAACTGAAAAGGACGAGTAGAGATCTCCTGCCCTGATGCCGCAACACCAACAATAACAGATGTCCCCCAGCCCTGCAAAGAGTTTCAGCAACCTCCAGATGCGTTTTATGCACAATTATTCGAGCCAGCGGTCATAAAAGCACTCACCTTGTGGCAGCACTCCAAGGCAGCCCTCATCACGGAGACATTTCCAATGCACTCAAAACTGTAGTCAACACCACCATCAGTGAGATCAACAAGGACTTGTTGGATTGGCTTCTCGTGATCCTTTGGATTCACAAATTCAGTAACTCCAAAGTTCTTTGCTGCAAATAAGAAATTGCAATAGAATGTCAACTTTAAACTGTTAATAAAAACCTTGCTGAATGAATCCAAGATACTGCTAATGAGAAAAGATATTAAAAACACAAGCTTGATAGGCATTGTTCTGTCTTATATGACAAGTTAAATAACATAAGAAAAAGAATCAAAGGTGCAGGAATAAAAGTACAATACTACCAAAAGGATAATTTCAGGTGCTTCAAGATTATGCGAGGAGCGCGAATGTGACCTACTGACTACCATTATGCACAGGAACTAGTTTCCTAATATTCTTCCTTCCTTATTCCCCTAAGGGGTAGAAGTCAACTTTTCCTCTCGCTCACTAGGTGATACCAGCTTTGTCCCCAAGCTTGTAGAACCAGACCTCTTCCATACTTTCGAAAACAGTAAATTACAAGACACTATATAGTATAGTAAGGTTTTAATATGGAGAACTTAATATGTACCTGTATCAAACTTTTTGCTGTCAATATCAATGCCAATGATTCGCGATGCACCAGCTGTTTTGGCACCTTCTGCAACCTGTCAAGTTATGACAATTACTTCATTACAGTTTAGAACTCAGCACAAGATTATTAACTTAAGGTTCGATTACAAACGTACAGCAAGACCAACAGTCCCAAGGCCAAAAATAGCAACAGTTGATCTCGCTTCCACCTTTGCCGTGTTCCAAACAGCTCCAAGACCTAGTATGTGTCACACACAGGGACATACATGATTAATCAAGATAGAAGCATAAGATAAGTCGTACATCATATGCAACAACCATAGAGAAGAAGACAATCATTACAATCTTCTTTCTTTTTCCCCATAAAAAGGACGAAGCCAATTACTAAGACTGCGGTGATGAAAATTCCATGCTCTAATCTATCAATATAACCAGTTATAGAATTTAATATTACAAATTATTATGATTAAGGTGTATGCTTTAACAAAAGTTGAAACACATTCACCAGGCCTAGCTTAAAAAAGTACTATTATCCTTACCAGTAGGAACACCACAACCAAGAAGGCATACTTTCTCCAATGGAGCTTTTGGATCTATCTTTGCAACACTAACATCATGAACAACTGTGTACTGGCTAAATGTTGATGTTCCCATAAAATGATAGATAGGTTTTCCGTTTACAGAGAAACGGCTCTTGCGATCACTCATCATGACTCCAACTCCAGTGGCAGCACGTACTTTTCCACAGAGATTTGTCTTCCCTGATTTGCAAAACTTGCATTCTCCGCATTCTGCCTGGTAACAAGGGATGACATGGTCTCCTGGCTGAACTTCAGTAACACCTTCACCAACGCTATCAACAATCCTGCACCAAGATGAAGTGGACCTCCTTTCAGCACCAAAGACACAATAAACCATTGATCCACGACACTACGTGCATAAGTAACATACCCTGCAGCCTCGTGACCAAGAATACAAGGGAAGAGACCTTCAGGATCCTGCAAGGAAAATTAAGTGAACATATGTACATTGCCCTCTAAATAAAATTGATCCTCAACCAGACTACTTTTCATCTTCAAATAAGAATCAAATGCCCCCGTCATATTTCTTTAAAATGAACAAACAGAACTATGAACTAGAGTGCTGCAATTTGAAATTTTTTGACTTGACGACACTACTATTAAGAATTCAAGCTCCTTCCGAACCATCCCAAGAAACCTACTAAGTTTTCATAACTATTTATGAAATCAGTTCAGTTCTATTATACCCTATTTATCGGTCAGATTTGATTTCCAGACATTATTCAGAACGCCTCTATTACGCAATATCTCTATACAACATTAGGTAATGGAAATTTTCATATTTTGATGAGACGTCTGAAGGCCTGTGGATCCAAGCTTCAAAACCAAAACAGCAACAAAAATTCAATAAATAACCACCCCATTTGCACTACATTCACAACAGTCGCCGCCGGCTAAGCCACCGAGTACTAGACAAACGTAAACAATGCATTATCATCTCAACCAAACAAAGATCACAACTTATTCTAACAATCCAAGCAAGTACAAATTTTATGGAACCGACTCGGAGGAGAAATGGAAAAGCTTTTACCTTGCCGCCCCAGGTATAAGCGTCGGTGTGGCAGAGAGCGGTGTACAGAATCTTGACCCGGACCTCTCCAGCCTGCGGCGGAGCCACCTGCACGTCTTCGATCACCAACGGCTTGTTGGGTTCCCAGGCCACCGCCGCTTCGCATTCCCAATTTCAATTTCACCCACACAACATATTCTCAATCACAACCAACCATATCATTGTATGTATTTATATATACACACACACACACATATATTATATAGAGAGAGAGAGTACCTTTGCAGGTGATGATTTGACCTTGGGTAGCCATGGATTTGACTGAAACCACAAAGCGAAACGGGGAGAGAGAGAGAGAGAGAGAGAGTGTGTGGGGATCGGAATATGTGAACAATTGATTGTTGTGAGAGTGGACAGAACGTGCTCTTGTGAACTACACTGACCCGGGTCTGTACTGTTTTTTTGGGGCCTCTACAACCTTTTGGATTGCATGAAAAACTAGGGTACTGCTTGTGTGGACTTGATGAAACCTCGAGGTCTTTGGGCTCTTTGATACTGGCTTGGGTCCAAGAGAGTTTCCTTTCAATTGACCCAACCCATGATTAAGAGAGAGAGAGAAAGAGAAACAAGGAGGGTTCTACTTTTAGGGGTCGTTCGGTGGTTGAGACTGGACAAGATTGGAAAAGAGTCTGAGCGTTTTGAACAAGACTTGAAAGACACAATTTATTAGACTGTTATCTAGTTTATAAAGTACGGTTAAGCTCATCAAATTATGGTGAGGACAATAGTTTAATTTTGTTAGAATAGTTCAGTCTAAGTTGAGCCACCAAATGAGCCCTAAGCGTGTTGTATTAGTGCATTGTAAAATTCCTCTTACCCTAACACAAGATGATACTGTCATGTTCTAGACCGGAGATTTGAGGAAAATTAACTCTATATTTGGTGCGCAAATTAAAAAAAAAAAGAAAAAAAGAAAAAAAATATGTCTCTTAATTTACTTCATAATTTTCACAACACAGTCACGCTCTAATTTACATAATAAAAGTTTTAATAGGTAACTATGAAAGTCAACTACTTTTTTAGGTCTTTAGTTCAATACCTGTCAAATACTCATAAGGGGTGAGCTTCTAGCTTAGTAGGACAAAAATCACAATGCTTGAATGTAATGAATCATCTCTTTTAAGAAAGTAATTTTTTTTTTTTAGAAAGAAATGTACATTGTTGGAACTAAATTCACACACTGTCGTACTAGGTGGAGATACACAAATCCGAGTAATTTGTAAAAGAATAAACAATTGTGAGTTAGCCAACAAATGGGGGAGGGGGTGCCGATCAAATGCTCGAGGATGATACCTTTTAGGATAGGCCAATCTAGATTAAACCAGGAGAATCTCATGACTACAAGAAAAAGGCCCTTTAACGACACCTTATTTGCGACAGAGCACACAACCATCGCAAATTCTCAATAATATAGCGCGCATGGTGTTTGGGATGAAACTTTTGCGACTCTAGTTTAAGTAACGTCGCAAATGATGTATTTGATACGACGCCCTTCCAAACAATTTCATTTAGCGCCTGATTTTCATTTAACGCGCCCCATCTTTAAGACCATCTCCAACCCTGGGCTAAAAGCCAAATTACCCCCCAAATTACCCCCCCAAACACTCTCCAACCCATGCTAAAATTTTAGGCTAAATGCCAAATGCTATTTCTGGGCCAAATAGCCCCCAGCTTTCCCCCCGGGCTAAATGCGAAATGTTTATCGGAATTTAAATTTTTTTAGATTAAAATGTTCATAAAATTAATTTACAATAATCTACATATTTATTTTTTTTAAAACAATTGATTTAAGAAAAAAATTTAGGCTAATTTCATTCTTTAATAATTCCGGGCTAAAATTTTAGGGTAGAAGGGTTGGAGCAGAAAAGATGTTTCTGGGCTAAAAGCTAAATTTTCCGGGCTAAAAAATTTGGCTTTTAGCCCAAGGGTTGGAGATGGTCTAAAAGAAAGATATTTCGCCGTTTTTAATCTTTCGGTAAAGTTAATGGCTGCTTCTCAGATCTACAATCAAGTTGCCCCAAATCAAATCCCCTCTCTCTCTCCGATTCACAGTCAAGCGCCGATTTCCAGCGAAGCTATGCTCTGATCACTTGCCGTATGCTCTCTCTCTCTCTCTCTGTTTGTTTCCTGAGAAAAGTTTTGATGAATGAAAAATACGATTCCGTTTCTTGCGTTTTCTCACTAACCAAACATAAATATCGCTCAGTGTTCATAATTACGGAATGGTCTTTGACTTCTCTTTGTAAATGAAGTTTTGATTTCTCTTTTTGGTGCCAGTGCGTCTAATTATGATTTACAGTGTGAAGGAGTTTTTGGAAGATGGGGTTTATATGTACCCACTGATGTGAAGGTGAAGCAGATGAAGAGGCCAAAGCCGGACTGCATGACGGTGCATAAGGAGTTTAGCATGCAAGGATAGGGATTCGGTGGTGATTGCTTATGAGGTTAAGGATAAACCCTCGGTGTTGAAGGCGGAGGATTAGGACTGGGTTGTGGTGGTTTTCGTCTTGTTGAGATTTTCAATAAGAGTAAGTGGAAACTTTCAGTTCTAAGGTTTTAATTGCATTAAGAAATTGTTATCTTGGTCATTGAGATTGTAGCTTTCTGAATTTGTTTTATGTGACTTTTGAAAGCGCATTCTAGCTGTTATGGATTTTGTTGTTTGTGTATGTTGTCTTGTGATGCACTTATGGGGGTTTTCATGCGATTCAAAGATGATAGTGTGGAGTCAGAGCAAAGATTGTGAACCCGTGGAATGTGAAGATCATCTCGGTTGGTTGGTAAAATTTATTTGATTTAATGTGTTACCAATAAAAAACTAAGTTATGCTTGTAGGAAAAATCAAATTAATTGTCTTAATTTCTTGCTGCAATGGAAAAAAAAAATGGTTCCCTTTCATTTATGCTTGTAGGAAAATCAGAATGATTGCTTTCAAGGTCAATGGTTTGTTAGACCCCTGGAACCATTATGCACACAAGTAGTTAATAGTTACCCCTTCCTTTGTGCTTTAATTATCTTGATTTGTATCGCTACAATGAAATATGATTGCTATTATTTACCTGTAAGAATTTCACTGCATCGAATACGTATATTTACCAAAATAAAAAGTACATGGGAGGGGGGATTGCTCATGAATTTCTAAGATTGGTCCTGATTGTATAATGGCTTGCTCAAATTGGTTGCCTATGTTGTGAAGCCTACATACCAAATAATTTTCACACACCTTATCATTATTTAAGATTTGCATAGAAAAAGGAGGACACACTTGTTGTTGCAAAGGGAAACTCTTTTTTGTTAATAGCTTGTGTTATATGAAAGTGTTCTCTCATGATTTTGCGCTTATCCTGTGTTTCTGACTGCAGATTCCTTGTCCGCAGTGATATGCCTCTCAGAGTGCTTCCCAAGTTTATTGGGGTTCAACTTGTTAACTTTCATATTCAATTGTATTTCAAGAACACTACACCTCTCATTGATAAGCAGAGCTGCAGTTTTTTCTTTTTGTTTCCCAAATTATTTGCCTACCTTGTGTTTGTAAGAACTTCAATTCTAGCACTGTTGCAGAGGCTTTGATGTCTGAATTTGATGCGGAGAATAAGGGTGACAATGGAGATCTTCACACAGCCTACACTGGCAAAGGGAAAGGAGACGACTCTGAATCATTAATGTGTTACCAGTAAGAGTTCTATTGAATTAGATACTTTTAATTCCCAGTCAATTGGCGGACATACCTCTGTTTTAATTTGAGCCTCTATGAAGAGTACTAAGAGTAGAGCTGCTGCAAGGAGTGACATAATTACTCGCAGGATCAAGGGGAGGAAGTTAGTTGTCGAACTAACAAACCAATCTGGAGTGACAATTCCTGTAGGATTATAGATGGTATAACCGTATAAATGTTTAGGATAATGTATATATGTTTAAATACTAGAAGTGAAATACATTCTTCATTCTCATCAAAGAAACCAAATAAATATTTTTGGATTTGTGAATTATGAATAGTATCAGTGAGGTTGGATTGTTATTTTAGTTTGGAACCTATAGTAAATTTCAAATGAAATAATTTTGGTGAAGCTATTAAAAATAATGTTGTTGTGGCGTCTCATTTGATGCACACTTTTTTTTTTTTTTTTTTTTTTTTTTTTTAACCTGAGACCACTTATTTGCGACGCGTAATCTACTGTCACAAACCCGTAGTAAATAGTATTTGCGATGCACTAAAAGCGTCGCATATAATCGACCAAACATTTACGACACCACTTTGTTGCGACGCGTTACTAACCGTCGCAAGGCCGTCGTTAAAGGGCTATTGCGACGCATTTGGCTACTTTTGCGACGCATTTTAAGCGTCCCATAAGACCCCTTTTTTTGTAGTACAGAGGATATCTAAAAAGTAAATATTGCATTTTCTTAGGAGTGAGATTACTTGTGCGCACGTCAATCCTTAGATAAGGACTCTACGATTCTAGGAAACATGTTGATTGCTTACTGAATTAGGTTTCAGTATCTTGCAAAACAAGCATGGTGATGACTTCGCCCACTAATTCTTGAACAAGATGATGGTGGCATTGCTGCTCCATTTATTCAGCTCTGCAAAAGAGGTTGTTGAGTCCATGACCATACTTCTAAGGTATTCGGATTCGATCCACCATGCTCTGGCCGCAGAAAATAATAGTCCTACATACACTGTATGTGTTTGATGAGTTTTATTAGCATTGAGTTGTAACTAATAAGATATTAAAGTAAATGGTTGTATGAGAAGATCACGCCTTATTGTACACACCAATAAGTAGCTAGCAAGTAATCATGATAAGAAATATATTTTATGTTATTTTGTTAAAAGATAATGATAAGTTAATTGGGTGGACAAAGTTGTACATAAGATTCTCCTTCTAAAACCGTCCAATAAATTTCACATGTAAACTTACTTGCACACAAAAGAAAAGAGTTGCTTGCATGGGTTGATCCTCTACCCTATTTAAACATATGGAAAATGAAATTTAATTTGGTGACTATGACATGATGCATGTGATAAGTCAATGGTAAATAGTAATGAGGGAGGGAGGAAATAAAGGGTACGCCAATATCTTGCTCCTTTTTTTATAGTAGAAACTGTAAACAAGAAATTTTCTTGAAACAAGCAAGACAAGAACACGTGCACAAAATAATATTTGTATTTGATGATTTTGGGTTACAATCTCTCTCAAATTTGATCATTTGATTCGATCTCCGTAAGGTGTTGATTTGTGGATGTGCGATTGATCCAAAGGGCCGTTGGGCTTGATCTTAGGATGAACGTTCTTTAAGGGCCGTGGGCTTGATCTTTGAAGGTGGATTTGAACGGATCTTCAAGGAGCCGTTGGGGCTTGATCTTGAGGATGAGTGTTTCTTTAAGGGCCGTTGAGGCTTGATCTTGAATAATGGTGATGAACGGATCTTCAAAGGCTTTTGGGCTTGATCTTGAAGAACAGTGATAAACGGATCTTCAAGGGCTTTTGGGCTTGATCTTGAAGAACGGTTGGATGTATGGATTTGTCGACGTTGTTGATCCAAAGGGCCGTTGGGGCTTGATCTTAGGATGAACGGATGATGAACGATGAACACTTTCTTCAAGGGTCGTTGGGGCTTGATCTTGAATTGGTGTAAGTTCTTCAAGGGCATTTGGGGCTTGATCTTGAATTGGTGGAAGTTCTTCAAAGGGGTCGTCGGGGCTTGATCTTGAAGGTGGATGATTGTTGATCCAAGGGCCGTCCGGGCTTGATCTTGGAAGAACGATGAACGAAGAACGAAGAAGGCTTTCTTGATTCTTCGGGAACCCGGATGCTTGAGAGCTTCGGAGTTTCAGAGCTTCAGAGCTTCAAGGTGTAATATCTATTGGTTAAATGAAATGAATGAAATTGGCTTCTATTTATAGAATTTTCCAAGGCCTAATTTTGAATATAATATTCCAGATGAAATAAGTCGTTTCTGCCAGGTGTTGACACGTGTCTTGTTTGATGACTTTTTTGACTCATTTCAATTTTTCGTCGAGTCACACGCTACGTGTAAAATTTATGTAATACATAAGCGTTGAAACTTTGATTTATCGGTCAACATTTATTTACCAAAATTTCGATGTCTACAAATGCCCCCACTTCAAGGCGCATCGTATACATGTGCTTGTCGCATGTAGGAGATGCGTTTTGAAGTCCCTTAATGTAGATGTCGATCCAAAGGCCGTCGAGGCTTAATCTTGAATTGGGTTGGAGATTTCTTCAAGGGTCGTTGATGCTTGATCTTGAATTGGGCTTGAGATTTCTTCAATGGCCGTTGAGGCTTGATCTTGAATTGGGTTGAAAATTTCTTCAAGGGCCGTCGAGGCTTGATCTTGAATTGGGCTTGAGATTTCTTCAAGGGCCGTTGAGGCTTGATTTTGAAGGTTGAAATTGGACCACAAGAAGCTTCATGTGGTAGATGATCTTTGGCTTTGGTAGTGGGTGAATTGGCATGTATTGTTTTTTGCACTTTGTTGACTTTCCACAGCTTTGATCTTGAACTGGGTTGGAGGATTTTCTGGATTCCTCCAATTGTTGACTTTCCTTAGCTTATTCTTGAACTGGATTTGATTTAAGGGTGGTGGACGCTTAATCTTGAATCGGACTTGTGATTTCCTCAAGGGCCATCGATGCTTGATCTTGAATTTGGCTGGAAGCTTCTTCAAGGGTCGTTGATGCTTGATTCTTGAAGGTTGACTCGAACACATGGCAAGCAGGCACGAGGTGAAGGTGACGACTTGTAGCTTTGTTCAATCTTTCTAATTCACACCTGAGCAGTTTGGTCAACGGTATGATATTCAAGATTGATGGGCTCTTCTTCCAGTTGGTGGCTTGATCTTTAATGATTTGATTCAAGGGTAGTGAATCGGCACGTGCAGCCCACAACGCCTAGCGAGTCAACCCAAGAATTTGAGGGTCAAAACGAGTCTTCCACCCAGAATGATTACAACCTTGATGATATGAGATACTTTTGATTTTGAAGAAGTAGCGAATGAATTGGCACATGCTTTGTTGTGCTTGTCTCCACATGCTTCAATGTATCATTTTCCCTTGCCTTATCTATTCTTCTGGCAGAATGTGGCATCTTCTCGAGTTCCTCAGCTCAGACTCCTTCTGCTGAGTTGACTGTGCAGGCTGCATTCTTCTCTGCTTGTTTCTTTTGCACGTTGTCTCCACATGCTACAAGGTATCATTTTCACTTGCCTTATCTGTTCTCCAGGCAGATGTGGCAGGTTCTTTGGAAGTACATCATCAATGGAAGACGAGTACTCGAAAGCAGTGCTAGGTAGGCAATCAGGGAAAGGTTTCAAGCAGTCGATTCTTTACTCGAGTTTGAGTGGAGGTTCCGGCATATTGCTTTCTTTATCTTTGTCTTTGCAGGTAAGAACAAGGACAAAGGAAAAGACAGGGAGAACGCATGATATGAGATACTCTTGCTTTCTACCCTGGTGATATGAGATACTTTTGCTTTGGTGTCATTTGTTTGCAGAGGTACCCCAAGGAATAAGGAACACTGAGTGACTCGAGAGGCTTCGTTGGGAAGGCATTCTCGGAGATGAAGAAAGGTTCTGTATGTCTGCCTTGCTATGGAGGGTGAAGGTGGACAGTTATAGGAAGTTCTTTAATACCTGTAAAGGTACTATTCTTTCACTCGTGTCGGCAACCATTGAGT
Source organism: Malus domestica (assembly GCF_042453785.1). Lineage (NCBI taxonomy): Eukaryota > Viridiplantae > Streptophyta > Magnoliopsida > Rosales > Rosaceae > Malus > Malus domestica. Next base: position 28,772,070 of record NC_091670.1, on the reverse strand, counting down.
GATTGATCAGTATGGCTTCACGTGCTTTCTTTTTCATCAGAAATCTTCGACAAATTGTCCGTAATTTCTGCCAAGCTGAGTGTGCATGTGACAGGTGTTGACGAGGCTGAAAAAGGTTGGCGCCTCTTCGATATCTGGGATCGGCGCTTTGACAAATTGCCCGTGATTTCCGCAAAGCTGAGTTTGCGTGTGACGGGTGCTGACGCGTTTGGAAAAGCAAGTTCCTCTCCGATTTTTGAATTGGCCTCTTCGAATTCTGAGCTCGCCTCTTCGATCTCTGAAATCCCGTCGAGTGTTGATTTTTATAGAGACATGCAGTTCGTTTCAAAGCACATTTGAATTTTTTGCTTGTAGAAACTCTTTTCTTGCACTTCTAAGATCTTGATTTGTCCGACCTCTTATTTCTTCAACACCTTTGAAAATATCTGGACCCTCTGACCGTCGTTTTGACTTGAACCTTGGTGAAGAGGCAGTCCCGCCTTCTCCAGACAACATATGGCGCTCATCCTTCATATCCCCTACTGGTCCTCTTACCGTTGGGGATTCGGTGATGAAGAATGATATGACCGCTGCGGTGGTGGCCCGGAACCTTGTCACTCCCAAAGATAACAGACTGCTTTCCAAACGGTCTGATGAGTTGGCTATTAATGATTCTCTGGCTCTCAGTGTGCAGTGTGCAAGTTCTGTGTCTAATATGGACCAACGTTTATTTGCTCGAACCCGTCAAGTTGAATCATTGGCCGCTGAAGTGATGAGTCTCAAACAGGAGATTAGAGGGCTCAAGCATGAGAATAAACAGTTGCACAGACTCGCACATAACTATGCTACAAACATGAAGATGAAGATTGACCAGATGCAGGAATCTGATGGTCAGATTTTACTTGATCATCAGAGGTTTGTGGGTTTGTTCCAAAAACAGTTGCCTTCGTCTTTTGGGACTGTACCGCGTAATGAAACTCCGAATGATCAACCTCCAGCTCCTCTTCTTCCTAGAGTTCCGCCGAGTGATGAGGTGCCACGTGATCAACCTTTGTGAAAGCTCTCTATTGTTTGTTGCTTGCACATTTGTAAATTTTTTTTGTTTGCATGTAGAATGCATTTTTATGTAATCTTTCCAGAGAAATAAATAAAATGGATTTTATTTCTCTCAATGCAATTTTTTTTTTTTTTTACTCATGTAAAAAATGTTCATTTATGTAAAATTTTGTTAGAGAAATAAATAAAATGGGCTTTATTTCTCTCAATGCAATTATTATATTTTTTTTTTATACATATTACATTATATATATGCACACACCGCACCATCATGACCCTTTTTTTTATTTTTATTTTTTTTTAATTTTCTTTCGGTGCTAGCCACCACCACTTTCTTTTGCATGCACCATTCCACATCTTTTCATCATTTTTTTTTCTTCTTTCATGGTGCTGAGGCACCACCTTTGCTTTTCCCTTTTCTTTCTTTTCCTTTCGCGGTGCTTACACCCACCATCACTAATGAAATGATGGTCCTTATACTCATACCGCACCATGATATATATATATATATTTTTTTCTTTATATACGGTGCTATGTAAGGCTGGGTTTGTGGGTGAAAACCCAGGCCGAGCTCGAGAGATGACGAAGGAGGAGGGGCTGCACTTACTGCTGAAGTTGATGGGCAGAAGGAGAGGGCCTCGGAGCACCGGTTCTTTAGCCTTGGAGGGCACGGGGTCGAGCTTGGAGCTGGAGACTCGATGAGCTGATGGTTTTGAGGATGTTAGATGGTGACTTTCGCCCCGACTCAGGTTGCTAGCCATGCACAAAAGTTCTTTTTGCGCTGGAACACGACATATTTCCTCTCTGCCCAGAGAGAGTTGTCAGCCTTCAATCATCGCCACCGTCATTTTCAAGCTTTTCGACTCCAGCTGGCCTCTCCACCTTCATCACCGTATCGGGGCAGAGAGCACTGAACAATCCACTCGTCATGGAAGTCGAAGCTCAAGAATCCAATTCCCAAAACAATGCCGTCGTCAGCTCCTCCTGCGAGATCACATCTGCATCGAAGCAAGAAGCCCTCTTCTTCGTTAAATCCCACAACTGAAACCTTGATGCTGCCGTTTCCACATTTTAGGACAACAATGCCGCCGTCCTCGCCGCTGCTACCGAGCTCGGAGTCGAGAATCACGCTGCTGGTGCTGACATTGCTGATGATGTTGAGGCCGAATCAAATGTTGCTGAGCATGAGAAGCACACCAACCTTCGAACCCAAGACCTTCCACCTGAGCGAAACATGGAAGCCATTTGTGGTGCAGCGACGGTGGTGTTCGCATATCTTAGGTCTGAGGATGAGCAATCGAAGTTGGCATCGCCGCCGAGGCCAAATGTGGTGAGTACGAGGTTGGTGAGGAATGACACGGGTCCAGTGGTTGCTGGAATTGGGTTGCGCCGGCGCTGAAGAAAACGGAGGAAGCAGAGTGGCATTGTCTTGTTCAGTGGGCTCCTCGAGGAAGCTGGGATCCTCGTCCTCGGCGTCGGTCGGGTGCGCTGAGAAGAATGAGAAAGGGTTAAGAACAAGTGGATGAGGTGGAGGGCATAACAGACCCGAGGGGGATGACAGATTGGGCTTGGAGGGAGAGGGACGACAAGTTGGAGCTTGGGCCTGGATATGTGGCTGGGCTCGCTAGCTTTGGAGAGATGAGCCTGGACGGAACGAGAACTTGCAGGAAGTGGGAAGGAATTTGGGCTTAGAGGCTGTCACTAGGGCCTGGATGACCTCATTTTGAGAGGCTTGCTGCTGATGCATATATATATATATATACCATTTATTATATTATTTTCTTTTAATTATTTATTTATTTATTATTATTATTATTTTTTACATGTGCTCCCTGCATTCATGGATTTCCTTGCTGTTTTGATGGATTACCCATGTTCACAGTTGGTGGCAGCTTCTTGTGAATATACAATTAGCGATGGAGTGGGCAGGATGTGGGTGTAACTGTCCAAAAGACTGCAGCGGGGCTTCGCTGTGTAGTGCCTCTTGATCATAGTTTTCCCTTGTTGGTGCGCTGCCGTGTGGTGTTGTGCAAGAGACTGCAGTGGGGATTTGCTGTGTAGTTCCTTTGATCATAGTTTTCCCTCGGTGGTGCCTTTGTCGTGTGGTGCTGTGCAAGAGACTGCAATGGGGATTTACTGTGTAGTGCCTTTGATCACAGTTTTCCCTCGGTGGTGCCTTTGTCGTGTGGTACTATGCAAGAGACTGCAGTGGGGATTTGCTGTGTAGTGCCTTTGATCACAGTTTTCCCTCGTTGGTGCCTTTGCCGTGTGGTGCCGTGATAGAGACTGCAGCGGGGATTTGCTGTGTAGTGCCTTTGATCACAGTTTTCACCGGTAGTGCCTTTGATCACTGTTTTCCCTCGGTGGTGACGTTGTCGTGCATATTGACCTTGCCGCTTGCCGTCGTTGCTTGTTGTTGCTTGTTGTCACTGGAGTTTGAGGCAAAATGTAAGGCGTCAAGCTTCATGATCGGCTAGTCGTTTGACGGCGGTTATTGAAGTTCTTCATCGATATTGATCATGGTGGCCAGAATGCACTGTTGTTGCTGCTTGGAGCTCGTTCCAGTATGTCACTTTTTACCGTGTGGGGTTGTGCAAAAGACTGCAGCGAGTTTATGCTGTGTAGTGCCTTTTGTTATAACTTTCCTCAGAGGTGACGTTGCCGTGCACACCGACCATGCCGCCTGCCAACTCATTCCTTTAAAGAAATAAAGTATTCGTATTTTGAATTTGCTCTTTATTCTTCAAAGCGTTCATGTTTTTGTTTTTGTTAATGATGTGATTGTACTTGAAGTTTTAAAGTTTCAAGTTGCCTACGTACCCTCGGTTGAGGAGGGATCAAGTCATGACGTAGTTCAAATACATTTTTTTTTGTGCCGTACGCAACTTCAACTCGTGCAGGCAAGGAGCTTTTGGTGCCGTTTGCAGTTTCAACTTGTGCAGGCAATGAACGTTTGTTGCCTTGTACAGTTTAGGCTCATACAGGCGAGGAGCTTTTGTTGTCCCCTTTTATGCTCGTGCAGACAAGGAGCTTTGGTTCGTGCAGTTTAAGCTCGTGCGAACAAGGAGCATTGGTGTTGCCTTTTAGGCTCATGCGAACGAGGAGCATTGTTGGTTCGTCAAACGATCTGAGAGAGTCGTTCCTCGCAATCTTCATAGCATGGAGTCTTGACTGAGTAGTTGAAGAAGTCTTCTGGGAAGATGTCACGCATCGTGATGGGGATGGATGATCTTCGTGTCAAAGTTTCATTATCTCCAACACTTTCACATTGTTCTGGAGGTTGACAGGAGCTGTTTTGCCCCCTTTCCCATTGGTGAACTTGTGGAAGAGATGGTTGCTGCTTGGAGAGGCGTTCCTCGTAATCTTTATAGCAAGGAGCCTTGACCGAGTAGCTGAATAATTTTCTGATGAAGAAGAGATCGCTCATGGTCGATATTTGTGTCGAAATTTCCTCATCTTCAACACTTTCACATCGCTTTGGAGGTTGGCGAAAGCTGCTTTGCCCCCTTTCTTATTGGTGCACTTGTGGAGAAGACATATGCTTCTTGTGCAGTTTCTTCGGAGTGACACGAGTCCATCCTTCAACTTCACTCAGCTTGACTGGCATGGTTTTGGAGCATGCCTTCAGCGATTGAGGTGAAGATTTTGAGTTGACAGAGTTGGAAGTGACGTCTTCTTCTGGGATTTCGTCTTATTTGTCTTCTTGGGCCTCCTCTTCAGTGAGGTCTTCTTGGGTTTGTTGGCGTGAAGATTGGCCGGTGTAGATGATGGTGTGCCTCCTTACCTTCAGTGGTCCTTTTGTGTCAACCTCCAAAGTTGCTTGGCGCTTCATCCTTGAAGGAATCAAGCTTTGAACATCGTCTTTTCCTACTAGACTGTCGAGCTTTTCTTCCTTTGGCGTTGTCTTCCTGTTTCTAGAAGGCTTCTTAGTTTCTTCAAGTCTGTCTGAAGTCGATAGTTGTGGAGGAGATCTAGCTGTGCCGCTTTGTTTCTTGGGTTTTGATAACCTTTCAAAAACAGATCTTTGCGGTGTTGGCGTCATAAGCCTTTTGAAGACGAAAGTTCGTTCTCGACCACTAATGCGATCAAGCACCGAAATTCTAGGTTTTAAATGATTCAGCCTGTCGAAGACTGAAGTTCGAGGGGCGGGTTTAGGCTCCTCTTTTGGCCTTGTGGCTTGTGGTCTTGGCTTCTTCATTTTTTTGTAGGTTGGCGATGTCCACCCTTTCTTATCACCAGTATATGCATCTTGGTTACTTGCCCCTGGTGATGGTTGTGTAGGAGGTACCGTGTGACTGGAACATTGACGGGAATGGTCATGCATTCTTCGGAGATGCACAGGATCGAGTGATCCAAACACGATAGTAGTAGTGTGTGCCGCAACCGTGTCTTCGAGGTCAAGCTCGATTTTCCCTTGTTGTGCTAGCTTCAGGATGAGATTTTTCAGTACGAAGCACTTTTCCGTTGGATGACTGATGAAACGGTGGAATTTACAGTACCTTGGACTATCAGTACGATTCATCTCTTCCGGCCATCTGCATTCAGGTAGGTCGATCACCTTTTTGTCAAGCAAGTCTTTCAACATGGCAACTACATCAGAGTCAGGGAATGGATACGTCTTCTCTTCGAGCTCATTCAAAGTGCGTCTACGCATCTTTTGATCACGAAAAGCTTCGGCTTGAATCGCCTTACCTCGTGTAGGGATTTTGAAATGAGCTGTGTTGACCGTCATTGCTTCCTTGGTGGGTTTCCACGCAGTCTTCTCCACCTTTGGACCAACAACTTTGTCATTCTTGTAGTCGGCGATTGGTTCTTTCTTCCCATGATGGGCGATGCTTAACTCCATGTCATGGGCGCGAGTGGCCAATTCCTCGAAGGTCTGTGGTTTAATGCCTTGAAGGATGTATTGCAAACCCCATTGCATGCCTTGGATGCACATCTCGATTGAAGAGGTTTTCGAAAGCCTGTCTTTACAGTCGAGGCTTAGAGTGTGCCATCTGTTGATGTAGTCAATGACTGGCTCGTCCTTCCATTGCTTTATGCTCGTTAGCTCTAGCATGCTCACAGTGCGGCGGGTGCTGTAGAAGCGGTTGAGGAATTCCCACTCCAATTGCTCCCAGCTGTTGATGGACTCAGGTTCTAGGTATGTGTACCACTCAAAGGTGTTTCCTTTCAGCGAGCGCACAAACTGCTTGGCTAGGTAATCCCCTTCGGTCCTTGCGTTGTTGCAAGTTTCAACAAAGTGGGCAACGTGCTATTTCGGGTTTCCCTTTTCATCAAATTGCATGAATTTTGGCGGTTGATAACCCCTCGGCATCCTTAAGGCGTCAATCTTCTTTGAATACGGCTTCGAGTACAACCCGAAGGTATTTGAGCTCAATTCGTACTATGCCTTGATGGTGTTGGTGATCATCTCCTGCAGCTGCTAGATAGAAAGAGATCCCATGAGTGTCGCTGCTTGGTCTGGCTTCGGCTTCACATCGATTTTCTCCACATGAGGCTCTTCTTCTTCACCAGCTCATCTCTTTAGTGGGTCGGGGTTCTCGCCGTCCTATGGCTCCAGTCGGCTGACAAGTACAACAATTTGCAAGTCTTTTTCTTCCACAATCCGTGTTAGCCTTGCGATCGCTTCATTCATTTGAGCTAGTTGTTCTTCGATGGAGGTAACGCCGATGGTCATGACTTGTGCAACCAATAGACATGACTTTCCTTTAGACATCCAAGATGCTGACGAAGAACGTCGTTGGCTGCTTTGGGATGTCATCTTGTGTGCCTCAGCAGCATGCTTCGGTGCCCCCAACAAGGTCAGGTTGATGACGGACTCACGCCTTTGATGCTCTCCTTGTTTCTTTAGCAGCACCAACTTTGAAGTGGCATGTTGAGGAACAGTTGTGGCGCCAATGGATTATCCGTTCACGGCAAAAATGCTCAGGATTCTTCCCTTGGTGGTTGCGAAAAAAGCTTGTTCCTTGCTTGATGCCATTGACTTTGAGGTGTGTTTGGATTCCTTGAACGAAGAAAGAGATGAGAGGTAAAGATAGTCCCATTGAGCGTGCCAAATTTGTGAACACGAAATTTTCCTGAAACAAGAGAGACAAGAACATGTGCACAAAATAATATTTGTATTTGATGATTTTGGGTTACAATCTCTCTCAAATTTGATCATCTGATTCGATCTCCGTAAGGTGTTGATTTATGGATGTGCGATTGATCCAAAGGGTCGTTGGGCTTGATCTAAGGATGAACGTTCTTTAAGGGTCGTGGGCTTGATCTTTGGAGGTGGATTTGAGCGGATCTTCAAGGAGCCGTTGGGGCTTGATCTTGAGGATGAGTGTTTCTTCAAGGGCCGTTGAGGCTTGATCTTGAATAATGGTGATGAACGAATCTTCAAAGGCTTTTGGGCTTGATCTTGAAGAACAGTGATGAACGGATCTTCAAGGGCTTTTGGGCTTGATCTTGAAGAACGGTTGGATGTATGGATTTGTCGACGTTGTTGATCCAAATGGCTGTTGGGGCTTGATCTTAGGATGAACGGATGATGAACGATGAACACTTTCTTCAAGGGCCGTCAGGGCTTGATCTTGAATTGGTGGAAGTTCTTCAAGGGCCTTTGGGGCTTGATCTTGAATTGGTGGAAGTTCTTCAAAGGAGTCGTCGGGGCTTGATCTTGAAGGTGGATGATTGTTGATCCAAGGGCCGTCGGGGCTTGATCTTGGAAGAACGATGAACGAAGAACGAAGAAGGTTTTCTTGATTCTTCGGGAACCCGGATGCTTGAAAGCTTCAGAGTTTCAGAGCTTTAGAGCTTCAAGGTGTAATATCTATTAGTTAAATGAAATGAATGAATTGGCTTCTATTCATAAAAATTTTCAAGGACTAATTTTGAATATAATATTCCAGATGAAATAAGTCGTTTCTGCCAGGTGTTGATACGTGTCTTGTTTGATGACTTTTCCAACTCATTTCAATTTTTCGTTGAGTCACACGCTACGTGTAAAATTTATGTAATACATGAGTGTTGAAACTTTGATTTATCGGTCAACATTTATTTACCAAAATTTCGATGTCTACAGAAACACTTTAAAGTAATAGTCTATACTGGAATAAATTTTTTAAAGTTAAAAAAATTTTGGTCCCAATTTGGGAATCAGTTATGTATTGAAATAAATTATGTATGGTAATAATTTTTTTTATTTTTTTTTTGGTCTGATTTAACGAAACCCGTCTCCATATACTTATAAATGTCATTGAGGACAAAAAAATGCGGAGGTTTGGTTCGATCAAGCCGACTAGTATTGGAAATAAGCCATAGTGCAATAAATAATATTTTCTAACCACACGTCTATTAAATAATAACTTTTAAAAAGTTATAAAATTTGTTTGATCCCAATTCGTACAATTTTAAAATTTGTTTGATCCCAATTCTCATACCTTGTAAAAGATTCCCTTTTTCTGAAGCTTCTCGAAAAACCCTTACAATAATAATATGAGATTTTTTGATATAGATCTAAAGTAACAAAAAATTAGACCTATTTCAAAAGTTAAAAGTCACTAAAAATTAAACTTGTTTCAAAAGTAGGCCTACAAAATTGACCATATTCCAAATTCTCCCTAATATTATATATATGTAGCTCAAAAATTCAACCAAAAAAAAAAAAAGAAGTCTAGAAGATATATTCCATTCTTCCAACTCATATTCCATCCTCTCAAACAACCATTCCTTCTTAATATTTTCATGGCTGCAGAACCCTCCTCATCAGCAAGTTCCTCATCATCTTCAGACCTAAGAATCATAGTTGAAAGAAACCCTTCTGAATCTCGCTTATCCCAACTGGACATCAAGTGCTGGCCCAAGTAAGTCTCTCCCTCTCTCCCTCTCCCTCTCTCAATAAATAGAGGATTAGGCGCGATTAGCTCTTTGTGCCAATTAGAGTCACAAGTGAGCCACTTTAAGCCCTAAATAAGTGAGGACTAAAATAATAAAAGATCAATCATTGCTCAAGAGGATTAGGCGTGATTAGCTCCTCAGTGCACATAGTTGTCATCTCTCTCTCTCTCAAGTATATATAACTTAGGTTTTTTTTTTTAAGGTTTATTTATGATTTGTTTTGGAATTATGAATTTACAGATGGGGTTGCTCGCCGGGGAAGTACCAGCTGAAGTTTGATGCAGAGGAGACGTGTTATTTGTTGAAGGGAAGAGTGAAGGCGTATTATCCAAAAGGGTCGTCGGAATATGTCGAGTTTGGAGCTGGAGATCTTGTCACCATCCCAAAGGGACTCACCTGCACTTGGGATGTTTCTCTTGCTGTTGATAAACACTACAAATTCGAATCTTCTTTTTCTGCTTCTTCTTCTTCTTCTTAATTATTATTATCATCATTAATCCATAATTATTGTCTTCTTTTGCTCATAATTTATTCATATTGATTATTGTCTTCTTTTGCTCATAATTTATTCATATTTTTCGATATTTTATTATTTTATTATTTTATTTTTCTAGGGTTAGTGAATTTAGTGAGAGATGGATATCTTGTAGTAGTGGCCTAAAGAAGGAGAACAATTAGTCAATGCATGTCCCATTGGAACTAATCCTCTTTACGTATTCGAGATCGCCTTTAATGTTCCTTTGACTGGTCAAATATGATATTTTAGAAAGAGAAAACCAAAGAAATTCAACTATTTGTGGGCAATGATATTGACACCCGCCTGTTCTTCTGGTTTTTTTTGGCTTACAAACGTAACAAATATGATAAATTATAAGAAAAACTAATGAAAAGGGTTTGAAAACTTTGAATTTTAATGATAAGAACAAAATAAATAGTACCATGATTGACTTTTTAGTGTAAAAATGTGATTTTTCGTTAAAGTGAACAGTACCGCGTAAAGAAGCTAAAAATGTTGAAGACTGTAACCCAAGAACACAGAGTACTGGTCGTTAGCTCATACCTCTACAGAAATCACATGGATTTGTAAAGCTTTCAAATATATTGGATTTCCCCTACCTCAAAATCCTCATCTCTAGTGTGATAATATTTCTTTAATCTCTTTAGCTTCTAACCCTGTTTTCCATGCCCGAACTAAACATGTTGAAATTGACTATCATTACATCCGTGAGCTTGTTCTTGCTCAACTTATCAAGATTCAATATGTTTGTAGTCAAGATCAATTGGTAGACATTCATACAAAGTCCCGGTCTTGGCAGAGATTCTTATATCTTCAATCCAAGCTTTCTCTTGGTCCTTTCGATGCTTCCAAGTTCAGCTTGAGGGGGTGTAAAGAAGCTAAAATTGAATCATCAAAGTGTTGATAAGAATGGTTTATAGTTTGTTATGCTGTTTTGTAAATGGTTAGTTTGGTTATGGGTATAAGTGTAATATGCTAGAATACCCAATACTATATATAACAAACTCTGTTGTAATTATACATTACATTGAATGAAAGGAAAGCCTTCAGATTCTATACAACATGTTTTTCGTTAAAACTCTCTAAATTATATATTACCCTCTCTTCTGGTCCTCTCTCCTCTTATTTTCATTCTTTTCTCTTCCCTTCCCTTCCCTTTGCTTTTTGTCTTTTTGTCCGCATAAAAAATTCAATATAAGATGTTAACGTGGCTTAATCGTAACCGTTCAAGTAAAATGGGAGAAAATGAGAGAGATTAAAGGATGAGAGAATCCTATTATGGGTCAGATTTGAGTTTTTTTTTTTATCTATGTGGTACAAATTTTGTGGGGCCTGAGACGATCACGTTGACATATAACGGTGAAGTTGACGGAAATTTTATCGGATGTATAAAACTAAAATATAATAATAAGTAATGTACAAGATTGAAATGTTTTAAAGAAGCTATATATGGTTGTAACTTCACTTAAGAGGGTAAAATAAAATGTAATTTAACCCAGACAGGTATTTGCACAAGGTAGTGCTATTTACACACCTTTTTTTTATTTTTTTTAATTTTGCACACATCTTTGTAATTTTTTTTCCATTAATTTTTTCCAATTCTTTCATATGACAACCAAAAATTGAGAGAGGTGTGTGAAAGATAAAAATGAATTTGTTGATAGCACCACCCTTTACGCAATATCACCTAGACTTTTGCTAGTGTGCGTATTTACCACTTGATTTTTTTATTTACAACCTAGACTTTGCATTATGTTACAACGCATCATCTACTTTTAAAATTTCTGTTAACTGATAGTGTGGGCAACATAGTCGCTACATTTAATGTTTACGTGGACCCAACGTGCGCACCACTTGGACACAATTTAATTTTGAAAACAAAAATTAGAAAGAAAAACAAAAAAGAACCCTAATAATGGTAGTGGCTCCTACGCGTAGGCCCCCTTTAATCTCCCCCACCAGCTTCCCACCCCACACCCTTCAACTTAACCACATCGACCACTCCTCCCTCTCATTGCTTCCAAATTTGTGGAGTATAGCTGGGAGTTTCAGAAGTCATGAATCAAATGCGACTCGATCAAGTTGGTCGGTGGTTCCACTAGGAATTGTTGGTTTCATATAGAAATAGTAGGAAAATGGGGTCGTATTGATTGATGAAGGAAAGAGATCATTTTTTTATTTTTAATTTTTATATTGATTTATATTTGCTTTATTGTACCCCTATGTTGTATATGTTAATTAACAAAATTTGTAACTATAGGTGGTACATTGCTACATAATACAAAGTTCGGGTTGTAAATAATAAAATTTGAAAGTTCAAGTGGAATCGCACACCAGCAAAAGTCCAAGTAGTATATGTGCAAATTCCCCTAACAATAACGACTACCATTTATTTCTGAATAATTTATCCTAAAAAGTTTAGCTATTAATTTCAATGCAATATACAAATAAATTATCAATATGAAGATTGGTTAAGATTATTATTTGTATGTGACCGCAATTAACAACCTTGACCAACAATTTTGTCAATACAATGTCTCAAACCATTTAGCAAGAAAGAAACACTCTAATTTAATAACATGTTAGATTGTCAGATCAATGCAGAAACGTTATGGCTTCAATTAACAATTTGACAACCCAACATATTCGACTACCTAGCAAGAAAGCATACCCTAACATCGAGTGATGGGGGAAACGTTTTGTGTTGGAAGTGTTAGGGTTTTTTATTTTGGTAAAAGGATGGTACAACTTACAAGTCCAATAGACCAAAACGTTTGTTTGGACAAAGTTTACTCTAGGGCTTCAAATCCCATCCTTTTTTGTTGACGCAAAAGCTGGACAAGATTTTTGGATTTTTTTTGTTTGGAATTACAGACACAGAGAAGCAGTCTCCATATCAAAATTGCACTTCACAATTAGATAAGAGTTACATGAATACAAAATCGACTTCGAACGGTCTGTTGATTGACCAAACACGGGTTTATGTACAAGCACGAAACTTCAATCTCACTTTGTTGTCACCCGTAAATGCGTAAACTCCGCCATCAACCTCAATGAAGCTGGTTGTGCAATCTTTCAGGACCCCCGAATAGAGCTGTGGTTTGAGAGAAGCACGCATAGGGTTAGAACTATGTGGCTCCAACTGCAGAAGCTGTTTTATGGATTTGCTTTCCCAATATCTACATTGCCATGGATCCTGCAACCAAAAAACCATTCAAACAAAAGATATAAGGCGGACGATTACTCCCAAAATACGAAAATATACGATGCTCATAAAATCTGGATTGCAACAGTCTCGGTAAAATGCATTTTGTATCGTCTGCAGAGTAAATTTACAGGACTCAAAGCAGGGGAAGTGAAAAAGAGATGCTACACGTTCTAGTCTAGTTTTTATAACTTAGCCTCTTCCGAATTACTAGACATGGAAATTATAGCAATCACATACAGATGATACGATTTTATGGAAACTTCCATCCGAAGCCACAAACATCAAACAAAACCAAACACCAGTACTCGAAACCCTAATGTATTAGATTGAAGCCAACAAACACAAATAGTCAAATACACATCAAATTTTTAACCAATTGATACGATCCAAAACCATCCCCAGAACTATAAAAGTCAAAATAAATATATAAGTACATAAATAACCCTCAATTTATGATACCAATAACACCTCCCCTCCCCCCACCCTCCAAAAATAAACAAAAGGAAACAAAAGCCAATAAAAATCAAACCCAAGTTCGCAAATTATTATAAAGGTAAGCATGCAAACATTGAATTTATAGGAAAATATATCTACCTGAAGGAAAAAGGCTAGGCTTTTGGAGTTTATAATATATATGCTCAGCAAGCAATCTCTGAACCATTTCCCTCAATATCTGAACAAAGAAGAGGAATTCAATTCTAGTGAGATTAAATTTTGGAACGGTTTCTGAGTTTCTGAGAGAGAGAGGGAGAGGGAGAGAGAGAGAGAGAGAGAGAGAGAGAGATGTCAAAGTGAAGTTCCAATAGATTGCATGCAGTGAATAATTGAGTCAAATAGGTGGTATGGGCATATAAGAACACAACAGTTGACAACAAACACTATATTTTTTCAATCAACACATACACACCAACTTTAATTGTGTACCGAATGTAAAGATTTTCAAATGGTAACATTATCACCCGCCAAACCCGGCACCCCAACTTATGACTTTATTGATCCCTTATAATGACACAAGGAAAACTCATGAAGAAACATGAAAGGAAGAATATGCTACAACCTTGCTGACTATACTGCAACAGCTGTATTTTCCTCTGTAAAGTATTTTGGTCCAAAGAAATTTTCATCATGGGTACCATCAAACTGGAGTACCCTAAGCTTCCCTTCCTGCAATTCATAGAAAATTAGTATTGTAAATGTCAAACAAAACTTCTAGAAAAGAACAAAAGAGCAGTAGATTGATCATTGCAAGATTTCTGAAACGTCAGAAGCACACCTTGGTCCCATAAACCAGACCTCCACCAGCAAAGGGATGAAAGCAAGCAACATTAACCTCATCCTCTGCACTGGGAAGTATTCTCACAAGTTCCATGTCTGAAACTCTGTAAACCTATATATGGTAATTAAGAGTGCGACAAAGTAAAACTTTAGTAACAATAGTAAACAACATGCCAATTGAGACAGTTCTGACATGTTAAAATATTAAGCAGAAATATATCTGCAGTGCTTTTCATTTTCCAATTAAATAAAAAGGAAAAACAGAAAAAGAAAAAGTTCACTCGATTTTGAATTTTTATTCATCACTCTGTCATAAGCATTGAAAAACAAGTTCAACCATTGTGCCTTCGCAATATCACCAAGTAGGCATACTATTACATTCCTTGAATGAAAACTATCCAGCATTTTACGCTTTCTAACTTATATGTCTACAAAAAGAAAGCATATGTCAACGAATGGTACTTTTTGCCAACTAATACTTTCCCAAAGAACAAACAACATGCAGAAAGTGAGATAAAATAATATCTATTCAGTTACGGAACAAGAGGGAAGACTCTGGACGCTCACCTCAAGAACAGTGTAAATAGGTAAGGTTGTATCCCCATCAATGACAATACTTTTAAGAAGAGAACCATGGCGTCGACCATAAGCCAATAATATGTGCTCAGACGTGGGGGAGAACTGCAGGCACAACATAAAGCACAGAGGCTCAACTCAAAATATCCTTCCCACATCGAAAGCAAAAGTACCAGTAGTTGGAATTTACGCTAAATCAACTATAAGTACCAAAGCAACAGGAACATATACAATTTATTGTCAGTGGCAAATGACAATAGATGGTAGGCTAAACAGCTTCCAGAAATAGACATATAAGATTAAACCAAAAAGAAAGTCATTATCCAACTTAAACCTGCATAATTATTAACCATGAATTTCGACCTTATCATTCATAGAACAAGAGGTCAAGGATCCAAATCATGTTAGAAAATGAGTCCAAGGTAATAAAAGCATGGTACAAGGCACCAGTGAATAAATCGAAACAAAAGCAAATAGCAGTCAAATTTTCAATGAAACTAACTTGGATTGAAGTCAAACAATGTGCTGCTCTAATAGCCCGAGACACAAGTATCGAACCAAATCTGCACGAGATAGTTGAATAACTCATATATAAGATGTTGATAAAAGAATAATGGAAATAAGAAAGTTGACGAAAGGATTAGAAGTTTACGTGGCTTCCTCAAGTGAATATATGCGAAGCTCATACATAACTTGGTGCGCTGAGATTGGGTGGCGAGTCGGGGATGTTGCAATTCCAGAATCCTGAGGAACTAGACTTTGTAGTCCAGGGTCAGCTTCCGTATGAGGAAGCATGCACGCAACACAGGCAGCTAAAAATCTCCCACAAGGGGAGAAATGAGCACCCATTTCACTGCAAAAGCATATGCAACACAAAGAAGTTGTAACATAAACATAATTGCAAGCTAAGCACAAAAAATCCACAAAATGCATCTGATTACAACTGTTTTCAATATAGATGTGAGTGCTAGAAGATATTGTAAATTTGCAATCAATTATTAAGCCATGTAGAAGAATGAATAAGATTACAAAGAGAAAGCTGGAAAAAGAAAACGAAAAAAAAGGAATACCAAAACTGTTCACATACCTGCAAAGAACAGCATGGGGAACGGTTAAACGACATCTTTCATCATTCAGCAGAGCAGAAGGATTTTTTATATCATGCGACCATACTCTTAGTTTTACAGTGCATGGTAATTCTGCAGCTGCTGCTGCAGCCATTAATGTATCAATATCAGACTGGATTCTACTAATAATGGGCTGAGCATCATTCTCATCGGGTTGGGTATTTAAGGCAGTACTATCCCCTGATTCTGGTCCAGAGAAGTGGAACCGTGGATAATGCTGCAAATCAGATCTTCCAGAAAGCCCAGATACACTGCTGCTTCCTGGCAATGCCAAAGAAGCTACCACATCCGCCACATTATGCGCAGACAGATGCGACACCAAACTAGAAGAACCCATAGACTGAGCTAAATTGTCAAGCCCACCACGATTTAGAGGAAGCATTGAGGGAAAACTAGCTTGGCTTTGACCTGTTAACCACCCTTGGAGAAAAGGTAGCTCCCAGAATGCAGGATCTCTATATGGAAACGTCCTATAAGGTTGCCCAGATTCAGTAAAACCAGGATGATTTGAAGTATTTTCAACTCTAATATTCGCAGAATCAAAATTAGTCAAGCTTCCATGCTGGCTTCCCCCTACAGCCGGCATCTCATCAGTCTCCATTGCATCTCCTGTGCGGTTACAAATACCACTTCTCGTTCCATTAAGGAAAGAATTATCTGCATTGCCTTCAGCGTTGAGATTGGAAACAGTTGGATCTGATGGAAATGTCTCCATTGGAGAAATTGTGGTAGCATCCTGCTCTGCTGCATTTGCATCTGCTTGAAACTGCATTGAAGCAGAGGTGACTTGCATGCTATTTGATCCAGCAGGCCCATTTTCAGGCTGCATTACTATTCTTGGATCATCTACACATGGCAGCACGAAGACAAAAGGCAAGGACATAAGTGGTAGTTCAGTAGCCAAACTAAGACGTTCACTAGAATCAGCGTTTGCCACAAAAACAGCAGGAGATGGATAATGCACGTAGCCGGGAGATGTTGCTTGAGACATTGAGGAATCTGAAGAGTCAAGATCATTGACCTGCATATCAGTTCAATAATGTAACCTATACGATATCAGGAATGAATAATCATTTAAATACCCTCTGGAAAATTACCTCAGCAGTTAAGAGGAATGGAGCAGCTTGGGGGTGAAAATGCACTGCTCGAAGGGAACGCCATGTTTTCAATACCATGTCTGGAGAAGAAGGTTCCCCATTGTATTTCCATATAAACAACTGAAACCATATTTTCTATGTCAGTGTTATCAAAACATATATGCCCATTACTAATCATCAAGGACTTATATGATATAACAAAGAACTGTCATAAAAAATCAACACCTTGTGTCCTGATGCAACAGCTAGGAGTTCCCCTTTGGCATGAAAAGCAATAGATGCAATAGGTCGATCTAGGAAGAGATTCATAAAGGGATATGAACTATGTCAGAATTCTAGAAAAAATACAATGTGTCAAAAAAAAAAAAAAAAAAAAAAAAGCTGCACTACTAAATTTGTAAGACATTGAAGTTTCAGAAATTACAGAAATCACGAGAGCCGATACAATCTGATGTGTTTAAATCCCATAAGCGAACTTCATGATCCAAACTTCCACTAGCAATTATTTCTGGATTCAGAGGATGAAACCTAACCTGTAAGAATGCCATTAGTTACATCCACGTCAAAACAATAATCACAATTTGGTGGTTCGATTTTGGCTGTACTGAAAAACACATGCCCCAGAAGCAACTACCGCAGCCATTAATTAATTAATTAATTAAACATTTTGGACCAGCTAATTGGTACATAATATTTCAAATAAATGGGATAAGATTATTTAATTTGTATCTGGTTTTTCAGCAGACTTCTATTTACATAGATTTCACTTTTGGCTAAGAAGTTCAAAGAGAAGGATGCAAATATTAGGAAGAAAATGAAGAATAAATAGATCTGCAATTGCACAAGCCATACGTACCACCCAAGGTGTCCTTCTATGGCCGCTCAAAACCTTTACGCATCTGCCAGTTAGGCAATCAATTATCTTTACAGTGTGGTCACCACTGCGAGAATGAAAAGATTTGAAATAGAGTCAAAATCAGAAATAAGTATTCAAATCTAAATAAGTGAACAAAATGAGATAACTTACTGTGTAGAAGCAAGTTTTCTTCCATCGGGGCTGAATGCTGCTGCAATGGTTGACCTTGGAGGAGGCACTAAATCACAATACTTGGCTGACAAGTGCCGCAGTGACTCTGCTTCAACCCTGAAAGATCAATGAAATAAAGATTCAATAAATACTGCATGGCATCTTTGATAACCTCATATAGAAGGTACAAAAAACCTCACACCCAAACCTGCTTGAAAATAGTTAAAAAAGAGAATGGTTGTTACCATGAGAGAAGGCCACGTTTTGCATCTCTTGTTGCTTCACCCTTAGGCCCATAGGAGGAACTAGCTTTCCTTTTAGAAGTTTCTCCCCACCCCCTTCTGGGCGCATGTTTTGCTCTAGGTGAAATCTCCCTTCGTGCTAGCAAGCCAACCACATTTCTGCCACAGACAAAATTAAAAAGTTCACTTGTTTAGGAGTATTATGATGTTAATTCACATGTAAACTTTCACTATTTACGAAATGAAACGTTTGAAATAATCAAGGAAAAATTATTATTTCAAAAAGGTATAAAAATCTCTCTATTTATGGTCGATCTTTTAATAATATATAATACCAACAATTCCCACCAAGTAGTCAAATCCGAATCTATCGTTTTAAATCAACATCTCAAACTGCAGCCTTGCAGTATTTGCCCTATTCCAGAGCCATAGCTATACAATCAATTCATTTCTGAAGCGTATAAGCGGTCCAAGCCAATCGGTGCTGATCCATTCTTATGCCCTATGTACTTTCGATCATTAACACCGAACCGTCCTATGTACTCGAGACTGTATCATAATTCGAACAAGCATTTCGCACAAACCAACAGAATTGGAAAGCTACATTGAACTTGAAATCTATAAAGCGCAACTAACCACTAAGATGGGATAATTTCAAATTAAACGAAAATACAAAAACTGAATTAAAATATCCAACTTAAACTAAACACGACGATTATCGGACTGGAGATTCCTAATTACAATAATATAACTCAAATTCAACACTTGCAAGAATCAAATTTAGCCAAATCCAAAATCGCAGATGCATACGGATCGAATTACAGCAAACAAACAAAACCCTAACGCAATTCAGGGACGATTGAGGGATTCGAATTCTGACCTGCAGGGAAGATGCTCGGAGGACGGAGGGGGAGAAATCGGGGTCTGATCCAACGGCCGCGAAGGTCCTGCCATCGTAAGATCGGACTTCATGGGAATTTCGCCCAACTTGCGACCCCAATTTTGGAATTTGAATTTTGAGGAGAATTCTGCGAAATCTGAATCCGAGGAGAGAGAAAATTTAGGAGAGAAAATCGAGGCTCTCTCGCTCTCTCTGATGCGGGAAGAAGAAGAGTCTATTCCTCTCTCATTCCTATGTACTTCCTTCGTCGATTTTACCAAAGGCCGAATGCGCAGTCGCTGCGTTTTTACCAAAATGCCCTTCTGATTCCCTCCCTTACTTTCTACTTCCTAATTCCAACCGTCCATCTGAATTTCTCGAGGGTTCGTATTGCGCCACATCAGCGTAAACATTTTAAATGTTTTAAATCAAAACGTTATGTCGTTTGTTCTCCTTCATGTCACGAATAAATTATGACCATCCATCACGCATCGTCTAACGTATTAACTTTCTAACACTAAATCATACCCGATTGATTCGGTATACTGTCACAGTAACATCTCATTGGTTGACGTTCTTCTCAACCGGCCTCCTATTGTTTGTTTCGGTTTTGGAGTGTTTTCTTGCTTCCTTACTTTTGGGTTGTGAGAGAAACACAGCAAACTGGAAATAGGAAACAGGTTTTAGGATCTCAACAGTGCCCCTACCACTAGGTACAGTAGACTTGGGTGGCACGGCAAAAGTTGGGTTCGTACCACCGTACGTCACTAGTTCTTAATTTAGCGATATTCAAATCTCTCGTCTCCATTGATGGAAAAGCAAAAGAAAAGCAAAGCTAACAGATATTTAATAGCACAACACGCTTCCAATTTACTTCCAACATTATGTTCACAGAGACTAAAATTAAGGATCTAAAAATGGAAATCTACACCAAAATTTTCAAAAAACATATTCACAAACTCATTGATGAATAGGAGCTTGAAAATAACAAGGGCTATATCTACAGAAGGCGACGGATGTAAAACTGGAGACGTGATCTTTTCAACAGAGCTTCTGAGGTTGAATCTTATTAGGTCGGCTAGACCCCCATATGCGGATGGTATGATCGTCGCTTGCTGATGCCAGCATCTGCGGTCTCTTAAGATTCCAACTCACACAGTTCACGGTCATTAAATGCCCACGCAAAACCTCTATCGGCCTAGAGTTTCTTCGGTTCCAAATGTATACCTAAACAAGATAATGATTTGAACTTTGTGAGGTTCCGTTTGGTTCATTGGTACAAGAATGATTTGTATATCTGCAGAACTCTAGGTAAATTCACAAATTCGGGAAGCATACCTGTGAATTCTCACTACCACTGGCAATAAATGTGCTGTTCAATCCACCAAAGCAGGAGCGTATCACATACTTGCTCTGCTTGTGGCCCATGTACTTCAGTGGCTTTTCCCACTCCCCAGCAACATCCCACATATGAATCTCCTGGCTATTTAGGTTGACAATAAAGAACTTGCAGTCCCCAGAAATTGAAAGGGATGTGATAGAATGGTCTTCTGAGATGACGCGTTCAGCATTTGTTCCCACATTTAAAATCCGAATTTCTTTATCAGAGAAAATGCTGATAAGATTTTCCCCATCTGGTGTCACAGCAAGATCTAAAATCTTGGGCATCCTCATCCCTCTCCATGCTTTTAACTCATTGCCATCGCAATCCCACATGTAGATGCCCTTTTCAGGGTCGGAACTGCCACACACAAGTCGCTTTGAGTCGGGAAACCAAGCACATGAGCTGACAATGAAGCCAGGATCCCCAAATGTATGCTTGCATGTACCTGTTTCCACATCCCATAGCTTGAGGACTTCAACATTTCCACATGTAAGCAACTTTGAGTCATCAGGGCTCCATGCTAGAAAGGATACCGGTTTGTGGTGACTTCGCAGGGTATGATTTAATGTCACCCTACCATCCTCCAAAACCTGGCCCAGAATGGCAGAATTAATGTCAGAAACCCTAACATCTTGGCATCTTCTAGTTATTCCAGTTAGTATCTTATTTTGTCATTTTTTGCACACACTTTTTTAGCATTCAGTTCATACAAACATGAAAGTCCTATTTAAAGTAACAATCATAAAAGTTAGGATCCTGTATAGCGTTTATATCTGTTTTGCATGATTGAAACTATATTAACATTGCCACAATACCTCTGGGAACAATACAAATGCTTTTACTGCATTACCAAAATTTAATGATTAAACATACACCTCTTTGGATCATGCATTCCTCCACGTGACACAATGTGTTATATTGAAGTAGCTTAAAAACAGATTCCTTCCTACAAACCTCTTACTAAAACAGAATAAACTATTTTTCTTTCCTTATAAATTTAGAGAATACTAAAAGCAGGATTTTTCATGATCTCAAAAGATTATCTTTTCCCTTTTCTACTTCTTATCCACAATTTTTTATGCATGAAGACCACACTTCCACCAAATAAGTAAAACATCATGCGCTTTAATATATTAATCATCATTGAAACTTTAGTATCAAAGCAATATTCAATAAGTTGAATAAAAACTTATACGGATATAATTCTATGGTACCTTCCATATGATGGCTGTGCAATCACTTGACGAAGAGGCCAAATACTTCCCGTTATTAGAAAATTGTACAAACCACACTTCATTCTTATGCTCAGTCAAAATCTGCTCCAGGGAAAACAAGTGTTCATGCGTATGTCAGTCCTCCAACAGAAGAACATATGAGCAAACAAAAGTAAAACTCTCATAACTTCAATTTTCAAAACATAAGCATTATTGCTGGCAAATCACACCTGAACAGTTTCAGTAGGGATCTGGTCCCTACCACATAAATGGTCAGCATAAAGTGAAACTGCATCCGACAAATTGTGATACATACATGAATCAATCTGGGACAAAACAGCGGTTTCAACCAGATGTTCCAACCTGTTCTCAGGCAGCGTGATTGGTGGAGGAAGCAATTTTTCCAATTCCTGCAATAGTTCTTTTCGCAACTCACAGACAGCAATATCGTCTGTCTTGCTCTGCTCCATTTCCTTTGCGGAAAGGATGATCCGAGCCAGGTTGTGAACCTTACTTCTGTCTACATGTAATGCTGACACCTCTTTCTGCAAAATGGCCAAAGCCAATTTGTCATCCCCGCAACTCAAATACTCCAAAAGGCATTGTTTGAATACAAGAAACAAAGCAGCAGCTCTGGTCTCATCTGTCAAATCCTGAGCGGTATTAAGCGTATCAACACAACCATCCCAATTCCCGCTTGATATCTGTGATTCCAGCATTTGAAAATCATCGGATTTGCACGAAATGCCAGACTCCAACTCCAAGCATGAAGCAGACTTCTCATAGCCAATTGAAAGCAGGCATTGAATTATTATCCTTACAAACTCATGTTTCTTAACTAGGCCTTTTGAGCCAAGCCTAGGCGAACCCTCCATCAGCAATGGAGTTTGGCAAATCCTTTAATGGTTTGATGAACTTCCTAGCCTTTTACAGTCAATGATCCCCATTCCTTCCACCAGCCATGAAATCAGAAGAGAAAGCAAACATTCTGCCAATTGCCAAATTTCACACCTCCTATCTCGAATTTCCAGTAATGGAGGATTCCGAACGACCAATCTTGAAAAGAATTCGACTTTATATCTCTGTAACCAAATACCCCAAACCTAAGAAAATCAACTTTATAACCCTTCACTCTGCAAAGAGGCTCCCTAAAACCCAAAACCTCCAATTTTGTATTCAAACAACAAAGGCAGCAAAACCGAACAAAGTTTAAACGAAAGCGTACCAAGTCAAGGGAAGCTCTCAAATCTCAATGCCCAAAAGTCCTCATTGAGAAAGCACTCATACTCTGCAGAGAAGCTCCCTAGAACCCCACTTCCAATTCTGAATTCAAACAACAAAATTTACTGCCAAACAAAAGCTCAAACGAAAACGTACCAGCACAACAGAAGAGCTCAATTCTCATTTCTCAATGCCCAGAAGTCCTTACGCGAAAAGCACTTGTACCTCAAATGAAGCTGCCAGCTTTACCATCCTAACCCATAAGCCCAAAAAACACAGAAACCAACACAAAAATAGTATCCACCTAAAATCCCTCAATTCCGAAAAACCTTCAAATGGCAATTAAACAAATTCAGATAAAACTGGAAAAATTAAAACGAACCCAGAACAACTCCGATCTCGGAGAGAATAACCCTAGAGCCCGATACGCCGAAAACTGCCATGGCTATTCAGAAGAATCCAACGAACCCAGAAGAGCATGGAGCTCGTAGAGGAAGAAAGAACGATAATTCGAAAACCGGTAGGAATTTTTGGCGGTGGGAAGATTAGATAGGATTCGTGGGGAAAAATTGGAAAAAACTGTAAATTTGTGAGGGTGGATTGGAATTTTGGGAAGCAGCAAAGTAGCAGTCAATGGGAGAGATTCACAGAGTTTAACCATCGTTTGCTTCGTTTTGAGGGAAAGACCGGGTCCCAGTTTATCTTCTGGTTTATTCCAACAAGATTAAACCGCACGTCGTTTATAGAGTTTTGGCTAAATCAAAATATTTATATCATCAAAAGAATATATCGTTGTGTAAAAAAAATTAAAATGCTTATGATCTAAAAAAATGTAATATAGTACGCATGACCTATGAAAAAATAAAGTTTAGAACTTGAAAAAAAAAAAAAAAAAAACTCAGCTTAAACAAATGCTATTTTGGTTATATTTATTTTTAAATATTATTTTAGTTATATTCTTTTTTAAATAAATGTGATAGCTTTATCGGACTTCAAATCAACTATAATTTCAAATCAATCAGGACGATTCTCAACTCAATCTTGAAAATTACTAATTGACAAACCAAACTTAACTAAATGGTGTGCCAAACCAAACTTAGTCAAACGGTGTGCCAAAGCAAACTTAGTTATACATGATATTGTTATGCGATTTTAACTTTTCAACCACTTTATTTATTACCGATAAATGTGATTATATGGACTCATCTATTACAACCATCACATCATAATGAGTCAGTATCAACTCTGATGACTCAAACATAAACAATTATGACATATCAGACTATCCACATAATAATTACGTTATATGTAAGAAATATATATAAATTATTTCTATGATTGAACAAAATAGTTTCTAAATCCAATTGTTTAACTACTAGTTCTATTTATACGTGGGTTAAGTTCAATCAAATAAAACAAAATCCAAATCTTTAAAACAGAAATCAGGTAAAACGGCCACGTAACTTGCGTTTCGTCGGGTGGGCCCCTTCCCGAAAACATACACTCATTCGCGCAATTTGGCACGTGGATCAGACGGCATCATTCAATTTTGCCAAGCCGGTATTGCTGGAGCCGTACACACGCACGCCAGACTCAGAGACACAAGCAATAAGTTCTCCCCCACCTCACTCCTACTGTCTCCCTCAACCTGCCTCCTCCTTCCTCCTTCCTCCTCTCTCTCTCTCTCTCTCTCTCTCTTCATTTTCTCTCTCTAAAACACCCACATTCTCTCTCTACACCTCCGCCTCCGCCTCCGCCTCCGCCTCCGCTTCCGCCTCTCTCTCCTTCTAGATATTTCCACCGCGTTTCATGGATCTACAACCCCCACTCACTCCCCCAGTTTCTGCCTCTCATTCTCTCTCCTAGGTTTAGTCACCGCCACTCTTTCCACTGTTTTTTTTTTTGTAGCTTAAACCATGCAATCCCTAGCTCAATGCGATGGAGAACCTCGTCGGAAACCTAGAAGCCTCGAGCTACTCTTCTCCGGTCACTCTCTCGAGCTCCAAGGCGGCTGCTTTTGACGATGTTCTGTGTGAATTTCGACAATGCGAACTCCGATTCTGCTTCTGCTGTTTGTTCTCCTCTTGATTTTCTGCTGCTTAGGTAAAATATTCAGCTCTTTATACTGTGCATTGCAGTCCAATTGTGCTTGGAGTGTTTATTTTATGCGATTTTATTAGCTTAAATCTTCGCGTGCTCGAAAAGTAGTGGTTATGTAGAAAACTGACTTAGCTTTTTTTTTTTTTTTTTGAATTTTATACTATTTCAGGGGGTTTTTCTCTAAATATTTACTTGTTTCCTTCTCAATTGCCAGACCAACCGTTGTCTATGAAAAATTTCTCAGTCGAACGCGGTAAGGATGCTACTATTCTGTGCATAATTCATTTGCCAGGCTCCACCTTAAGCAGTACAGTGTGTTAGCATAAATATTGTCTGTGAAATGAGCATTCTTTGAGGTTGCCAATCGTAACTTTGCGTATGCGTCGGTCTTGCATCTGCTACGGTGTTTTAGTTATACCTCTTGCCGTGTTAAGTTTACTTCTTTTGACAGCTATGCATTTATTTCTTAATCTGCGGATGACATATGCGGTTGTCCTACCATTTGCAGCAAGGTCAACGTTGATGGTTCTTCCATTTGCTTCATCAAAGCGATCCAAAGCATGGGCGGTCAAGCCTTTTACGGGAATCCTTGCACCTGCACCTTCTCCAATTCATCTAGGTATGTATTCTTTTCAGACTATGAATACCTAGATGCTCTAGTGTCACTGGCATTGCATTGATGTTGACTTCGCAATTACAGGTCCTAGCAGTCCTCACCCACCACAGCACGGCCATTATCGTCATCATCATGTGAGAGTGAAACCCCGTGCTGTTGCTCCAGCTCCATCAAATGACCCAGGTAATTATATGGGGTTTCGGATTTGTCATCAATTGTCAATGTCAGGTGTCACTCATCTGGTACAACATCCAGACAATCGGTAGCTGTTCAGTTGAAATTATTGAATTTCCAAAAAAGTTGTTTAATTTCTATTATGACCACAATGGGGTGACCAAGAACTAATAACTGGACCAACTAATCTTCTAGTCCCTTATAAAACCATTCCTCTACCCAGGCAATAGTTATATATTTTAGACTTTCCATTTATTCAATACGACGACAACGTAATGGCCTATTTAATTACATCTTTTGGAAGATGAGTTTGAGGTTTCACCATCTTTTCAACAAGGAAAAAAAAGTTCTAAGCTTTACCTTCAACTCTGGGTTGGGGTGCTGCTTGCAACTTTTTTAGCAGCTGCTGCTAGAAAAGGGACTCGGATTCATGGAAATGAAAAAAGTTTTGTTAGTTTAACTATGGTCATGACAATATAGTTTACCTCAGAATATTGTTTCTCTTAGCAAGTACCTTACCAGTTTACTTCTGTGATCATGGTACTTCTGGCAGGTTGTGACCAAATTTGTGTAGAGCCACTTACCACATCTCCATTTGGTTCACCTTGTGGTTGTGTGTTTCCCATGAAAGTCAAACTTTTACTGGACATAGCTCCTTATGCTATTTTTCCAGTAATGAGTGAGCTAGAGATTGAGATTGCTGAAGGCACGTATCTGACACAAAGTCAAGTGAAAATAATGGGTGCAAGTGCTGATAGTCAAAATCAAGGAAGAACAGTGGTGGATATTAACTTGGTTCCACTAGGGGAGAAGTTTGATAATACCACTGCGATACTGACATATGATAGATTTCAGCATAAGAAAGTGCCTCTGAATTTGACACTTTTTGGAAACTATGAAGTGGTATACATTAGTTATCCAGGTACTCCCCTCAATTCTCATGCTAATGTGTTGGATTATCATTTCAATATTGTTTGAGGTTGAGATTGAAAGGGTTATAATCAGGGCTACCTTCTTCACCGCCATATGAGATTTACAATGGGCATGATCCAGCTGGAATTGCTGGAGGTCTCCCTTTCACCGCGGATTTTGGCGGCAAGAACCAGAGGATGAATATTAGAACGATTGTGATTATTGCTCTGTCTGCATTTGTAGTCCTGGTGGTTCTCCTTGCGGCTATCTGTATCTTTGTGAAGGGGAGGAGAGTTGGAAGACCATCTAGCGCAGTCAGTCCTGTATTCACACCTTCTGTTCACAAAAGATCTGGTAAACATGTGGCTTTTAATGAATTTTTAATTCAGTCCCATGGTAAACGACTGTAGACTGAGTGATTGGATATATGTGTGTATTGCAGCAGGTATCGGGTCTATCTTATCAAGTAGCATTGCAAGCTCCACTTCAGTGTCCCTAATGTCCACCATGGCTACCAGTATTCTCTCTGTCAAAACATTTCCACTAGCTGAGCTTGAGAAAGCAACAAATAAGTTCAGTTCCCAAAGGGTTTTGGGAGAAGGGGGATTTGGACGTGTTTACCATGGAATTATGGAAGATGGGACTGAAGTTGCAGTCAAAGTGCTTACAAGGGATAATCAGAATCAGAATGGAGACCGTGAATTTATTGCAGAAGTTGAGATGCTAAGCCGTTTGCATCACCGTAATCTTGTGAAGTTGATAGGCATTTGTATTGAAGGGCAGACACGCAGTTTGGTATGTGAGATTGTTCGCAATGGAAGTGTTGAATCTCACTTGCACGGTATATTTTCTTGTCTACCGCGGTCTCTTTTGGTTTCTGAATTGAATTGCCAAAGTGTGTCAACTAACTAATTGTATGTTATGGTTGTTTTTCAGGCATTGACAAGATAAATGGGCCTCTTGACTGGGATGCAAGGATGAAGATTGCCCTTGGGGCAGCAAGAGGATTAGCCTATCTTCACGAAGATTCTAATCCTCGTGTTATTCACCGAGATTTTAAGGCTAGTAACGTTTTGCTGGAAGCTGACTTCACACCCAAGGTTTCAGATTTTGGGTTAGCTAGGGAAGCAACTGAGGGAAGTCATCACATCTCCACTAGGGTCATGGGAACTTTTGGGTAATCAGAGTTGCTTAAGCTATTGCGATATCAGGATTTCACAAAGCTTTTTACAGTGCATTGTGTTTTCGTTGTTTTCTTTAAGCTAATACAGTGTTGATAAATGCACTTGGGTATAACAACATAGTTCACTAGAGATTGGGAACCTTTAATGAATGATTAACGATACTTAGGGAACAATTTAATTAGAATTTTATATCCTCTGTCCATATATATGTAAAATTCCTAGTATACTTTGATGACTATGTGATGAAATAATGTTTTAATAGATTTTTTTCAGAGCACCATTTCAACTCTTCTCTTGACCAAAATGATGGATTTTACAGGTATGTTGCCCCAGAATATGCAATGACAGGGCACCTACTTGTCAAGAGCGATGTTTATAGTTATGGCGTTGTGCTGCTGGAACTCCTCTCTGGAAGAAAACCGGTTGACATGTCCCACTCTCCGGGACAGGAGAATTTAGTAACATGGGCACGACCATTGCTAACGAGCAGAGAAGGCTTGCAGCAGTTGGTGGATCCCACCTTAGCTGGAACCCATGACTTTGACGACATGGCTAAAGTGGCAGCCATTGCTTCCATGTGCGTTCACCCTGAGGTGACCCACAGACCTTTTATGGGTGAAGTTGTGCAGGCTCTAAAGCTGATATACAATGATAACGATGAGACTGGTGGGGACTGTTATAGTCAAAAGGAGTCTTCCGTCCAGGACTCTGACTTTAAAGGTGATCTTGCCCCATCTGATAGCAGTTGGTGGAATGCTGGTGGACTCACTCCCCGGATGAATTATGGGCATGCCTCTTCATTCATCACAAAGGAGTATAGTTCTGGACCACTTGAAGATATGGAAAACAGACCGTTTTCAACTTCAAGTTTGGTAGGGGATGAGATATTGTTACCAATCAGACACGGCAATAGGTCAGGGCCGTTGAGAACAGTCCGAAGCAAGCCAGCATTCTACAGAGTAAGAGGAAGTAGGAGCGAGCATGGGGGACTGCTCTCGAAGAAGCGTGCTTGGAACGATGGCTTCTGGGTTTGAACAAGTTTGTTAACTTAATTTTTTGAATTTTGTACAGCTCAAAAAGGACCGCGGCGGCTTTTTAGTTAAGCCGTTGGTGTAGATTAGGGTTGGAAAATCCTGCGGATTCCATGTTTGGAAGATGAGAGAGAAAGTGAGGAGAGAGGATTAATGGGTTCTAATTTTGGAATTCTTGATTCATTTGCATACAAGCTCAAGATGGATGGAGAAATGTAAGTTGAATGTAAGTTCAATGGCTTATTGATTTGACAATTTTACCCTCGTTTGTATTTGTTCGTCTGAAAGTCATCTTCTACTTGTAGCCAGATATAACTTATCTGATTCAGATACATACTTTCCACTGATATTGTCAGCTTCTGTTAGTTTGTACGGACGAATCTTCAAGCTGCGTAGCATTTGTTTGTATTTTTCATATTTTTTCTTCTAATGAACAAGATCATTATCGTAAATAAAGCGATACTCTAAATTACTAAGTACAAGGGGCGGATTCACTGTAGCCAGTTGACCTAAAGCAGGTTTTCATTTTGGCACTATTAGCTCCAAAATTTGTTCTCTAAGACTCTAACTATACTTTTTAAAGGTTAAAAGTGGATTTGAATTTAAAAACAATGGAAATGAATTCGAATACTTATCAATCTGTTCAACTCACATTCACAATCTTAATAAACGAAGAACTTGACCTAATACTATTGGTTCGGTTTATGATTTGACCAAGTATTTACCAACATAATCGGTTCAATTCGCAAATTAACTGTAAATCAACCAAGCCAATCCATCCATCGACCTTACTTGTTCAGTTACGATATGATTAAACATATTCAATTTAATTCATAATTTAATTATTCATCAAACCGAACTGAACCAAACCAAACAACACGACTCCCTTCCTTTAACAATAGTCGCACGGATACTGAAGCAACACACACATTGCCTTCCACGCGCGTTGCCATTGGAACATCAGAAAGAAAAGAACGATGCTTTCTTTCTCCCCAACTTCCAATGCCACTCTTCTCAACTCACCAACATCCTTCTCCCTCCCTCCCTCCCCACCTCGCTCCGCCAGGTCTCCTCCTCCCTCCTCCGCTCCAACCACCGCACCATTCTCCTCCAACCAAAATTCTACATCTTTTAATCACTAATTTCAAGTTTTGATTTCAGGTTCAAAATGTCAATCGATTCTCTCCCTCCTCTCCCCGAAAACCGAACCGTCGTAAGTTCATCCCCATTAATTAATTATCATACTTTTTACGATTGTTAATAATATAAACACTGACCAACTGTGAATGCGCAGGTCGGCGTCGGCGCGGTGGTCGTTGATTTTTTGGCCGCAGTGGCCTCTTATCCTAAGCCGGACGATAAAATCAGATCCACCAGCTTAAAGGTTACTTGAATTTACCCAACTTGATTTGACTTTAGTAACTCGGTTGCTTGTGCAATTTTTACCGATGAAAGCTTTGTTAGGAATTAGTAAACTGTTATCGATAGGTTATTGTAAAAAATGTCGTCTGCCTTTGGGGGAGGGGGAGTTTCAAACCCAGGACTCGTAGCTGAAGCCCAACATCCTATCCAGTCGAAGCTTTATTGTTTAATATTATTAAATTGTTATTGACATTCCAAAAAACTTATTTGCACTCGTCACGTGAAAATTTTTCATGTATGCTTAAGAGCGCATGATGACTGTTTTGGAGTGCCAGTAACGACCCCCAATTGTTATTGTTAATACGTGTTATTACAGCGTGAATTGTGCTATGGCTTTGCTTTAATAGTTGCCAATGGTTGGTTGGTTTCTTAGGTTCAAGGAGGTGGGAATGCAGGTAATGCCTTTACTTGCGCAGCTCGTTTGGGTTTGAATGCCAGGCTGATTTCCAAGGTCTTCAATCTGAATCCTTTACTTTGAATTTTCAACTGTTTTCGCCGAGCATTGGTTGTTTGATTATTGTAAGTTTGTAACATGTCTTGAGCAATGTGAAATGATAGGTTGCAAATGATACACAAGGCAGGGGTATACTGGAGGGGCTGCAGGATGACGGCATTGATACTTCTTTTGTTGTGGTAAGCTTCAAAAGGAAAGTCATTTATGATCTTGGTTTCACCTGCGGTGTTTTATCAGGCAATTATGATATTAATAATGATGCTTGCTGCTTAAGTATTTTAAATCTGGAGCCCATCATTTTTATTTCTTGGGTTAGGTTATGTATCTTTCGATTACTGTATATTAATGCTTTATACACCTTTGCAATATTGAAAAGTAGATTTAGAAATATATTTAAAAAATAGCTAACAAAATTTGGTTTTTCCCTTGAATGCTTCTGGGAACTCTCTAAATTGGTTGATTATCAATTCCGGTTGTTGAACAAATAGGACTTGACTGCTGTGCAATCCAATATTGCTATCATTTTTTTTTTAAACTCGACCTGTCTTATTTTCAGGTTTCCGAGGAGGGTAATTCACCATTTACCTACATTATTGTTGACAACGAAACGTGAGGACCTTTTCTTATATCTGTTCTGCTCTCTCTCTCTCTCTCTCTCACACACACACACACAGACACACGTTCTTGCATGCACACACACAGACACACGTTCTTGCATGCACACACACACACAACCTTGTGGCAGTCTGACTGTATTGCTTAACGCAACCTATTTTTTTCTTTCAACATTTTGAATCCGATCTGATGGCATTGAAAAAAGTAGGCACTGACCCTACATTTTGCAATGGAATTTCTCTTTACGTAGCATCTCAAAGGCTGTTTTTGATAATCATTCTCAATTTGATTAGCTGTGAGTGTCATTTCCAGGAAAACTCGCACCTGTATTCATACTCCAGGATATCCTCCCATGATACCAGATGACCTTTCCCAATCAAGTTTATCATCTGCGTTGGATGGAGCAAGAATTCTTTATTTAGATTGCCGAATACATGAAACTGCATTAGTTGTTGCGCAGGAGGTAATTGTTATCTTCTTGTTTCTAGTATTTAATTTTCTTTGAAGTTTACTATTTGGTAATTTTAACTAAAGAGAATAAATCAAGCATAACTGAATTCTTACAGGCTGCTCGGAAAAATATACCTATATTAGTTGATGGTGAACGGCTAAGAGAAGGGTTGGATGGTCTTCTAAACTTGGCTGATTATGCTGTATGCTCAGCGAAATTTCCGCAGGCAAGTCAACTGTTCTTCCTTGAAAGGAAACTAACTTATGCTCAATTTCTTTTTTTTTTGAAACCCCTAAAACTAGAGATACGACGTTGATTTCCTTCCTGTCTGTTGCCTAACAATTTTCAGCCGAAAAAAAAGAAGCCCATGAACGAAACTTTTCTCCAGATAATAAGAGGTTTTCTAGAGCACTGCTCTTCTTATACCATATTATTTATTAGTCTTAACAATGTTATAGATATACGTTTCACTTAGGATGTATGGTAATGTGTTGCTCTTATTTTACAATAAACTTAGACCACATTCAAAAACATTTTTTGCTGTTCATTTTTTTCTTCAATTTCTTGTTCTACGTTTTAAAAAAAATTCTTACAAGATTTTCTTTACATTCATTGTATATCTTCATCATGTTGCTTAAGCTTAACACTGCTAGATCATTTATGTGAACAGGCATGGACAGAAGCAGCATCTGTTTCTAGTGCTCTTGTTTCAATGCTTTTGAAATTGCCAAAGATCAAATTTGCAATTGTGACATTGGGAGAAGATGGATGCATTATGCTTGAGAGAAGTGTGGACGGTAAGTTCTTTCCAGGGTTTATTGAGGAGGAAATCAATATAAAACATAGGGTACAAAACTGCGACTCAGAATTCTGTAAAGATAGTTTGTTTTATCAGATTTAAATTTTTTACAGGTTTTCATTGAAACTTTGTTTCTGGCAGAAACTCCTCAGATAGAAGAAATGGATGTCGACAGCTTGTTGGAATCACTGAAGCAGAGAAAGGATGATAGCACAGCTATCCCAACATGTGTTTCATCGGTTAGGAACTTTAACTTCAGACAAGACTTGTTTCCCTTTGCGTTATAATAAATCAGCCTGGAACTGCTGTATAGTCCTTTGTATTAAATTAAGATCTACTAATTCACAAGTTTTTCTATTTTAATCCTCTCAGCCGGTGACAAAATTGAGAGCCAACGGAATAGGGACAGTTTGTGGGAGGTTGTTGGTTGGAACAGCTGAGAAAGTACCGCCGGAAGAACTCGTAGACACAACAGGTGCTGGAGATAGTTTTATTGGAGCAGTTCTTTATGGTATCTCTCTCTCACTCTCTCTCACAGACACACATTCTTGTTGATTTCATAAAGTTGAATTTACTACTTTTTGCAAATTCTTCTCTCCATCCATTGCCAGAATCTTTTAGCGCTAGTTTGGTATTGCTGTGCTTTGAAAAAAAAACTGCTTCTGCTGTGCTGTGAGAATAAGCTTATTTTTGCTGCTTCACGTTTTCAGCTTTTTTTTCATCCAAAACTGTGAAAATAAGCTGTTTTTAAGTGTTTACCAAACACCTTTTTGAGCTCAGCTTTTTTTTATACCAACTTTTTATAAAAGCACCTCAGTACCAAATCAGTACTTAGTTTATCCATCGGAAGATATCATCTCTATCGTGTCATGTACTTTTTTCACGGATGGGATTGTTGGTTTTGTAGCTATTTGCACCAACATGCCACCAGAGAAAATGCTGCCGTTTGCTGCACAAGTGGTAAGTTGGGGCAGTGTTTTGATGTGGTGGGCTGCTGCAACATAGATTTGTTTGTGACCTTTTTTTTTTCCTCTGGCGTCGTATCAATTGCAGGCAGGTGCCTGCTGTAGGGCTTTAGGAGCTCGAACTGGCCTTCCACATCGCACAGATGCACGCCTGGCATCATTTCTATCTTAAGATTTCCCAGGAAGTCCTACGCGATTGGCAAAGTTAATTGGAAAACGTGAAATTTAGCGTAGAACTTGAGCTATTTCCTCTCACTAGTGATGCGGAACAGAAGTGATGGCTTTCCTAAATCAATGGGTGTTTTAGTATTTTAACAAGCTTACCTTCCTGCGTTCATTAGGTTTAAGGCCTTGTAAACATCCCTTGTACTTCAGATTAACAAACAATGAAGAGTTTATGTATAGAAAAACTTTGTTTTCCGGAGTACAAGAACGGGTGTGACGCCCCTGAAGTGATTTCAGTTACCCTTATAGACGTAGTTTAATTTAAGTTTTCTGTGGCTTCCGCTAAATTATCTAAATTCCGCTGCCGTACTCTATACATCAATGAGTTCGAAACTTTGTAACGGACGGTGTAAATTATCTTATCAGTCTACATAAATTTTAGGCAGTCTGAAGTTGGAGCCTTCTTACAGGTCTATTTTATCTTCTCATTCGTCCTCACCATCATCATAGACAAAAGTATAACGACATATACAACAACAAATTTTACAAAAACCATCTGGACAACAATCAAACTTTGGAGGAAGGTACAAATTATTTAGGAACTTCTTACACATTGGATAAGCCATTTCCTTTAGGAGCTTCTCCGTAGGATCACCTGAAACTTTGGTAACAATTTGACCCCGAATAATGGACATCAAAAGAGAAACCACAAGTGAACACTCGAACATAAATAACTCGTCACTCTAAGAAATTCACCAAAGAGATATGAGTTTAGAGATAGGAAGAAAACACGAAAACACTCTTTCACTAAACCAAGATTAAAAGTAATTCTCAATTTTTGGATAATGCCTTTTCATACATAAGGAAGAAAAGGGGGGGGGGGGGGGTGTTTAAATAGTGTCGACATGGAACAGCCTTCCATGAATAGCCTAACCCTTATTAATGATGAGCTTAAATGAAAACATTGAACATATTTTGAATTAAATATGATGAATGCACCGTGTAATAATTAGACGAATCCAGATTCGGGTCATTGCTATAGGAGCAAATTTGGAAGGAGCAATTTGCCCCATTTTAATTTTGAACAAGTTCAATGTAATTTTTGACCCTTTCCTTTTCCGGCAAAAGTAAATTACTCGATACTTTTTGGTGTCCTAGTTTGATTAGACTTTGGGAGAATTCTCAATTCCTGGCCAAATCAGGAAAATATTATTACTATGTGTTGATGAACAAAACCGAAGGTCTTGGAACAACGTAAATCCGACCGTGCATCTGCAAGAAATGTAAATAACACAAGATGTATCGTGGTTCACCCCAATGTTTGGGCTACATCCACACTGATTATTGTATTTCTCTGTTTGTGAGGGAGAGAGATGGAGAGAGCTTCTGAGGGTGAGAGAGCCCTTCCATGGCCTAAGAATTGGCCTCTCTTAATGAGGAGAGTGAATGGTCCTTTTGTAGAATAAGGACTCCTCACTTATTACATATTTGCCCCTTCCTTTATTACATAATTACATTTGAGTCCCCCGAGTATTTATACGAGATCTAAATACGGAGGCCCTAAGTATGATACAAACAGTAGTCCCCCAAGTCTTCATTCAAGAGAGTCTTTTGGCTAGAGACTTGAAATTCAGTCCATGTGTGTGCCGAAGTAACTAGATGTCGTCTTGAACTGATATTTGATATGAGGCGGTGCTCAAAGTGAAATGATGCTACACTAGAAGTAGCATATGTTGCGAGGCTGCTCTGCTTGTGACTTATGTTGCCTTGGTTGGCTCGGCTTGTGGCGTTGAAGGTGAGGGAGTTCCTTTTATAAAATTAAGGGATCGCTCCTCAATACATAAGTGATGGGTTAAGAGTGATGCTCGCGACGAGTCGGTTGCTCAGCAGGCGGCGATGCTTTCTAATGATGGTGAGGGAGTCCCTTTTATAGAATAAGGGCTCGTTCCTTAATACATAAATGATGGGCTAAGTCCCCCAAGTATTTTTTTATGAGGCCCAATATATGGTGATGGGCTAGAGTTGATGCTTGCGGCGAGGCGGTTGCTCAGCTAGCGGTGATGCTCTCTAATGATGGTGAAGAAGTCCCTTTTATAGAATAAGGGTTCGCTCCTCAGTACATGAATAATGGGTGCTCTCTAATGAAAGTGAGGGAGTCTCTTTTATAGAATAAGGGCTCGCTCCTCAATACATAAATAATGGGCTAAGTCCCCAAAGTATTTTTCATGGGGCCCAATTGAGGCCCAATATATGGTACATAATGTAGTCCCCCAAGTCTTCGGTCAATAGAGTCTGTTGGCTGGAGACTTCAAATTGAATCCATGTATGGGCTGAAGTGTCGGTTGTTCGGAGGCGGTATTTGTATACCCTGCACTGAAGCTTTGTAGATGAAGCTTTGCAAGTGAAGCTTTGAAGTTGGAGCTTTTGTAAATGCAGCTTTTGAAGTTGGAGCTCTGTAAATGAAGCTTTTGAAGCTAAAGCTTTTATAAATGAAGCTTTCGAAGCTAGAGCTCTGTAAATGAAGCTTTTGAAGCTGATTGACATGAGTGATGCTCATGAATGTTTATGTTGATTGACATGAGTGATGCTCATGGATGTTGACATGAGTGATGCTCATGAATGTTTATGTATGATTGATATGAATGTTGACATGAGTGATGCTCATGAATGTTTATGTATGATTGATATGAGTGATGCTCATGAATGTTTATGTATGTTTGACATGAGTGATGCTTATGTATGTTTATGTATGTTTGACATGAGTGATGCTTATGTATGTTTATGTATGTTTGACATGAGTGATGCTCATATATAATTTTGGAGTACAGGACGTACTTTTGATCACCTGATTGGTGATAATAGCGACAGGGTGCCGAATATTTGTGGAGTACTGGACGTACTTTTGATCACCTGGTTGGTGATAATAGAGGGTCTGGCTCTTTTAGGCATATGGGTCTTCGCCCTCCACATAACATTCTAGCCCATTATTTTGGGCGTGCCGTTTTTTATTTTTATTTTTATGATTAATACCCTCTGATGGGGTTTATACAGTTGTCTCCGAAAGATAAGAAAAATAAATTACATCACTCAAAAATAAATCTGACCCTCTGCTCAATGGGTCACGCCCATAATTCCCTTTTCTGCATGCCATCACCACCGTAATTATGTCTGCTTCTTTTTATCTTCTTTTACTTTTCTAGTGTCCCCCATGTGCTCTCGCAGATGAAAGCCTCCATTTATTCCTTGCTTTTGCAAATTTGCGTGCCTGTTATCCATAGCTTTTCTGTGGGTGGTCGACAAAATAAAGAAAACACCAACCGCTATTATCGAATTGCTTCAGATTTTAACTAAAGAAAGCATAATTCTTTCTTTTCTCTCTCCACTGCGTCTCTCTCTCTGTCTTTCTACCTCCACCCTCTCTAGTAGACTTGCTTTTGCTTATGCAAACTTTCTTTACAGCAAACATATCTATAGTTTTTCTGTGGGTGGTCGACAAAAGTCATCCATGTGGGTGGTCTGATCAGTGCTGCCAGTGATGAGCAAGCAAGATGAGATCCGGCACCTAGACGTCGTAGTGAAGGGTGACAAGGTGGATGAGGTTAACGAACTACCATGTTGCGTCGACGCCGAAGCCAGGGATGAAGAGAAGGTTGGGCTTGGAAAGGTTCGGCAATTGCGGGACCTAGCAATGCAAGGGTGTTGCATTTGCTGGATCATCGAGGGGCCGAGATGTCTAATAGAGACTGTCATTCCAGAACCTTAGCAGCCAGGACATTTCATTGAAGCACTTGACTTTGACCATTTACCCTTGCACTTGGAGCAGATTTTGTTACGCGCGAGAGAAAGCTTTTTGGATGTTCCATTGTAGAGATTTTCCAAAGAAAACTTTAAGGGGATGGATCACAGAATATAGGTGATCAAGAAATGCTTGAGGCATCAAGAGTTGCAGAGGGGAGAGATGATTGATTGGTCGGGGCAACAGTGAACATTTCAAAAGAAATGCTGGTGTTAGCCCAAGAAGAAATCCAGTTGAGGAGGATGTCAAGTCCGAGGATATCTCTGGTGACTCTGAAAATGAAATATGGGAATTAAACGCTGCCAGCGACTCGGAAGCATCGAAGGCAGGGAGATTTGATTACAACAGCAGCGAAGAAAATGATTATCAAGTTCTCCACAGCAGCGACGATCTCTTCGACGGCGATCTTGGCGATCCACTTTAATGGGTCTCTGCCTGTCGCCCTCTTCAATGCCTCGGAGCTGCAGCTCGAGGTCCATGCGGGTGTCAATCTCGACGGCGATGACCCTCC
This sequence comes from Malus domestica, assembly GCF_042453785.1. Lineage (NCBI taxonomy): Eukaryota > Viridiplantae > Streptophyta > Magnoliopsida > Rosales > Rosaceae > Malus > Malus domestica. Next base: position 28,734,185 of record NC_091670.1, on the reverse strand, counting down.
AGGTGACTTCCCGAATCGCTTTCCAACTCCAAGGTCGAGGCTTTTGATTCTCCTCCCAGCCCAGAATTCATGGTTGCCAATCAATTTTACGATTAACCCAAGTCCTCCAGAAATAAAATAAAAAATTGTTGCTTTTTGTTGTTTCCTTCTCTGGGTTGGAAAAAGGTTTAGGCTTTTGAGTTTGTGGTGTGTGGATTCTGAAAGTTTACAAAGAAATTGTATGAAATGGGGAGATGGGTTTTCTGAGGGAGAGGAAATCTGAGAGGGAAATGGGGCGTTTACTTATCCGATTGGGGAGAGACAGAAGAATTTAGATCTGTGGTTTTTTAGGTGAGCAGATTCACGGTGGATATTGTGGTGAGGTTTCACGGTGGTGAGATGAAAAAATGTAAGAGAACCGACATAGCTTTTCGTGTCGATTCCCACAGACGGCGCCAAATGTTGATGCATAAAACCAGAGGTTTTGAAACAACGTAAATCCGACCGTGAATCAGCAAGAAATGTAAATAACACAAGATGTATCGTGGTTCACCCCAATGTTTGGGCTACGTCCACACTGATTATTGTATTTCTCTGTTTGTGAGGGAGAGATGGAGAGAGCTTCTGAGGGTGAGAGAGTCCTTCCATGGCTTAAGAATTGGCCTCTCTTAATAAGGAGAGTGAGGGGTCCTTTTATAGAATAAGAACTCCTCACTTATTACATATTTGCCCTTTCCATTATTACATAATTACATTTGAGTCCCCTGAGTATTTATACGAGGTCTAAATACGGAGACCCTAAGTATGGTACAAACACTATGTATACCTCAAAGAGTTCCGAACTCTTTTGCATCAAAAACTTGGTTGGTTAAGATCATTCACAACCGAAGTTTCGAGTTCAAATCCTCATCCCCTTATATATAAGATTCATTGTATCAGAAAAACTAGAGCAAAATGTTATATTGCAAAATTGCTTTGTGTTAAAACCATATTGTTGGGCCTATCACCTCTCTTTCAGCCCATACTTGTTAGCTTTCAACTTGTTAACTTGTTTTGTTGCTCAAGGCCTAAGCTCTTGGAACTACATATTGTGGTTGTGTTTTATCCTTTTAGCTAGGGTTTTCCCTTTTCAACTCAATATAAATAATTTTGATGGGCTCTGTAGAAGGGATGTTGAATGAAATGAACTTTCTTTCCCTTCAAATCTCAATTCTCCTTCCATTCTCTTTACATTTCCTGCATTATTCTCATTAATTTCCCAATTCCATCATCCTGAACCGATTAGGCGCACTAATTGGTATCAGAGCCTATTGATTCGATGGGCAAAAACAGCCAGTCTGCCACCTCTTTCGATCCGAATATAGTCGCCGTGGCGATGGATGCTCTCCAGGAGCACATTCACACTTAGGTTGAGGGTTTCTCCAATTCCATCTCAGCCCTTGAAACACAACAAACCAACCTCCAGAAATCGTTCGACCATATGAACAATTCGAACGCAACCTTCCAAAACACAATGACCTCATAGTTTGCAGCGTTTCAATCGTTGATGCTTGACGAACTTCATCTTTTGAAATCTGGTATTCCTACCTCCCAAACCACCACCGCTCCACCTATCACAAACCCAACCTAGGTGCATACTCAGCCCTCCACACCCATCCCCACAACTTCGTTATGTTCCCTATTTGCCCCTCCCACCGCCATATACTCCAATCTGAGTCTTTCTAACCCTTGCTCACCAAGTTTAGCTCCGCTACCTCCATATTTGTCCTCCATCCACACCACCTCATCCTTCACAACCATAAACAGTCGACCAACTTATTCCCAGCACCAAACCGCCTTTTCTTCACTTTTTTCCCCACACCCACATTCTCCCGCCCTATCCCAACCCCAATCATTCCATGTCATCCCCTCCACAGTGACATTTCCCTCCCAAAACCCCCCTCCCATAACACCTACCCCATATCAGCAACCCTTTAATTTTAAGGCCATTAAAATGGAATTACCTCGTTTTAATGAGGATGATCTATATGGTTGGTTGGTCATGGTTGAAAGGTACTTGGACTACTATGAGGTACCACCACATCAGTGGGTTATGGTGGCCGCCTGTAATTTTGGGGTTGATGCCTCTATTTGGATGTGAGAGTTTGAACAACGCTATGGTAGAGATAATTAGAGTCCCTTTGTTGATTTGTTGCTTCAGCGATTTGGTGGTGGTGATCAAGCAAATATCGAATCACAACTCACCCATATCCAACAAACAGGCACGATGGATAAGTACATAACCGAGTTTACTAAACTTTCATGTCGAGTGATTGATTGGACAGAAAACCAATTGAAACATGTTTTCCTCAGTGGCTTATGAGAGGATATTCATCATGATGTTCTTGCTCTCGAGCTTGATTCTCTTCACCAAGCTCAAAAATTAGCCAAAATTTTTTAAACCAAAAACCATGCCAAACGTTCATCCCGTCCTATCTTTTCTCCACAGCACCAATCACCGACTCTCAACCCACCATTCCCACCACCACTATGCCAGGCTACTTACATCAACAAACATCCCACACCCCCAATGTTCCCTTCAAACGTTTAACCCCAGCTGAGGTCCAAGAAAAAATCGAAAAAAAAATGTTTCCACTGCACAGAACCTCATGTCCCTTGACACAAATGCAAAACCCCTATGATTGTATTGCTGGACATTGACACCCTAGATGATGAACACCATGAATTCCATGATTGCAATTCCGAGGAAGACAACACCCTTTGTAATACCTTGGAAAATTTAAGTATATGAAATTAATATTCATAATTATGAATGTGTAGGAAATCGAAAACAAATTGATTTATGGTTATGAAATTTCGAAGGGGGGAAATGTGAAATTCCGCATCCAAATTCTATTATTATTTATGTCGTATAATTTTTCGTTAAGTGAAAAATGGCGAAAATGCCCATTTTTGGTTAACATAATTATAAGAGGACGTATTTTATCCTCATATATTCTATTGTATTTTTTGGCATATTCGGATAGAGCTCGATCTCATGAACGAGTAGGCGCAAATCATTTGTGAAACGAAATTATAACGAATAAGATATGAACGAGCAAAGTTAGGGGTGAAATGGTCATTTGACCATAATCTGGAATGTTCCAGATAATCTAGAAACGCCACGTGGATGGTTGTGATGGAAGAAGGAAAGAGCAGAAAAGGAGAGAAATGAGGAAAAAAAGGGGGGGGGAAAGGACCAATAAGGAAGGAAATGAGGGTAATGAGGGGAGGGAGAAGCATAGAACTGGCCAACCCGGTTTTTCCACCCGGTCTTATCTCCTCCGTCTGATGTCCGTTGGAGGTGATTCCGGTGTCTATGGAAAGATCTTGATAAGTCCAACATCCCGGTGGTGTTATATTCTTAAAATTTCTTAGCCAATGTTACAAATCGAAGCTATAAACCCAAGGTTATTCCCGCAGGTTTCTCTTTTTTTCCGGTGAATTCTGAAACGATTACCTTCAATTACCACCACCTTTGGACTCCCCTTGAGGCTTGGAACAAAGCCCATGCATTGGTTGGGGCGTCAGAATGGTTTTGGAGTCAAATTTAAAACACCCAAAATCAAGGGTTTCTGGTGGATTGATGGTGATTTGAGGTGTTTCACGGCCAAATTGGACTTTGGCCCAGGTATGAAAGTTGTTCCTCTCATTGAACTCTACTTGCAAAATTTGGTAATTTTTAACGTTAGCCGAAAAGCCGGAAACCGCCACCCAGGGCGGCGCGTGGCCAGTGGGCCGATGTTGCCATTTTGTACAAATTTGGATATTCTAAATGCGAATTTGGTATCCATGGGATGTGTTTCAATCATTAGAACTAATGTTGAATATTTTGTTTATTTGGAATAGAATCGGAAGTGGTTAAAGATTGAATGGTGAACTACGAAAAGTTTGATCCCGTTCAAGGGTATGTAGGCAGTCTAATAGGGTTTAGATGTAGCCTTAAATTATCGAGGCAAATCTTTTGTTGAGAAATTGAACTAAGAAAAGGAATTTGGTGAATAATTTGAGATTTAACCATATGTTTTGGTAAATAAATGTTGATCATAAATTTTGTGAGGGATTAAGAAATTGTTGTGGAAAATTGTGATTAATGGTAATTAACTAAACAAGTGTTTTTGGGCCTATCACCGATATTATTTTCTAAAATAAATATTTCGGAGCGGGGTGTTACAAATGGTATCAGAGCAAATGATCCTACCTTATAATGTGAAATATTATTGTTGGTTGTGAATTGTGAATTGCATTCATATTGCACTGTTTCATAAGTTCTTTGACTAGTGATGAATTTATGTGAAATGTTTATATTGTGAATCATTATGAAGTGAATTGAATTGAGTAGGAGTAGAAAATTTTCTAATGTCATATTTTATGTATAGCTTTAAGAATGAGCGTTTGATTTAAAGTTTCGGATTAATCTTGAATTGAGTTGATATTATGTTATGCATTATAAAATTTTGAAAGTAAGATGATTGTGAAATGGTGACAAGTAGATGGAAAATTCGTATTATACCTAGGCAATTGAGAATGTTGAATTGGGCAAAAAAGGCCCGTAGATGTTGAATTGGGAGAAAAAGGCCCGTGGATGTGAAATTGGGCGAAAAAGGCCCGTTGATGTGAAATTGGGCGAAAAAGACCCGTGGATGTTGAATTGGGTGAAAAAGACCCGTGGACAAAAAAGGCATGTGGATGTTGAATTGGGCGAAAAAGGCTCGTGGATTTGACATTGGGTAAAAAAGGCCCGTGGATGTTGAATTTGGGTGGAAGAAAAAAAAAGAAAAAAAAAAGAAAAAAAAGGAAAGAAAAGCGCCATGTGTGGATTGTGAGAATGTGTTATCAATGTGACCAGGTATATTATGATCTTTTCCAGTTGCTAGTCACTTATTGGGATAAAAGGAAAAAAAAAGTGATGGAATTGTTGTTAGCCAATGATGGTGAGTAATTGTGATTTGAAATTCCAATGATTTTGGACAGAATTTTGATATTTGATTTGCCAATTTTGATGGTTTGGCTTGAAATTCTGAAATTGATTTAGCCAATGAGACTTGCGGCCTGATGTTTGATATTTATTTTGCCAATGTGTATGGCTAGAATTTCTAATATTTATTCTGCCAATAAATGTGGCTGGGAATCGGAGTATATGGATGAGAATCACAATGATTTATATGTTGATTTCTTTATTTTGATCATGAATAAACTCGTAAGCTGGGGTTATGATTTATTCACTATAAATGGAATGGTGGAAATAATTCTAAACCCTTTTTCATTAAATCGATGGTAAAAATGGCTACATAGTGATATTAGTGATCATGGATCGCTTAACCAAATACGGTCACTTCATTCCAATTAAACACCCATATACTTCCTCCTCCATTGCAAACACCTTCATCAAGGAGATATTTCATCTATATGGCATGCCGAAGTCAATGGTGTCTGATCGTGACCCAACATTTCTCAGTAACTTCTGGCAAGAATTTTTCAAACACCAAGGTAGCAAACTTTGTCATAGTTTGAAATATCACCCTCAACTCAATCGGAAGTCCTCAATCGCACTTTAGAGCATTACCTTCGTTGTTTTTCTGCCAATAAACCCATCAAGTTGTCCACTCTTCTTCCTTGGGCCGAATGGTGGTACTACACCACCTTCCAATCCGCCATCAAGATGTCACCATTCCAAGCATTATACGGGTCCCTCCTTCATCCATTCACTCTTATTTGCCGGGAACAATTGCATTACACTCCATTGATGTAGCTTTATAAGACCAAGGCAAGTTGCTTTGACTTTTAAGGGCTAACTTGCAGCTCACTCATAATCGAATGAAACAAATCTATGACAAAGGCAGGATGAAACATGAATTTATGGTGGGTGATTGGGTTTACCTTAAGCGGCGGCCATATAGGCAACAATCTGTTGCCATGCGCCTATCCAACAAGTTTGCACCCAAGTTTTATAGACCATTCAAATTAAGCACGCATTGGGTATGTGGCTTATCGGCTTAATCTTCCACATGAATGAAGATCCATCCAGTATTCCATGTGTCCTTGCTCAAGAAGAAGATTGGTGACACTGTTTCTCTTAATCCCATTCTGCCACCGATCAACACTACTGGTTTTTTACATTGGCAACCTAAAAAAATTCCCGACGGAGGCATGTTCAAAAAGAAGAATGTTGTAGTGACCAAATGGCTTATCAAATGGGCAGGACTGCCCAACGAAGATGCTACCTGGGAAGAAGCCGACGACATCATTGCCCGTTATCCAGATTTTCAGACCTGAGGACATGTCTCATCTTAAGTAGTGGGGAGAGAGTTGTTAGAACCATATTGTTGGGCCTATCAACTCTCTTTCAGCCCATACTTGTTAGCTTTCAACTTGTTTTGTTGCTCAATGCCCTAGCTTTTGGAACAACGTAATGTGGCTGCGTTTTATCCTTTTAGCTAGGGTTTTCCCTTTTTCAGCTGAATATAAATAATTTTGATGTGCTCTGTAGAAGGGATGTTGAATGAAATTAACTTCTTTTACTATTCTCATGATGTATTTGTCAATGGTAATCTGCATTGGCTTCAACTTCGCCGGAGCATGGACTTTTTTATCGCGTCATTTGATATGTCTAATGAATTAGTTGGTGAGATAATGGTATAAGAATATTTGAGAGAAAACTTCAAATTTGTTTATACAAATACTCCGTACTTTATTTCAAGATACGGATAGTCCCTTGCTCATTTTATAAATCGTCGTGACGAAGATGGTGATGATGAGTATGATAGTTATCTTCATATGTGGGTAATGAAAACGTATGGTGAAGCAGAATCATGGATTAAATTATTTACTATACGCCTGGAATATATGGTTAGCAAGCCGCTTGGTTTTACAAAAAGTGGTGGAGCAATGCTTGATCTGGGGGTGGAACGTGGAGCTATACTGCTGGAACTGAAGTCCAAACAGGATAACCAACTCCAAATTGATGGGATATGCAAGTACAATTGCAACTTGATGGATTCTTTCATATGAAACCTTGTCTTATTTGATGAACACAATGCTCTTTTATTGAAACCGATTTGTATAAGATCTCAATGATGGGTTGTCATCCTCACTTTAGCTAAGTCATGGGCTAAAGTGATGGTCTTAACCCTGCTTTCATATCTTCCCATAACTTGTCATTATCCTTACCTACTTTGTCAACCTTTCTTAGTTGCTTGTAGGAACTTCTTTCCTTATAATTAGGTTTTAGCTTTTCCACTTGTTAGGGAAAATTTTAAGGATTGTGTTAGAGTAGTTAGCCTACAAATTTATTGTAGCTTTCTTTTTGGCTCTCTATAAAAGTGGACTTTTTTTTCTTGTAATCTTCACAATGAGAAATAAAAAAAGGTTTGAAACCAAAACTCAACATGGTATTAGAGCAGGAACCATAGGGTCCTGACTCTGTCCATTTTCTTTTTTACTTCTTCATTTGCTCATCATTGGTATAGATGGCAGAAGAACATTCCTCTAGTGTTGATAGCTCTTCATCCGTATCCCTCAACTTAACTCAAGAGGGTGAGAACAACCCAAATCAACGACTATGTTTGGTGCTACTAAACGAGTTCAACTATCTACCTTGGTCAAAAGCTGTGTCACTTGCTCTAGGAGGAAGATTGAAGCTAGGTTTATCAATGGAAGCTCTGAGTCTCCAGAATCCACATCACCAACCTATGATGCATGGCACGACACTGATCAGTTGGTCATGTCTTGGATCCTTAACTCCATGGAGCCCAAATTGTCTGAGCTCTTCAGCTACTCTGAATATTCCCTTCTCTTATGAGAGTCTGTCAAAGACATGTATGGCAGCTAAAACAACTCAGATCGCATCTTTCAACTCAAGAAGAGTGTTGCTAGTTTGAAGTAAGGTGACCACTTTTTCGTTCAACATCTTATAAGCATGAAATCTATTTGGAATGAACACGATGTGTATCGTCCATACACGACTGATTCTGCTGTGCTTCTGAAAAATGTTAATGAGGACAAGGTGTTTCAACTCTTGGCAAGCTTGAGAGCTGAGTATGAAGACCTACGTAGTCATTTGTTAATGACTCCAAAGCTGCCCTCCTTTTTCAGTGTGTGTCATGCAGTCCAAAGAAAGGAAACTCGACGAAGAGTGATAAACGTTGAGTCCAAATCCAACTTTGAGGTTAGGGTTTTCACGACCAATCACAAAGCAATTAGTGATAAGGTGCTAGGGAAGAAAGCAAACTGGAAATGTTTTTACTGCAACATGAAATGACATTTGAAAGAAAAATGTTAGATCCTACATCTGGAGTTAAAGCCTAAGTTTGATAGGGACGGCAAGATGATCCAAGAGGGAAGGGGAATCACTCCAAAAGCCTTTCACTCAACTTGTTCCTCAGCTAATGGGATGGCTAATTTCTCAACAAACCCTATTTCCTTAATCAATGAGTTTGCAGCTTTTCTTCAAAAGAAGCAAGGAACCACTGAGCATGAAGAATTGAAGATTGAAAACCCTACTGCAATGCTAGGGAAATTCAATGGATTCTTAGCTGACTCGGAGAACACATCGAAAGGCAATATTCCAAGTATTATCAGTGTCATTTCCACTGCTCTTAATGCAAATATTACACATGATTTTTGGATTGTTGACTCCGGTGCCACTGATCATATAACTAATAAACCTTCTAGTCTCCATGAATTTCAAAAATCTATTGATCCAATTCATGTGTCTATTGCAAATGGGAAAGGGGAACCTATTCTAGGGAAAGGAAAAATTAGATTGTTAAGTGACCATACTAATTCCACTGCTTTCTATGTACCCTCATTTCCTTTTCAGCTATTGTCCATAGGAAAAATCACAAAAACTTTAGATTGTCTTACCATATTTTCCCCTCACAGTGTTATGTTTCAGGATTCGAGTTACTCAGAAGAAGATTGGTGAAGGGTTATTCTTAAACAAACTCTACTATTTCTCAAAGGAGTCCAATTTTGTTAAAAAACCCAGTGTCAACTTAAGTCAAGCTCAGGAACACCAACTCTGACACCAACATCTTGCCCATCCCTCAAAACCTGTGATGACCAAGTTGTTTCCCATTTTTTGTAAAAACACACTTGAGTGTGAAACTTGTCAAATTTCAAAAACCACTAGACTTCTTTTTGTTTCTTCTAATTCTGGAACCAGTAGACTTTTTGAGATTGTTCACTCAGTTATCTGGGGTCCTTCTCGTGTAGAATCCTTTGATGAGTATAGATATTATGTTACATTTGTTGATGACTATTCTAAAGTGACCTGGTTGTATCTTTTAAAACTTAAAAGTGAGTTGTTTGATGCTTTTAAAGATTTTCATACCCTAATCACTAATCAATTTTCATCTAAGTTATATATGTTGAGATCAGATAATGGCACCAAGTGCATTTCTAATTACTTGAGCAATCATGGCATTTTACATCAAACTAGTTGTGTTGGTACCCCACAACAAAATAGAGTGGCAAAGAGAAAGAACTGAGACTTATTGGAAAAGACTCGATCACTTATGATCCAAATGAATGTTCCTAAGAAATTTTGCTCTAAAGCCATACTCACTGCCACTTACATCATTAACAGACTGCTAACTCGTGTGTTGAATACTAAATCTCCCTTCAAAGTCTTAAAGGGCAGGTCTATAGACTTGTCTCACCTCAGAACCTTTGGTTGCACTTGTTATGTGCACATTCAAGCTTCCATTATGATAAACTCGACCCTTAGGCTATCAAATGTGTGTTTATGGGATACTCAAGTTCTCAAAAGGGTTACAAAATGTACAATCCTAACAATGGGAAGCTGGCAGTCTTTAGAGATGTTCGATTTGATGAATATTCACCTTATTTATACAAAAGTTTGGATACTAATCCCAACAGGGAATATCTTATGGATCTATTTCCATTGCCTACTCCAGCAGAAGTTCATGAAGTCACTTATGCACATATCAGCACTGAGAATTCTCATCCCACTAAGAATGTAAGTGAAGAAGTGTCTAACTCCTCTGGACCATTAGAACCTGAACCAAATTAGCAAGCTATAAGTGCACCAAGAAGAAATCCTCACGAGATAGACATCTACCAATGAGGGCACAAGAGTACATTACTTACACTACAAGGCATCTTATCTCTTCAGCCATTTCTTATCATAGATTCTCACCCTCTCATGCTTTTTTTCTCAACAAATTATCAAACACTTTCGAACAAAGGAATTTTCAAGAAGCCACATGCATGCTTGAGTGGCAAGATGTTATGACTAAATAGCTTCAAGCTCTGAATGGAACAAGACATGGAGTGTGGTGGATCTTCCAAATGGCAATAAGGCAGTGATGAGTAGATGGATATGTAAGACCAAGTTCAACTCTAATGAAAGCATTGAGAGACATTAACCACTGTTAGTAGCTCAAGGCTTTACTCAAACCTATGGGATTGACTACAATAAGACCTTTGCTCCAGTTGCCAAAATGAACACTGTGAGGGTATTGTTGTCTATGACAGTCAATAATGCATGGCCCTTATTCTAAATGGATGTGAAGAATGCATTTCTTCATGGGGATCTTGAAGAAGAAGTGTATATGAAGTTGCCTCAGGGTCATCCAAGAGAAAAGGAAACCAATAAGGTATGCAGGCTTCACAAAGCCATATATGGTCTCAAACAGTCTCTTCGAGCTTGGTATTCGAAGCTTAGTTTAGTTCTTAAAGCTATAGGGTTTAAAATGAGTCATGCTGACTCTTCTTTATTTGTTCAAAGTGGTAATGTTGGCAAATTAGTTGTGCTTATATATGTTGACGATATAATTATTACAGGTGATATTGTGAGTGAAATCAAGGCTCTTAAGCAGTCACTTTATCCAAAATTTGCCATTAAAGACTTGGGGCCCTTGAAATACTTTCTTGGAATTGAGGTGGCCACCTCTTCAAATGGATTATTCTTAAATCAAATAAGGTATGTTCTAGATCTTCTAGATGAAGCTAACATGATGGAGTGCAAACCAGCTCGGACACCCTTATCTAGCAAGCTTCAGTTGCATGCAAAAGGTGAACCTCTCTCGGACCCTAGTGTTTATCAACGAATGGTTGGGCAACTTATTTATCTTACCATTACTAGGCCTGATATTTCATATTCAATTAGCCTAGCCAGTTAGTTCATGCACTATCTTACTTTAGTTCACTGGGAAATCGTCAAGAGAATACTTCGTTATCTCAAGGGCTCAGTAGGTAGTGGGATAATTATGAAGAACAATGGATTAAATCACATTTTGGCCTACACAGATGCTAACTGGGCTGGAAATGCCCTTGATCTAAAATTCACAACAGGTTTTTGCAAATTTGTTGGAGGGAATCTTGTCACTTGGAAGAGCAAGAAACAAACTGTGATTGCTCGATCTAGTGCAGAAGCTGAGTACATGGCCATGGTAGTAACATCGTGTGAACTTATACGGTTGAAAGGTCTTATTTATGAGCTTAGATTCACAAGCATGGCACCAATGTCTTTGTATTGTGACAACCAAGCTGCCATGCACATTGCCTCTAATCCCGTGTTTCATGAAAGGACCAAACATATTGAAGTTTGTTAATGCACAAAACCGGAGGGGTCTTGGAACAACGTAAATCCGACCGTGAATCTGCAGAAAGTAAAGAACACAAGATGTATCGTGGTTCACCCTAATGTTTGGGCTACGTCCACACTGATGTTGATATTGTTTCACTCTGAATGGTGAATATACAAAAAGGCTAGAGGCAGTGTGCTCTCTAGCCTATTTTCTGTGTTTGCCCTCTCTGAGATATTTTCTCTCTTCCCATGGCCTAAACCTTGACCTCCCTTAATATGGAGAGTGAGGAGTCCTTTTATAGAATAAGGGCTCCTCACTTATTACATATTTGCCCCTTCATTTATTACATAATTACTTTTGAGTCCCCTAAATATTTATACGAGGTCTAAATACGGAAGCCCTAAATATGGTACAAACAAAGTTGATTGCCATTATATTTGTGCTGAAGTTCAAGCCAATGTGATAGACACCGTGTTCATACGCAACCACGATCAGCTTGCTGATTTGTTCACAAAAACCCTAGGACTCTACTCAGTTTTAGTGTTTGTTTTGCAAGCTTGGATCAATCAATCCCTTTGATCCAGCTTGAAGGGAAGTATTGAAATCGATTTGTATAAGATCTCAATGATGGGTTGTCATCCTCACTTTAGCTAAGTCATGAGCTAAAGTGATAGTCTTAACCCTATTTTTATGTCTTCCCATAACTTGTCATTCTCCTTGCCTACTTTGTCAACCTTTCTTAGTTGCTTGTAGGAACTTCTTTCCTTATAATTAGGTTTTGGCTTTTCCACTTGTTAGGGCAGATTTAGGGATTGTGTTGGAGTAGTTAGCCTACAATTTCTTGTAGCTTTCTTTTTGGCTCTCTATAAGAGTGGCCTTTTTTTTCTTGTAATCTTCACAATGAGAAATACAAAAAGGTTTGAAACCAAAACTCAACATCTTTCATACTAGGTAAGATGTTGTATCAGTATTATACAGAGTTATGGTTTGTTGGAAGCTGACATACTTGTACTTTTTGTTGCTAAACCCTAGGTTCAAAATTAGGGAGATTTAGATGTAGTGACTAGCTACTAATATTCTTAAACTAAAATTTTTTAGTAGTTTTAATTTTGGATAAATCTCAGTTTACTAACCTCAAGTTTCGTGGTTTTCAACATTTGGTACATGAAGTTTTTTTCGTCCCAGAGTCATACCTAAAGTGTTAATTTTGGGACAGTCTCATACATCCGTTAGTCTGGCTGTTAAGTCTCTCGTTAACTGATGATGTGGCACCCATGTAAACAATGACTGGGCACCACGTGTCATTAAGGGGTCCACGTGGAAATTAAAAATTAAAAAAAAAGGAAAAAACCACCTGTCTTCTACCTCCCCCAACCCCCTCCATCATTTCTTTCTTCTGCAACCCATACCCTCCCTTCTCTCCTCTGCAACCCACACTTATCATCCCTCCCTTCTCTCTTCTGCAACTCGCACCCCCCTCTCTCGTCGCTATTTTCTTATACATTTGCATCCAAATGTAAGACATCCTTGAGTTTGCTTGGATTCCAACCTACCAAGATCAGATTGAGCCCCTTCCGAGCCAGTTGGAAGGCGAAGGCCTTGCCAATGCCATCGGTGGGTCTAGTGACGAGTGCCCAAGATCCATACTTTCTGAGATTCTTGGCAGGTCTAAGGAAATTGACATAGACCTATTGGATGAGAGAGAGAGAAAGAAAGAAAGAAAGAAAGAGAAAGAGTCGAGAGTGAATAGCACAAGAACCCAGAAAAGCTGAGCCTTGAGGTGCTCGGGTAAGCAGGAACCCATGTCTGTTTCTTTCTTTGGCTCTGAATTCTTGAATTATGAGATTAGGGTTTTTGGGAAAGGGGAAGGAAGATGGGTGAGAGGATAAAATTGAGGGTACGGGTTGCAGAGGAAATAAGGGAATGAAGGGTTGGGGGAGGTAGAAGATGGTTGGGTTTTTTTTTTTTTTTAATTTTTAATTTCCAAATGGACCCCTTAATGACATATGGTGCCCAGTCATTGTTCACATGGGCACCATGTCATCAGTTAAGGGGAGACTTAACAGCCAAACTAATGGATGTATGAGACTGTCCCAAAATTAACACTTTAGGTATGACTCTGGGATGAAAAAAACCTTCATGTACCAAATGTTAAAAACCACAAAACTTGAGGGTAGTAAATTGAGATTTACCCTTTAATTTTTTATCAATGTCCTTTGATTTTGTACACCTCAACATATTAATAGATTTTCATATTATCTTTTTTATATTTTTAATTAAAAATTGTATTTTTTTTTCAAGGTAATTAATTTTCTCGCTCAATTGGCATAGTTAATTACTAGTCTTCATGCACGCGCGTGAGTGCGTGCAGAAGGCATTTTTTGAACCACAGCGTGCAACACTCGACTTTCACGTTTTAAATGTATTTATATGCTTGAATTGTTTCAATAATTTTTTTTATGACAAAAAGAAAGTAAGATATTTGAAGTAAATGAATAATATTAGACCATGCTAGAAGAAACTCCTCATAAACCAATCAAAGTAGCTGAATCCATATAATAAAATGGGTTTTTTAATTTCTATCTACATTCTATTGAATTTACATTAAGAATAGAGAAAATAATTCGACAAAAAAAAAGAGAGAAAATAATATTTAATGAACAATTAATTGAATTATATTATTACTAACCAATTGTGAGGCTAAGCCCACCCCTCCCCCTTAGTGTAGAAAACATCGTTTGTTAAAAAAAAGAAGATCATTTGATAACTAATTGAATCACATTATTATGTGCACGCGAAAGACTTTTTTTATAATGGGCACTACGTGCCTCTTAAGTGTTTAAAAATGGAGAAAATAATACAACTGATTGAATTACATTATTGTGCGCGTGTGAAAGACATTTTTTATCACTGGCAGTACGCGACTTTTAAGATGTTTTGAACGTGATTAAAAATAGAGAAAATAATATTTAATAAACAACTGATTGAATCACATTATTGCTAACCCAATGTGAGGCTAAGCCCACCCCTTCCTCCTTATTGTAGATAATATCATTTGTTCGAAGAAAAAAAAACAATCATTTGACAACAAATCAAATCACATTATTATGCATGTGTGAAAGACCTTTTTTTTTATAACCAACACTACGTGCCTCTTAAAATATTTTGAATGTGTCTAAAAATAAAGAAAATAATATTTAATAAACAACTGATTGAATCACATTTTTGTTAGCCCATTATGAGGCTAAGACCACCCCTCCTCGTTAGTGTAGATAATATTATTTGTTAAAAAAAAACATTTGACAACTAATTAAATCACATTATTATGCGCGTGTGAAAGACCCTTTTTTTATAACTGGCACTACGCGCCTCCTAAGATGTTTTGAACATGTTTAAAAATAGAGAAAATAATATTTAATAAACAATTCATTGAATCACAATATTGCTAGCCTATTGTAAGGCTAAGCTCACCCCTTCCCCCTTGGTGTAGATAATATCGTTTGTTAAAAAAAAAAAACAATAATTTGACAACTAATTGAATCACATTATTATGCCCGTGCAAAAGATTTTTTTTATAACCGGCACTATCCACCTCTTAAGATATTTTGAACGTGTTTAAAAATAGAGAAAATAATATTTAATAAACAACTGATTAAATCACATTATTGCTAGCCCATTGTGAGGTATTAATTATAAAAAATATATATATATAAAAAAAATTGTACAAAAAGAATTAATTATTAAAAAAACATTGTTGATATGATGAAAATACTACTGCATTATTTGATGCATTAATTTGGATTGCTTTTGAATTTTTTTTTTGTTTGGAGGGCATTTCTGTCCACTTTTTTGGATGAAGTTTGTGACCCCAAAAAATA
This sequence comes from Malus domestica, assembly GCF_042453785.1. Lineage (NCBI taxonomy): Eukaryota > Viridiplantae > Streptophyta > Magnoliopsida > Rosales > Rosaceae > Malus > Malus domestica. The sequence continues at coordinate 28,718,734 of NC_091670.1, read as the reverse complement.
CTGTTCACATCAGTGTTGGCTTTATATATAAAGATATATCTTTTTAATCTTTTTTTATTTATTTATTTTTTGAAAAAAAAATTGTCTCAATTCAATGTAATCATGGAAATTCATTGACAATTATTAGAAAATGTACTATTTTACCTAACAATCTTTTCTCATCCTTTTTTTGTTGGAAAATGTACTATTAATTAATTTTATAATAGAAATGTACTCATGTGACCGAAAAATACTTTCAACTCATACAAAATTGCATAAACGAGACAATAAAATTAATAGAACCTTCTGGAGAACATTTTACCCATTACCCATCATTAGTTATTGCCATTAACTTCCGTGAAAAATAATACAATAAAACCTCTGTAAAGTGATACTTTATAAAGAAATAACCTTTTTAAAGTAATAAAAAATTATGGTTCCAACTTGAGATCGATTAGAGAGAAAGGGGGCTGGCGGTATTGAGGGAGAAGAGAGAACATTTAATAGGTAATCAACTCCTAATAGAAATATAAGATACATTCTCATATCTACTAAGATTTATACAATTATATTCCTATTATAAATATGACTGCAACACTCCCCCTTGAGTGTGTAAATACTCAACAAACTATCACATCAGATCTTCAGCAGATAAGGTAGAATAGTTGATGAAGTCATCGGCATAACAAGTGAACGCGAGTCTCAAATTTAATAAAGTTTGCATTTGTAGTAAAACTCATAAAACCTTGCTATGGTAAAACCCAAGGCATGGGGAAAACCCATATACTAAGTAGAAAAGTGAGAAATATGCATAATGTCTAAAACAAACGTCAAACAGGACGAAAGTAGGGAACTCAATGGAGTATGATCATCTCATGATGGGTGCCTCGTTAAAACCTCGTTAGGTAGCAAAAACCCAGTGGGAAAAATGTTCCTAATCATAGGAAAAAGAGTACATTAAGATCAAGTTAGTATGCTTATAGATACTCCCTCTGAGTTCGACATAACTTCTAAATAAGAGAACTACAAGCGATTCAACTCAAATAATTTACACATACCGATTCCTTGGACGAGCTTCTGAAAAGTAGACTTGGGGAACGACTTGGTGAAGAGGTCGGCCAGGTTGTCCTGGGAACGGATTTGCTTAACTTTAATGTTTTGATGTTGTTGCTGGTGGTGTGAGTAAAAGAACTTCGACGTTATGTGCTTGGTGTTGTCTCCCTTGATGTATCCCTTCTTTAACTGCTAGATACATGTTGCATTGTCTTCAAAGATCGTTGTAGGAAGGTCAACAACTGATGTAAGACCACTAGTGCTTTGAATATTTTCCATAACCTCTCTCAGCCAAAAGCACTCACGCGATGCTTCAAGCAGGGTAAAAATCTCAGCATGGTTCGAAAAAGTAGCAACTAGTGTTTGCTTGGTAAACCTTCAAGATATAGCAGTGTCTATAATGGTAAAGACATAACCCGTTTGAGATTGTGCCCTATGTGGGTCAGACAAATATCCAGCATCTATGTAACCAACAAGGGGAGAATCAATCCGAGAACTATAGGAGGTGGCAACATTTGAAGATTCGTGGGAATAGAACAAGCCTAAATCCGTAGCACCCTTGAGGTAGCGGAAAATATCTTAAACACCATTTCAGTGCCTACGTGTGGGCGCATTGATGTATCTTGCCAAAAGATTAATAGCGAAGGAGATGTCGGGTAACCAAGTGCAATAAAGCCCCAATTGCACTTAGGTATGGAACTTTGGGTTCCAAAATCTCTTCCTCATCCTCATTTGGATGGAAGGGATCTCGTTTAGCATCTAGAGTCCGAACAACCATGAGGGTACTCGAAGGCTTCGCTTTATCCTCATTAAAACAACGCAATAACTTTTGGGTGTAGTTTGATTGATGTACTAGGATTCCATCCAAACAATGCTTGATCTCCAAGCTGAGACACTATCAAGTTTTCCCAAGATCCTTCATCTCAAATTCCGATTTCAAGTATGCATCAATTTCCTCAAGCTCTACAAGAGTCCCGATGAAATTCATGTCATCGACATAAACTGCAACAATTGCAAATCTGAAATGTGACTTCTTTATGAACAAGCATGGGCATAATTCATAGTTCACATAACCCTGACTTGTCAAATATTCACTCAGACGGTTATACCACATCCGCCCAGATTGTTTTAATCTGTAGAGTGGCCTCCTAAACCTAATTGAGAGAGTGTTCCATGGTCTAGAACTATTTGAACCAATCAATGAAAGTCCTTCTGGAACTTTCATGTATATTTTTGTATCTAAATCCCTACAAAGATATGCGGTTACCACGTCCATAAGTTGCATATTCAGTTTTTCGGAAACTCCCAAACTGATAAGGTAACGGAATGTTATAACGTCCATTAAGGGGGAATACTTCTCCTCATAATCAATCCTATGGCACTGAGAGAAACCTTGCGCTACGAGGCATGCTTTGTATCGCACTATTTCATTTTTCTCATTACGCTTCCTTTTGAAAACCCACTTGTAGCCAACGGGTTTCACACTTAGTGGTGTAAGAACGATAGGTCCAAACACTTTACGTTTCGCAAGCGAATCAAGTTTTTCTTGGATTGCTTGTTTCCAGTTTGACCAATCGGTTCTACGTCGGCATTTATCGATGGAACATGGTTCAATGTCTTTGCTAAGCATGATGTCAGTAGCCACAAAGTATGCAAATGCATCATCGACGATCATCTCATTCTCATTCCAAACCTCATCCAATAATGCATAGTAGACCGAAATCTCTCGATTCTCGGGAGGCCGGCATGTTTCATCTGAAGCATCACCGTAATCTAGAATAACCTCATACATTGGAACAGATGAGTTAGCGATGGTCGGATTCAAACTAAGGTCACTAGTTGGTGCCATTTTCCTCTTTCGGGGTTATGAATCCTTTAAACCAAGAGGTCTACCACGCTTCAGGGTCGGAGCAGATGATTGGCTAGCCGCCAATGTACCTTGCCGCGTGGAAGGTGCAGCCTTCCCAAGCGAGTTGTTAACGTATGCGGGGTACATATATCCTTGCATGTGGGTTTGCAGCAGGTATATGTGTTATTGTCACCTTTGCTAGATCATTAAAAGCATCTGGCATGCTTTGAGTAATGCTCTGAATAAGACATAGTAGGAGCATACCACAACAATTCGCGGCGTTCTACAGGAATGTTAGCATGCTTATCTCCCTCTAACGATGGGAAAACTGTCTCGTCAAAGTGACAATCCGCAAAATGTGCGGTAAAGAGATCATCTGTCAAAGGTTCTAAATAGCGAACAATTGATGGCCAATCATAACCAACATAGATTCCCATTTTTCTCTAAGGACCCATTTTGGTACATAGTGATGGCATTATTGGCACATAAATAGCGCACCTAAACACCAGTAAATGCAAGACGTCATGCTTGTATCTAGTGACCAACTGTAACGGTAAATGTGGTTGGGTAGCGGTGGTCCTCAAGCGAACCAACATAGTTGCATGCAATATTGCATAGCCCCAAGCAGATGCTGGCAGTTTGGTTCTCATAACCAAAGTCTGAGCTATCAATTGATGGCGCTTTATGAAAGCTTCTGCCAGGCCATTTTGGGTGTGAACATGGGGTACAGGATGTTCCACATCAATCCCTACTGACATGCAATAATCGTCAAAAGTCTGTGACGTAAACTCTTTAGCGTTATCCAGTCGAATCAACTTAATCGAATGATCAGGGTGGTGAACCCTTAGCTTAATGATTTGAGCTAGAAGTTTAGCAAATGCAACATTGCGTGTGGACAATAGACAAACATGTGAACATCGTGTCGATGCATCAACCAACACCATAAAATATCTAAATGGTCCGCATGTTGGTTGGATAGGTCCACAAATGTCCCTTTGAATCCTCTGAAGAAACTTAGGGGGGTCGTGAATATCTTTATATCTGAGGGTTGAGTATTCAACTTCCCTAAAGAACACGTTTTGCATGGCGGGATGCCAACATAAGGAGGTAACCAATGCCCATGAAAAGATTTGAGGATATGGCGCATCATGTCACATTTAAGATGTCCCAAACAGTCTACCAAGGCAACAAAGTGTCCTAGAACTCAGGCATAAGGTCGGCCACTCTGTGGGCTTCTATGCTGCGAATGGTTGTGATGTACAACCCACTCGGCAGACGTTCCAACTTGATGCAGGTGGCTTGCCTTGAAGAAAACAATTTGAAGCCATTAATATGCCTTGGAATAACAAAGGTTTTGTATTTTAATTATTTGGGAATTTGTTAAGTTATTTTGGAAGTTGCAAGGGTGTTATAGAAATCTAAGGGCAATTAATTTGTAAATCCGTATAAATATTGTACTAGAAAGTCTTGAATGAGAGACTTGAATGAATTAAATATAGTTTGCTTTGTGCAATTGAAGTGAGTGATTTCTCCTTCTAAAATCAAGCATTTGGCTTGGTCGTATGAGCGAATCCAAGATTAGCAATGTGAACGAGCTTCGTTGCCCCTGGTTGAGTGATTCCCAGGTTATCTATCCCTCTTTTTTTCGAGACCCTTGGTCTTCCTGCATCACAACTTCTCGTGAATACGCTTCTGGCCATATTCGTACAAAGTGATACAAAGAAATTCAGAACCATTATCTTCAGTAGTTTCAATATGATATTGATTAACTCGAATATCTCTAAAACTTAGCAACATTCTTCCGGAACATGGATAATAGAGTGCCTCCTTAATGGTTAAGATAGTACCATTGGACAATATGATAGAAGTCTTTCTGTATCTTTCAATCAGGTTGGATGGGCCTGAGAGAGTTGTCAAATGAGCTTTCTTGGGTAAAATAGTGTCATTCACGCAAGATGGTGTGTATGGTTGCACTATCTGCTAGACAACTAACTTCCCCACTATACATACCTAGAAATAAATTGATTGAATTGGTCACATGCATAAATATAATTATATTCATTCAATTAAGCAATTTGAGAAAATAATATCCATTCAAATAACAATCCATAATTAAAAACAAACTAAAACCAAACAAATTATTCCAAATACTTAGAAAAATTGTTCAAAATTAAACCATAAACCTAGAAAATATGGGGAAGGGCCAACCACTCCTAGTGGGTTCAGCCACTAGGGGTAAACACCCTAAAAACATGTCTAATTTGTTCATCCATAGGAGATAATGCCTCCTGAAAATTTGATATCTCCATTGATATAGTAGCATCTTCCTGATGATCTACATGTGCAAAGTTAGACTCACGATAGGAATGATACTTGGCAATAGCCTCCAGGGAAACTCGACATACACATGACCAATGATCCCTTGATCCACAGCAGTAGCACATGTCTAGTTCAGTAGAAGCAAAATGAACGGGAGCTTTGTCCTTATTCTTGAAGTTTGGGGCTTAGGGGCAAGTGGTGGACGATGTTGGGTCCATTTCCTCCCTTAGGTGCAACACTCTGTTGACCTTGGGCCCGTGGTTGGGCTTGCCGCCCATTTCCATGGCCACGACAGTTCTTTCATCATTTATGACTGCTAGAATTGGTCGCATGCACTTTAGGCGCGGTGTTCGAGCCAGTGGGTCGAACTTGATGATTCTTCATCAACAACTGGTTCTGCTTTTCAGTGATAAGCAAAACAAAGATCAAATCTGAAAACTTGATGAATTTATGTGCCCTATATTGTTGTTGCAGGACAATATTAGTGGCATGGAAGGTTGAATAGGTCTTCTACAGGATATCTGATTCGGTTAGTTCCACTTTGCAGAATTTCAACAGCGAACGGATTATACAAACTTCAGAGTTGTATTCATTCACAGACTTAAAGTCCTGGAAGCGAAGGTGCTACCAGTTGTGTCTTGCTTTAAGCAAGTATATGTCTTTCTGGTGATCGAAACGGTCAGCCAGAGCAAGTGAGAATGTGCCTGAGTCCTCCTTAACGAGGTACTCGGTCTACAGTGCATCATAGATGTGTCTTCAGATGAAGATCATTGTTGGAGCCTTCTGAGGTTCGTCAACAGGTTTGTCGGTGACAGATGCCTCGATGGTGTCTCTAATACCTTTTGCAGTCAGATGAAACTTCACGTCTTGAACCTACTTCAAATAGTTTCTTCCAGAGACTTCTAGAACGGAGAAATCGAGCTTATTTAAGTTCGACATGTGCCTAAAAATGAGGGAAAAAAACGTGATTAGTCATATGGTAAGCCATAGACATATATCGTAGAACAAACAAGTTCTATAGACATGTATTGGTTTAATTTATGCATGAAAACTATATGTTTCATGTGGTATGTTTTGAATGAAAACTTCAGGTTACAAAGGCACTAAATTTGAAACTACCGGTTCAATTTAGTTTTTATGAACGATTAGCGATTAGTTCATAAGGAGAGGTTCCTGCAAGAAACACATAATGCAATATACTAATTTAAATATAGTGGGTTTGAGTTTCTTTGGGAACTCAAGTGTGAGAACTTCGTTACTACGAAAGTATGTCAACCATTCAAAGTATAAAAAATAAATTATTGAATCATTAATGTCCAAAAGTGATCTTCAGGTCAATAACTTTGGATTTATTATCAGATTAATGGACTGCAGGTCACTTCTAATTAATTCAATAAATTGGGCCATACAGGGTCGATTGTAAAAGCAAAAATAATAGCATTAGGTTGAAAATACCATAGCCCCCAAAAAATTGGGCTAGGTGCCGTAAGCAAAAGGCTCGGGGGTAGGCTGCAAGCCACGAGTCCAGGTCGGTAAGCCCAGCCCTGAAAGCTAGCGTGTTGGGCTGAATAAGGGGGTCATAGGTTTAGGCCAGTAGATTGATGACATGTGGGTTGGCATGGGAAGCTCAGCCAAGGCTGGATCTAGGTTGGGGAAGGCTTCAACCCAGTAGACAAGGCTGCAAGAAGCGGACCTGGATGTAGGACAAAGCCTGGCAGCCTATTGCAGCTGGCAGACTTGGGCCGAGAACATGGGATAGGTCCAAAAAGGGAATGTTGCAGGCTTCCTTTATGGAGTTGGGCTAGGGGCCCGAGTCAAACCAGCCAAGTCGAACGTCTGGTGTGTCCATGTGCTCTACAGCAAAGCCCAGAGACCTGATGCCAAGGTCCAGACGTCGAAACAACGTCGTCTCAATGAGGGTCTCCACATGGCTGGACTTCAGGCCAGCACAGTGGTCCTTGTGATGGTGCCACATGATGTCCAATTTCCCTTTTTTTTCAAAATTTCTAGGGTTTTAGAAACCCTAATATGCTTTTAATTTATGAATATACTTTGACTCACATATTCCACTTAGCAATTTATTTGCGTAATGCATGAAACAAATATATATATATATATATATATATATATTGACAAATATATAAACATATACAATATATATATATATATCGTAAGGAAAATATAAATATAGAGGGGTTCATACATCATGGGGAATGTTTTCATGCTTCATGGATGTTTCAAATATCTTCTTTTATTTTAAGTGTACCTGATTAGCAAAAAACAAATATAAGCCTTTGAATTTTGTGGAAGATAGCCTCCTCTTACGATTTGTTGATTCCTCAACTTCTGACAAGAGCGTGCTGATAACATGTTGTACGCCTATTTGATTGAACTAATCTAAGGGATTAGAGAGAGATGGGGTCGGTGGTATTGAGGGAGAAGAGAAAGTGATTTAATTGTGAGGTGTGTTTGTATCACCCCATTGTGCCTTTATTTATAGTAGTAGGATAGGCAAAAACTTTTCCCTTTAGGATTACAACATTTAATAGGTAATCAACTCCTAATAGGAATATAAGATACACCATATCTACTAGGATTTATACAATCACATTCCTATTCTAAATATGACAGCAACACGAACAATATTTTCTTGTCATTTTTTTGTTGGAAAATGTACTATTAATTAATTTTATAATATAAATGTACTCATGTGACCGAAAAAATACTTTTTTTTTTGTCAAAGACCGAAAAATACTTTCAACTCATACAAAACTGCATAAACGAGACAGAAAAATTAATAGAACCTTCTGGAGAACATTTTACCCAGTACCCATCATTAGTTCTTGCCATTAACTTCCACGAAAAATAATACAATAAAACCTCTTTAAAGTGATACTTTATAAAGAAATAACCTTTTTAAAGTAATAAAAAGTTATGGTTCCAACTCGAGACCGCTTATGGGTTGGTTTGGGATTGTAGTGTTTTAAAAAAAAATAGCTTATTAAAAAAATTAGAACATTAAATGTGTTTGGTAAAACAAAAAAATGTTTTTTAAAAAAAAAATTGTTGTCAATGAAAGTAGAAAAATGTAGAAAAGCATAAGCAGTACATGCTTCTAAAAAAAGTGTTTTTTTTTTTCAAAGCATAGTAATTAATGCTCATTTAATGAACTTTTCAAATGGCAAGTATACCTCACATGTTTTACAAAATTACAATATTTGCCCCTACATTATTTGACATTTATTATATCACATTAAATACTATATTATTTTTAGTCATTTAACGTATTCAAAACAATTTATATAAAAGTTTACCAAACACTCAGACACTATTTTTTTATTTATTATTATTAAAATCACTTTTACAAACAAAAAAAGGTTTACCAAACACTTAACAACTTTATTTTATAGTTGTTTATTCTCACAGCACATCAGAAACAGTTTTTTAAAAAGCACAGCAATACCAAACTAGCTCTATGTATAGGAATAAACTCCACATACCACAGTGGTGGAAAGCTGTTGAGCTTTTGCATGACGAAATGAGTTCAAATCTTATCGGTGGCTAATCTAATAAAATCTATCATTTGACAAAAAAAAAAAAGATAATTTTTCTTGATCCCCATCTTAAGAAAACACACTACTACATAGTAATAATTGTCAATGAGTACAAAAAGTGTGCAATATAACTAGTAAAAGTTTAAGATGAACTAAAATATTTCTCAAAAAGTAATAATTGTCACTTAGTACTAAGGTCTAGTGGTATTCTCTTCATTTGTAAGCGAGAGGTCTTAGGTTCAATTCTCGCCAAAAGCGATGATTGTTTTTTTTTTTTTTTTTGGTCGAAGCCAAAAGCGAATTTGAATCACATTATTATAGCTAACCCAGTGTAAGGCTCAGCCCACTCCCCTATGCACCCTCTTAGTGTGGATAATATTGTTTGTATAAAAAAAATAAAAAATTCCTAAAAATTGTTTGGGACAATACTTTAGTCTTCAGAGTTGATGTCATGTCTTTGAGCTTGCAACTACATAATACTTCATCAATAAGGACACTTTCTTGTTGAAGTCAAAATGTTTCTAACTTCCCCACTCCCCTATGCACCCTCTTAGTGTGGATAATATTGTTTGTATAAAAAAAATAAAAAATTCCTAAAAATTGTTTGGGACAATACTTTAATCTTCAAAGTTGATGTCATGTCTTTGAGCTTGCAACTACATAATACTTCATCAATAAGGACACTTTCTTGTTGAAGTCAAAATGTTTCTAACTTCTCAAACATGTTTACAGCTTCTTGGCATGAAACTTTGGTATTTCTATATTGTAATCCTCAGGAATCCTATTTAGGAAATACAAGATTCATTAATGATGTTTAGAGTTATGAAATTGTTTTGGTCCCAACTTTATGACTTGTTAGGAGTTTTACTGTATTGTGGATTGATTGTTGGTCCTATTTCTTGGTTCCACGTAATTAAGGGCATGTTTACTAAATACAAATGAAAAAAAAATGAAGAAATCTGAAAAATAAAGCTGAATAGAAGTAAGGAAATTTCCTCATGGTACATATTTGGTATGTTTGTATTCTTTTTTGTATGTATTTGGTATGTTTGTATTCTTTTTGGTACATATTTAGTATGTTTGTATTCTTTTTTGTATGTGTTTGGTACGTTTATATTTATTTAAAAAAAAATATATTTGGTACATATATTTCTTCATGGTATATATTTGGTATGTTACATTATATATCTTCTTGGTACGTATTTGGTATTGTTTATATATATATATATATTATCAGTACGTTTATATTTATTTTCAACAAAAAAAAAAAGATCAAAGAACAAACTGAAAGATACAATGAAGAACAGATTTTTGTATACTCCTAATCCTTGTGGGATATGAACTAATTAATATACAAGACATACACAAATTACAATTCAATATAAGTCTAGAACTCCTTGTCCATGCTGAACTAAACAGCAACAACAATATCACAGCAAGATTATACTGCAGCAGCAAGCATAGTTGATTCAGGCTTCTTTGGTTTATCACAAACAACTCGGCAATTTTTGCTCTTTGACTTCCTCCTGTTGTAGGTATAATTTACTGAATAATTATGGAGGCAGAGAAAAGTGCGGCAATGGAGAAGAAGAAGAGAGATGTGTAATTGTGGGTCTGTTCTATTCCACCCCATTGTGCCTTTATTTATATAGTAGTAGGAAGGGTAAAACCTTTCCCTTTAGGATTACAACATTTAATAGGTAATCTACTCCTAATAGGAATATAAGATACATTCTCATATCTACATTTATACAATCACATTCCTAATCTAATAGGACTGCAATACCTCCAACATTTTTGCCATTTTTTCTTTTTTCTTTTTCCAACGTTCCAACGCTATGAGGGATTCCAACGTTTCCAACGCCATTCCAAATAGAAACAAAACCTGAAAATTAATGGGATACATATCATTTTTATTTGCAATTTGGAAAACTAATGAAGTACATATCATCTTTATCTTTAAACTTCAAAATTCAAAAAATATGTCCCCCAAAAAATTGCCGAATAAAAAACCCTCTCCACAAATTAAAATTTGCAAATTATCATAGCTTTAGTAGGCAAAGAACGTAGCTTTTCTTTATGAAGTAATAATTTGGAGCAATTATGTATTCACATAAACTACTAAAAGACTAAGAAGATGGATCAGCGTACCAGCCTCTTGATAAAACCTGAAGCAGTAAAGAATCTTGATGAAATCTGCTCAACGTAACAACATTAAGCCGCCGAAAACAGAGAGTAATTAAATAGCAGAACGTACCAGCATTAAGCTGCCGAAAACAAAGAGTAAATAGCATATCACATATATGTCTAATTATCTCAAATGATAACAAGATAAAAATGTGAAAACAACCATTAATTGAATTGGATAAACCCATTCAAGATTCAAAGATGGGAGATCACAAAATCAAACGTGGGAGAGAAATCCACGTTCTCATCAAATTCAACAAACCATAAACTACTTCCTAAAATAAAGGTCACATACAAAGAAATATCAGCCTAAAAGGATATATTTGGAATTCAATAATTAGCATTTTAATTTAAAAAATAAAATAATGACATATAATTTAAGTAAATATAAAAACGCTGACGCGGCTATTGTTTAAGGCGTCTTAATCAAATCTTAAAATGGAACCAATGTTTGATCTAAAAAGTATTAGAAAGATGTAGGGGATTCTAAACAAAATTAACCCTACTTTATTCAATCGGGGAGATATAAAACTTTGTGCTTGGAGCACTACGGTAAGACGACAATAGGAGAAACAAGTGGACGTGCTCTTCTGCATGGAGATGGAGGGCTGCGTTACTGCAGGCTGCTGATCGGGCGTAAAGCAGAAGATCAAAGCGGGACCACTCGTGCGCTTTTCGCTGACTTGATCCTCACGCGTTAATTTGGAGAGAGAGAGAGCGGGAGAGCCGCGAATGCTTATAAATGGAGAAGCATATTACAATTTCCAGTTTGTAATTTAGGGTTTTGCAAAGAAGAAGAAGAAGGAGAGAGAAAGAGAGTGTTTCTTGTTTCAGCAAATCCGATGGGCAAAGGTGTTGTCTCCGACGAGGAAGGTTAGTGCAATGTATCTTTATTTCTCTCATTTCGCATAAAATATGCTGAAAACCCTAACCCTAATCAAGCTTGCTCAATGCTTTCAGATGAGATGATTCATGGAGAGGACGAGGACAGGTCGCTTGTTGACGACGTTGCAGTGGATGACTCTGACGGTGGCGGTGACGGTGACGACGTGGAAGATGAAGAGGAGGAGGGCGGTACGGGCTTCAATTGTTTCTTCTTGAATTCGCAATTTTGGACATTTTATTTATCTTTGAATTCTTCTTTCTTGTGTGCAATGTGCTTCAACCTTTGTTTAGTTTTCCTCGTTTATTTTATTCGCTATTATTAATGAAATTTGACTCGTGTGATTAATTATCGAGTGCACTCTTTGCAGAAGGTCTGGATGAATATGAGAAGGATGATTTTCTAGTGGATGATGTCGAGGATGAAGAGGAGGAGGAAGAAGGGAGAGCGGACAGTGATGAAGAAGAAAGACAGAAGAAGAAGAAAAAAAAGAAAAGGTGAATGTTCAGTACCCTGAATCGGAGCAATTATCTCTCTCCCGAGTTTTCCCATTTCTTTTTCTCTTTTAAAAATCTTGTAGCAATTGAACAGAAGGCTAGTTATAATTCTTTTGTATAATTCTTTCCGTGTCTAATTTTCTAGGGAGGAGTATGTCCTTGATGACGATGACTATGATCTCCTGGAGGACAATAATGTGTATGCCTTCCGCAGAAAGGTTCTGGTTCTGGTTCTGGACATAGTCTACATCTCTTTATTGTTTCAGTTGCATTTGAAACTAATTCATTTAGTTCTTCTAAAGTTGTTCGTGATATGGATTTTCTTTTTCTGTCCAAACAGTCTCAGGGGAAATTTAAGCGACTGAAAAAAGCTCAGAGGAACTCTGAGGGGGTATCTGATGGGAAGACGATTGAGCAATCTTTATTTGATGGTGAAGAAGGTATGCCTATCTCTACATATGTAGAACTTGACTTGTAGAATAATCAATATATGAATCTGATCTTTTTTCTTGTTGATTTTACACTATAATCCTACAGGTTATCCGCTTGAGGACATTGCAGAAGAGGAGGAACCAGAAGCAGAAGCCGATGGAGATGTTGGTGAAGATGATATGGCAGACTTTATTGTCGATGATGAAGAGTTTGATGTGACTGGATCTCCAGTGAGACAAGGGAAGGTTAAGAGAAGAAAATCTACAAAGGCACCAGAAGTCCCATCATCTTCTTTGCAGGAAGCACATGATATATTTGGTGATCCTCAACAACTGATAGAACTTCGAAAGCAAGGTTTGGATTCCGGGGAATGGAGGAATATGAGGATTAAAGATCAGTTTGAACCCAGTGTTCTTTCTGAAAAGTATATGACAGACAAGGATGAACAGATTCAGGCGCTTGATATTCCGGAAAGAATTCAGGTTCTTTAGTTTGCCCTTCATGACTATATATGCTACAAATCGCAAATTTCTTGTCCCAAACCATGACTCTATTTATTTTGTACAGATATATGAGACATGCACTGGTTCTCCTCCACTGAATGCAAAACGTATAGATGATGAGAGTACCTGGATATATGATCAACTTACGAGTGGTATAATACCCTTCTATGGCATGACAGACTTGGGGAAATCTATAAGCAGGGATGACATCAGAAATTTTTTGGAGTTGCACCATGTGCAAATGTTCGATGTTAGTATTGTCATTAATTTTGAAGCACTTCTGTTCATTTATCTGATATTTATTCTATGGGATGGTCATTCTCTCCTTGTTTTCAGATTCCCTTTATTGCTATGTATCGGAAAGAGGAGTGTCTAAGCTTATTGAAAGATCCCAAACACCTTGAATTGGAAGACGAAAACCAGGACAAAAATAAGAACAAACCTGAGCTAAAGTGGCACAGATTACTTTGGACGATTCAGGACTTGGACAGAAAATGGCTGCTGCTTCAGAAGCGAAAAAGTGCATTGAAATCATACTACAAGAAGCGGTTTGAGGTAGAATCTCAATGTATATCTGAGGAGACCAGACTCACATTGAATCAGCAGCTTTTTGAATCAGTTATGAAGTCACTTGAGGCTGCAAAATCAGAGAGAGAAGTTGATGATGCTGATGCCAAGTTTAACTTGCATTTTCCTCCAGGCGAGGGAGGTGTGGATGCAGGACAATATAAGAGGCCGAAGAGGAAATCACTTTATAGTATCTGCATCAAGGCTGGCCTGTGGCATGCTGCAAGAAAGTTCGGCTACAGCTCTGAGCAATTTGGACTGCAATTATCACTAGAAAATATGAGAATGGATGAGTTGGAGGATGCTAAGGAGACACCAGAGGAGATGGCTTCCACCTTTACATGTGCAATGTTCGATACACCTCAAGCCGTGCTCAAAGGAGCTAGGCATATGGTATGCATTGTTCATAGAAAATTTCATAGAAATTTTAGGTTGTAAGTATTTTGATGTTTCTTTCTGGCTTCTTTCAGGCAGCTGTTGAGATAAGTTGGGAGCCATGTGTCAGGAAGTATGTTCGAAGCAATTACTTGGATATAACTGAGATATCAACAAACCCAACACTTGAAGGAAATGTTGCAATAGATGCTTCTCATCAGTTTGCAGGGGTGAAGTGGCTGAAAAGAAAGCCATTAAATAGATTCGAGGGCGCGCAATGGCTGCTTATCCAGAAGGCTGAAGAGGAGAAGCTTCTTCAAGTTACTATTCAGCTGCCGGAAGACAGACTAAATAAGTTGATCAGCGACTTTAATGAGTACTATCTTAGTGATGGTGTTAGTAAATCTGCACAACTGTGGAATGAGCAGCGGAAGCTGATATTGCAGGATGCACTTTTTAATTTCCTTCTACCTTCAATTGAGAAAGAAGCAAGATCCTTATTGACTAGTAGAGCAAAACACTGGTTACGTGTGGAATACGGAAATGCTTTGTGGAATCAAGTCTCTGTGGGACCTTATCAACGGAAGGAAAATGATGGTAGCTCAAACAATGAAGCTGCACCGAAGGTCATGGCTTGCTTTTGGGGACCTGGTAACCCAGCAACCACTTTTGTGATGTTAGATTCATCTGGGGAGGTGCTAGATGTACTTTATGCCGGGGCCCTCTCTTTACGCTTCCTCAATGCTAATGACGAGAAGCGTAAAAAGGATGAACAAGAACGCATTTTGAAGTTCATGATTGATCATCAACCACACGTCGTCGTCCTAGGGGGTGTTAACTTGTCTTGTACTCGCCTGAAGGACGATATCTATGAGGTGAGTGTTATTATAGTAATCATTTTGTTCACTGGTTTGTGTGTATTACGATTCTTTTTCTCTAGGAGTAGTGGAATGTAATATTTCTTTCTCTTCTTATATAGCTAATATTTCTTTCTCTTCTTATATAGCTTTTCTTGTGATGGTGTATTTATTTAATTAACGTTTTTTTGGGGAGGAGAGGAGGAAATAATGAAGCAATTTTAGAAAAATTATCACCAGCCTTTTCTCTGAATGCCTTGTTCATCTTAGCAGTTAAAATTCAAAGGATTCTTTACCATCCTTTTTTGTGGTTTATCTTTCTTCTGATGGAAGTTGTATCTTCTATAGAAGAAGATTATTCAGTTGGAAGATTAATCTTAGTACAAATAATCAGATACGAAATGAAGAAATGCACTTTCTTATGTTGTTTTTCATTTTTATCTGGTTCTGTACATGTATTTTCTTAATCTGTATCGAGTATATATGTACCTCATAACCAATGTTTTAAGAGGCTCGCATCAGGGTGCGTCTAGGTGTCCTCTGAGGCTGGGCTTGAGGGTTGCCGCCTCTGTTTTGAGGGAGTGGGCGTAAGGCTTTGTCGGAGCCGCCTAGGCAGCGGAAAGGCACACCTCAGGGCTTTTTTTTTTTTAACTCCCAAACCCAAATTTTGGGTAGGGTTTTAACTGCCTCATACCTCTTCCTTACACTATCGTCTCTCTGCCTTTTTCTAATTTTTATTTTTTATATAATGGATGTGTATGTTGTCTGCGTGCATTGTATATATGTGTTTATTGTACTTTTCATCCTTTATTTTATATATATATATATTATGTCTATATATGTGTGTATATATATTTATAATATATGTGTGTGCTCAAAGTGATTATTGGTTAATAATTTTTTTTTTAATAAAATATATATGTACGCTTAGTGTATATATTAAAAAATTAGGTCCGTGAGGCTTCACCTCACACCTCACGCCTCATGCCTAGGCCGGACTATCCCTTGGACGCCTCGCCCACGCCTCACACTTTTAATACACTGCTCATATCATATATATATCAAATCCGTATCTGGTTTATGTGATGCTTATTTTTCTCCCTTGCATTTATCAGATAATTTATAAGATGGTGGAGGAGCATCCAAGAGATGTTGGGGCTGATATGGATGGCCTAAGCATTGTACATGGGGATGAATCTTTGGCTCGCCTATATGAAAATTCTCGGATTTCATCTGATCAGCTACCAATGCAGCTGCAGTCAGGTATATATTTATGTTTCCGATCTTTTGAGTTTTGTGTTTATGAAGATGTCTTATGGCTGATTTTGATTTCTTCTATGTTATCAGGCATTGTCAAGAAGGCTGTGGCTCTTGGGCGTTATCTTCAAAATCCGTTGGCCATGGTTGCCACGCTTTGTGGACCAGGACGAGAGATCTTATCTTGGAAAATCTGCGCTCTTGAGCACTTTCTCACCCCAGATGAGAAGTATGAGGTGGTTGAACAGGTCATGGTAGATGTTACAAACCAGGTAGGCATTGACCTAAATTTGGCTATAAGCCACGAATGGTTATTTGCACCACTTCAATTCATTTCTGGACTCGGACCTAGAAAGGCAGCCTCGTTGCAGAAGATGTTGGTAGGCTTTGGTGAAGCAGTATATACACGAAAGGACATGTCAAAGGACACGTCAAATCCACCAACACTAAAGGACAAGTTAAAGAGAAAATACGGGCTTGATAATAGGGTTTTTATTAATGCTTGTGGTTTCCTGCGTGTTCGGCTGAGTGGGTCGGCTGGTAGCAGCTACACCGATATTGATCTGCTGGATGATACCAGAATCAATCCGGAATCTTATCAACTTGCAGAACAATTGGCGAAAGATGTTTATGGTGTGGAAGGTCGCAATGATGATGATGATGTGGTGGGGTTCGTCAGGGAGCATCCTAAATATCTAAAGAACATCGATGTTGAAGAATATGCTAAAAGCAAACGGTGTGAGAAAAAGATAATTACATTGTATGATATAAGGAGAGAATTAATACAGGGTTTTCAGGACTGGCGTAAAAAATATGAAGAACCAACCCAGGATGAAGAATTCTACATGATTACAGGTGAAACGGAGGATACCCTTGCCGAAGGAAAAATTGTGCAGGTCACAGTTCGCAGGGTGCAAGCTGATCGTGCACAACTTGCTCTTGAATGTGGATTGACTGGTATTCTTATGAAAGAAGACTATCATCCAGATGATTGGAGGGGTATTTCTGACTTGTCTGATAGACTGAATGAGGGTGATATTCTCACTTGCAAGATCAAATCAATTCAAAAGAAAAGTTACCGGGTGTTCCTAGCTTATAGAGAGAGTGAGATTAGAAATGACCGATCTCACATTCAGAATCTTGATACCTATTACCAAGAAGACTGGAAAAGTCTACAGAGTGAGCAAGAAAAAGCTCAGAAGAGTATGCAGCTGGAAAAGAAGAATTTCAATCCAAGGATGATCGTTCATCCTCGCTTCCAGAATATATCTGCAGATGAATCGATGAGGGTATGTTTTAACTTGGCTGTTAATTTGAATTATGTAGGATAGTTTAGTTCTGATTAGTAACCGCTTGTGTTATGCAGGTTAAGGTTGAATTGATATTAAGATTTTTATGGTATCTTCATCTTTATTTTTGTTATTGAATGCTTGAGTTACGTAGACACACATTTATATTATCCCCGAACCATTTCTTACGCTGTCATCTGTTATGTCTAACAGTTATTGTCTGATAAGGATCCTGGGGAAAGCATTTTTCGTCCTAGTTCCCGTGGGCCTTCTCATTTATCCTTAACCCTCAAGATTTATGATGGAGTTTATGCTCATAAAGACATAGTTGAAGGTGGAAAGGAAAAGAAGGACATTACGAGCATACTCCGTATTGGAAAGACCCTGACCATTGGGGAGGACACTTTTGAGGATTTGGACGAGGTTTGTATTTTAAACACAATGTGTTATCAGAGAGTTGTACTGTATTAGTCCTATTACTTACTTTTTCAGTTTATAACTTAACATCCAGGTGGTGGATCGTTATGTTGATCCATTAGTGGCTCAGTTGAAGGCAATGCTAAATTATCGAAAGTTCAGGAGGGGAACAAAGGCAGAGGTTGATGCTCTTTTGAAGATTGAGAAATTGGAGAATCCCGCGCGGATAGTTTATAGCTTTGGGGTATCACATGAATATCCAGGCACGATAATTCTGACCTATATTCGGAGTTCAAATCCACACCACGAGTTAGTTGGAATGTATCCAAAGGGATTCAAGTTCAGAAAACGGATGTTTAAGAAAATTGATCAGCTTGTAGAGTATTTTCAACGCCATGTCAATGACCCTCCGCAAGAGTTAGGGCCACCAATTAGATCAGTTGCTGCTATTGTGCCAATGCGAAGCCCTGCAACTCGGGGTTCTTCAGGGGCATCCGTGGGCAGTGGTGGGGGTGGTTCAACCAATGATGGTGGGCGGAGAAGCCAGACTTCTGGCAGGGATCGATCATCTACATCGAGTTCACGAACAGGTGAAGCTTATACAACATGGATTTGAATCTGTTTGTTTTGCTTGCAGTTCAATTAAGTACACATTGAGAAATACCTTATTTGGTTTGCAACTTCTTCCAGGCCGAAATGATATGGGCAACTTTCCGGGTGCAAAGGTTCAAAACTCACCGGGAAGGGAAGCTTTCCCAGGTGGCTGGGGTGCCGGTGGAAGTGGCAGTGGCAGTGGCTGGGGTGGCAAGAGCAATGATGGATGGGGTCAAGGAAGTGGTGGTGCATATGGAGATGTTGTTGATCCTAGGGCTTCAGGCTGGGATTCTGACCCAAAACGAAGAAGGTTCAGATAACGAGCATTGACGATGGGATGCGCAGTGCTTTATATTATTCTCTTGATCGACCATTGCATAATTCCGGTGGTTACTGCCATGCAAGTTAAACTAAAGATTTTTTAGCTAACTAGAATACTACTTACTGCTCGAGGTCCAATTTGTTGAACAATTTAATTTTTTTTTTTAACGTTAAATTTCAAATTGGGAAAGAGGTATTAGAGCTGTGTAAATTAATAATGCGATCTAGTGGTATTCATTTCATTTGTAAGTTAGAGGTTTTATGTTTGATTATTGCTAAAGGTGAGTTTGAACCACATTATTGTTAACTCATTGTGAAACTACCCCTCCCTTTAATGTAGATAATATCGTTTTTTCAAAAATAAAAATAAAAAAACTCCCAGCACCACTCATCCTCAAACTTAAATTAGCATCTTATTTTATAGAGAAATCAATCTCTTAAATTTAAAATCTGAAGTCTAGTTTAATTTTATAAAAAGATATTATTTTATATTGCCAATTGAAGAAAATAAACTTTGACCTTTTCCTCCTCCCTTTCTTGAAAATTCATATATTTTGCCATCCAAATTCCCAACCCACAAAGATATTAAAGTCTGTAAATATCTTTGTTCTCTTTAAATTTTTACCAAGTTTTTAAAATATCATATATTTTGTTCCCTAAATTCCTAATCCATTCATCTCATTTTTTGTTTGAAAATTCCCAACTTATTCTATATTAATTTGAGTTATGCTAGAGAGACTATTTATTTGAGTCATATTTTGAGACCACGTGATAATATTGCGGTTAATGGTTAGACTGCTTCTTTAAATCATTAAAGAAGAAATCTAATCATCAACTGTCACATTATGTGGTCTCCAAAATATGATTTCCCTAGCATATTTCATAGACTTGATATTGGAAGGTTAATTTCTCTTAATCCTCTTTATATTTGATTAATTAGTCTCTATATTGGCTTGATAATGGAAGGTTAATTTCAACATGAAAAAAAAGCATTTAGGCCTCAAAAAAATTAATTAACTCACTAATCAAAGCATGTATTATACTCTCTTGTAAATACTATCTATTTTTTAAAATATTTATGTAAAGCTCATTTTCACGTAAAATTCTGCTTCTGCCATGGATCCCACTAATTAAAGAATAAAATTAAATAAAATTTCAAATTCACAACTCTTTTACTTGACCCTCTTTTCTCCGCCTTATTCTCTCTTGTCTCTCTCTATTCTCATACAAACCTCTGACTTTGTCAGAAATTCTGTCAAACAAAATGGTTTATGAGTCAAAACTTTAGACATAAAAAGTTTGGAGTGCTTTTCAAAAAGTGTTTTACATATATAAAAAATGGTTTGTAGATTCTTTCAATAAAAAAAAATTAATAAAAGTGGAAGCAAGGCCTATAATATGAAGAGAAGATTTTAGAATTGGTCCAAGAACTTCCATACGTAAATTAAATTGACAAAAAAAATGTCATGCAAATGGTGCATGCCTGTCTCGCTCTCCAGTTCACTTCAAACTCTGTTGGTTTGATGATGTGGTATGGACATGGGACCTGTTGAAAATTTTAATAATATTATTATTATATTAAATTTATAATTGAATGGAAATTAAAAATGATGCCTTTTGGTGAAAATACATGTTTATTCAAATGAAGAATTGCAACTTTTGACTCTTCATAAATAGTCACATGCTTTCTAGAGAAGCATCTCAAATTCTATAAATAGAGTAGCGCCTACAATCACTTAATAACTTTTAATCATACATATATTGCACTAAATTAGAGTCTACATTGAGTTTATGTGATAGAGTATTCAACACATCATGGCTCATGGAGTCTTGTGATTTGGAGTGCTATTATTACAAAGACATGGTCATTGTATCTTGAGAGACAAGCGCCGATCAACCATAAGCACCGTAGTGGGGCGTAAACTTGTCTTAATTAAGGATAGAGTGTCTAACACTTGCCTCAGCCGAATTTTTAGATTTTTCTAATCCATTATGTCACTTTCATTTAACATTGGTTACTCATGTGCGTGCATTAATTTTGATAAATAATTGAATGAATTATTTCTTAATTTTGTATGTGATTTAATATAGAAATTAGGGGTCTAATTTTTCCAACAGGACCGGCATGCTTAATTATAAATATGTGTTTGGTTTTGGTATCAAATAGCTTAGGGACCAAATTAAATCTTAAATGACTTGAAAGTTTATGGACTAATTGTGAGACCTGTATATATTCTGCAATTGAATTAATTTGACGGAAAAGTCTCATGGAGAGACATAAGTGACAATTGTCTTATAAACTATCACCGGTAAATTTTTTGTTATTTAAAAAACGCATTGAATAAAGAGTGCATTTTTGCTCACCACCCTATTTATCACCGTTAGATGAGTTTAAATTTTGAGATTTGTGCTTATCCACTACACGAATCTTGAAAATTCAAACTTATCTAACAGTGATAAATAGGGTGGTAAGCATACACCACACTAAATGGTGGTGAGCAAAATAAAACATGTGGCACAACTTCTTCAAATTGGAAGGCAATCACTCTCCGCGCGCTTAATTGTATACTAACATTTGTCTACACATACTTGTGTGTATGAACATATTTTTGTAGAAAATAAAAATGAGAGAAAGAACGTGAGGGGAGTGGGAGGTTTTTTTTTTGGTTTTTTTTTTTTTTAATATTGGAGGTATTTTAACATCACTTGTAGGTGAGGCTTCAATAAAAATAGTAAAATTTGAACATGTGAAATTACATTATTGCTCATCATTTTTTTTTTTTTTTTGGTAATAGAAGAAGTAGTTTTTTCTTTCTCTTTTGATTGACAAATATAATTTCATTAATTAATAGAAATAAAAGAAAGTGTTTAGACCCAAAATATTGGTTTGGGCCGAGTGTAGAATCATTCTCAGCCCGGAAGGATTTATTTAAAAACTGCTAGGGGTCGTCTTGTTCATGGGCCGCATGGTTAGGGTCGTTTGAATCCTAGTAGGAAAAGGAACGGCCTGGATAAGGAAGAGGCGGGGGAAGTTCTGCGGTTAACAGAAATCCTGATGTGATAAGGAGTCTCGGTGAGATGAGGAGGTTGAGACACATTTTGAATGCGGCCTGATAGAAAGGTTAGGTCCAAAATCCTGATGGGAGTAGGATTACTCGAGATGGTGTTTGATTAGAAGAAGAAGTCCCAATCCGAGTAGGGTTTAACTACTCGGATTAACTCTACTTAGGAAGTATCTGATGCTATAAATAGAGGAGGCTGTGCATTGTTCAACCCACTCCAATTCAACACACAACTGCCATGCGTAAACTCTCTCAACAACTTTGAGATTTTTTTATTTTCTCTTTTCGCTGACACATCTTCCGTTGGCATCAACAGCACTGTGAAAGCAACCGGTGATATCTTCAGTCGGCATAGATAGCTCTATCGCCGTAGAATCAGCCGATCTCGCAGTATCTTCTGTTGGCATCAACAGCACTGCGGCGAGGACGGTTGGTTACCTATCCAAGTCTCGGTCGAGAAGGATTTCCGAATCCTTATTGATCGAGGTCATCTCATTAGCCTTCTCGGCGAAGTGAGGTGTTACAGCTTACTGAGCTCGGCGCATTACACGCCGAGTTATTTTATGATTAGATACTCTCAAGTGGGATTTAGAGTTCGGCATTCAGACGGCCGAACCACGTTCACTATTAAGACTTATATCCGCTTTGAGTATTTGTGCCCTTACACTTTGGTGTCGATTCGGCGTGAGTTTACTCTGACGAATACCATCACTATGGCTGAATCTGACGACGACGATTCGTGAACTTCGTAAGAATAGTAGCCTTGTCTTCAGGTTCGAGAACCCAAGAGGTTGAGACGTGTTCCTTCCTCGGCCGCAATCACAAAACACAGAAGTCAGCCGCGCACCCAACGCAACATCAACAAATTTTACTCCTCGACCGAGAGCCGCTCACCCAACGCAACATCAACAAATTCTACTCCTTGGCCGAGCTCGGCCGACGAGTTGGTATGCCCCGCATTCACCGAATGACGTAGTTAGCTCATAGATTACTCAGCCTGCGCTCCACGTAGACTTAGTAGTTTTTAGGGTTAACAGTGAGGTTCAAATCTGGTTCGCTCGCTCTCTCTATATATATCTATCTTGCAGGCAAGAATCATCCATGGAGGAAGATGAGAGCAAGATCGGCAAAGCTGCAACGACAGAACACCGTAAGTCCGGTTGTCATTCTCGAAACTGATTTCGTACGAGGATTTGGCTGAATTAGGATGATTTTGATTACAAATTTTCGTTTTAACTTGCTGAATTAAGCTGCGCATATTGAAATTAGGATTTGACAAAATAATGTTGATTTCAGTTGCAGCCGAAGGTGCCGTTGAAGTGGAAGATGAGAGCGAGATCGACGAAGCTGCAACGACGGAACATCGTAAGTCCGATAATCGTTCTTGAAAGTGATTTCGAATAAGGAATTGGCTGAATTAGGATGATTTCGAATTCAATTTTCGGTTTGAACTTGCTGAATTGAGCTGCGCATAGTGAAATTAGGATGAAAAAAAAGTGATATCGAATGAGGATTTGGCTGAATTAGGATGATTTCGGATTTCGGTTTAAGTTGCTGAATTGACCTGCGCGCATATTGAAATTAGGATTCGACTAAATGATGTTGGTTTCACTTCCAGCCCAAGGTACGGTTGAAGTGGAAGAGGAAGAGCAGAGCCAAATAGACGAAGCGAGGAAGACGGACTATCGTAAGCCGGTGAATGAAAGTGATTACGAATTACAAGGATTTGACAATTGTTGCTGAATTTTTTATTAATTATTTATTTCAGATGCACAACCTTTGGCCAAGCTGCCCGAGAAGAGGAAAAGGTCCTGCTTGTGCTTGGCTACTGACAGTCAAATAAGTGCAGTGATGGTAATTTTTTTTCATTCGGCAATCAAATTGAAACGCAAAAAAAGTAAGAAAGAAACCTCGAAAAAGGACACTTCCATTCCAAGAAGCTCTTGTGTTTAGCCCTCAATCTCATGTAGTAATCTCTACTTCCATTCCAAGAAGCTCTTGGGTATCAATACGTATATGATTGATTTTTTTTTCTTCTTTTTTGTTTCTTGGGTATCAATATAGCCGACCCCACTTAGTGGGAAAATGCTTTGTTGCTGTTGTTTTCTGTTTCTTATCTTCAACTTAAGACTTTGTTGATAGATTGATTTAATTGCCTTCCTTGCTGTTTGTTTATTGTATCAGTTTGAGATGCAACTTTTATGTCTTATCCTTTCTTTTAATGTGTATATATATATGCTATGATTGATTGACAAGGTTCTTTAAAATTTGTTAAAATAGGATCATATGAGGCTGTTGTTGAACAACTACGTAACCTCTACATGTACGCGGTCAATCCCCGTCTTCCGTTAGGAGGTTCATGGGTTTGTTTGACAAAACTATACGCCAACGATTGGAGCGGTAATTGCACGAATGGTTACCGTATGTCATACACCGCAACTGGGAGTATTAGAACAACCAAGATGTCCAGCACCTTTTAGATCCAATAGCAGATACAATACCTATCAGGAACCACATCAAAACATGGGAGGAATGCCTCAAGTTCTCGATGGAGCCTAAGTCTACATCAATCTTCAAGATCTTGTCACCCAAAAGAAGAACGAGATTGATTCATCCACTGGATCCAATTCCGCTGCTGACTACCTATGAGATACGTACATTCCATATTACCTATAGCTGCCAAATCACATTGTGTGTGTATATATACATATATCAACTACATAGCTATATGGCTGAGCCTCAATTGTCCCACTATTTTAACTACCAGCTAGCCTATAACAGCTAAACAATCTGTGCATACATAATCTGGATGAGTTCTTGTATCATCCAACATAGTAATAGCTTTTGGTTACTGCTAGCAACCAACCCACTCCAACCGAGTGTTTTCAGCAAGTCCTTTTGACTCGTGCTATCTAGATACTGCACCAATGACCTCTGGTTTTCAACAAGTCCTTAGACTCTTGTTGTTTAGATATTGCACCAAATCTTACCAACGACCTCTGTAAAGGAGGCCTTCCGAGGTCCAAGACCAGAAATCAATTCCAAATGGGCAAATAATCGTTCATGGCTTCTGATGATGACGCCTAAGATCCACAGCCTTTTTGAAGATGCCCGATTACGTTAGCAGCTGCTAATCAGATGAAATCCTAAGATCTGGTGCAGTATCTAGACAGCAGGAGTCTAAGGACTTGCTGAAAACCAGAGGTCGTTGGTGCAATATCTAGACAGCACGAGTCAAAGGATTTGCTAAAAACACCTAGGCAGAGTGGGTTGGCTGCTAGCAACAACCAAAAGCTATTAATATGTTGGATGATACAAGAACTCATCCAGATTATATATGCAAGATTGTTGAGTTGTTATAGGCTAGTTGGTAGTTAAAACAGTGGGACAATTGAGCGGTACGTAGCTGATATATGTATATATACACACTCGGTGTGATTTGGCAGCTATAGGTAATATGGAATGTACGTATCTCATAGTTAGTCAACAGCGGAATTGGATCCAGCGAATGAATCGATCTCGTTCTTCTTTTGGGTGATGAGATCTTGAAGCTTGATGTAGACTTGGGCTCCATCGAGAACATGAGGCATTCCTCCCATGTTTTGATGTGGTTCCTAATGGGTAGCATGTCTACTATTAGATCAAAAAGGTGTCGAACATCTTGTTTGTTGTAATACTCCTAGTTGCGGTGTATGGCACACAATAGCCATTTGTGCAATGAGCACCCCAATTGTTGGCGTATAGTTTTGTCAAACAAACCCATGAACCTCCTAATGGAAGATGGGGGATCGACCGTGTACTTGTAGAGGTTACGTAGTTGTTCAACAACAACCTCATATGATCCTGTTTTAACAAATTTTAAAGAACCTTGTCAATCAATCATAGTGTATATATATATATATATATTAAAAGAAAGGATAAGACATAAGAGTTGCATTTCAAACTGATACAATAAACAATCATGCTACAATTTCTGAACAAACCCTTTACTTCCCAAACAGTCAATCCCACATTTTGATGAGCTACACATCCAGTAGGGATTTTAAGAATAAACCATGCTGCAATCTCTAAACACATATAAATGCACTCAGAAGCCACGAGTTATACAGTTGATAATTGAAAAGGTGCCTTTCCAAGCAGTAAAAATTGAAGCAATAATTGGCAGATTGATCTGTGTGAGAGAGAGAGAGTTGAATTGTTAACTATACCATAGAGAATTGCTCCGGTAAAACTATCTCCAGCACCTGCTGTATCCAGAAGTTCTTGGGGTGGTACTTTCTCAGCTGTTCCCAAAAACTGTCCCTATTCCATTGGGTTTCAATTTTGTCACTGGCTGAAAGGATTAAAATGGAAAAACGTTACAAATCAGTTGGAAATATTTTCCACTTGGTACTTATGCTCCTAAGTCCACGTAAATATTCAAGTCACGTGGATGAAATCCATTAAGCAATCCTCAAAAACTGTATAGAAGGGATGAGGGGCTACTGAGAATTTCATCAAGATTCATGGATACGATAGTATTCCCTTCTAAATTGTCTACCAATGAATGCTCAAATTCTCTTAACCTTATGGGGTGCCTTTTGCCCGTGTCACAACAGCGCCTCCAATGGTTTCATCATTTCTTTGGTTTCAATTCACCAGAGTAGCATTCAACTAGACTTACCGACGAAATACAAGTTGGGATAGTTACGCTAGCATCCTTTCTCCGCTTCAGCGATTCCAATAAGTTGTCGGCCTCCATTTCCTCTGTCTGAGAATCCTCTACAAAAAACAGAGTTTTGAACGAAAACCTAAAAGTTATTTCAATCAGATAAAAACAGGCTATATTTACAGAATTGCAAACCACAGCCTTGGACCCTCCGTTTCACAATGTTTTCTTCCTCAATAAACCCTCGACAGTTGAATACTTACCGCCCACACTTCTCTCAAGCATTATGCATCCATCTTCACCCAATGTCACAATTGCGAATTTGATCTTTGGCAGTCGCAAAAGCATCGAAGCAAGAGCACTAGGAACAGATGCTGCTCCTGTCCAGGCCTGTAAGACAAGATATCCAAAGTCACCCACATAAATGACCTAGCGGCATTACACTTAGACCAAGAGATCAAACCAAAAATTAAGACAGCAAGTTTTGGGATTTTGGAAATCAAAAGAAAGAAACTGAACATATATGATTAAACCGTGGAAATATCGCTGAGCGTATGGCATAATCAGCCAAATTTAGGAGATCATCCAACCCTTCTCTTATAAACCTAACCGAGTTCCTATCTTAGTCCAATCTGTCTCATTCGTGTTGTATCATATACAGGCGCATACAACATTAGGCATTACAGTAATATAAGATTCTCAAGATACATTACCTAACCAAAATAATAATAACCAAAAAACAAAAACTATTGACTGGTTCCAGATTTGAAGTACATTTAAACCGTATGCACTATAATATTTGCCTAAAAAACACCAAACGGGCATTCAAATTTATAAATGGCTTTCCAATTGAAGCTTACCACAACAAAAGAAGTATCTATGCTGTCGGCTTGTAGCTCCTGCAGTATACCCCTGCCTTGTGTATCATCTGCAACCTATCGTTTTACAAAGCTTACCTAAATCAGACAATCAAGGTTCCCTCTGCAGAAAGAAAATTCAAAGTTACTGATAAAATTAAAGACCATGGAAATCAGCCTCAGAGTCGGACTTATGACTGGTTTGGTACTGAAGTTGCTTATATAAAATGTGGGTATAAAAAAATAAGCTAAACAGCTTATTTTCACAGTTTTGGATGTAAAAAAGCTGAAAACGTGAAGCCACAAAAATGAGTTTATTCTCACAGCACAGCAGAAGTAGTTTTTTTTCAAAGCACAGCAATACCAAACCAGCCCTTAATCCGAGACGAGCTGCACACGTTAAAGCATTGCCTGCGTTCCCACCTGCTTGAACCTACGAACCCAACCAACCTCACTTATCAAAGCCAAGCTATAGCATGATTCATGTGTCAACAAGATTTATTACCAATAACAATGCAGAACATGGTTTCATCGGCTAAAAGTGCACAAACGACCGGGCTACATAGTCAACCTAAGTTCAAGTAGCGGTAGCGTAAGTACAATGGGAAATTAAATTACCTTGAAGCTGGTTGTTTTGATCTTGTCGTCCGGATTAGGATTAGAGGCCACTGAGGCCAAGAAATCAACACACAATGTGCCGACACCAAGCCGCCATTAGATACCTGATGGTGGGAAAATAGCCTAAGGTGGAAAGAGGTCAGCCGAGGCATTGCACCACAATAGCAACAGCAATAGCAATAGCTTATAGAAAGCAATATTTTTCTTCATTGTCGGGAACAAAACCAACTCCGTACAAATAAATTGAGATTGAAATCGAAATCGAAATCGAAATCGAAATGGAAATGAAATAGTTGTGAATCAGTTATAGATAGGATAATACAGAAAATTAAAGGAAATACCGAATTAGTTAAGCATAATACGTATTCAATTAGGATGTTGAGGGATTCTAATTCTTTCAACGAATCTAGAGGTATCTAATCAGAATGTTAAGTAATTCTCTAAAATTCAACGCGTATTCAATCAGGATTTTATAATAGTATATTAAAATCTTTAGAAATCTGGGTGTATTCAATTAGAATTTTAAATAAATTTATAACATTTCATGTGTATTCAATTATACTTTGATTTTAAAGAATTTGAAAAAGTTGAGGAATTGGAGTGAATTGGAAAGATTTTGTAGTGTATTATAAACATCTACAAATTTCATTCTCCCCATGAGATTTCAAAGGAATTGAATTAAAATTTTATATAAAATCTCTACAAATCAATTAGATTCCATAAAAATTCATGAATTTATAAATCCATTAAAATTTCTCAAATTTCCAATTGAATACACCCTCGTAGACATTGTTTCTTTTTCAAGTCACAGTGCCGTCAAGGTTTAAGGGGTTTTACTTATTAATTCATTTGGCACAAACAAGTAAAAGGAAAGCGGAAAACAGCAAACAGAGAAAATCGAACAAAAGAAAAGTTACCTACGCGGTGATTGCGGAATAATTTGACAGCCATCAACCAGAGCCGTACGATCGGCAATTTTTTGGCTTTCTACTCTCTCCGATTGAATCTCTCTTTTGCTTCTTTGTCGAGAACCTTAGTTATAATTTCTTATTTCTACCCAATTTTTTTTTCTTTTTATCCCTTGTGAATATATTTGTTTGTTTAATTTGTGGGTAAATTACATAATACCCTATCAGGTTTGAAATTTATTACAATCTCATACAACATTTTTAAAACATTTCACTTTCATACCTCACGTACTATTTTATTTCAAAATAATACCTCCGTTACATTTTTCATCCATTGATCCGTTAAGCGCTAAAATGACTACCACAGTTATACCACGTGGCAAAAAAATAATTTTTAAATTTTTAAAAAAAACCTAAATCTTCTAAATAAAAATAAATAAATAAAATAAAATAGAAAAACCTAAAACAAAAGTTGAAACACACCTCCCCGCAACCCCCAAACCCAGAAACCTTATCCCTCCACGACCCACCCAGACGCACCTCCCTCCCCCCTCCTCCTCTCTTCCCCCTGCAACATAGGAAAAAAAAAAAAAAAAAAAAAAACCTTCAGTTCATCTTCCCCCTCATTCTCCTCCTCCTCATCTCTTCTCCCCCATTTTCATCTTCTTTCCCATGCAACCCAAAACAAAAAAAAAAAACAAATCCCGTCTACGCCGCCATCGCTAGGATCGTGAGGTGAAAATGGGAGGAATTGGTGTGGATTTAAGGAGTGAGGTGTGTAGAGGAAGGTGTGAGGGTGGGTGCGGGGGGGGAAGAGGGTTGGGGTGAAGAGGAGAAAGAGCTCGGGGAAGGTGGGGGTGGGGTGGGTTTTTGGATGGGAGGGGAGGTGAAGAGAGTCGAGGAGAGGGAGGTGGTGAGGAGGCTTGGGGGGGATAACAGGGGTGGGGAGAGGTTGTAGGGGTAGGTTCTGTTTTTTTTTTAGAAGATTCAAGTTTTTTTTTTAAATATAAAAAAAAATTGCCACATGGCACACATTTGACAGCCACGTGACACAAATGATGAGTAACGAAACCGTGAGATTAATGTATGGAGGCATGTCATTACTATTAGAGAGATTTTTTAGTATGATGTTACATTGTCACGTTATATTATCAATTTCATATTATAACACCATACCACATATGTCTATTTAATAAAATTGTTCGAGGTTTATAAAATATCAACCGTAATAATGGCAATTTCTAAGGTGCGGATGAAATATAATCCATTCCGCACCTTAGAAACGCCCATGTTATAATAATCCAACCATCATTTGGTGTGATCGTCACATTAACGTAACGGGAATTGAATGTAAGGAATTGGAATTACACTTCATCCAATTGATTGAGGTGTTTACTAACACTTGGGGAATGAAAAAAGTGTGTGGGACCCACTTAATATAGGGAATCAGACTCCTTAAACTCCCGGAATTCAATTCTCGACATTGAGGTGGTAATTGAACTCCCCGAAATGAAGCCTATCAGGAATCCACCTTTTGTACCAATATTACCCCCATATTGTTTTTCTAATTCCGTAACACTCTTTGCAGTTTTACCTTCCAACTCCTCTGCAACCCCAGACCACCCTCCTTCTGTCTTTCCCAAATCTACCACCATGAACGGACACAATAACAACCGTACCCACCACTTCAGCACAACCCTTCCTAAAACCACCACAAATATAACAGCCACCATATGTAGAATTATCGCACCCATCATCGACTTCAACAATCAAAATTTCAAATTTATAGAAAATGAAAAGAAAAAAGAAAAAAGAACCCATAAGCCAAATATCATACCCATTATGATCGATAGTAGGCAACCCGCACAGGAAGCATATATGAGATCTCTGAACTTCGACCCACTCACCGGCTTTCATAGACATATTGGATTGAACGGCGTTGCGAACCATGGCGGGAGTAACCGAGAAAGCGGAAAAGGAAGGCATGGAGGAGTCAGAAATTGGGGCTAGGGCTAGAGTTTCACAGAGGGGAAGGAAATAAAGGATGAGTCACAGATTGGCAACCTTTTATCTCTATTAATGAATGAAATCTTCTTTGTCAACCAAAAGATTGTGAAAAAATTACTTAGTCTTCTATCACAAAAAAAATGATGGGCAATAATGTAATTTCACATGTTCATATTTTACTATTTTTTATTGAAGCTTCAT